>NC_064642.1:35192482-36392482 GCF_023864345.2 Schistocerca serialis cubense
TCTCTTGGATATAGGGGGGTACTGTGAGAAGCACAGCTTGAACCTGGGAAGTACAGTGCGACAAGAAGTTCTGGGCAAAAATTAGAAGTGAGCCCCAAAGACCCCCACACATGTAAGGTACTGAGACTGTGGTGTCACCACATGGTATTATAATGCTTTCGTAGGTCAACGAAGACAGCAATAATGTGTTGACTTCGGAAAAAAGCTGTCTGGATGGCAGACTCCAGGCAAACAAAATTATCAGCAGTGGAACAGCCTTGGCGAAAATTACCTTGGGATGGAGCCAGAAGGCACCAAGACTCAAGGAGCCAACACAGCCACTGGCACACCATGTGTTCATGCAACTTACAGAGAAAATTGGTGAGACTAACTGGGTGATACCCAACTATCTCTTTGGAATGCTTACCTTGTTTCAGTATCAGGATGTTGATACTCTCCTGAGCCGACCGGAGTGGCCCAGCGGTTCTAGGCGGTACAGTCTGGAACTGCGCGACCGCTACGGTCGCAGGTTCGAATCCTGCCTCGGGCATGGATGTGTGTGATGCTAGGTTTAAGTCGTTCTAAGTTCTAGGGGACTGGTGATCTCAGAAGTTAAGTCCCATAGTGCTCAGAGCCATTTGAGCCATTTGATACTCTCATGCCATTGAGAGATACGGTTGAAGATAGTAAGAATGTGACACTGACAGTGCACTAATAGATGTTCATGCATTTGGTTGTGATGTGGTCTGGTCATGTGGATGTATCTGAGCAAATGGCTAGGGCACTGAAGAATTCCCACTCACTGAATGGAGTATTATAGGGTTCCAGGTGCCATGTAGAAAAAGATGTGCAGCTGCTCAAATTGCTGCTTAAGGGCACAAAAGGCAGGTTGAAAGTTCTCAGATGCAGAGGCTCAAGCACAATGCAGAGCAAAATGTTTGGCTACAGGGTCTGAGTGAGTGAAAACAGCACTGTTTAAGGAAATATAAAGTACATTTGCAGAGGACTGGTGTTCATAGAGGTGTCTGAACTTTGTCCAAACATGCGAATGAGGTGTATGTGGGCCAATGTTTGAAACATACTGTTCCCAGCATTCTTCCTTCAGTAGTTCTATTAAGTGGCGGACCCAGGCACGGACCCTTTTAAAGGTAATGAGCTGCTCGATTGATGGATGCCATTTATAACGTTGGGGAGTCTGCCTACGATCTCAAATGGCCTTGGCGATTTCCAAGGTCCACCAAGGTACCCTTCTGACAGGGGTATCCCAAACAATGGGGGATCGCTAAGTCGGCTGTTGACAGAATGGCTGCTGTTGCATTCTGGACAGCCACGTGAATGCTTCCATTTAACAGAGAGCTCAGAACAACAGCAGAGGTGAAAGTATCCCAGTCAGCATTGTCGAGAGCCCACCTACGTGGCCGCCCAGGGTAGCAATGCTGGGGGAGGGACAGAAAGACTGGGAAGTGGTAGCTACCACACAGGTCTTCACGGACCCTGCAGTGTATGGATGGGAGAAGACCAGAGCTGCAAATAGACAGACCAATGGCTGAGTAAGTTCCATGTGCCACAGTGAAGTGTGTGGTGGCACCAGTATTCAAGAGACAGAGGTCGAGGTCTGCCAGTACATTTTCGATATCTTTACCATGGCCAGTGATCATGTTCCCACCCCACAAAGCATTATGTGTATTGAAGTCGCCAAAGATAAGGAAAGGCAGGAGGTGGGGAGCTGAGAAACAAAGTCAGACATTCATATGAGGCATTTCACCATCAGGAGGGAGATAAATATTTCAGGAGGGAGACAAACATTACAGATGGTAAAAGCCTGAAATTCCCTTTCCCTAACAGCCGCAGCCTCCAAAGTTATATCAACAGGCACAAGTTCGCTACCTACAGAGTTAAGAATATATGTGGAAGCTTCACCCAACACCCTGTCTTAATCGGCACAATTCTTAAAATATCCCCACCAACTATGGATGGCAGAGGTCCGCACTGCTGGAAACCAAGTTTCCTGAAGAGCAATGCAGAAAGCAGGGGAGAAGCTTAAGACATGTCTGAAATCCTCTGCTGTACCCACAGGACAGGACAGATAGTTTAATTTGTGGAAAGGGTCCAGAATGAGTGGCTGTCAGTTGCGCTCGAACATACTACTTTATTCATTTGGCAAACATTACAAGAGTAAAGAAAACATTAAAAACAGAGCAAGCCAAACATTAATTTTAGAACTTAATTCGCGGCTAAATGCGCCATTCAGTCTCACGCCTCATGGGCAAAGCAATTAAAAACTGGCTGAAGGCCAGTCACTTAAGACTGAAAAACAAGAATTTGAATTTTAAAAGGCTGAAGGCCTTATCTTAAAACATTTCTCTAAATTAGGCTGAAAGTCCAAACAATCTCACGCCCTAAGGGCAAAACTACTTTAACTTAAAATCGGCTGAAGGCCAATAACTTACGGCTCATAACTTATGGCTCAAACAGGAATCTGAATTTTAAAAGGCAGAATGCCTTATCTTAAAATGTCTTTAAATCAGGCTGAAGGCCCAAATAATCTCAAGCCTTAAGGGCAAAACAACTTTAATTTAAAATCGGCTAGAAGCCATACATAAACAAACAACTAGGAAAAATAAGAAAAGGCAGCACATCAAACGGTGCTCAGAAGTTTTCAAGGGTCGCCCTGTAAGTCAAACACTAACACTCGCTTAGGTGAGACAGGCAGTCGGCCCAACAATTCTCAATCCGACGGCAACCCAACCAACAGACAGTCAGCGGACCAAGCGACAGGATAACTTCCGCTCCACCTGACCAGCACACAACAGGGAGATCAATGGAACAATGCAGAAGGTATCGGCGCCCACAATGAATTACACATTCAGCTGTCAAACTACATGCCATGCTGGACAGCCACAACACGATGAGGAAAATAGACTCCTGAAATTACGTCAACGGCCAGGGCAAGTAACCAGAACGTTAACGGCCACAAGAAGAAGATTCCGCTGGTGCACTTCAATTCAGAAATAATCAAGTTACGTTAAACTCCACAGGAGGGCGGCTAGAATTTCGCTAATCTGAAAACACACGTTGTTGCTTGCGGGAATGTCCCAGCAGCCCACAACGAAATTCAAACGACACAATGTGAACAGTTGGGGCTGGCTGGTAGATTAAGTAAAGACTCAACGTTCGTGTCTGGGATCGGTGAACCATGGACCTCGTAGCAATGGGAACAGCCCCTCACACTCCCACCGCGCGTGGACGCCGCCAGTGTCCCCGGCCAGACACGTGCCACAGAGATTTCCTCGTTGCTCCATACCAACCGACCAACTCCGCACACAGTAGAGCCAGAAATTATAGGCGCGAGACCAAAGGTAGTACAAGGGTGCGAATATCGATACACGCTGCTGCTGCCACTCGTGGAGAGAGAGGATAACAGCAAAATCGCGATAACTGCGAGAGACTAATCATAGAATAGCAACCAAGGTTTCATGCAAAGCATAACACGTGTCAGCCACGGCTCAATATCATAGATCAGGTAGGTGGTGGAAGAAACTGCTACAGTTCCCTTGGATAATTGTGCTGTCTATATACTGAGGGTGTGAAGGACAAAGGAGGCAGGCTATGTCCCAGGGTCACTTGCTGGGAGGGTGTGGTATCAAGACAAATAGGTTCTGATACAAGCTGTGTGGCGCGATTTGGAGCCTCAGGAGCCACTGGGATCACTGCAATGGCCACAGAAGCACGACACATGGGATTCATTGACATGGGAGCCATCGGAATTTCCTTCCTCTTTGAAGACATTTTTGTCTTTCTCTTCCTCAGAGGGTTTGGATGAATGAGCTTCAGGGCCTGAAGAAGATCGTGAAACCCTACAACCAGCATGTTGTGGCTTATTCAGCCACTAGTTCGGTTACAGATCATCAGAGAGGGGAGTGTCCCAAGGGTCACCTTCCTGGTTTGAGTAGCCAGACAAGGGTGATGTGTTTCCAGCTGAGTGATGAGCATTGGCGTCCCACTGGGTGGGGAGCCATTGGCAAAGGGGGTATCAGACAAGAAGCAGGAGGTGAGCCTGCAACTATCGGGGGGGGGGGGGGGGGGGCAGGCATTGTCAAGCAGCCTTGAGGGCTTGCTGCAGGATGGAGGAGAGTACTGTCTGCAGAGAGGGCGGCGCTTCATAACTATAACGAACGAAATTCTCATGTGTGCAGGATGTAGACACTCATAATTTTTATTGCTCTTTTGGTACACCGGTCTTACGTTCTTGTATTTTTTTTCTCTCTGTGAAAGACAGTGTCGTCTGGGGATCAGGAAGGCTGGTAGCCTCCACAGTTGATGCAGACAGGGGGAAGAGCACAAGGAATGTTTGTGTGCAGCAGTTGTCCACAACCCCTACAGACCGAGCTGGCGACACAGCACGAATTCATGTGCCTGAATTTCATACATTTGAAGCATCACATTTGGTGGCAGGGGGAACATACGGTTTCACATTACCTTGACCTTTTCAGCCAATGAATCGCCCTCAAAGGCCACGCTGAAGGCTCTGATAGCAAGCTTTTTGTCCTTTGACCCCTATAGACACACGGATAAAGTGTACACTGTCACTCCAAGTTAGTGCACAGCTCAACATCAGACTGCAAGATGTCACAATGGAAAATGATGCCTTGAACCATGTTTAGACTATTATGGGGAGTGATAGTCACTGGAATGTTGCACTGCTTGTCACAAGCATGCAACACCCATGACTGAGCAGGGGATACTGCTTTAATCAAAATTCACTCTATCTTCATTTTGGAAATGGCTGCAACTTCCCCAACCATGCCGTCTATACTCTTTACAAAGAACAACGGCTTTGTGACCAAGAAAGAATCCCCATCTGCCCTTGTACAAACTGGTATTGAGAGGAATATTTCTCTGCTTCTTAGCCTGACATTTCTCCCACGGTGTAGCCATGGAAGGAAACATGTTGAGATCGTATGCCTCTGTGTTGAACGAGTTATTTCCTTCTGAAGAGACTGCTTCATCGACTTCATGTGCAAGTCACACTACCAGTGGGAGAAAGCTTTATTCACTTCAGGTGCAAGTCATCCACCATGATGCCCCCCATACCAACAGAGGCTCTCCCCATAGGCGCCACGCAGCCTCAGCAATGGCTACCTGGCCAGTAATCTGTTTCTCAGAGTCCCATGTGCAGTCGCGATGGGACATACTCCTTGGTAAACATGGAGAGGTATCAGCTCAGGCACCAACAGTGTGATTCCAGTGTGGTGAGGGGGTTAGTACCTTGCAGGTACATGACGACCCTATCCCCACAATGGGATAGCTACCATGTTGTTTTTAGGGCATACTATCTAAATGGAATTATCTAACTGGAATATAAGGGTGCTAAGGGAAAAGTCACAAAGGGGGAACAGACACCACAATGGGTAATGTTCCCTGAAGGATTGAACGATCCACACTTCTGAAAAATTTGGGAAAGTGGTGGCAGGTCAAACCCAACAATGCGGACCATTTATTTATTAATGAAAAGGTGTAGAGAGTGCCAGACGTGGAATAGAAAACTAGAGTCCTCAGTCATGTACCAGATCCAAGTAGGGTCTATACCAGAAAGGGCCGAGGGGGAGAGGGATAGTGAAAGTATAGGCTTGCAGAACGAAAATAATGCTGCAAATTCTGGGACCCTGTGATGGCCAAGCATGAACTCACAAGAGAGTTGTGAGCTCCATGGTGAGGGGGGGGGGGGTTGTTTGTCCTGCCATAATAATGTGTAACTTACTTTTTCAAATCAATTTCCTGCAGTCCTATACATATAAAGTACAGATTTGCCAGTTTTGTTTCGACCCGTGAGACAATGGTAAATAGCCACACCTCTTATACCACTGAAAGGAACTGTATACCAATCTGATTCCTCTAAAATAGACGCCCGACCCTACCAGAGGACTGGGAACAATACACTACGAATAGTTTCCACTTAACCTACAAAACTGGCGTCCTCTGAATCCCAGAAAACATCGTTATAAAATTTCAGACGTAGGAGAGTCAAACAGATACACAAAGCTGAAAACTTTAATTTCCGTCGCAGTAGTATGGATTATCTCTAGTCTGAAGAGCCTCGTCGCATCAGTTTGTTCGACCAATCGACCATTATCTCATCCAGCCCCCTCCTCTCTCTCTCTCTCTCTCTCTCTCTCTCTCTCTCACACACACACACACACACACACACACACACACATGAGCGTATCCTGCCATATGGCGCCCGCTGTTTTCGTGATTAGCCAAAGTCATTTTTTATTTTCATTTAGTGGCCAGACGCACGCGCTTCCGTTCGCCACAGCCGACACTTAATCTAAGGCACATAAGCTCTATACACATCTGAATCATGCCTCTGTGCAACGTAAACGAGAGTTGGTAAGCATGTTTTTACACATGAAAAATGACGTATATTCAAATTTCGTTTGAGTCGCATAAGAGTTGCGTTATTAGTTCCACTAAGAGGATGCAAATTAGGTTTGCTTTAAATACGCGTTTTAACGTTCGTGAGTGGTAGTTACCTTTGAGATTGGACGTAGAGTTGGTTTTAGTTAATTATGTCTTTAAGACACTGAAGACGCCATTATCAACAGCTTACTGAGCATAAACGAGTATCAGCAGTTAGCACCGCAATGACACAACCAACTGTTACAAATCGGTTATTTCGCGGACAGCCCCGAACAATTCGCTCTGTAGTGTGCAGTCCACTAATCCCAAACCCCCGCAATTTGCCACTTCAGTGGTGTCAGTCGAGAGCTCATTGGAGGGCAGGGTGGAGGTCTGCTGTGTTTTCTAATGAAAGCTGTTTCTGCCTCGGTGCCAGCGATTGCCGTGCATTGTTTGGAGGGAGGTCAGTTGAGGACGTCCACCCAAACTGTGTGTGTGCTGGACACACTGGACCTACACATGGAGTTATGTTCCGGGATGCGATTTCGTATGGTGCAGGAACACTCTCGTGGCTCAAATGGCTCTGAGCACTATGCGACTCAACTGCTGAGGTCATCAGTCGCCTAGAACTTAGAACTAATTAAACCTAACTAACCTAAGGACAGCACACAACACCCAGCCATCACGAGGCAGAGAAAATCCCTGACCCCGCCGGGAATCGAGCCCGGGAACCCGGGCGTGGGAAGCGAGAACGCTACCGCACGACCACGAGATGCGGGCACACTCTCGTGGTTACCCTGTGCACCTTAACTGAAAAACTGTACCTCAGTCTGCTGATTGGACCTGTTGTTTTGCCATTCATGAGCAGCATTCCGGGGGGAAAACGCTCGCCCACATACCGTTGTTGTAACCCAGAGTGTCGACATGTTTCCATGCCCTACTCGATCGCCAAACCGGTCACATATTGGCTATCATAGGACAACTCCAGCGTCATTGTGTGCGTGAATGCAAGTGAGGTGGGAATGAGTGCATGAGTGTCGTTTTGTAGTTTTCATTCTCACTGTGTGCAATAATTTTAGCTATTTTATCCACATTCGTGCACTTTTCTAGACCTGAAGCAAACAGTAAATGACAATAAAAAATCTAAAACCGAGCGTGTGTTGAACTTCGATCTATTGATCAGAATAACTCCACAAAATAGTTCCACATTTCGGCCTCACAGGCACTCATCGCTATGCTCCCGATTCATTGGGCGTTTTTCTCATTGACGAGCATTTCCATTCCTTTTGATTCGTTTATCGCTTCATCTGTGGTATCTTTATTTGCATGTTACGAGAGCTATCAATTGGAAATACCCCCCTTCCTTCTGCCCTGCTCCTCTTCCTTGACATGCTGGCAACATCACCGATTTTATTCCATGTCATCTTCGTGTCTGCCGCGCAATCTTCTCTTCAATGCTGCAGGCAGTTCCTTCGCAGTATATGTTACACCACGATGCTTTGTTCAGCCTTAACATTTCAACAAGTTTTTTTTTTCACCTCCTGCTCCCAGAGTTATTTCTTCGTTCAGCAGTCTGGCTGTCCATGTTACTTTTATAATTTCTCGCCACAAGCACATGTCATAGTTATCCATGTATTTTTCGTCTATCTTTTTGACTGTGTTTGATTAGCTCACAGTTAACACTATACTCCAGACAATACTCTTGGCAAATCACTTTTTTAAATTCTTCATGAATTTATTCCGCTGTCAACAAACCTTTCACCTTTTCAAACACACTTTTACTCATACTTCCTCCACAAAACTGGCATTTTTCGTCATCAAATTTTCTAACTACCTAAAAGATTTTTCTTGTTCGAAGGTGTTTCTTTTCAGTGATGTTCTGACGGAGCCTTCATGTTCACCGATTCTAATCACTTTGGCCTTCCCTTCGTTTACCCTCGTCCCATATTCTTTTCGCATGATTACCATCCTCTTCATCATATATTGTATAAGGAGCGACCAAAAAGTTTCCGTTCGAAAGCCTTACAGTCCGGAATAGACATGCCGGTCAGGCACACGCCCCACTGGTGCACCAGGTCGAAAATACCCGTTCGGTACAACGCGGTGTCCTGCTGCGTGAGGAAGTCCGTAACTACATGTTGCACATGCCTGTCCGACCCTTCAAGGCCTTTTTTAAGGGACCGAAGGCGTGTCAGGAGAGATGAGGGCTGTAGGGCGCCTGGCCGAGCGTCCCAGTGTCGAGCGTACAGCCCTCAGACCGACCGGCGTCTCGTGTCGAATCGCGAGCAGCACCATTCCCAAAGATGGCTTTCGACACCCGTGCAGCCCCATACACCTTCTTCATTCCCCAGTGGATGTCTGCCTGTGTTTGTCCTTTAGAAGCGAAGAAAAGAATAACAGCGCGCTGGTCCTGTATTTGACAATAACGTCGCCCCGGTTCACGTTTCCACATTTACCACACGCACGTCAGAAAGATACGAATGCCAGACTAATCCGTTGTCTGCGTGTCGCTGCTTCCGTACGCTTATCGGAGACGCCCTGCGTTGCATATACGCCCTCAAACGGAAACTTTTTGACCGACGCTTATATCTCTTCCTTTGATTCATCCAACACTACTTGGCCACTGCATAGGTAACTGTATTTATCCCCCCCCCCCTTTATTACTCCACGTCAGTCTGTCATTTTATCAGCATAACTGTTAACGAGAGTTCGCGACAAACAAACAACCGTTTTTCACAACTCTTCCAGTACATATGTCGCTGCTTCCATTTAATAAAGTCGCATCATGCGCGATTTTTCCGTCGCTTTCCTATAGTATTTAGTACCATTCAATTCGGACCGTGATCAAATTATACTGGCAGGCATTAACTAACTATACATCTACTACAGCAACCTTCTTTCTTAACAGGGCGAGATAGTTTCTGCATTTCCCTGCCGCAGTCGCGTAGTCCAGGCGTTTGCGACAAGCACCATACACACTGAAGTGCCAAAGAAACTGGTATAGCCGGCCGAAGTGGCCGTGCGGTTAAAGGCGCTGCAGTCTGGAACCGCAAGACCGCTACGGTCGCAGGTTCGAATCCTGCCTCGGGCATGGATGTTTGTGATGTCCTTAGGTTAGTTAGGTTTAACTAGTTCTAAGTTCTAGGGGACTAATGACCTCAGCAGTTGAGTCCCATAGTGCTCAGAGCCATTTGAACCATTTGAAACTGGTATAGGCATGTGTATTCAAATACAGAGATATGTAAACAGGCAGAACACGGCGCTGCGGTCAGCAGCGCCTATATAAAACAACAAACGTCTGGTTACTGCTGCTACAAAGCATGTTATCAAGATTTAAGTGAGTTTGAACGTGGTGTTGCAGTCGACGCACGGGTGATGGGACACAGCACCTCCGAGGTCGCGATGCAGTGGGGATTCTCTCGTACGACCATATACGAGTGCACCGTGAATGTCAGAAATCAGGAAAAACATCAAAGAACCTTCAACATCGCAGCGCGTCAGCAATCGTTGGTTAATATATTAAAAAACCCGCCTCGATTGCGAAAAAAGCACCCAGTTTTAAGTGTTAACCCAGGTTTCGGCGTAGATTACTACACCTTCTTCAGAACAACAATAAAACCCACAAGTGCCTAAGAAGACCTTTGTCAGTGATTAAAAAAACACCATAGCTATACGTTTTTCATTTTCGTTTATAAATGTTTAACTTCGTTGTGCTCATCTTGTAACTTGTTTTCAAGACACTACCCATTCCGTTCACCACCTCTTCCGAGTCCTTTGGCGTGTCTGAGATAATTACAGTGTTATCGGCAAACCTCAGAATTTTTATTTCTTCTCTCTGAACTTCAATTTCCTTTTCAAATTAATCTTTGATTTCAGTCACTGCTTGCTAAATGTAGCAATTGAATAATGTGGGGATTATGTTACAACACTGTATCAGTGCTTAACCACTGCTTCCCTTTCACGTCCTTAGAGTATCTCATAATTGCAGTCTGGTTACTGTACAAGTTTCATTCACTGTATTTTATGTGTCGTACCTTCAGAATTTCAAAGAGTGTAGACGAATCGACACTGACAATAACTTTCGCTAAATCTAAAAATGCTATCAAAGTAGATTTGTCTTTCTTTAAACTACCCTCTAAGGTACGTCGTAGGGTCGGTATTACCTCGCGTGTTCCTGCATTTCTCCAGAATCTAAACTGATCTTCGCTGACATCGGTCTCTTCCCGAATGTTACGGTGAAATAAACCATTCATGCAAAAAGAGTGCATGACTGAATTTTCATCCTCGGTGATACTTACGAAAACATCCGCAGTGTTCTCAATCAGTCGTGGATAAAACAGTGTCCTTAAACGACGCTGTCAGCACATCCACTACGCCGCCTGTGGCGGACCTCAGCCACTAGGCGGTCTGGCTGGAGTAGGCGCGGGTCCGGGTGTCCCTGTTTATTCTCTCCCCGCCGGATGTCAGCCGGACGTCGAGGGCCGGATATATCGGTGCCGGTGCTCGAGAGCGCAGCGGGCCGGCGCAGCACGTGGGCTGCGCGCTCAACACGTGGCCAGCGGCCGCCTGCGACGACGACGAGCCACGGCAGCTCCTGGGTCCGCCTTGCAATCCGATATGTTATTTCCGTATCTCTGTCTGACCACGATGCAGTCCAGATGGAATCCTCCCGTGTCTCCCAATCTCTTCCAAGTGTACCTCCTTCTCCTGTGGTTCTTGAACATAATATTCGCTATTACTAGCTGATATTTATTGCAGAACTCAATTTATCTTTCTCCTCTCTCAGGCCTAAAACCAAGCCCATATTCTCCCGTAACACTTTCATTTACTCCTTTCCCTACAACCGCATTCCAGTCCCCCATGACTATTAAGATTTTCGTCTCCGTTTATGTAATCAATTACCGGTTCAATATCCTTATATACTTTCTCTATCTCTTCATCTTCAGCTTGCGACGTCGGCATGTATACCTAAACTATCATTGCCGGCGTTGGTTTGGTGTCGGATCTGATGAGAACTGCCCTCTCACTGACCTGTTGACAGTAATGCACTCTCTGCTCTGCTTTCTTATTCATTATGAATCCTATGCCAGTTATATGCCATTTTCTGCTGCTGTTAATATTGTGGTGTCACCTCCAGACACCACACTTGCTAGGTGGTAGCCTTTAAATCGGCTGCGGTCCGTTAGTATACGTCGGACCCGCGTGTCGCCACTATCAGTGATTGCAGACCGAGCGCCGCCACACGGCAGGTCTAGTCTAGAGAGACTCCCTAGCACTCAACGCCAGTTGTACAGCCGACTTTGCTAGCGATGGTTCACTGTCTACATACGCTCTCATTTGCCGAGACGACAGTTTAGCATAGCCTTCAGCTACGTCATTTGCTACGACCTAGCAAGGCGTCATATTCAGTTACTAACAGATAATATTGTGAATCATGTACCGTCAAGAGGAACGTTCATCATTAATGGATTAAAGTTAAGTATCAAACTAATTACGTCCGCTTTCTGAATTCTCATTCCTTGTCATGTTCCAGACCTCACGCCAGTATAGTTCTTCCCTCCCCACGCCAGCCTGCGTGAGCTAAAACGCGTGCATTTCGGCCTCCTCTAAAAACACTCTTCTGCCAACATAACAAATAATCCCCTGTGAGCCGGCCGAAGTGGCCGTGCGGTTAAAGGCGCTGCAGTCTGGAACCGCAAGACCGCTACGGTCGCAGGTTCGAATCCTGCCTCGGGCATGGATATTTGTGATGTCCTTAGGTTAGTTAGGTTTAAGTAGTTCTAAGTTCTAGGGGACTAATGGCCTCAGCAGTTGAGTCCCATAGTGGTCAGAGCCAGCCAATCCCCTGTGTTTGTCTGATCGGTAATTCGTATCTTCTTTCGATTTAATTTCACTAATTTCCACTATTTCCTACTACGTTCCACATGTACATGTACAGAATACACCACAAGCTACTTAACAATGTGTGCCGGAGGGTACTGATGGCTCCTCCCCCCTTGCACTCGCAAATGGGGCGTGGGAAGAATGATTGTCAGTAAACCTCCGTATTAGCTTTAATTTCTCGAATTTTTTCGTGGTTATTTCGTGAGATGTAAGTGGGAGGAAGCAAAATTTTGTCCATCTCTCCCCGGGAGGTTCTCTCTGGAAATTTCAATAGTAAACTTCTTCGTGATGCGCAACACCTCTCTTGCCACTGCAGTTTGTTGAGCATCTCTGTAACGATCTCGCGCCGACTAAACGATTCCGTGACGGGACGTGCCGCTCTTCGTTGGATCTTAAGTATTTCTTCTATCAGTCGCAACTGGTAAGGATCCCAGATTAATGAAAAATTCTCAAGAACCGGTCGAACAAACGCCTTGTACGCCATTTCCTTTGTAGATACGTGCAAACTTCTGACGTTCCACGCTCCGACTCGTACAACATTATCTCTTCGTTGGTTATTCCATGTTTCTCTCGTGATCGCCTCCCACATGAAAGTCCTTTCCCGGAAATCCGAATGGGGGACTGGAATCATTTGCCAATGGAGAGATCATCGTGACACCTTTTTCAATTATAGGCCTCACGTCCTGTGGATACACATTATGTGTCCTTAACGCAGTGGTTTCCGTTGTCTTCTGCATCCTCAGCCGCTGATCACTGCTGACATTTCCGTCTTTTCGGGACAATCTCCCACTCCAAGGGCAAAAGAGTGCCCTGAAATTCTGTTCACTGCTCCGCCGTCTTTGACATGGCCTTTCGCAGAGAAAGGGTGACTTATTATGCCGGAAGTCTTCTGCCCCAAAATTTAATCAGTGGTTGGGTTTAAACCCTGGACCCATGGCGTTTTGGTTACTAATCAAAGATGCTACTCTCCCTTTTTTTTTCTTATTGTTCGCGTCAGTTGGTCTGGACGGACGTCACACGACACCGCTTCCAGTTCATCGTTGAATACTTCACTCAGTTTCTTTTATTATTGTTATCATAGAGGATACGCTGCCCTCTGAACGCACTGAGGTATTGCGACGGTCGAGGATCGCTAGACCACGCGTACAACGCCAGCTGCGGACTGTGTGAACAACATTGCAGGACACGTGCACCCCTTCGTGCTGGATGCCTTTCCCGACGGCGGTGGCATCTTCCATCAGGATAACTGTCCCGTGTCACAAGGCCAGAATGGCAGCACAGCGGTTGGAGAAGCGCGTGTGTGTACTCACACTGACCTTTCGCCACCAAATTCGCTTGATCTGAACCCGATCGGGCGCTATCGGGCGCCATCTCCGCCCCCACAAATTACCTGCCAATACATTATGGAAAATACTTGCGTGTAGACGTGTGCCGCATACCTCCGGAAACTTACCAAGAACTTCTCGGATGCATGTCACTCAGAATAGCTGGTGTACTGCGCTCCAAAGATGCACCAACGTCGTATTAAGCAGGTGGTCATAATGTTTTGCCTCATCGGAGTATCTTGCGTCGAACAACGTACATTTTATTTTACAATTTTTAAAGTATGTCGTTGGGAATAGGGAGAGCAGATTGGAACAAAAAGGAAATACAAAACCGAGCCAGATGACAAGAGCGTGACTCTCGAAACGCGTAGCATTGTGTTAATTTTTCTTTATCATACGCTCTATGCTGAATAAATGTATAAATTTCTCCTTTATAGTAAGACTACCCCGAGATAGCATTGTGATGACACCCCTTCAAGGAGGGAACTTCATAAACTATCCTAGGAGACGAGTAGACGACATTTATAATGGTCTGGATCGTTTCCAGTTTAATCTTGCGAGAACCAACAGCACGGAACCGAATACTTAGTAACCCGAATAAAAGTGGCGAGCTAAAAATACGTGACAGCTCTCTAATTTATTCGTTCTTATTTGACGTGAAGATATTATTCTGGGCGCCCGTTCAGACGCGTTCCTCGCGGGGCTGCCGCAATATTGCGAACACGCATCTGCCGGAAGTCGACGCCGCGATCCTCGTATTCTTTGCCACAGCAGGATAGTAAAGTTAAATGTGTGTACTTTACCAGTGCCGTAAGGTGATAACTATGTCAATACGTTATAAATATCACTGGATCACTTACAATCACAAGGAGGCTAACACCGCTAGAGCGATGAAAAGCAGAAGACTTCATTGGGTTGGACATGCAGTGAGAAAGGAAGAAACGATATGGCCCAAAATTGCAGTGGTGTGGATGCCATCAGACGGCCGACCAGACGGAATATGCGGGAAGGGATGGATGGATGAAATAAGGCAAGCTTCGCTGCAGCTGGCAGCCTTGGAGAACTGGAGACGGGGAGCGGAGGGCAGAACCAGATGGAGAGCTGTAACTGTGACGTGCTGTCCTCAGGCCGTGACTGCGTAGTGTAAGATAAGGATCACTTAAAAAATAAACGTTCGCATAAAAAAAGTTTTTGAACAATATTTTAGCAATTTTGTTGAACCTAGTCATGTTAAAGACTGCCGGTGCGCGCTTCGTTATTCAAAATAATGGGATCAGTGCGTATTTTTTTCTTTTTCTTACCACGACTATGCTATAGTCTACTACTGCACTGCTGCGTTTTACAAAAATCGTCACTGCTGAGCGTCTCTATGTTTCGAATTTACCATGCTGTAAAGGATTTTATTCACTGGGCGGTGAAAATGAGACGATATTGACCACTGTATAAGAAATAAATAAGCATCAGTTTACCCGTTAGAGCTCATTTGGCACATGATCCTGAATGACTCACACATTACATTAAATGTATTCGCGATTGCGAATATGGACAACCGCCAGCTGTAGAATGGAATGACGACAAAGAAAATTTGTTACCGAACCGGAACTCGAACTTGGATTTCCCGCTTGTCGCTAGCGATCACCTTACCCACTTGGCTATTTTTTTTTTTACCCATTTTGTTCGTTTCAGTTCGTTGCATCTGCTCGGGGCAGACGTCGCAAGACACCCGTTTCAGTTCGTCGTTGATCCATTAACACAGTTTTTTTTTTTGTTGTTGCAGAGGGAGCCAATCCTCTGACCGAACACGCTCAGCTACCGTGCCGGCAAATTTAAGCAGCAGCGGGATGCGAACCCGGAAGCGACTACGTTTTGATTATGAATCAAAGATGCTATCCTAGACCACGCGTGTAGAACAGCTATCCGTGACCGACTCTCTGCTAGATCCAAACTTCCTTATGTCGTCAACCACGCGTCTCTAACCCGTACTCGTACATCCACTGTGTATATTCCCGTACAGGAGACACTTTGCTTGAAAGTCGCTTGCTCGGTGTCGGCTGATAAATACGATATTGCACCGCCTGTGTTATTCCGAATTACGATGCAAAGTTCCTTTGGACACGCATGCATGTCTAAAGGAACTTTGCATCGTAATTCGGAATAACACACGCACTGCAATATCGAATCCATACAATGTCGGATAGGCAGAAAATTTTAGGTACTGGGGAGAAACTATAAAGGGAGTCCCACAGGGCTCAATTGTGGGTTCACACTTATTCCTTATATACGTGAATGACCTTCTACTCAACATTCAACAAGCGGAATTGATACTTTTTGCAGACAATACTGGAGTTTTCAGTGACTTTTCGGGATTTCAGCAGGATGGCGTAACTTCTTGTCTTGATATTTCGGCTGACAACCATCCTGCCATCTGCATGTGAATGTTTTTCACTGGAGATTGGAGGTTAACTTCGCTGACTTCCTACCGAAAACTGGAGCTGAGACGCAAGCGTAAAGGCAGCCGTTACATGTCCGACCTCTGTCGAGCAGATGTAATGGTGATACTATATGGGTCATCTTTGTCAGAATGTGGATAGCGGGATTAAAATTCAGATGTCATTAATAAAATAAATTGTCGCTAGACGTGCCATTAGCCATAAAATGTTTCTTTCCCGTAGATATTAAAGAAATCACAAGTCCCACGCCAGTTGAAAGCCGCCATCAAGATTAATAAGTTCGTCCGTTAAACGTATTTCCACCAGCTCCTTCATAATTGAGTCCCAGAAGGACCTCGTCGATGCTAAGATTTTCGTAGCAAAGTAGTCCATAGAACGACCTGTGTAAATCCACTGCGTATGCGTCTCCACACCAATTTTTGTATAAAGTCAGTGATGTGAATCAGCAGTCTCCAGTGCAAAACACTCACTTGAGGATGGCTGAACGGTTGTCAGCCGAAACATCGTGGCAAGAAGTTACGCCATAGGAGTCCCATAATAAATTCCGTTAGAGAGAAAGGAATAGAAAAGATTGTAAATAATGATTTCCAAAGAATTATTAAGTGATTCTCATAAAATAGACTCTCCCTAAATTTTGAAGAAACACACTTTATTAAGTTCTGTACAACAAATAGAGTCATACATACAATTAATGTACCACACATGAATAGAAGTCAGTAGATATGGTAGAATGCTCCAAATTTTTGGATGTGCCTACGGGTGAAACCTTGAACTGGAACAAGAATATTACTGAGCTTTCAAAACTATTAAGTTCAGCTAGTTCCACCCATCGTATAATTGATGAACTTGGAAAAACAAATCAAACGTTTGACATATTATGCATATTTCCACTCAATAATGTCTTATGGAATCATTTTCTGGGGTGACTCACTACTTATAAAGAAAGTATCGATTGCACAAAAGCGAGCCACGGACATCATGTAGGTACCTCTTCTAAGAGATAGGCATTTTAACTCCACCGTCACAATACATACATTCGCTGATGAAATTGGTCAAAATGCTCGCTATTTGAGAAGAATAGTGAATTTCATATCTGCAACACTAAAGGAAAAACTGATCTTTGTGACCTATTATTAACGCTGTAAGTTCAATATGCACCAACGAAAACCTTTACTCAAAAACATAAAGATGCCTGATAGGCAGCTAAATCAATGTAAAAACATATCTCGTACACAACCCCTTCCCTTTCCATGGACTAATTTCATTTTAAAAACTGATAGCGTGTAAAAGAAAAATAATAAAATGAAAATCATTGTTTTTAAGTGTAGTTGCAGGACTAGGACTAAAAAAATGTGTTCATTAATGTTAACACTAATCATGTCTGCATATCCTGTAAACTTATTCGTTCCACATCATTTCGATAAAAGAAACGTTCAGATTATCTATGAAACATGTAACAAACTAACTAACCAACCAACTAACTGGTTAGCACAATGGACTCGCATTCGAGGACGACGGTTCAAATCCCCATCCGACCATCTTGCTTTAGGTCTCCTGAGATTTCCCTAAATCGCTTCAGGAAAATTCCGAAATGATTTCTTTAACAGAGTACAGCCGGTTTCCTTCCCGTTCTTTCCTAATCCGAACTTCTGCTCCGTCTCTAAGGATCCCAACATCTCATCGAGACAGGTTGTTACGGTGAGCACTTTGTCAAAATGTTAAAGATGAAGCAGGAAGTCGGTAACTGCTTTGTTGAAAGAATTATTGGGGGATTCTAGAGAAATGACTGAGGGAGATCACGAGAAAACTAAAACGGTGTGGCCGTGTCGCTTACGAGTTTGAAACAAATCTCCCTCACGAAGGGACCACAAAATTAATCAGTGAGGCACACAGCTTAGTGATCGACTAACAGAAGACTAGCGTATTCATTGCAAATAAGTCAGAACCACACAGCGCAGGGCTAACACATGGACCCTTCATCATATATTCTCCTGTCTTTATTGTGTGCCTTTTTTAAACCCCAAAAATCTTTCACAGAGCAAAGCAGCGTATTATTTCACAAAATCACATGTGATCCTGGTCATTACAAGAACTACGCTTCGTCAGGTGACAGGCGCTTCGCCTTCATTGACAAAGCGTTAACGCTTATTCTTCCATCCCACCTGACTGAAAATTCGTATAAATCTTATTTATCATATAAAGTGTGGACTCCCCTTTACCAACTTAAGGACATGTAAGCAGACACCTTCCACATTCTGGCCTAGCCAGTTTGCGATTATCGTCCCCCTCAAGGGGAAGTTGGCTCACAAAGTTCTAAACCCTTCACAACTACACAAAAACTCCATAATACAAAATTTAGCTACACTATCGAGAGTTATCCAACGTCAGTCATGTAATTTACAATACGTATAGCATTGCAAATAGGTTCAGAATGTCGTCACGACGCTTTCCACGAAGAACGGTACTACAAGGGCAAATATTCTAAATGTTTACTTTTAAGTATTTTATCAACATTCATAGAGTCGCGACTCATTTTTTTCATTGGTACTGTGTGCAGGGTGTAACATATATAACTGCAGATATTTCTACTGGTGACTGAAGACAGTTTACTGAACAACATTACATTTGTATTTACTTCATCTGCAGACTAATAACAATAGCCTTTAAAAGTAGTATGTTTTTAGGATAAATGGAAATGTCGTGTGGCTAGGGCCTCCCGTCGGGTAGACCGTTCGCCTGGTGCAGGTCTTTCGATTTGACGCCACTTCGGCGACCTGCGCGTCGATGAGGATGAAATGATGATGATGATGATTAGGACAACACAACACCCAGTCCCTGAGCCGAGAAAATCTCCGACCCAGCCGGGAATCGAACCCGGGCCCTTAGGATTGACAGTCTGTCACGCTGACCACTCAGCTACCGGGGCGGACGTTTTTAGGATGGTTAGTACGTCCAAGCACACGTGGCAAGAACAAGCCATTAATGCTTATTTTCCCCTGGGTAGCAGGGCAGGTGTTGCAGAGTGGAAGCAAAACGGTTAGTCTGTATACATAGGAGTAATCCACTTAGTGGTGAAGTACGACCATGCTGAAAACATCAGGTGGTAAGGTTTGTGACATGTTTGTGGGAAGACAGTTCGACTCAGAGAAAAAACAATTTACACTGTAATGTATTTACATATTGAGGTACCACGTATAAAAACAGTGCACTTATACCCTTTACAGCCTGTATCTTTCAAGACATTAAATATTTCATTAAACAATGAGACCAGTGATAAAGCAGATATCGGTGTTCACAATAAATTCTTGAAACTATTATGCAATATCATTTACTGGAAACCACTTACAGATATCTTAAACCGGTTATACAGTATTAGGGATGTTAATAGCTTGACTCGCACTGTAAATTTACACTATGTGATCAGAAGCATCCGGACACCTGGCTGAAAATGGCTTACAAGTTCGCAGCGCCCTCGATAATGCTGGAATTCAGTATGGTGTTGGCCCACTCTTAACCTTGATGACAGCTTCCACTCTCGTAGGCATACGTTCAACCAGGTGCTGGAAGGTGAATGGCAGCCCATTCCTGACGGAGTGCTGCACTGAGGAGAAATATCGATGTCGGTCAGCGAGACCTGGCACGAAGTCAGCGTTCTAAATCATCCCAAAGGTGTTCTATAGAATTCAGGTCAGGACTCTGTACAGGCCAGTCCATTACAGGGATGTTATTGTCGGTTAACCACTCCGCCACAGGCCGTACATTATGAACAGGTGCTCGACAGTGCTGAAAGATGCAATCGCTACCTCCTAGTTGCTCTTCAACAGTAGGAAGCAAAAAGGTGTTTAAAACGTCAATGTAGGCCTGTGCCGTGATAGTGCCACGTAAAACAATAAGGGGTGCAAGACCCTCCATGAAAAACACGACCACACCATAACACCACCGCCTCCGAATTTTACTGTCGGCACTACACACGCTGGCACGTGACGTTCACTGGACATTCGCCATACCAACACCCTGCCATCGGACAGCCACATTGTGCACTAACAAGGGAACCTCCCCATCGCATCCCCCTCAGATTTAGTTATAAGTTGGCACAGTGGATAGGCCTCGAAAAACTGAACATAGATCAATCGAGAAAACAGGAAGAAGTTGTGTGGAACTATGGAAAAAATAAGCAAAATATACAAACTGAGTAGTCCATGCGCATGATAAGCAATATCCAGGAGGTGTGAGCTCAGGAGCGCCGTGGTCCCGTGGTTAGCGTGAGCAGCTGCGGAACGAGAGGTCCTTGGTTCAAGACTACCTTCGAGTGAAAAGTTTAATTTTTTATTTTCAGACAATTATTATCTGTCCGTCCGTCCGTCTGATGTGAGGTAACTGCGCCGTAGTATGGCGACGCTACACCTAAACCGAAAAATTTGAAAACGTTAAAACATATGTTTTGACAGAGTACAGGGAAAACTGTGCGACTGTGAAACTGTTGCATTCATTTGTTGCAGTTTACGTGACAAACTCTTATTTTTTCATCACTTTTTTGGGAGTGATTATCACATCCACAGGAAAACCTAATCGGGCAAGGTAGAAGAATCTTTTTACCCATTCGCCAAGTGTACAAGTTAGGTGGGTCGACAACATATTCCTGTCATGTGACGCTCATGCCGTCGCCAGTGTCGTATAGAATATATCAGACGTGTTTTCCTGTGGAGGAATCGGTTGACCTATGACCTTGCGATCAAATGTTTTCGGTTCCCATTGGAGAGGCACGTCCTTTCGTCTACTAATCGCACGCTTATGCGGTGCGGTCACAAAACACAGACACTGAACTTATTACAGTGAACAGAGACGTCAATGAACGAACAGACAGATCATAACATTGCGAAAATAAAAGAAGTAAATTTTTCATTCGAGGGAAGACTTGAACCAAGGACCTCTTGTTCCACAGTTGCACATGCTAACCACGAGACCACCGCGCTCCTGTGTTCGCATGATCCTTGATGTTGCTTATCTTACGCATGGGCTACTCAGTTTGTATATTTTGCTTATTTTTTCCACAGTTCCACACAACTTCTTCCTGTTTTCTCGATTGATCTGTGTTCAGTTTTTCAAGGCCTATCCACTGTGCCAACTTATAAGTAAATCTGAGGGGGGTGCGATGGGGAGGTTCCCGTGTAAGATTCGTCACTCCACACAACGTTTTTCCACTGTTCAATGGTCCAGTGTTTACGCTCCTTACACCAAGCGAGGCGTCGTTTGGCATTTACCGGCGTTATGTCTGGCTTATGAGTAGCCGCTCGACCATCAAATCCAAGTTTTCTCATTTCCCACCTGTCATAGTACTTGCAATGGATTTTGATGCAGTTTCGAATTCCTGTGTGATGGTCTGGATAGATGTCTGCCTATTACACATTACGGCACTCATCAACTGTCGGCTGTCTCTGTCAGTCAACAGACGAGGTAGGCCTGAACGCTTTTGGGCTGTACGTGTCCCTTCACGTTTCCACCTCACTATCACATCGGAAACAGTGAACCTAGGGATGTTTAGGAGTATGGAAATCTCGCATACAGACGCATGACACAAGTGAGATCCAATCACCTGACCATATTCGAAGTCTGTGATTTCCGCGGAGCGCTCCATTCTGCTCTCTCACTATGTCTAATGACTACTAAGGTCGCTGATATGGAGTACCCGGCAGCAGTAGGTGGCAGCACAATGCACCTAATATGAAAAACGCAAGTTTCTGAGAGTGTCCTCCGGATACTTTTGGTCACATAGTCTATTTTCTTTTTACCGCAGTTTTAATAAACTGTAGGGAATTGTAGAACTGTTAGCCACATATTAGATATATTTATGCCGTGGAAGGTTCTGAGGGTTGAGAAGGACACACCACAACGAAAGTAGAAAGCTGCGTCGCAGATCCATATGCAGGCGAATCCTTACTGTCAACAAAAGCTGCACTAATTGGAGACAAGCGTAATGACAAGTATGCTAGAAGCGTTTAGTGAGTCGGCAGTCAGGATTACATGTAATCAAATGTTCCTAAAATGTTTCGGTCCCGCATGCGTCAGATTCGTCTGTCCAGGGTTTAGTTCTATATCCGAAACCGTTTCATCAAAGAAGATCAAAATGCACGCACACACACAAAAATTATAGATAACTGAACGCGAACTGAAAAACAAAGAAGTCGGCTTCTAAACTTGTCGGGGAAATCCTTGCAGTCTGTACTGAATTGGCGGAAGAACTGTAGCCATTCTAGCAACAGTCTCTCGTAAGTCACTGGGCGAATAGGGCGTCTCAGGTGTTGGTGAAAAGGCGTAGGTCGTTTCAGTCTTTAACAAGAGTCAGAGGACAGGTGTAGACTTTTCTGGAGGCAGAGTAAAAAGGATGCTTCACACACTGATCGCGAACAACTTAATTTGCTCACTTTATTCACGAAATTCATTGGTCTCTATGTAGTGTAGTACATGTTGATGGTGTAGTTCTTGACTTCTGAAAATACAGTACCGGACCGCCGTCTAATGAACAAAATAAGCTCTCACGGAATACAAGACCAGGTATGCAATTGGACTGAAAATTTCGCAGCAAACAGAAATTAAGCCGTACTCAAGTGGGAGACAACGCTGGAAGTGGCGGGGAGACCTAATGAAGGACGATGGGGCTGTTAATGTTAAATACGTGTATATCGTGTAGCGTAAAACATTTGCAGATCTGTGAGTTCATAAGCCACCCACACGTGTACAGAAGTGTCACGTCGTTTGAAAGCTGTTATGAAATACAAGTGGACCTGCAGGCGGTCAGAGCTAGCTGCAAAGACTGGCTGGCAACTCAGATAAACGTAATGTAATACGTAGTAAACAGAGGAGAATGTCCGATATTCCATCTATACATACTCCGCAAGCAACCGTACGGAATGTGGCGGAGGGTACTTGGTCTACTACTGTCACTTCCCCTTCCGCTCTTTCGTCTTCCGTTTGCAAATGGAAGTAAATACCTTTGGTAAGCCCATGTCCTCAGTTATTTGTTGGATGTATTCGAATCTCTATCTTACCGTTCATTTTTTATCCACCCTCTAGCACCATGCAAGTAATCCCCCGGTATCTCAAAACATGTCCTATTATCCTGTTCCTTCTTCTTGTCAGTGTTTTCCATTTATTCCTCTCCTCGCAGATTCTGCGAAGAATCTTCTCATTTCTTATCTTGTCAGTCCAACTAATTTTCAACATCCTTCTATAGCATCTTAGATCAAATACTTTATGATTCTTTTCTCTTCAAGTTTTCTCACGGTCCGTAATTTACTTCCATACAATGCTGTGCTCGAGACGTACATTATTAGAAACTACTTCTTCAAACAAAAGCAGATGTTTGGTACTAGTAGACTTCTCCTGGTGAAGAATGATCTTTTATTAGTCTACTTTTTATGTCCTCTTTGCTCCCTCTGTGATGTGCTATATTCCATCAAAGTAGGAGCACTTGTCATTTCGTTTACTTCGCTCTCCAGAATTTTAATGTTAAGCTTACCGGTAACCTCATTGCTGCTACTCTTCATTACTTTCGTCTTTCTACGGCTTACTCTGAATACACAGAGTGTGCTTGTTAGACTGTTCGTCCCATTTAACAGGTCCAGCAATTTCTCCTCAGTTTAAATGATGATAGCAATTTTACCAGTGAATGTTGTCACTGATATCCTTTCATCTTGAATTTTAATACCACTCCTGAAACTTCCTTTTGCTTCCGTCGTTGCTTCTTCGACCTGTAGGCTGAATTATAGGGGTGAAGTACTACGTCCCTGTCTTACATCATTTCTAATCTGAGTAATTTGTTCTTGGTCTTTAATCGTTATTGTACGCTCTCGTTTCTTATACACGTTGCGTGTTACCCGTTTTTCCGTGTAGCTTATACGTATTCCACTGAGAATTGGATGTCTTGCACTATTTTACATTGCCGAATGCTTTATCTAGAATGACAAATCCTAAGAAAGTGTCTCGAATGTTCTTAAGTCTTGCTTCCATTATTATCAAGTGCACCATCATAACTGCCTCTCTGGTGCCTTTACCTTTCTTAAAGCCAAACTGATCGCCATATAACACACCCTGAGTTTTCTTTCCCACAACGGCAATTAAAAAGACGCGTAATGACCACGAGAGTGAAACTGAAGAAATTCTGGCCTGCACAAGGAGTACGGACAGTTCTGCTTGTCGCGTTCTATCGACGTATGGTACAAGAAGTCGGAAAAATATTCTAAAATACTGTGCTTCGCTCCGTACTGCGACTTGCAAAAAGCGGATGCAGTTGTACAAGTACACCAAAGGTGTGAACGCACCGAGGATAAAAACCGCCCGCACTGCCCTACAGTCCGATTAAAATTACTTGACATTTGACGTCTGTCGCCTGCCACATCCGCTGCTGGCTGCCGCTCGCCGCGACGCGTGACGGGAATGGGAGATGCTCCGTCGACAGCTCATTTTGAGAGATGAATGACTGAACTGCAGCAGACATAGGGTATTGTAGCCCTGAATTTAAACTTGTGTTCTAATCTAATCACAGCGTCGTGATGTCCAACGTATCCAAGAAAACGGCCATCAACAATATGAAGCAGAAGTAAAATCACGGTCGCTTTGTTGACGGTGTTTAAGACTAAACTCTACGAGCAAAGACAAGACAGAAAACTCTTCATAATATATGTGTTAGGGTAGGCATCTGCCGCAGAAAAATTTCAGTTTTAGCGGTAAACGCTAGCCGTAATTTTGCGCTACCTTTGGTTACGTGAAACTGTCCTCACACTGGCTGCACGAGATGCTGCGTTACCAATAGGTGAACAGTCCTGGTTCCCACTTGGTTGCAGATTATAGGTGACACAAGCAGATTCCAGACGAAAAAAGAATAGTAGGACAAAAATACGAGCAAATAAAGAAGTCAGTACGATGATGAAAAAGAAGCGGCAAAGTATTAGAAATAAAAAAAATTGATTAACTGAATAAAAATTACAACCAAAGTCTTTTTATTAGATTTAGAAAAATGAAAAATTTCGCTGCATTTGACGACATTCGAAACTTCTACACGTCAAGTTTACATGCTAGCCACTATGTTATAGTGTTATGCTGCTAAAGGTAGTTAAATTTACGAATGTGGTGTCTCAGTTGCAACGATTGATTGACAGTGTTCAAAAATTTGGCTTCACGCAATGTGAGAAGCTTATCTAACGTAAGCCGATTTCTGTGGTTGTAATAACTCATTAAATGACGCTAAATCGCGTCATGTGTGGTAGGATTCTTTAATATTTGGTTCTAATGCTGTGTGTGTGTGTGTGTGTGTGTGTGTGTGTGTGTGTGTGTGTTGGGTGTGGTTATCATGTACGATGGGGAAACGAAATAAAAGAGTCAGACCCAGGAGTCGGCGTACAGGCACATCAAGGAAGAAAGCCGCACAAGGCACTGGAAGTGAAATAATTGTTGTGGCAATGTGGCAACGGCGAACGGTTCGGGCAAATCGTTGAGCGCTTTGATTGGAGAAAACCATATGCAAGGGGTGAAGTGTCAACTATCATGTACTTTGGATAACTTTGCCCATACTTTTATTTTGCATCAACTGAGTGTTTGTTGTCCTCATCATTTCATCATCATTCAAGAAAGTGGCGAGATTGGGGTGAGCAAAGGTTGGGAATTTATATGGGCGCTGATAACCGCGCAGTTGAGCGCCCCACAAATTAAACGTCATCATCATCATCATATTTTGCATCAATCTTACGCGTTTCGAATTACGTCATTTTCAAAGCCACTGTTATGTCAGTTGTATAAAATTGTTCGTAGATACGTTGTATCCAGTCAACATTCTCGATCAAGAGACAAGTGTAAACTGCTACCAAGGAAAATTGTCAAGTGGATTAAAAGTGCATCCAAATGAAAGCGTTGTAGCCGGCCGGGGTGGCCGAGCGGTTCTAGGCGCTACAGTCTGGAATCGCGCGACCGCTACGGTCGCAGGTTCGAATCCTGCCTCGGGCAGGTATGTGTGTTATGTCCTTAGGTTAGTTAGGTTTAAGTAGTTCTAAGTTCTAGGGGACTGATGACCTCAGATGTTAAGTCCCATAGTGCTCAGAGCCATTTGAACCATTTTTGACAGCGTCGTCTCACAGCATCCTGATGCAAACTGCGAGCGTCAAGTAATTTTAATCGGACTATGGGAGCCGAGACAGGAGTCGGGGCTCGCAGCGCGCTCTCCGGCTGTCTGGGGCGCCGGTGCGCTGCGTCGCGATGTATTTGTTTACGGGAGAGAGAGAGCGCACTGCCGGCTGGCGCAGTTCCCGCAGCGGCCGGGGCATTTTTAGACGCGTCTCCTCGCCCCGCGCCGCCGCGTCGCGTCCGTCCGTCACTCTTCCGCCCTCTCAGGCGCTCACCGCGCAGCTGTCACCGATCTGGGACGCGGCCGCACTCAAAGGCGAAGGGAGGGCCGGCGCGAGCCGCACGACCCGGCGCGGCACTGCTGCCGCTGCCCTGCCACAGGGACGTGCTAAGGTGAAAAGCTCTGAGGCTGCCAAAGAACAACGGGAGCACACCAAGGGGGAACACCAGTCGTTCCCAGAGGACACCAGGCTAATGCCGTCTACATAATGACCTCAACTCGGCGTCTCTAGCCTCGATAATGACCTCAATTCGGCGAGGAAGAGAGTACGGAAGTTTCTTCAGATACACCGTATCCAGCTGACGCCATTAATAAAGATTAGAGCTACCAAACCGCGGCGATATCGATTACTGCTTTTGGCGCTGTTCCCAATAGGTCGAGATATGTTATGTGAAGCGCATTGGATTGGATTGATTAGAGATTAGATTACATTGGATTAGATTAATACTAGTTCCATGGATCATGAATACGATATTTCGTAATGATGTGGAACGAGTCAAATTTTCCAATACATGACATAATTAAGTTAATTTAACAACATAATTAAGTTAATATAACAACTTTTTCATTTTTTGGTTTTTAATTTTTTTTATAATTTTTTTGTTTTTTTTTCTTAATTTATATCTAAAAATTCCTCTATGGAGTAGAAGGAGTTGTCATTCAGAAATTCTTTTAATTTCTTCTTAAATACTTGTTGGTTATCTGTCAGACTTTTGATACTATTTGGTAAGTGACCAAAGACTTTAGTGGCAGTATAATCCACCCCTTTCTGTGCCAAATTTAATCTTGAATAGTGAAGATCATCCTTTCTCCTGGTATTATAGTTATGCACACTGCTATTACTTTTGAATTGGGTTTGGTTGTTAATAACAAATTGCATAAGAGAGTATATATACTGAGAAGCTACTGTGAATATCCCTAGATCCTTAAATAAGTGTCTGCAGGATGATCTTGGGTGGACTCCTGCTATTATTCTGATTACACGCTTTTGTGCAATAAATACTTTATTCCTCAGTGATGAATTACCCCAAAATATGATGCCATATGCAAGCAATGAGTGAAAATAGGCGTAGTAAGCTAATTTACTAAGGTGTTTATCATCAAAATGTGCAATACCCTTATTGCATAAGTAGCTGAACTCAAACGTTTCAGCAGATCATCAATGTGTTTCTTCCAATTTAATCTCTCATCAAAGGACACACCTAAAACTTCTACCTTAGCTATATGCTTCTGATTAAGGTCTATATTTATTAATGGCGTCATACCATTTACTGTACGGAACTGTATGTACTGTGTCTTATCAAAATTCAGTGAGAGTCCGTTTACAAGGAACCACTTAGTTATTTTCTGAAAGACATTATTAACAATTTCATCAGTTAATTCTTGTTTGTCAGGTGTGATTACTATACTTGTATCATCAGCAAAGAGAACTAACTTTGCCTCTTCATGAATATAGAATGGCAAGTCATTAATATATATTAAGAACAACAAAGGACCCAAGACCAACCCTTGTAGAACCACATTCTTGATAGTTCCCTGTTTGAGGAATGTGCTGATCTTTGCAAATTATGAGAACTGCTTATTTCAACTTTCTGCACTCTTCCAGTTAGGTACGAATTAAACCATTTGTGCACTGTCCCACTCATGCCACAATACTTGAGCTTGTCTAGCAGCAGAATTTCGTGATTTACACAATCAAAAGCCTTTGAGAGATCACAAAAAATCCCAATGGGTGGTGTTCGGTTATTCAGATCATTCAAAATTTGATTGGCGAAAGCATATATGGCATTTTCTGTTGAAAAACCTTTCTGGAAACCAAACTGACATTTTGTTAGTACTTCATTTTTACAGATATGTGAAGCTACTCTTGAATACTTTACTTTCTCAAAAATTTTGGATAAAGCTGTTAGAAGGGAGATTGGACAGTAATTGTTGACATCAGATCTATCCCCTTTTTTATGCAAAGGTATAACAATAGCATATTTCAGTCTATCAGGGAAAATGCCCTGTTCCAGAGAGCTATTACACAGGTGGCTGAGAATCTTATTTGTTGAGAACAAGCTTTTAGTATTTTGCTGGAAATGCCATCAATTCCACGTGAGTTTTTGCTTTTAAGCAAGTTTGTTATTTTCCTAATGTCAGAGGGAGAAGTGGGTGAGATTTCAATTCTATCAAATTGCATAGGTATGGCCTCTTCCATTAACAGCCTAGCATCTTCTAATGAACACCGGGATCCTACTACATCCACAACATTTAGAAAATGATTATTAAAAATATTTTCAACTTCTGACTTTTTGTTCGTATAATTTTCATTCAATTTGATGGTAATACTGTCTTCCTGTGCTCTTGGTTGACCTGTTTCTCTTTTAATAATATTCCAAATTGTTTTAATTTTATTATCAGAGTTGCTGATTTCAGACATGATACACATACTTCTGGACTTTTTAATAACTTTTCTTAATATAGCACAGTAGTTTTTATAATGTTTGATAGTTTCTGGGTCACTACTCTTTCTTGCTGTCAGATACATTTCCTTTTTCCGGTTACAAGATATTTTTATACCCTTAGTAAGCCATGGTTTGTTACATGGTTTCTTACGAGTATATTGAAGTATTTTCTTGGGGAAGCAGTTTTCAAATGCATTTACAAAAGTGTCATGAAATAAATTATATTTTAAATTGGCATCAGGTTCACGGTACACCTCATCCCAGTCTAACTGTTGTAGGCTTTCCCTGAAATTTGCAATTGTTAAATCATTGACTGAACGTACTACTTTGGAGGACTGTTTAGTACTTCTGAATGGAGCTATGTCATATATTGTAACTAGCTGTGCACCATGATCAGAAAGACCATTCTCAACAGGCTGAGCATTTATCTGGTTAAACGTATCTTGGTCTATAAAGAAGTTATCTATCAGTGAGCTGCTATCCTTTACCACCCGAGTAGGAAAATCAATAACGGGTGTCAAATTGAAAGAACCGAATAATACTTCAAGGTCATTTTTCCTATTACCCTCTTTCAGAGAATCTACATTGAAGTCCCCACAAATAATAATTTGCTTCCCCCTGTCTGACAGATAGCACAACAAGGAGTCCAAATTTTTCAGAAATAGATGAAAATTTCCCGATGGGGACCTATATACAGTTACAACTGTGCCTTTATTTAATGTAAGCTCATAGGCACATGCTTCTATATGTTTCTCTACACAAAACTTTTTTGTTTCTATACTTTTTGCACAATGATAGCTTTTGACATATATGGTAACTCCTCCTTTCTCCATATTTTCTCTAATTACATGTGCAGAGAGCTTATATCCACTTACATTTACCTTATCCATATCAGTAACAACGTGATGCTCAGACAGGCACAGTATATCTATTTCATCCTCGGCTTCTAAATCTTCTAAACAAACCAGAAGCTCATCTATTTTATTCTTTAAACTCCCAATATTTTGATGAAATATATGTTGTGTCTAGACAAGACAGCCTAGACACAATGAGAGGAAGCCGAAAGGCACGCGCTAAGCTAAAGCAGGATGGCGTGGGGTCTGAAACAGGATACGTAATGAATGCTATAAAGAAAAGTACGTAGCTTCTGGAATACTTAACTTTAATCCATCCTTTTGGTACATCTGGAGATTGTGGCGATACAAGTGAGACTCTTTAGATAAATGCAATGTTACTAATGGCGCCTTGCTAGGTCGTAGCCATTGACTTAGCTGAAGGCTATTCTAACTATCTGCTCTGCAAATGAGCGAGGCTTCGTCAGTGTGCATCGCTAGCTACGTCGTCCGTACAACTGGGGCGAGTGCTAGTCAGTCTCTCGAGACCTGCCTTGTGGTGGCGCTCGGTCTGCGATCACACAGTGGCGACACGCGGGTCCGACATGTACTAATGGACCGCGGCCGATTTAAAACTACCACCTAGCAAGTGTGGTGTCTGGCGGTGACACCACAATATACTTACATTATTTTTAATTATACTTTTATGAGAACCTTTCCTTATTCTAACATTTGCAGTACTCTCCTGTCTGAGTTTCTCATTGTGCTTAGGCCTAGTTCCTATACCAGTGGTCACATGGTGTTCAGAGAGGCAGATTATGTCAACTGGGTTGGGTGACTTTAATTCATCAATGCAATTACCTAGGAATGAGATACAACTTGGTGGAGATAAAATTTCTGGTGATTCGTGAAAATTTATAATTGACAGCTGTGATTGGTGATCCAATGTGCTAGAATAGTGCTGTTTAATTTCTTTCCTAAACTGAAGATTTGTTTCAATCCTGACCTCTCGTAGAACTTGACATCTTTCTGTCTTACCTATCATAAAAAAGGTGCTGCTCCAACACCTGTAACCACTGGTATTTTACCATTCATGGCAGTGCCTCCCCCCCCCCCCCCTTAAATTTCCTGCTATTACCCCAGCCAGTTTACCCTACCCTTTCCTGTTGAGATGTAGGCCGTGCCTGGTATTGTCCCACCTACTGAGAGAATCAACAGGAACCACACCAATATGAGCCCCCGCACCCGACCCAAGCAGCCGTTCCAACTCCAAATTAACTCTCCCAACAGAAGAGTTCAAATGTGGCCGGTCATGGTGTCTCAGGACAGATACAAATTCAACATTGGCGTGTCTCGATGCCGACGCAATCTTTACCAGGTCACACTCTATAGTGTACCCAGGCAGAAGACCAGACAGCGAGGTTATCGGTCTCAGCGGATTAGGGAAAGATGGGGAAGGAAGTTGGCCGTGCCCTTTCAAAGGAACCAACCCGGCATTTGCCTGGAGTGATTTAGGGAAATCACGGGAAACCTAAATCAGGATGGCCGGACGCGGGATTGAACCGTCGTCCTCCCGAATACGAGTGCAGTGTGCTAACCAATGCGCCACCTCGCTCGGTATGTGGAGTGGAGATAGGGCTCGTCGAGGTACGACAGGGCGGGCGGCTGAGTGGTCGCACACGAAGAACGTATGGGCGCAACCTTGTGAAAGGGGCTGTTGTCGTCGTAAAAGGTGGGAATATCTACAGCATACTCATTATAAAGAAGGAACAACACCGGGTCCCCCAGAATTCATAATTTTTCTTCAAGTGCTGTACACTGGTCCCGCTCTTACTTCACATCTCGCCAACATATGTAATGACTGGAACAGAAAAGTCACAATGCAGGGATGTAGTATCAGGCATCCCACAAGAATCGGTATTGGCCTCATTACTCCTCTCAATATATGTTAATGATCTGTCAACAATTCTCTCGCACTGTGACGTATCCAGTCACATTGTCCAAAAAGGGTGAAAACGCCTGAAAACATCGAAAAGACGAGCGCTCTGTTTCTAACCAGTCCCAGAAAATCGATCAAACCAACTCCACAACAGGTGGGAATCAACCGCGAGACACTGCGACAAATTGTTGTTCAACACCTGCATCTTTTCCCATACTAAATTCAAACCCATCGGCCATTAAGTCTAGGGCCATGGAACACCGGTTGTGTTTCGCCAACACTACTGTCCACAGAATTAACGAACAAGAATTTTATGTGAATATGCTTTGGTTTAGCGACGAAGCCCACTTTCATTTGGATGGCTTCGTCAGTAAGCAAAACTGGTGCACTTGGGAGACTGAGAATCTGCGTTTCGCGATCGAGAAGTCTCTTCACCCTCAACACGTGACGGTGTAGTGTGCAACGTCCAGTCACGGAATAATCGGTGCGATTTCCTTGATGGCACGGTGACTATCGAGCGGTACGTGAAAATTTTGGAAGATGACTTCATCTCCATTGTTCAAAGTGACCCTGATTTCGACAAGATGTGATTCATGCACGAGGGACCTCGACCCCATCGAAGCAGGAGAGTGTTTGATGTCCTTGAGAAGTACTCGGGGGCCGCATTCTGGCTCTGAGGTACCCAGAAGCCAATGGCATCGGTCTCGATTGGCGCCATATTCTCCGGGTATGAACACGTGCGACTCCTTTTTGTGGGGTTATATTGAAAACAAGGTGTACAGCAATAACCCCAAAATCGTTGCTGAACTGAAAACAGCCACTGAGGAGGTCACCGATAGCATCGATGTTCCGACATTTCAGAGGGTCATGCAGAATTTCGCTATTCCTCTGCGCCACATCATCGCCAATGATGGCAGGCGTATCGAACATGTCATAACCTAAATCCGAATATCTCGTAGTGACGGTTTCATGTTGAATAAAGTGTGCACGCCGTAGTTTCTAACTAATTTACGTTTTGTTTCATATAGTTCAATAACTGTCACCCTGTAACACGGAAATTTTGTTTTTCTCTAAAGGATTTTGAGTGACCACCTTAAGTGAGAAGTTAAGGTCTTGGGTGCTTCGGTTTGAGCGCAAATCATACTGCCCTTCTTATTTATCAGAGATCTCTTTCCTCAGTCTAGTTTTTAATATTCTTTAAATTCCAGAGCAAGATTACCATATATGGTCTTTTAAAATGTCAAGAAACCTTTGTCGAAGTGGACATGAACTACAGTGTATTTCGTCAGAAGAAACTTCTAGTGAACCATTTCGCAGTTGCTAACACGCTACTCCCGCATTTGAAAGGTGGGACGGCCAAATCCCCGTCCAGCCAGCCAGATTTCAGTTTTCACAGATTTCCCTAAATCGCTTAAGGTGATTTTCGGGTAGTTCCCCTGAAAAAAAAGGCAGTTTTCTACCCCATTCCTATCCAGTCTGAGGTTAAGTTTGTTCCTAATGAACTTCCCATCGACTGGAAGGCTTTGCGATCTCACGGCTGTGAATCAATTGTGTATAGCAACCAGCTTAAGTCAATAGTTAACGGTGTTTTGTACTCGAAACTGATAGACTGTCGGATTCGTCTCCTCATTCTAAGCCACGTAATACATTCACATGCATATTCACAGCTGAACAGCAATTGCCTGAATCAACACAAGCGACATCCAACTCGTCCTTCGAAGACTAAGGTAACCCTCGTGAAGACAGATAATCCAATCCTACAAAAAGAATCACAGAATTCTAAGTGTAAAGACATCACAAGCGAAAACAGAGCATCAGCATAGGAAGGAAGGTGAATGGGGAGAAAGGAAATCAGGAGGGTAACGAAAATGAGGAGGAGGAGGGGGAGACGGCGATGAAGCAGGCGCTGGTTGTGGTGGTGGTTCAAATGGTTGCGGCGGAGGTGCTGCAAACAGAGACGAGAACGATGGTGTTGAAGAAGATTAGTATCATGATGAAAATGGTGCTGCTAATGGTGATGGTGATGATAATTTGAATAACGATAACGACGACGACGACGATCTGGATGATGGCTCTAAAAAAGTATTTCATGATGAGCTTGGTAATGATGATGATGATGATGATGATCTTGAAGGTCTGACGACATATATGATGATAATTATGAAGAAGTACCTTTTGAGATTATGGTGTTGGAGGTGGCAATAGTGGTGATGATAACGAGTATTATAATGACTGATATGATGGCGCTGAAGCAGTATACGCAGGTGATCTACACTACGTCACTGGATGTAATAGTGGCAACTAATAGCAGACACTGTTGCCTTCCAACGTTCGCGGTTAGGCTAATAACGCATTAATGACAGCCTGGTGGGATCGAAGAACACCAATCAGCGGGAGGGACAGAGAGGAGGCGGCGGGAGCGACACGCCTCCTAATGAGACGCGGCCGTCGGTTTTATCCCAGCCGCCCGGGCGTCGTCCATCATTGTGTCAGATAACGACTGCGGAGACGGCGCTGCGACCGAAATACACGGGCCCGGCGACGCCGCCCCGCCTCCCTCCAGATATCAACGCACTCGCTGCCGCTGCTGCTGCTTTACCCACACTTAGCTTCGGGTGAGCAGTAGAGTCTACAGCGTGAATTTAATGGTTTAAGGTGCGAAGCAGTGTGTTTGCCAGCTTCATAAACAGAGACTACCGCACTCAATGCCCAGTTAAAGTTTCGTTTACAGTAGCGACTTATTACGTTAAGCAATAACATACAAGTGATTGAGACTGTTAACAAATATTGAATTTCCTGGTAGCACTCTAAGCATTGAGTGAGACAATAGATTCACATTCAGGAGAAGCAGGATTTAAATCCCTGGCTGGCCATCCACATTTATGTTTTCCATTACACATAAATTTTAATACAGATTCCGATACAGTTCAACCAAAAAGACACAGACGATTTCCTTCCCCATTTTTGTTCAGTTCGAAGTTGTGTTCCTTCCTAACGACAAAGTCGTCGACGAACCTTCAACGGAAATTGTCCTCAAACGAACTCTTACCCTTACAACTCGTTCACTTTTTGTCTAACATTTGGCTTGATTAAGAGACGAAGAAATCCACGTACAGGCGTGGCACTTGTTGTGATATGCAAAATACACACACACACACAAACACACACACAAGCACACACAATGTAAACAATTATGACCACAACTCAAGGAAATATGACCAACGTCAGAAGTTATCGAGAGTGAATATTAATTACCAACGGGTGAGCACGTATTATTAACTCTGTCCCGCTGGCGTTTGAACAGCGAGAGAGCAGCATTCCAAGCTAAATTTAAGAAACAACCCAAGTCCCTGTTTGTAAGATCACTCGCTAAGTTAGTCTCAATTGCCTCCTTGATAACACTGGCCCAACAGCGTAACCGTCACACAGGTTTAGAATAGCCGGGCAAATCTTCCATCAACACTGGTCATTCTGTGGAATATAACAACACAGAGAATCTAGCGTGTAGTTCCATCTGTTGGGATAGTGTTATTAAGAAAGTAGTTGAAATTAAATTAGTGAGCGACCTTATAAATAAGGACGGAGGTTTCTGATGGGAATTCTGCTCTCTCCTTGGGCAAACAACACATGGACGAAGTTAATAACTAATTAATAATACTTGCTCACTCGTTGGTAATTAATATTCACCATTAATAACATTGGACTTGTTTGATTGGATGATGGTGCTATTTGTTGACAGTGTGCGTGTTGTCTTTCTGCATGTGCCGTATTATGGTTCTTGGTCGTCGTAGCCCCGCCTGTAGACGATTTAAATTTCCTTGCACACAATACTCTCGTTACGTGTGCGCCTTCATAGCGACAGGGTGTTCCACTGCCGAAATATCGGACATTGTCGAAGACGTCACGCGATTGCATTACCGTTGTTTGAACCTTTTACTCGCTGGGAGGAACGCAGGTTCACTGACTGACTTGCCTGCGAGTCAGGACAGCTGTTTACATCTCAGCTAAAGTTGAGACGTGTAGGCATCTAGCAAGCTGTCGCTAACCATTAAGTTGTAGAAGAGCTTACTGCCGTCGGTGGGGAATGTAGGTCAATGACGTGACCACTGCCGAGCGAACCGACCCCTCTGACTGCACTTTGCAGGACAGGGTAGGAGGCAAGACAGTCAGGGGAGGTAGACCACATGTGTATCGAAAGACATCGGCCTAGTTCTTATTTACGGTCAGCTCCGCACTAGTGCAAACTAGGTACCAACGAAGACAGTAATAGCGTTACCAGTAGACATCTACAAAGATGCCCTCCTAGAATTGTATTGGTATCCCCTCACGCCCAGTGGCCTTCGTCTGCTGACGGAATACAGTTGCTTTCCTATCCCATGCTCACTTAATATGGTTTATGTCATATTGGTGTCTGCACAAATTTAAAGTAGGAAGTACACTATGATGTTCGTCAGTGAAACAGTTTTGGACAAAAAGCGTTTAGTATTTCTATCCTGTCTCTGTCATCCTCCGCGTCGATGCCGTATGTCACACTGTGTCTGGAAAGATGGCTTCGATCCATTTACTGATATAACGTAAGAACAAAACCTGTTAGGGTTTTCTTTCAAGTCGGTTGATGGAATTTTACTATTGAATTCGATGAACGCTCGTTGCATGGCTCTCCATACGCTAATTTCGGCTTCGTTCGGTTTCTGTTTGTCTGTGAGGCTTTGGCTACATATACATTTGTAGTTAAGCCCTCTTTGCCTTCGTAGCAGCTTTCTACATCTACATCTAAGTGATTACTCTGCTATTCACAATAAAGTGCCTGCCAGAGGGTTGAATGAACCACCTTCAAGCTGTCTCTCCTTCGTTCCGCTCTCGAACGGCATGCGGGAAAAACGAGCACTTAAATTTTTCTGTGCGAGCTCTGATTTCTTTATTTTATCGCGATGATCATTTCTCCCTATGTAGGGTGGCAACAGAATGTTTCCGTAATCGGAGGAGAAAACTGGTGATCGAAATTTCATGAGAAGATCCCGTCGCAACGAAAAACGCCTTTGTTTTAATGACTGCCACTCCGATTCACGTATCATGTCTATGACACTATCTCCCCTATTTCGCGATAATACAAAACGAGCTGCCCTTCTTTGTACTGTTTCGATGTCATCCGTCAGTCCCACCTGATGCGGATTCCCCACCGCACAGCAATACTCCAGAATAGGGCGGACAAGCGTGGTGTAAGCAGTCTCTTTAGTAGACCTGTTGCACCTTCCAAGTGTTCTGCCAATGAATCGCAATCTTTGGTTTGCTCTACCCACATTATTATCTATGTGATCGTTCCAATTTAGGTTATTTGTAATTGTAATCCCTAAGTATTATTTGAATTCACAGCCTTCAGATTAGTGTGACTTATCGCGTAATCGAAATTTAGCTGATTTCTTCTATTACTCATATGAATAACTTCACACCCAGATAGCTGAAAATAAGTCGCTCCTATTTGAAGCTCGTAAAAATATGTAACAAGCGAACGGTGTACTCGCCTTATTAGTAGCAGGAACTAGCGGTGCTGCTCTCGCTGACGGTCTAACCGACAGCTTTGATTTGACTGAAGAATGTTTGTTGCCGTGGACACCTCGGATGTAAAGCAATGGCTTTCAGAACATTTGAGAATCTGTGAGTAGAGAGTTTTCAGCTATAGTAGTGGACAGACCAGACCTAAAAGCAAAAGGGGAAGAAGAGATTAAGTTTCTGTTCTCAGAATAGCTGCAGATTTTGTTTTATTTGGTGTGTGAGGTGCTTCACCAGACTCTTAGTGCCTGCGCCGCGCTGTGCCCGCAGGGAGGATGAAGAGGACGAGGAGCAGCGGCAGCAGCAGGAGGGCCCCGGCGGCAACGCGACCGCCGTCGACGCCATCTCGGAGCGCCTCGCCGAGGTGGCAGAGCTGGCCGAGCGGCTGGACGCCGCGCTCTGCGCCGGCGACGTCAGCGTACGACGCGTACTCGACTCCGAGGTGAGCAGGCAGCGGGCGGAGCACAGCCACCCTCTCCCCACTTCTAACCGGTCTCCCGCTTACCTATGTCAATGTAGCACAGATGTTTGCAAATATGTTCACATCATTGAACGATATGTTCGCTACTTTGTTTTCTAAGTTTATGTACATTCCCCAATACTAACCCTGCATCACGTTGAAAAGTTCCTTTCCATTCAACACATCAGATGAATTCGAATACTCTATACCTCTTGTACACCTGGTAACGAAAATTATGTCGTATTTCTGCTCTTCTGGAATTGTGGTCCTCGTTACGTTTGTACCAACACATGTACCCAACCTCTCTTGTACTGACTTCCACTTCCTCTCTCAGTCAGACATATACCATCGATTGCTCCTGACTCTGAAATACATCCAGTCTACGAAATCCAGCAGACCCTTTCTTCTTCCCGCTTATCAGAGATACTTTCGGCCCGGAGAACCTTGTTCCTCAGGAACACATACTCACGTATTCACCTATCCTACTTGCGCCCTTCTCGTAACATCAACCTCATAAACTCACTAAACCATTCACCCACATATTTCTTTCACATATCACTTTTCCCTACCTTCAGTTTCCAAACCCAGGTCCTTCACAACAATCAACATATCACCAGGCACTTCCACCATCCACATCCATAAGCGACGTAAATATCGCAATTAACTGTACTGTAAATCGACAACAAAATGATCTCGTTAATATTTGAGCACAAAATCCCTATCTTCTTTAAGCTTATTAATTGTAAAATACGTATTCATACACATTTAAACGAATTACAACTGACAAACTTTTAAATTTTCTATCATATGGTCGTAAAACGGTATTTTGTTCCTTAATCGGACTGTACTTGCACCTGAAAATCAAAATAAAGGAAAACTACAGAAAAAATTTCGGATAAAAAACTCCTTTAGGTCACGCAAGACAACATAATCTTGTGGTGGCTACCACTATCGGAATACACTCAGATCAACATCTGCTAGCATACTGTAGGAATATAGTGGGTCTTATTACAAAAAAGGGTAGGAGTAAACTACTGCACGTATAGGAACTACAGAAAAATTGCGAATACTATTCATAGCATTTCCACTAAATGTTTAGCTAAACAAAGCTGCATCATCAAGAAAGGCAATAAATATATGCAAAAAAATTATATAAGCTTTTTGCTTAAGAAAAAGACTTGTGAAATTTCACTGACGTAAATATGGACTGCATGAAAAAAAAACAACGTTGTTAAGATCAAAGCTTGATAGAGCACAAGAATTCGACCAAAATTTTATAAATAACCGTAATTAAGAAATGCAGTATTATAGAATTACGGCAACAAAGCAGCAACTATCCAATAAGAAATGTACCCCTTAAGTTTGTCCGCTAAGTGGTCATGACATATGTGTGTCCAACAGCGCGGCTTTCACACGCAAACTGGACGTTGTCCAGTATTCGATGAATGTACCTGTCGATCAGCAAAAATTAGACTTCCTCAACAACGACAATGAACCTTGTGGAACCTCGGCGTCGACATCTCACTGCAGTAGTGCATCTGTGGTGCAGCTTATCCCCTTAGCAAGTTAAAGCCATTGTATTACACGTAGTATACTGACTTAACAGTCAAGCTTTATCCGGTACACACCACAGAAAAGTCTCATCTGAGGTAGCCGGCTTCGTATGATTCGAAGTTTTGTCTAGCATTGCCCAATTTAAGCAATTAAGCTTGCTTAATCACTGTCGGCACTTTTTACCCTAACAGGACGTAGCTAGGAAAAGACAAGGTAGATGGACACACTTCCGCGGCCACGACGCAAACTGGTGGCGGTTTTATGGTCTTAGCCGCCGCACGGTGGTTGTTTGTCAAATTTTCCTCGATTCGACAACTGTTATTAATATGAATTTTTCTGCTACTTGTAGACATCTCTAATTCCACTTGCACGAGAGACAATAGTATCACTAAATTAATTATGAAACAGGGAACGTAAGACCAGATAGGTCATAAGCACGCACGAGGACAAATCTTCACTGCGGCCATTAAAACTGCAACAGCAAGAAGGATATCAAATGACTAAATTTTAGTTACTGTGATGTACAACATAGTAGCAAAAATACGTTATTAAATTTGTGAGTGTTTTGAGAGCAGAAAAATTGCGAAATTTAGTGCAAAGAACCGCCGGCTCTGGTAAAAACAACGTCTCCAAACGTGCAGTGCGTCGAGTCGAACTTAGCTTGGATAATCAATGCATGCACGGTACTCTGGGCTGCTTCAACACTGTCGCTCGTTGTGTCTGATAAATGGTGGGATGCCGGTCTCTCAGCCACCCTTTATCAGAATCTGGAGAACATGCTGGGTAGGGCAACTGTCGAACACCGTCTCTATCGAGATCTTTTGTTATCTTGTTGAAAGGCATCCTGTATCGAATGATGAATGACTGACGATGACACGGTTTTTGATCGAGTATCTCCTGGTCTCCAGGGCCTATTCGCCGGGTTTCTTTTTTTAAACGACGTTACTACTATCTGTTTCGTGCAGTTGCGCGGAAACGCCAATAATTGGCATATCCAGGCACGTAGTCTGACGTTTGATGCGTGCAGCCTTCAATTTGCAATGGTGTTGCAATATTAATGGCCAGCAGCGTATTTGTAAACGCATCTCTTCGTTCGGTTCTTCGGGATGACCGAGGGAAGAACTGACGCCTCGACGAAGGCGGCGCGCCGCCCTCCCCTGACCCGCGCGCCGCCCCCCTGTGACGGGCAGGGAGCGTCTCGATGGGCTGCGTGGGCGGGGTGGGGAGGGGGGGGGGGGGGCTGGGTGCGCCTGAAATACGCGAAACGTAGCGGCAGCTGCAGACTCTGCTCTGTCTGGTGAAGATGGCCCCGACTTTCGAGAAATATACATTATTTTCAGGGTTCTTCTTAGGTATGCCAGAGTTCTACAGTTCTCTGTACAAAATTTAAATAGTTTTGAAGGATTTCGCGAAGAAGACACTAGTAATCGGAAAAATTTTAATACTGCAAAAAAATTAATTGCCAAACTTGCGAAAATAAAACTGTGATCACAATTCTGAATAATTCCCCAAGAGTTCCACAGAGAACCTTAATGACATATTTTTAAGAAGCTAATAATTCATGAGAACTTTATCGAAAAATCTAATGTAACTTCTTTTAAAGGTAATCGTTTATAATTGCAAGAAAACACGACCCCTTCACTAACATACAGCTTCTCGTTCGGCGGCTGAGCTTTCTAGCCCTAGTTGTGGTCGGTGGATGCAGGTAGAAGTGCGCACACGCCGTGTCGACTGTCCCTGTGTATGCGACTGCTGACAACTCCAGCAACCTAACGATAGTTGCCTTTTTTGCTCTACTTATTGCATTGTATTACAACGTTCTTAATTTAATTTGATATTCTTTGCTACAATTAAGTACGGGATTTGAAGATAGCGCTCTCTATAAAGTGCTTTCACGAACTCCTGTTACTTCAGTTTTCGATACGTACTGGGATTTTCTAATATTCAGCGAGACATATGCTAGTTTTTTTCACAGAAGAGTTCAGATGCGTCAAACAGTTCAGGCACCATTTGTACCTTCATACGTTCATTGTCGCGGCTGGAAAACACGGATAGGATGCTTATGGTGCTACGGCTGCCATAGAGTGTCGTTTGGTGAAGATAACTCTGGCCCAGATTATGGATGCAGAGAGAGAGAGAGAGAGAGAGAGAGAGAGAGAGAGAGAGAGCTTGGAGTGAGATGTGAGCGCTAAGAGCTTGGAACTCGGAGCTGCCTGCTCACTAGAAGTGTCCCAGGATGCTTAATAGCCTAAAATAAAGGCTGTTTGTAGACTTACTTAATATTTTTAAATTATTTCATTAATCTCTGTAAGCAACATTTGTTACCGCTCAGGAACCCTGCATACCTTCAATTTGATTCTTTTATCTATACATGTTTTGCCTTTAATAAATGTCATGGATGAAAACCCTTGTATTTATCTGTGCGTCGTCTCGAAGACACATAGTCCTGTATAACTATGAACAAGTGTTCTTGAGTCTAGAAAATGTTCACAGAATAATGAATACCAAAAACTAATTATAGCAGAATCATTTCGACATCAGAAAAGCTTATCAAATTTCATTTTCAACATTCAAACTTTCTTTAAACCAATCAGCTCTCTTTCTGTGTCACTAGGAATCTGCACTACATTTTGCTAACTAACTAAAAATCGGTTTAAAACTTATGAAAAGGATTTTCAAATGACTCTTGCAATGTTCAAACAAATCTCGGGCTTGCAGCCAGTCGTCGTTCAATACTTCGCACGATATTTCAACTGGGCACCTGCCAGTCATCTTCAGGTGAGCCGTCGCAGACTGGCGATAACGTCTTTTTTTTTTTCTTTATTGTTATTTTGAAACCTGTAGTACAGGCAGGCCTGCAGCAGCATACGACGCCGCTCTTTGGCCGCAGAGAAACACAAATATACAAATGAAGACATTTAGAGAAAAAACATGGTGGACATATAAACGGAGACAAACACTTTTTAAAATACAAGGTGCCGTTCACGGGCGTAGAGTCCAAGATAAAATTGTTCAGACACTTGGACACAGACAGAGACGAAAAGTGTCACACGTGAACTAGGTGCACAAAACGAATAACACTGAACCACTTAAGCACAAAACGACGGCACACACAGAACACGAGGCGTTGATCTCGGGCGCGGATGTTCACTAACCGTGTACGAGTCCGGGGACCTGCCAAGAGAGGAGGAGGGGGGGGGGGGGGGGGGGGAGAGGGAGAGGGGAGAGCAGATGCCATGGGCAGGGGAGATAGGGGGAAGGGAGGAAGGGGGAGGGGAAGCCCGGTGGAAGAGGGGTGGAGGGAGGGGACGGGGGAAAAGGAAAGAGAAGGGAGGGAGGGTGCCTAAAGGAAAGGACACAGAAAGTGGGGGGAGGATCAAAGTTGATAGGAGGGGTAGATGGAGGGGAGGAGGACATCATCAGGGAGGGGGAGCTGGCGGAAGCCACCTTGGGAGAGGGTGAGGTGGGTGGAGAGATGGAGACTGGGTGGGACGTGGGAATACAGGCAAGACAGCGGGCGGGGGTGGGAGAGGATGGGTGAGACAAGCGGATGAGGAGGATCGAGTTTGCGGGAGGTGTACAGGATCCGTATCCTTTCAAGGAAAAGGAGGAGGTGGGGGAAGGGGCTGAGATCATACAGGATCCGCGTGGAGGAGTGGAGACAGATGCGATAGGCGAGGCGGAGAGCATGGCGTTCAAGGATTTGGAGGGATTTATAAAAGGTAGGGGGGGGGGGGGGCGGAGATCCAGGCCGGATGGTCGTAACAAAGGATAGGGCGGCGATAACGTCCTCCGCTCCACAATATGTAGCGTACTGTAACTATTCTGCGCATGCGTCGAAAACTTGATAGTTGAACAAACACTGCCCGCCGGCAGCGCCCTCGCTGGTGGAATAGCGGAACTCAGTCGCCCTCTGCGTTGCTGTTTGCCACGGCCGTCGACGCACTCTGTCGTCTTCGATTTGAGCAAATCGTGGAGATGATGGGATTCCATGCACTGTCCAGCTGGTAGCCGCTGTCACGGTTTAACAGATTTTCCGCCAGTCGTATTTCTATGGATTCTTTAATAATGGAGTCCCAGAAAGACGCTGTGGACAAAATCATTGTTTTCTCATACTCCATTGAATGTCCAGTAGAAATACAATGTTCAGCAATAGCGGACTAGCTTGGCTGCAAAAGGCGGGAGTATCGTTGATGTTCAGTGCAGCGTTCTTTCACGGTGCGTGTGGTTTGACCTATGTAAGCCATACCACATTGGCACGGTATCTTGTAAATTTCGGCCTTTCGTAGTAACAGATTGTCCTTAACTGATCCCACAAGGTCCGCAATCTTCGATGGTGGGTGGAAAACCACTTTTACCTAAATTTTCGGAGGATTCTTGCTATTTTAAACGAAGTGTTGCCAACGAAAGGAAGAAAAGCTAAAGATTGTTCCGGCATGTTCTCCTCTTTATTCACTTCCTGCTTCTTAGTTTTAACTGTTAGTGCCCTGTTAATCTGCCGGATGGAATACCCATTTTCGCTGAATACTGTCCTTAGATGAGACAGTATGAGCTCTATGAACAAGTGTTTTAAGCAAACTCATGGTTTGCGATGGGTGATGGCAACTCGATGCTTGCAGGTACAAATCAGTATGAGTGGGTTTCCGGTAAACTGAATGCCCTAGAGAACCATCATTCTTCCTTCGAACCAGGACATCCAAGAAAGGCAAACAACCATCTTTCTCTATTTCCATGGTGAACAGGATGTTGCTATGAATGGAGTTGAGGTGATGTAGAAACTCCATTAATTTATCTTCTCCATGAGGCCACACTATGAGGTCACCTGAAGATGACTGGCAGGTCCCCAGTTGAAATATCGTGCGAAGTATTGAACGACGACCGGCTGCAAGCCCGAAATTTGTTTGAACAGTCAATTCGCCGGGAAAAAAATTTTAAAATTCACAAAAAAAGACTCTTGCAATATTTACGTTTCTCAGTATACTTGGTGAAATTTCTGTTGCCCGCAGCAAATTCACTCTGCTGTTTCGGGTATGGAAGTTGACTCAGATCCTCATTTTATAAATGAGAGGTGATCAGCTTTAATACAATTTCAAGTGGACTGATGTTTTGTCTTCTAGTTTTAAATTTAAGCTTTGAGGTGGCAATTAACTTCAACTAAAAATGCCAAATCCCGTTGCTTCTTGTCATGTCATAGGATTCATTTTTTAGGTAGTGTATTTTCCTGTTGTAAAAAATCAGAAACAGTAGCTTCCAAGTTCAGAAGCTTTCCTTTAAAAATAATGCGTCTCACAATCTATGACAAGTTCACCATACTCCAAATCCAACAATTCACAGTACCCTCTGAAATGTCGTGTACTTAATGCCGTAGCTCTACGCTCATTCACACATTTCAGAACCGGTCACATAACATGCTGCATATTTAAGGTTAAAAAAAATGAGCGTACGGCATCGTTGGCCCGGAGTCCCCTATTCGGGGAAGTTCGGCCGCCAAGTACAAGTCTTATTTCATTCGACACCACATTGGGCGACTTGCGCGCCGGTGATGGGGATGAAATGATGATGAGGACAACACATCACCCAGTCCCCGAGCGGAGAAAATTTCCAACCCGGCCAGGAATCGAACCCAGGCTGCTTGCATGGGAGGCGAGCACGTTAGCACACAGCTAAGCAGGCGGACTATATTTAAGGTTTTTCCACACAATGACTTTTGGTGTATACTGCAGTGATATTTTAGTACAGGAAGATTTTAAGTTTCCGAGCAAAGTTGCAGTGCCGTTGGTTCTACCTATCTTTGACGGCTCTCCGTCAGTACACACATTGATGACTTCGATATACTTTGAAATTTTTGTATGTATAAATTTAGCTTTTTAGATACTTCTGAGCCTATTGTTTTAGCATGCAGTGTCTCCAGACTGGAAAGATCTTCGAAGACATTAAAATCAACATCAATTCCAGTTATAAAAACGATATACTGGGCAACATCGCGTATGTTACTGAGACACGTCCTGAGTGAGTTCCTCGTTTCGTCTCCTTACTGGCTGACTTGATAGCAGTTTTTTCACTTTCATTTCAATACTCTTATTACCAAGAGGCCGAGCATATATTTGGAGACCAAGTTTATCTTCCCGATCAGACAGGAGGTTATTTTTACTAACGCTACAGAAGTTTCATATGACCCATATTGCATCGCCAACTCTTCGCAACTTACTTTAGCAAATATAATTTGTCTTTTACTGGCTTCTTTCTTTTTCTAAGTCATATATTTCTTCCGTACGTCAGACTCAGCACAAGCTTCACTTGTTTTTTGTTAGTCTGACTTTGTGTTTTATAGTCTCTATCAAGGTCATGCCTCCTATTGTGTAGAAGAGTACTTCAACAGACAATGCAAAAGCCTGTTCGTGATGGATGTGTTATAAACAAAAATAAGGACCACAGACTATGAACTGAAGTCCTCGAAGAATTCTGCCATAAGTAATTTCTGGCGTACTACGCTGTGAACATTTCCTAGAGCTCAGAACATTTGTACATAGTTACACAGGCCTACGTCTCTTTTGAGACGACATACGGATGAATACAAGGCTTTTCATCTATGACAATTATTGAAGGCAAAACAATGTGGGGATAAAAGAATCAAATTAATGATATGCAAGGTTCCAGAACTCTAACAGATGCTGTTTACATAAATTAATCAGATCATTTAAGAATGTTAATTTAATCTACCAACAAACTTTATTTTAGGCTATTAAGCATCGGCTGGAATCCCTTCTACTGAGCAGACAACAGACAACTCAAAGCTGCAAGCTCTCTCTCTCTCCCCCCCCCCCCCCCCGACACACACACACACACACACACACACACACACACACACACACACACACACACATACACACACTTCGCTTCCAAAAGTGTGATTTCCGACTACTGCTCCAATAAGTGTGTGTTTTTTCATCTGACGTAAATTGTATTAACTGTGTAAGTCAATCGTTCATTTGCCTTTTCCAAGCGAAAAAGGTCCTATCCGTATCCGTGTTTTCCAGCCCTGACAATGAACATATGAAGGTGCAAAAGATGCTTGAATTGTATGACGCCTCTGAACTTCTCTATGAAAAAAATAGCGTATGTCTTTCTAAACGTTGGAAAATTCCACCATGTATCGTACATTGAAGTAACAGGAGTTCGTGAAAGCACTTTATAGAGAGAGCTATCATCATATCCGGTACTTAATTGTAGCATAGAAATCTGGCTATTAATTTTCTTTACAAGATTAAAATTTTACCTAGTACTGTTGTTTTCTTGGCGCAATTCTGCAGAACCATTAGAATTTTGTACAGAGAACTCTAGAAGTATAGTATACTTATGAAGAACTCTGAAATAAATGTATATTTGTTGAAAGCCGGGTGCTAACTTCACATGACGGGTCTGCTCACACCTGCGACCGCGACTGCACCGCGCAGCGCATGTGGAGTCCCGGCACTCACAGGCCGCGCTTAGGCCGCGCCGTCATCGCCGCAAACCGCTCCCTTCTCAGAACAGAACGCACCAGCAGCTGCGCTCCCCTTCTCGACGATGCGTCAGCGCGCCCTTTGCTTCGACGAGGTCTCTCCCAAGTGCCTAGTGCGTGACGTCTGACTGCTCCTCTGCTGCTCCCGTCTTGGTGGCGTCAGTCGCTAAAGCGGAAGATGCTCGTCGTGAAATTCTCTCTGCTATTCTGTATCTCCAGCACTGGTTTTACACGAGTTTCATCACTGTGTTAGTCATTGTACTCTCTGCCAGGTTCCTCGATCTTCTTCGTCTTTACTTATCTGTAGGTAGTACTTAGGCCACAATGTACCTTTCACTCTCCACAGGAGTTTGCGCTGTTTTGGAACTTCCTGGCAGATTTTAAACTGTGTGCTGGAGTGGGACTCGAACCTGGAACCTGAGCTATCCACGCAAGACTCACGACCTACTCTGACAGATTCAGTTCTGCTAGTACCTTTCCTCCAGTTCCCAATTTGAGTTTTTAAGAAATTACTTATGCATTTGAAAAATTTTTGTATGTATACCTTGTTACCATATGCTGTGGATTTCCTGCATATTATAAAATTTAAAGCAGTTTGTAATCTGCTACCATACAGAACTTAATGTAGACCAGTTATTTACTTCGAAAATTTTACGATTGGGCATGTCATGGTTATCCCTAACATTAACTAATATTATGTTTAAGTGGAAGATTTTGTGTGTGTGTGTGTGTGTGTGTGTGTGTGTGTGTGTGTTCTGAAGAGGGGGTTCCGGGTGTTTATGGGTTGGTGTTGTCTGATAGTTCTTTGAGGGCAAACAACTTCAATTATGACTTTTTGTATTTGATAGTTCTCTTCAGTTATTAGTATTTGTGTGTTGTTGCTGTTGGCTGCTGCTGCATTTGAGAATTTTCAAGGCAGTGTTTGGCTATGTTTCCTATCCATAAGGTATTCAGCAAATGTAAAATGACAGGTGTGTTACTTTTTAATGCTCTTCTGTGTTCAGTATATCTGATGTCAATGTTTCTGCTTGTCAATCCTACATAAACTGTTTTGCAGTCTTGGCATGTCAGTTGATAAATACTAGATGTGTTTGTCTGTGGTTGTGTTGGTTGCTCTTAGTTTTCTCTGTATTGAGTTATCCTGTAGGCTATTTTAGTCCTTGTTTTTCGAATATATTACCTATTCTACGGGCTGCTTTGTTGTTGTGAGAGTGTACCCTTTGCTTGTTATTGTGTTTCTTGCTCAAGTGTGCTTCTATGTGTTGTGTGTGTTCGTGTTATACGTGTTTATGTTCTGTGTGTCTGTGTCAGTAAGATGGTGACAGATTGTATGTTTTTGTGTGCTGGGTGTCCCCTTCATTTTTGTTTTAATTTTGTGATTCAGTTTCTCTGTAATCGTATCTATTCTCCACAGTTATTTGTTTGATTGCCAATATACTAGCCTGCATTGTTTGGGTCTTACCATCGTTTCAGACATTTTGCTTTGAAAGTGAATGAGGAAGATGCTAGCTAGGAGTCCACTGACTGGTACTTAGGATGCATTTACACGAACCATAGAAACTTCACATTGCCGACAATATGGCATGGAAATGTTATCTGGAAACATTGTTGGCCATAATATGTTCGGCAATGTAGCCAGCTACAGTTTCTCGGCCAAGTTTGCAGCATTATGTTTCCTGACCGACAGTTATTATGAATACATGGCCCATAGCACTGCCGCAGTATTGACGACGGTGAACTAGTGGAAGCAAGTGCAGCTCCTCTGCTTTTACGTGGCACAAGGACAAAAGTTTACTAGACTTTGTGTATTTGCTGGGCACAATTCCGCATTTTAAATAACTGGGGAGCGTATAGTTCCACTTTCTGTACAATCACGGTCATATGTTTTGTTTGAACAGTAAGTTCAGTTGTAGGGCAATTTAGCTAGCCGGCAGCACCACAGAGTGTACATCATTCGTTTGTGAATTATCGTACGAGCTTCTAACTAGAAGCGATTCTTTTGATTTACTTGTGTGCTTAGTAGTTTAATTATTAAGTTTATTGCACGTTTGTGCATTTGCCAAGCACTAGGCTACTGCAGCTTGATTGTGACTACTTCTAACATTTTGACTTAATTCCCACTTTATTCTACATGATATCCTTATCCCACTAGTCAGCCACCCAGGCTGCCTTTTACTGCTAGTACCACGTTTAAAACGTTTTAAAGGAAAGCAACTCTCAAAGACCATGAGAAATGTGTTACAGAAAGCATTATATTTATCATCTATGTCATTGGCATTATAAACATCCTGGCACTCTCGTTCCTTAACAAGGTTTAAAAAACTCTCTATTGCCGTTGGATTAGCTTTCCTACATAGTCTGTAATTATATGTGACTGGCCATTCATCCTTTTACTAACAGAATGCCCATCTAGTTATGAAGAATGAATAAAAATACTATCTATAGCTGTGCCACTGTTCCCCCTGCACTGTAGTTGGAAAAAACACAGTCTGCATCAGATCATATGAGTTTAGGAAACCTACAAACATCCTTTTTCTTGCAAAATCATATACAAAATTAATATTGAAGGCACCACATATAACTAATTTCTGGTACTTCCTATAAAGTGAACCAAGAACCCTCTCTAGTTTGAGCAGAAGTGCTCGTAAGTTAGATTGAGGGGACCTGCACAAAATTCAACTGCCCCTGCACAACATTCAAATTTCTGTTCAGTGCAGTGCTGTGATACATGTATGGACTCAAACAGAATACTGTTTTTTGCGTACATGGCCACACCCCCACTCCGCAAGGAACTCCTTGAAAAACAGCCATCTAATCTGTATCCTGGCAAAGGAAGCTTCTGACATGTCAACTTTTTTTAAAGTGGTGCTTCGATATACCAATAATGTCAGAGTCAACATCTATAAGCTGTTGACTACCTTAATCTCTAATACCTCTTATATTTTGCTGAAATGTCCGCCCCCGGCAGCTGAGTGGTCGTGCCATACAGCTAGTGCAGTAGGTAGTGTTTATAGCCGGCACGGTAGCTCAGTGTGTTTGGTCAGAGGGTTCCGTGCCCTCTGTAATAAAAAAACTGAGTTAATCGATCAACAACGAACTTCAATGGATGTCTTACGACGTCCGCCCCGAGCAGATCCAACGAGCAAAACCGAACAAAATGAGATTAAAAAAAGAAAAAAAAAAGTGGTCAGCGCGACAGAATGTCAGTCCTAAGGGCCCGGGTTCGATTCCCGACTGGGTCGGAGATTTTTCTCCGCTCAGGGACTGGGTATTGTGTTGTCCTAATCATCGTCATTTCATCCCCATCAACGCGCAAGTCGCCGAAGTGGCGTCAAATCGAAAGTCTTGCACCTAGCGAACGGTCTACCCGACCGGAGGCCCTAGTCAAACGACATTTACATTTTGATAAAATATGCTAATTCCTTCTCTACTCGGATACCTGACCTCCTCTGGATGTGATTCCTTAGTCAGAGGAACTTCCTTTAAGCAGGTATAACTATCAGCTGACTTAAATCTAAAAAAGGTGCAGCTGTAAAACCATCTACTAGAGGAATTTTTCCATGCCATGTTTATGGCAACACTACTCCAGCGACATATTAATGTATAACACGGCATGCGGCCTATGTAAACTAACTTTTACACTAAACCTTTTCGAAACCAAAGACGTGTGAAACAGCATATTTGTTACAGTCAGGTCGCCTTCTAGTTGACACGATGTACGATGTCCATCCTTTCAGTCCTATGTGTCGTTTCTGTCCTCATCCTTCCAAGATCTTTCCAGTGCTTTCTGTCACTTCCTCCATCCAGTTGCTCCTCAGATTTCCTCAACGTCTTCGACCTCCTGTTCTTCCGAGCATTACAGCTTCTTTTAGTGTGTCTTTTGCTCTCATGATATCCCCAAAGTTTCTTAATGTCATGTGCAGTATTTTGTCCTCAACGATTTAATTTTGTTCCAAGACTGTTTTATTTTTTACTTTTTCAGTCGTTGAAATCGTTAGGATCCTTCTCCAAGCACACATTTCAAAAGATTCGATTTTCCTGCGATCCAGTTTTTCAATTATGGCAAATTGTCAGCGCTCATTTTCTGTTGTGGTGGCCGCAACTGAAGCCCAACCTCTCGGCAGCTGTGCCCTGCGCTGATGACGCGTTCTTGCAGAACTGGGGCTCGGGCGCGAAGCCTGGCGACGGCGACGCGGGCGGCGGCGGCGGCGCGGCCGGCGAGCGCTCGGACGATGACTTCCTGACGGCCTCGGAGTGCACGTGCACGCGCAGCTCGTCCTTCCACACGGCGTCCGAGTGCGCCAGCGGCGGCGGCGCGGCCTCGCCCTCCTCCTGGTGGGAGGAGGACCAGTCCGAGGAGCAGTCGCAGCCGCAGCCGCAACAGCTGGTCACCACCTCTGTAGAGGTCAGACCCTCTTTTTTTTCTATCGGAATTTCATTTCTACATCCACATCCATACTCTGCAAATCTGTAAAGTGCGTGACAGTTACTAGGAGTTTATTCCGTCCCATTCTGGAAGAGTGACTGCTCGAACGCCTCTATGTACGCTGCTCTTAGTCTAGTCTTGTTTTCGCGATCTCTAGACGGGCGATATGTAGAGTGTTATGGTATACACCTAGATTTCCCACGCACAGTTCGATCTTGAAATTTATTAAGCAGGTTTTCACAGGATAGCTTACGCCTATCTTCAAGCATTTGCCTGTTCAGTTCTTTCAGCATTTTTGTGATATTCTCTCTTAGGTCAAACTAACCAATAACCATTTGTGTTGCCCTTCTTTGAGTATGTTCATGTCCCTGTAAGTCCTATATAGTGCAGGTCCCAAGCACTTGACCAATACTCTAAGTAAGATGCATCGCACGAGGTGTGTTAAAAAAAAAAAAGCGGCCTCTTTTTGTAGACTGATACTGCCTCCCTAGCATTCTACCAATGAACCAAATTCCGCCACTTGCTTTACCTATGACTGAGTCTATGTGATTGTCCCATTGCGTATCTCTACAAATTGTTACACCTAGGAATTTCTGAGTTGACTGATTCTAATTGTAGCCCACTGATACTGTAGTTAAAGGATACAAAATCTTTTTTCGTTTTTTGAAGTTCAAAATTTTACATTTCTGAACATTTAAAGCTTATTGACATTCTTTTACTACTTTGAAATCTTATCATGTTCTGACTGAATATCTGTGCAATTTTTTAGACTATTTCATTATAGGCAACTGCATCGCCTCAAAAATGTCTGAGGTTACTATTAATATTTATGAAATATTCTTGGGTTATAAGCAGAGTCGTGGTGCTATGTTGAAAGTGCCTCTTGAAGAGATGTCGCAGCCAGGAGTGGTGTGGGATGATGAAGGCGGCAGGGTGGAGGGGGTTCGGGCACCGAGTCCAGCTGGTGTGTGTACTTCACCCGTTACCTCGGCTACTTTCGTGTCAGTGCGTTCCTGCCGTACTTTTGCTAACTTCTTCTTCATTTCTTCTCCATTATCCTAGCAATCTTGACTGTAGCTTGTCCTGCAGATGGAAGACATGCCAGGTGCTTGGTGTCTTCTTCTGCACTGTTTTCACTTCTCTGTTTGTTTAGATGGAGAGAACTTTTTGTCTGTTTCTCTGAGTAGCCAATTTTGTGAAAGGTTTCACATACTTTCTGTAAGTCTGTAGGCAGCCTTTCCTTGTAGCATATGGCTAACACACTATTTACCAGGGTGGTCAGTACAGGTTTGTGATATGCTGGACGGTGGCAGCTATTGGCGTTCACGTCTAGATGCATGCATGTCTTCTTCCTGTAGATAGAATGGCGCATTAGAATGGCGCATCATGCCATCAGGGTTCTTCTTTATCAGTATGTCTACGAACATTGAGTGTCTGCTTCTACCTCCATGAGGAATCTGACATTGGCATCTATGCTGCTGAAGTGGCACAAAAATCCTTGTAGGTTTCCTTCATCATGCGGCCAAACCTTGAAAGTGCCGTTCACATATCTGTAGAATCCCTTTGGTTTCAGGCACGTGGTTTTGAGAACTGTTTCCTCAATGCGAACTGTTCTGGCGTAATGACAAGCACCGGCATGAAGATCAAGAACAATACAGCAGTGAGGGCTGTGAAACGACGTCAAAAGATTGCAATGCCTAGCACTAGAGGGGATCCCTCAACCACTCCATTTGTCAACACTGGAAGTAGGTGTTGGTGAATGTGTCTCAAAACATTTTCACCGTGTTGTTGTTGTTGAAATGACTCTCCAATAACACCAAAGAATATTCTAGCATTACCCGTACAAAGAGACACATGATGTCGAAGCTTACTACATAATCCTCATCCAGACATATCTCTACAAACACTTTCACAACCTCTGTCGAGTTTTTGATGTTCAAATGGTTCAAATGGCTCTAAGCACTATGAGACTTAACATCTGAGGTCATCAGTCCCCTGGACTTAGAACTACTTAAACGTAACTAACCTAAGCGCATCACGCACATCCATGCTCGAGGCAGGATTCGAACCTGCGACTGTGGCAACAGCGCAGTTCCGGACAGAAGCGCCGAGAACAGCTCGGCTACAGCGGCCGGCAGTTTTTGATGTGGTGTGAGCTGTACCCACTACCTGTTTTCGTAGCTATGCCAGGCGTTTGGCTATGCCATATGATGGCGAATTTATAGTGTTTGATATAGGACATAGTAGAACTCCCACTTTGTGAAGTTTTGGTGGGGTGGTGCTGGTGCTCCAGAGTACAGCATTTGACAATATCCTTGTCCAGTCCTGCATCATTGTGGAGTGAGATGATCTTCCTTGTCACATCAGGTCTAGTATTAGACAAACATATGGTCAGAATGGTGTATCCAGAGAATAGGCTCCACCACAGTGCTCATCTTGGCCAAACAGATAAGTCTGTAGTAGCATATCACATCATCAACAAACGATACATGTCTGTTTTTGAACGAACAAAGATGCTGTGCCATGCTAATAGGATCAGGGATTCTGTCATCAAAGAGGCTGTGAAAACATGAGTACACGACGATCTTGTCAATTGGGATAACAGTTTCCAACTGAGCTTCGTACTGGGTGTGGCATTAGCAAAAATAAATCAGGAACGCTCTGAGGTGAAAGCAGCGGAGGTAGCATGCGGAACAGACAGGCAACACCAGGACCCCCTTTTAGCCCACTGGATTCCCCCCCCCCCCCCCAACACCATCATTAGCTGCAACACCTCTTCTGGGGGAACACTGCTGGACATGAACCTATGAACCTGACACTTCACCTGAAGTTCACAAGAAGGCAACTCGTTGAAACATTATGACAACATGAAGCCGCAACTTGGCTGATAAATCAAGAAAAGTTCACAAAAGAAATCTGGCAAGAAAGCCTGCATTCCCACTAATAATGTCTACAAGACCGTCCATATACAATGTGAACAGAAATGGTTCCATTCGTATGGTTGTTTGGCGTACAATATGATGTTCACTTTAGAGCCTCTTGTAGGTTGCTCTTTAACCAGTTAGACACACTAACAGCAGCCTCACAGCACTTTTTTTTTAAAAAAAATCTTATGAAGTTTGCTATCAACAATTAATCACAGTTTGAATATAGCAGTTAACATCCATATATACAATACTGAACTGATAAAGAACATACACTATCCACCACTCAGCCTTAATGTGACACAGACTGGACTACGCTATTCAGCCATAAAAATCTTTTGGTACTGACCATGTGCTGGCAATGGCTTAATTCGAGTGTGAAATAGGGGGTCATGGGATCAGCACACAGCTCTCCTGGCCACTGTTAGCTTTCCAGATCTTGCAGCTGCTACTTCGCTCTGAAGTAGTTCCTCACTGACATCACAAGGATGAAAGCACTACATTCGAGCCCTCCCACTGAGGAAACATACCTGGCAGTACCAGGAATCAAATCTGGGCCCTTCACATAGCAGTCAAACACACTTACCACTCAGCTACTGAGTCAGGAACAATTGTGTTATATGGAAAGTGCAAATAACTAAACTACTTTCAACAATGATAAAATTGAACAGAAGTAAGGGTAATGGATGCCTTACTCCTGGGTTTAAAGTATTTTATGCTCAGAAGATATACACCATTGCCTAATGTGGAGGAGAAGCTGTAGTTAAGAGCTGGAACTCCATTACCAACAGTACTGCAGTATTGTTAAATCTTCCATCCTGATATTAAAAAAAAGTGACATATATGTACCATGATCATAAAGTGAAACACTCCAAGAATGTTACAGACATGTCAGTCTTGCTGTTTCTCTGGTCAAACAACAGAGGGACAGAGTTAATACTACTTGTTCATCTCTTGGTAATTAATATTTACTATCTATAACCTGTGACAGTCATCTGCATCTGCCCTGCATCCCAAGGTTTTAAATGTCCTTGCACAGCACTCTATTGTTGCATTTGTGCCTTGAAAATGAAAGAGTGTGCATCTGTTGAAATATCAGCTGTCGAAGATGTTGTCTGACTGCATTTCCCTAAGTCATTTTAATATGCTCCATCATAAATTCCACAAAAACTTACACAGCTTTCTGAAGTTTACAGTGAATGTGATGCAGCATGTCATTCACATGCAGGTAGAAATATGATCCACCTGACCATACAACATATTTCCACTTAACCACATTCTTCTATTTGTTAGTGGTGTAAGCAACCCCCTCTTACATGCAGTTAGCTCAAAATATCCATATAATACAATTTTACACAGACCATTCATTCCAAAATAAATAAGGGAGTCTTACTAAAAATCCTATCTCATCTGGAAGTGGGTTGCAACCAGGAATAGTCTTGATCTAGTATCATCTTCTTTTGGTTGCAACTTTAATGAAAATGTTTTGTAGGCCAGGATAGAATATAGTGTGACATAACTACAAAATTTGTCACTTACTTCATTTGATAATATTTGGTATGTCTAAAGACCATTACAACCTTTTTGGTCACATGTATATTGTGCTCTATATAATATACAGTGAGTCAGAAACCTATTAGTTTCCACCACCATTGTTGAAATTCTGAATACTGGCATACATTCCTCATTCACTTGCCTCCAGCTCCACCACAGTTTTGTTTGATGAGCTTATATCAAGAAGGAGGCAAAAAAACAGAAATACAGTTTCATGATAGTGGTATTAATATTATGATTAACCCTTTTTTATTCTGTTAGTAACATTTACAAAGAAAATAGACTTGCAAGAAATTTACATTTTGAAAATATATGTTCCACATGTACAGTGTTTTTATTTAATTTATTTATCTTTTGTTATTTGCTACTAGTTTAGGCATTGTAGCCCCATTCTGAAGCAATCATTTCTTGCCCATCAGCAAAGCTTTTATGTTGGGATCTGGCATCATCGTCACTAAAACTTTGGCTGTGCTCAGTGGTGATGTTGGATCCCAACCTGACAGCTTGGCTCATGAGGGCAGAAATGAATGCTTGAGAATGGAGATGAAACCTGTAAATTAGTCACAAAGAATAAAAATTAATAAGATGGAAACAATGTAGATGAGGAATGTATATTTCCAAACAGTATGTTTGTGTTTGTTTGTGTGTCTATCAACCTGCCAGCGCTTTCGTTTGGTAAGTCACATCTTCTTTGTTTTTAGATATATTTTTCCCACGTGGAATGTTTCCCTCTATTATATTCAAACAAATACTTTATCAGCTATGAACTCCCAAATAAAATTCTACTTAAAAAGCAATCAAGAAGATTGACCTACAAGCACCATTAAATACATTAAACAAGCTACTTAGCATAAAATTTGGAAAACAGATAAATAAATCAAAGACAGAAGTGATTAGAGTTACACAGAGAGGGATACTGAAATTCCAAAGATCAAAACAGCTAATAGAAGAAAAAGTGAAATAATTCTGCTCTCTAGAAGGCAGAAGTATAGAAGATGACTGGCTAATGTATGCAAGGCATTAGAAGCGAATTGGTACCAATGAAAGAGCTCTTCTGGCATCACACATTTATGCAGGAGTGAGAAACACATTTCACAAACTATGTGTCTGAAGTATAACAGGACTGTATGCACAAATGAAACATGAAAAAAAGCAAAACTAGAGAAAAAAAAAACTGGACACATTTTAAATGGGCCCTATCTACATCTAAATGGGTACTCTGCTTTGCCATCATCTACTATTTGGTGGAGGGTATCATGCAACACTTCAAGTCATTTCATTTACTGTTTCATTCACAAATAAAGTGAGGGAAATATGACTGGCTATATGCTCCAGTGTGAGCCCCATATTCCTCTTACCTTTGTGATCCTTATGCAAAAAGAGGAATCATTCCACAGTCAGCTTAGAACACGATTCTCTAAATTTTCTCAGTAGTATAATAATGTTAACAGTTAAGCGGACAAATAAAGAATACAATAAAGTGATACTATAAAGAATAGACAGCACAAATAAAACCCTGGTACACTGTTACTGAAGAAGGGTCACGTATATAATAAGGAATCCAAAAACAGTTAATGGTTGTTTCAAATAGGAGATTGTGGAGGGAGGGGTGGAATATAAAGATGCATAAAAATTTGAATATGTGTGTGGATTAAAGACATTGGGTGTAGTAAGTATGAAGGATGGGAACGTTATTCATTCTAAGTGCCATTTTTTTCACAAAATGAGTTTCTATCATTATTGTGTTCATGGTATTCTGTTGCATAACCCCAGAGATGTCCAAAGGAGCAAACTGTAAAGAAAATGTTTCAAACATTCAATACTAAACGGCGAGACACGGTCTCTGGACAAGGCAATGCTTTCCTTGGGCGTACCAAGTGCCATGCATCAAGGTTGCCCCCATTTGTCTGATGCATACTTTGTGTGGTAAGCAGAGTGGATGTACGCTTTTGTATCACTAAAACATGCTTGTAATGGAAGGAGATAATTTGGGTTTCAAAAATAATACACTACTGGCCATTAAAATTGCTACACCAAGAAGAAATGCAGATGATAAACTGGTATTCATTCGACGAATATATTATACTAGAACTGACATATGATTACATTTTCACACAATTTGGGTGCATAGATCCTGAGAAATCAGCACCCAGAACAACCACCTCTGGCCGTAATAACGGCCTTGATATGCCTAGGCATTGAATCATACAGCAGTTCATCAAGAGTAGTGACTGACGTATTGTGACGAGCCAGTTGGTCGGCCACCATTGACCAGACGTTTTCAGTTGGTGAGAGATCAGGAGAATGTGCTGGCCAGGGCAGCAGTCGAACATTCCCCGTATCCAGAAAGGCCCGTACAGGACCTGCAACATGGGGTTGTGCATTATCCTGGTGAAATGTAGGTTTTCGCAGGGAGCGAATGAAGGGTGGTGCCATGGGTCGTAACACATCTAAAAAGTAACATCCACTGTTCAAAGTGCCATCAATGCGAACAAGAGATGACCGAGACGTGTAACCAATGGCACCCCATACCATCACGCCGGTTGATACGCTAGTATGGCGATGGAGAATACACGCTTCCAATGTGCGTTCACCGCAATGTCACCAAACACTGATGCGACTATCATGATGCTTTAAACAGAACCTGGATTAATCACAGAAAAAGACATTTTGACATTCGTGCACCCAGGTTCGTCGCTGAGTACATCATCGCAGGCGCTCCTGTCTGTGATGCAACGTCAAGGGTAACCGCAGCCACGGTCTCCGAGCTGATAGTCCATGCTGCTGCAAACGTCATCGAACTGTTTGTGCAGATGGTTGTTGTCTTGCAAACATCCCCATCTGTTGACTCAGGGATCAAGACGTGGCTGCACGATCCGTTACAGCCATGCGGATAAGATGCCTGTCATCTCGACTGCTAGTGATACGAGGCCGTTGGGATCCAGCACGGCGTTCCGTATTACCCTCCTGAACCCACTGATTCCAAATTCTGCTAACAGTCATTGGATCTCGACCAACGCGAGCAGCAATGTCGTGATACGATAAACCGCAATTGCGATAGGATACAATTCGACCTTTATCAAAGTCGGAAATGTGATGGTACGCATTTCTCCTCCTTACACAATGCATAACAACAACGTTTCACCACGCAATGCTGGTCACCTGCTGTTTGTGTATGATTAATCGGTTGGAAACTTTCCTCATGTCAGCACGTTGTAGGTGTCACCACTGGTGCCAACCTTGTGTGAATGCTCTGAAAAGCTAAACAATTGCATATCACAGTATCTTCTTCCTGTCGGTTAAATTTCGCATCTGTAGCATGTCATCTTTGTGGTGTAGCAATTTTAATGGTCAGTGGTGTAAAAACAGCAAACAGCAATACTATGAACATATCCCATACACATGCATCTCAAACAGTTATAAAAAATTCTCACTCTGGAACACAGGAATGTTAAAAATGCAGGACAGTTCTGTAGTATCAAAATATTTCCCCCTATTTCCTTGATAGAAATAAATTATGTACAAAAAGAGATACAGCGTTTTTTGATACTCCTGACAAACATGAAATTTGAAACTTAGAATGTTTGACATTTCCACTGCTTATATGTAGAAATGCCAACCATTGTTCAAAACAGGGATGAATATAGATTGCACTTAATACATTTCACAAATGAAGTGTGGAAAGCTAACAACCATTACGCAATTTTTGTAAGTTCAAGAGTAAATCACTAATTTGGCAAACAAATTAGTTTCTAGTGTAACCTATTGATGTTTCATAGGGTCAAAATTGGTCTTTGGGTTGGACAGTACAGAAAATACATTTGCTTTCTTCAATCAACAGTGCTTGTTTTGTGCATATGAGTGTTATTATGCTGGTAAAATATAAATCCCAATCAAAATCATTGTGACAGAGTGGGAAATATCATATTGTCTAAGACATTTTCACTAATACCTCGAAGCAAAACTAACCTGGATTTTGTAGTCTCGTCCTCGCTAGCACTAATCTTGGTCACCTCAAAGTGAAAGTTTTAATGAGTGCAGGATGGTGTTTGCTCAGAGTTGTACAGAAAACCATATTTTAAATTACATTAACACACAAATTTTATTTCCTTCAAAGTTCAGTTATTAAGTATGGCAACGAGTTTATTTGCTATGAAAAAATGATTACTGCAAATACGCAGATCAAAAACATGCACTACCTAACATTCACTATCCAGTGGTGAAGTTGATTGTTCTCTCATGGCACCAAAACACAGTACCCATTTACACAAAACTGTCAGAGTTTACTCTTAGTACTATTCTGCAGTAATCTCTTAAAAGAATACATTTCACTGGTTCATTTAAGCCAATTCATATAATAAATCACTGAGTTCAACAGTATCTCAATTTGATGACAGTAACATTCCACACTCTTGCTAAATACTACACAGTTGCATTTAAAATGCCTGTTAATTTTGGTTATAGATATCACTTGAAAGTTTTACACATTAAAATTTTTGAGTTTTGTTGTTGCCGGTGTGCATACATTAACATATAATATGTACGTAATTGTGGTGTAAGCTGTACAAAGACTCAGGTAGGATGTCCCTCATTTCAGCACATGACGATAGGTAGTCAAAGTCCTACACCCAAATTTAACCATGCTGGACTTGTCAAATGCCTACTCTATTTCTGCCAACTCCTGTAGTGGAAACACCTCTTTGCAACCAATCTCTCTATGCAAAACCAATCTAATTCTAACGCTGTATCCCCAACTCTCCCGATACCACCATCCAATCATGATGCTCCCCTCTCCCCACTCACCTAACCACACACTGGTCATGTTCCAGGAATTCCTTACCTTAAATTAGACTCACCATCCTTCCCCATGTCCCTTCTTCAGAACACCACCCTTTCAGCAGAAGAAAAAATCGCTTTACACAACCTCAAAAGAAATCCTGACCAAATCATCCTAACTGCAGGCAAAGGCTGACCCATCCACCTATAAACTCTGCCAGATTGATTCCATCCCAGACGTCCAACACAACCTCCAATATGTACTTAAGGCCTTACACCCTTCCCAGAACCTCTCCCTGAATCCATTTCCTTCCTCATCCCTATGACACCCTGCACACCCACCTTCTACATGCTCTCCAAAATCCACCAATCCTGGATGCCCCATTTGAGCCCTCATTGACCAACAGTTCCAACCAATTGCCCATAATCTAGCTTCCCACATCAAAGAAACGAACCACTCCCTTCACTGACTCTCCACCATCTCCACCCCTGCACCTCTTGGAATAATACACCAACACCCCTCACCTCTTGTCCATGGCCCTACTGCTATTTAACAGTACTTTTCCCGACATCCCTCAGACTCCACACCCACTACATTATTCCTCATACACCCAACTAACTTTATACTAGCCCACAGCTACTACTCCTTTGAAGGAAAGATATACAAACAAACCCATGGCACAGCCATAGACACCCTCCTATGACAACCTGTTTATAGGCCTTCTAGAGGACACCTTCCTAGCCTCCTGAAATGCCAAACCCCTAGTCTGGTTCAGGTTCATTGATGATTCCTTCATAATCTCAACTCAGGGCCAAGACATCCTACTCATTCCTTCACAACCTGAACACCTAACTTTCCCATCTGCTTCATCTGGTTCTCCTCAACTCAGCATACGACATTCCTAAACATTGACCTCCTCCTCTCTGATGGCTCCATCTACACATCTGTCCACATTAAACCCACCATCCACCAACAGTACCTGTCTTTCGACAGTTTTCATACCTTTCACACCAAAAAAATGCCTCCCATACATCTGGAACTTGAGGATGGATTATCTGCAGTAACAAGAACTGCCTTGTCCAGTATGCTGAGGGTCTCACCAAGGCCTTCGGAGACGGGCACTATTCCCCCGACCTAGTCCACAAACAGATCTCTCACACCATTTCCCCTTACACCCACAATCCTCCCACCATCCACAAGAACCAGCTACAAAGGAGTGCACATTTTGTCACCCAATACCACCCCAGATTGGAACAACATAACTACATCCTTTGCCAGGGCTTTGATTATCAATCATCTTGCCTTCAAATGAGGGACATCCTATCTGAGATCCTTTCCAACCCTCTTAAAATGGTGTTCCATCACCTACCCAACCTCCACAACATCCTAGTCCATCTTTATGTCACTCAAAATCCCAACCCCAGAATAAACTGTTAAAAAGAAATAATTTTTCCATGTTTTCAGTTAACTGAATGAGGTACGTTTTAATTGTAATTTCTGTAAATCAAATATTTAACAATGTGTAGTTTCAGTGCCTATTATTGTGATGATATACAAGGGCCCAATTTTTGGTCCCGGGACAGTCAGACCACGGCTGACTTTCAGACAACAAACTCATATTGGTTATATCAACAACAACGCATCAACTTAACTGTGAAATAAGTGTAATACAAACAGGCCATGTGTTGAAATAATGACAGAGTCTGTTCAATATCTACCATTTTATTCTGCAAGAACTGTGAATGTGTGGTTAGGTTTTTACTGCTCATAGATATTTAACAGTAAACTATTGTAGCAGTATGCTGACATATGCCTGCAAACAATTAATGAGGCTTATCGAAAGTTGCCAATAGTTAACTGGCCATATAACTGTGTTTTATTGGGGGAGGGGGGGTTGTGAACAGTGAAAGAAAAGAACTGTGAAATGCAAATGTGCACCTGTTGGCTATATCATGTAGTCAGTGTTGAACTTCCACCCCCCCCCCCCATTTTTCAGCCAGTATAGCAACGCAGTACATTGACACCGAGGACAATCAACGAAGAAATAAAGAAGGCGAACATCACATCCCGAAACTGCATCTGTTGGAATTCTACTCCCTCCACACTCCGTCAGACAGCACTCCTCTCTCTCCCCAACATGCACACTGCCATCCCTTCTACACCCCATCCATACTGCTGCTACCATTCCACTTGATAATTACATTCTGGCCCAAGCTGCTGGAGTTCGCGGTCATGTGCACGAGGTGTGTTGGTTTTGTGACTGAATGGTGTGTGTTTCTCTTTTGTGTGTTTGTATTTTAATGATGAACACTGTGGCTGAAAGCTTTGTGTAAATATCTTTTAATTGTGCCTGTCTGCAACTTAATGTGCCATCTTTATGGTAAGAAGATATCTATCTTTTCCTACATTGGTGATATTCCTAGTACAATAAACATGGTTTTTGGAGACAGTATATCACTGTATCCATTGAAGTGATTACAATGTACTGGAATTTAGTTTAATTTGCATAGATAATACTGAGAATAGCAGATTTGTGAAAATAGTTAGCAACAGACCAATTTCAGACAAGCTAAGAAAGCCATTTGGAAGACAAATTTTCCAACAGAAGTAATCGTTCTTTGTCTGTCATCAAGTGACTGAAATGTTGGTAGTGCAATTTATTCACTTTGTCACTTCACAGCATAGCCTTGAAAAGCTTTACATCTCATTTTTTTAAGCACTTGCAACAATACCTGCAGAGAGGAAGACAGAGAGCTGTGGAGTATTGATGTAGAATAATAATATGGATTTTGAACAGTTAACAATGAATAATATTTGCTCAGGCACATTATTAGTAGTGTAATTATGCAGTAGAAGTGTCATGGAAGCACTAAACCCAATTACTGATTTAGCATGCCTATGAAATTAGCTGGTATTGAACACTGAACGCTAAAGCTAGTTGTATGAACAAATTGTCAGACATCCTTGTCAACTACTGATTCCATTGCATCTCAGTTCAAAGGTAATTGTATGGTGCATTGAGGAGAGAGGGAGGGAGAGAGAGAGAGAGAGAGAGAGAGAGAGAGAGAGAGAGAGAGGGGGGGGGTTAATTTTCGTACTTTTTGCTGTTGCCCAGAAACCATGGATCACAAAAACAACTGGGTACGTAATTTAGACAGATGAAATGAATAACGTTAATGTTTTTGTTTTCTGGAATGATGAGTTGTGATACACGATGTAGTACTCCATTGGTTATTTGTGGACCTACAGAGTGCCTGACCTTAGGTGTTTACCTGAATATATGGTGATGACAGTGATATTAATTGAAGGTGCAACAGTATGCATCTTTCTATTTGTTTTTGGCTCAGAACATTGATTCTGATTGAAGGCAAACAGAATACTGGTTGTGAAATAGCATGGTGGTTTTACCCCATGTGATATATTTCTGATCCCTGATAATAACAACTCTTTTCTTTTCTTTAATTTTCTGCTATATTTTCAGTATTGTTTTATGAGTAATGTGTGTCACATATATTGATATTCCACAAATGTAATTCAGTTTTCCTCCATTTAAATGTATTATGCAGATTCTTATTTTGATTGTTCTGATTGCAGGAATACCATTAGTATACCTACAAAGCATGTTAATTAAAAACACAACTAACTAAATTTAGCACTATAGTTAGATGCATGAAAAGCTTTGTTAGCTGATCAGCATAGCTCCAAATAATGATTCTCACCAACAGAAAGGTAAGCATTCCAACATTTCTCTAAAATTTTCAAAATATAAACTATACAGTCAACCAGTTTCATAAATTTCATGTAAAAACCTTGACTAATTTTTGATAACATAAGGGTATCTTCTTCAGAAAAAAACTCACATAAATTATATGACTTTAAAATTGTAAACATGACGACCTAAGGAGCTCAAGTTACACAGCAGAAAATATGAAATAAAGTACTCCATGGGAACGGTAAAAAATTGTTACAACAGGTACAGCTTGTTAAAAGAACGGGCATTAGTCTAGTGTCTGCTCTTTTAACAAGCTGCAGCTGTTGTAACAATTTTTACTGTTCCCATGGAGGACTTTGTTTCATATTTTCTGCTGTCTGACTTGAGTATCTTAGCTCGCAATGTGGGTTTACAATTTTAATGTCATGTAATGTATGTGACTTCCTTCTGAAGAAGATACCATTAGTGGTATCGAAACCTGGTCAAGGTTTTTTGATTAAACATATGCAGCAGTAACTGGTCGGCTGTATATTTTATGTATTGACAAAGTATTTATGGTTGCTGCTGTCAACCATATTTAAAATTTAAGAGTCCTGTAAAGTACTCTAAATTACCTAAAATTACCTATTTTCAAAAATAATTAAATGAGAAGTTCAGAACCAGTGCCATTTTACATCACAGGTTTCGTCATAACCATGATTGAATTCTAAATTTTTGCTATCTACTTGTGTCACCTTAATCTTTGTGTACAGTGTGACACACAGTACTAACAAATTTTTCAACTAATTAATAATTTCATGTTTCTGAATTACAATAATTTCCAGTATGGCGTTCATGCAGCCTAACCTAGGGGATTCACATTGCATAAGATAATAATGACCCTGTATTTTTCTAAATTGCTGACCAGCAACATTTTCTATAAACCAAAGCCTCAATTTTTCTTGTGCTGTAGTTCACCAAAAAACAGTAAAATCCAGGCTAACTGACTTTCAAAGCATAATCTTGTTTACAAAAAAGTTTATTTTTGCATTTGTCAGTAAAGCGTTGGACATCACCCAAAACTGGCAGTTCGTGGTTTGAGTGTTGACAGCTAAGATCTATGTTGGATGCAGTCTTCCTACGACTCACATCACGATTATGTACATTCTATATGTAAATGCATGCACACCGGCAACAACAAAACTCAAAAATTTTAATGTGTAAAAACTTTCAAGTGATATCTGTAACCAAAATTAACAGGCATTTTAAATGCAACTGTGTAGTATTTAGCAAGAGTGTGGAATGTTACTGTCATCAAACTGAGATACTGTTGAACTCAGTGATTCATTGTATAATTGGCTTAAATGAACAAGTGGAATGTATTCTATTTAACCATTTACTGCAGGATAGTGCTAAGAGTAAACTCTAAATGACAGTTTTGTGTAAATGTAAACTGTGTTTTGGTGCTATGAAACAACAATCAACTTCACCACTAGATGCTGAATGTTGGTTGTGCATGTTTTGATCTGCGTATTTGCAGTAATCATTTTTTCATAGCAAATAAACTCATTGCCATACTTAATAACTGAACTTTGAAGGAAATAAAATTTGTGTGTTAATGTAATCTAAAATACGGTTTTCTGTACAACTCTGAGCAAACACCATCTTGCACTCATTAAAACTTTCACTTCGTGGCCATCAAGATTAGTGCTAGCGAGGACGAGACTACGAAATCCAGGTTAGTTTTGCTTCGAGGTATTAGAAAAATATTTTAGACAATATGATATTTCCCACTCTGTCACAATGATTTTGATTGGGATTTATATTTTACCAGTACAATAATGCCTCTATGCACAAAACAAGCACTGTTGATTGAAGAAAAGCAAATGGATTTTCTGTACTGGCCAGCCCAAAGACCAATTTTGACCCCATGAGACATCATTAGGTTACACCAGAAACTAATTTGTTTGCCAAATTAGTGATTTACTCTTGAACTTACAAAAATTGAATAATGGTTGTTGACTTTCCACACTTCATTTGTGATATATATTAAGTGTAATCTATATTAATTCCTATTGTGACCAATGGTTGTATTTCTACAGATAAGCAGTGGAAATGTCATACATTCTAAGTGTCAAATCTCATGTTTGTCAGGAGTATCAACAAACAATGTATCTCTTTTTGTACATGATTTATTTCTATAAAAAAAATTGGGAAATATTTTGATACTACAGATCTGTGCTGCCCACCTCATCACTGCAAAAAAATAATAATAAAGAAAATTCGAAAATAAGCAATTTATTGAGAATACTCATGTGCCATACCAGGGAAGTGACTGGTTGTGTCAGTAAGAAAGCTTTTGTTACAGGTCCAATTAATATGGAGACAATACAATTTATTTGTGATGAAACAAATACAGAGATACAGTGGTAATGTTTTATCTAGCAGTACTGTAGTCAACAAAAACCATTTCCCATATATTTTAAATTTTTACAAGAGAATACTAAATTAAATTAAAGAAAAAAATTTTCAGTAGTGACTTCTGTTTTGTACTCAACTCCATTTGACAGATAAGATGTTGCATAGTTTACTGTAGAACTTCCTATGCTGTTGAGGAAGAAATGGCAACATCGTCAATACGTCTTTCTATTCTGCTACTGATAAACTTGTCCCATCTCTCCAATGCAGTATAGTGTGGTGCACATCAGCCACGGTCTCTTATCTTTTGAATAAATTGGCATTTTAACATTCATCTATTCCAGAGTGAGAATTTTTTTATAGCTATTTGAGATGGATGTGTACGAGATTCGTTGTCGTATTGCTGTTTACTTTTTTTATTATTTTTGAAACCCAAATTATTTCCTTCCATTATAAGCACATTTTAGTGGTACAAAAGCTTATGTGCACTCTGCTTACCACACAAACTATGCACCAAATAAATGGAGGCACCCTTGATGCATAGCACTTGGAACTCCAAAGAAAAGCACTGCCTGGTGCAAAGACCATATCCTATCATCTGGTAATGAATTTTTTAAAACATTTTCTTTATTGTTTGGTCCTTTGGACTACTCTAGGGCTATGCAACAGAATACCATGAACACAGTAATGTTAAAAATCATTTTGTGAAAAAATGGCACTTAGAATGTATACCATTCCCACCCTTCATACTTACTACATCCAATGTCTATAATTCACACACATATTCAAATTTTTATGCACTTCTATATTCCACCCCTCCCCTCCTCTCTCCTACTTGAAACATCCATTAACTATTTTTGGATTCCTTATTATATACGTGACCCTTCTCAGTAACAGTGTACCACGGTTTTATTTTTGCTGTCTATTCTTTCTAGTATCACTTTATTGTATTCTTTATTTGTCCACTTAACTGTTAACATCATTATACTACTGAGAAAATTTAGAGAATCGGTGTTTGAAGCTGACTGTGGCACGATTCCACTTTTTGCCTAAGGATCACAAAGGTATGAGGAATATGGGGCTCACACTGGAGCACATAGACTGTCATTCTTCCCCAATTTATTTGTGAGTGGAACAGAAAAGGAAATGACAAGAAGTGGTGCAACGTACCCTCCACCACATAGTAGATGATGGCTAGCAGAGTATCCATTCAGATGTAGATATGGCCCATTTAAAATGCGTCCAGTTTTGCCCATTTTCATGTTTCAACTGCATACAGTCTTGTTATGCTTCAGACACACAGTTTATGAAATGTCTTACTTACTCCTGCATAAATATGTGATGCCAGTAGAGCTCTTTCATTTGTATCAATTTGATTCTAATGTCTTGCATACATTAGCCAGTCGTCTTCTATACTTTTGCCTTGTAGAGAGCAGAATTATTTCACTTTTTCTACTATTAGTAGTTTTGGTCTTTGGAAATTCAGTATCCTCCCTTTATGCTATGCTTTGTCAATTCTGTCTTTGATTTATTTATTCCTTTTCCATATTTTTGCTAAGTATCCTGTTTAATGTATTTAACGGTGCTTGTAGGTAATAATCTTCTTAATTGCTTTTCAAGCAGAATTTTATTTGGGAGTTCATAGCTGATAAGGCAATTGTTTGGAAATATACGTTCTTCAGCTACATTGTTTCCACTTTATTAATTTTTATTCTTTGTGACTAATATACAGGTTTCATCTCCACTCTCAAGCATCCATTTCTGTCCTCATCAGTCAAGCTGTCAGGTTGGGATCCAACATCACCACTGAGCACACCCAAAGTTTTGGCGACGATGATGCCAGATCCCAGCGTAAAAGCTTTGCTGATGGGGAAGAAATGATTGCTTCTGAATGGAGCTACAATGCCTAAACTAGTAGCAAAGAATAAAAGATAAATAAATAAAATAAAAACACTGTATCTGTGGAACATATGTTTTCAAAATGTAAATTTCTTGCAAGTCTATTTTCTTTGTAAATGTTTCTCACAGAATTTAAAAAAGGGTTAATCATAATATTAATACCACTATCATGAAACTGTGTTTCAGTTCTTTTACCTCCTTGTTGACATAAGCTCATCAAATAAAAATGTGGTGGAGCTGGGGGCAAGTGAATGAGGATTGTATACTAGTATTCAGAATTTCAACAATGGCAGTGGAAGCTTATGGATTTTTGACTCACTGTATATTACATGGAGCACAATACACATGTGAACAAAAAGGTTGTAATGGGTGTTAGAAATACTAAATATTATCAAATGAAGTAAGTGACAAATTTTGTAGTTATGTCACAATATATTCTACCTAGGCCCACAAAACATTTTCATTAAAATTTCAACCAAAAGAGGATGATACTAGATCAACTTGGCTGCAGCTCACTTCCATATGAGATAGGATTTTTAGTTAAGACTTCCTAATGTATTCCATAATAAATGGTCTGTGGAAAATTGCATTATGTGGATATTTCGAACTAACTGCAGGTAAGAGGGGGTTGCTTACACCTCCAACAAATAGAAAAATGTAGTTAAGTGGAAATATGTTGTATGGTCAGGTGAATCATATTTCTACATGTATGTGAATGACATGCTGCATCATGTTCACTGTAAATGGTAAATGTGTCGATGTGACTTGTCCATTTGGCCACACTCTATCTACTAGAGAATAATAAACATGCATGGTAATCCAATGTCTATTTTGACTCATACTTCTCCAATAGAAAGACCTTCAAAACTTCCAAAGTTGCAGTCCAGTCATGTACACCCTGTCAGCTGGAAGTCATCTGAGGCACTGGTTTTGTTTTTAAGTGCAGTGAGGTCAAACTTTGCCGCCAGTTGGAACTCTGCTTTGCTTGTTGACAAATGGTCTCTATACTCTGCTTTTGAGCCTGTTTACTTATACAAGGTGTGTGCCTGCTTTGCCTTCTGCATCCAATCCACAATCAGCAAGCATTACTTCAACATTTTTTTAGTGTGTATGGCCACATAAAAACTGGCGATAGTGACTGCTGTTATCTCCTGGTGCTCTATGTATCAATCTAAGGTGCAAGGCTTATTGCTGATACTTGAACTTAAACTTTTTTTTCAACTGTTCGTGTCTTGATCACTACAATAATCACATAATTTATAGGATGAGTAGTTAATGAGGTATGATTTTAATTTTGAATTGGAGGGATCCCCAATTTCTTACTTTATGTTAGACAAGAAGTTGTTGATACCTCTGCACCAAAGTGCATAACTCCACTGCAAACCCTAGACAAGAAGGCAAAGTTGATATGAAAATTACTTTTGTATCTAATAGTTTAGCTGGGTCTGATTTTTATTATCCAATCCAATTTTATTATCCCCCTCCACCCCAACCCTGCTGGATACACCCCTGACTCTTTAAGTGGTTGTGTGTATGAATTTGTGTACAACTGTTAGAAAAAGAGCTTGTGCTTGAAAGCTAGTGCGAATGCTGTTTTCTGTGTTTTTGTGCTCCAAGCATGAATCTGCTATAGGTGTGTGGTTGCCTTCCCCTTATTTTATGTATTGCTCAACCAGAAATTTCCAATATTGGTGTTCATTCATTTCTCAACATAAATTAATGCACACTCTCTCAGTTGACAACAGGATTCTGAGACTGACAATGATTAGTTTCCATTTTATGTACCTTGGCTTCCCATTTGCTTGCCTGAAAAATTGAGTCAGTGTCTCTCAATAATAACTGAAATGTTGAGCTCAGAAAGAGGATGTAAGTATCATCCACTGCTGAGCTTTGGTTTGGTACTCCAAAAAACAATCTAAAAAATATAGTTTGAAATTGTGCTTTCAAATGACAGTTACATTTGTTAATAGTTATTTGTGTTTGATTGTTTTAACAAAACATGTACTGTGTTGTCCAAGCAATCCTTCACTGTATATAATGTATGTATTGCTTAACAAGTACTTTTCAAGAGGTTTTTTAAATAAGTCATTTTTAGAAATCTCTTTACTCTCCTGGGGCAGTTTATTGCACAAATTTATTCCTTGGTAGAAAATTCTGTTTTCAATTTTATGTTAATTCTACAAAAGATGATGCTTGAAAAATACTAATACAATCAGTACTGAAATATTGCGTAAGTGTGTGGGATTCATTGGGATTCATAGCAGGCCAGACTAACAGGAAGTGAGTAGGAGTTGTTTGTGTTTAGTGGTGGTGACAGGAGGAAAAGATTCATGTGAAATTACAGTAAAACTATTTTACGCAGTTGTTGCTATATGATAAATTTCATTTATTTCACTATAATAGAGGGAAACATTCCATGTGGGGAAAATTTTATCAAAAAACAAAGATGATGTGACTTACCAAACAAAAGCGCTGGCAGATCGAAAGACACACAAACAAACACAAACATACACACAAAATTCAAGCTTTCGCAACAAACTGTTGCCTCATCAGGAAAGAGGGAAGGAGAGGGAAAGACGAAAGGATGTGGGTTTTAAGGGAGAGGGTAAGGAGTCATTCCAATCCCAGGAGCGGAAAGACTTACCTTAGGGGGAAAAAAGGACGGGTATACACTCGCACACACACACATACCCATCCACACATATACAGACACAAGCAGACATATTTAAAGACAAAGAGTTTGGGCAGAGATGTCAGTCGAGGCGGAAGTGCAGAGGCAAAGATGTTGTTGAATGACAGGTGAGGTATGAGTGGCGGTAACTTGAAATTAGCGGAGATTGAGGCCTGGTGGGTAACGGGAAGAGAGGATATATTGAAGAGCAAGTTCCCACCTCCGGAGTTCAGATAGGTTGGTGTTGGTGGGAAGTATCCAGATAACCCGGACGGTGTAACACTGTGCCAAGATGTGCTGGCCGTGCACCAAGGCATGTTTAGCCACAGGGTGATCCTCATTACATACCTTTATTTTACTAGTGTAGATACTGAGAATAAAACTGAAAAGAAATTAAAATCATTCACATAAAGTGTCTGACTGAATTCAAGAACCAAAGATCCCTATTGGTCTCATGACTGCTAGCAATGATCAGGCCTTTATCTGTACAACATATATTTACTGATAACAAAACCATACTAATTAAAGGTCCACAGTCAACCTGCCAAACTGAACAGACATAACTAATTTACAGTACATATTTAAATGTCAATCTCAGAAAAACACATATTACCCACTTTCAAAGAAATAATCTGTGTGAAGTAAATAATCAAACCTCTTGCACAGATCTCTTGAAAGACCTATAATTCTTATATTCATTCCCCAGTACTGTTACTACTTAAGAATGTTTGTTGCAAATGATAAAAATCAGATTTAGTTTAACTGTTATTTACACAAGTAATAGAGATACCCGTCATGTACACTTTTAACACCTTACTTTGGGTTCAGACTGGAGTGAAAAGTACTTTAGTAAGCTTAAATCAGACAAAGTAAAAATCTGAGAACCCTGGAACTTCAAAACATACCTTATTAGTTATTCCACAATAAATTATTTGATTGCCTATTTTTAAAACATTGACTGACATGCACACAGTGATGGATGTTTCAACACCATGCTACACCAGGGTAGGCCTCAGCATTAGGCACGAGGCTCTGCTGTGGCTGCTCATGGCCACATAGCAGTCAGCATGTTAAGGATCAAATACTCACACTTGTTGCTTGACAAGTAGCTATGTTAACTTTAATCACCCCTCTATTCTTAAGGCACATAAATAACTCTTATACTACAGCATTCGTAAATGTGGACTTATAGATATTAAGTTAGCAATGAAAGATATACAGAATCTATTTAATATAACTGAGGAAGCCTTTGCTTTTTTCCGAGATAGTGGCTCTGCTATTCATTTTAGTATATTATAGCAAATTTGAAAAAAGCATAAACAGTCTGTAACTTTCATTACAGAATAGATCAAAAAATCAGCCAACCAGTTGCAAATAAAGGTTTATTATCCCTTGACCATGGTTTCAATATTTGTAAAAATATCTTCCGAAGCATTGGCTCTAAAAACGTATACACCAGTTACAAAATAATTTTTTTACAAACATAATAAAATATTAGTAGAAAAATCTTTGTGAAGTAAACATACTCACTTATTACATCACATGATGCTATAATAGATTAGATGAAGCCAGACACCTCTTGTCATAAATGAAATTGATCAAACAAAGGTTATTGCAAGCCATGGCTTTAGATAGCACCAGATAACATATATCATACTTCATAAAGACCACTCACTAGTATATGCCCACATGTTTCATTTGGTAAGTCACACATCTTTGTTTTTAGATATATTTTTCCTACGTGGAATGTTTCCCTCTATTATAACTATAAATGTAATAGGTGTGACAAGATAAAATATTTGAGTAAGTTACATGTACCTTACGTCAGAGGCTAAGGTCAACTGCTACAAATATACGGACTCAGATGACCAGGAAAAATTGGGCTACAGACGCCACTAAATACATGCGTGTAAGAACCGCACTTTGGTTGTGTTGAAGAAAAGCATTTCATAGTAAAGTATGCATGAGAGCTTGTTATTACAAGCTCTCTTTGTGAGTTGATTCATTTCATAAGTCTTGAGTTTCACTGAGGTGATGTCTTTGAAATATTAAAGATGATAGAGGGTGCAGATCATTGATAAACTGATAAGATTTCATCAAGCCAACACACGTGTTATGCTGCCTACACAATACAAGACACCTTTCCATAAAACTCGTGAACACAAAAACAAATCAGTTCTTTTGACCTTCAGATGTTAGCAAATGCTCCATTAAAGAAAACAATCATATCAGAAGAGGTTACTATTCATGTCCAAAGAGGGAGAATTTTAAACATGACAGAGAGCTTTCAGGGACTATGGACATGCCAAGCTGCAGTTCAACAAACCGTAACAGACACAGGAGACTGCTTCATCTTCATCTTCATACAGTGCATTTATGTAACTTCACTAATTTCAAAAAATGCCGTGAACACTTAATTTTTATCATTAACAAAAATTTATATTAGTGAACCACAATACCCTAATAAATTGTAGAGGGAATGGCTAATAAGATATTAATTTTTCTTTGTCTTTTGAAATCTGGGGATTTCCAATTTCTTGCCAGAAGACTGCTGGCCAAATGTTGTTGATCTTTGCATCAGAATACAAAACTCCATTCTGAACCTGAAACAAGAATGATAATCTGTATTGCGAATGTTCTTGTTTCTAGTATTGTGGTTGTGAATTTAATTTCACAACTCATAATAAATTCATTCTTATTTTTAACCACCAATGCATTAAGAAATATAAACATACTGGCACGTTCTGTAACAATTCCTGGATCCGTGGAGAGGCTTCTGCAAGATGTACAACTATTAATATAATATACACGATATTGTGTAATATATAATATACAGGGTGTCCCATTTATCTTGCTCATCCATACTAACTTTTTTCTGATGCATTAAATGAGAAATTGTTTCCACCAATGTTTCTTTTTTTTAACATTGTTGGGTAATTCTTGCTGAGGGTATACTCTTTATGTATCCCCACAGATGGCGGATTTATGGGGTAGATGTTAAATTTTTTAAATGCAAGCATGTACATTTCATTCAAGTATACACATCCCTCTCCAACAGCTATTCAAAAGTGTATCAGTCTGCACCATTTTTGTCAATAAAACATAGATGTGCAAATCATGAAGAGTAAACAGGTTGTGAAGAAACCAAGCTGTTTACTTCCTTGATTGTACACATTACCTACACTATGTAGTGCTGTAGTAGAGGTGTGGATTTTGTTTATGATTTCCAACTCATGTAAACACAGGTACTCCTTCCTCTTCCCCCTCCCCCCCCCCCTCCCCCTGCCACACACACCCACACACACCTCATTTGTTGTTGCTTTAGCGTACACCGCACTGCATACCAGTGTAGTCATGCATCAGAGTAACTTAGTATGGTAGTACACACTGTGAAGCAGCTTTTGTTGTCTGAGGTGTATGCTGTACGCGCATGATGATAAGGTACAAATGCTGCTGATCTATGGAGGAAGTACCCTGACAGGAAATAATTTAGTAACTTGCATTTTTATGTTCAGTACTAATAGAAACCTTATAATTATTACGTTATTATGTCTGTCTTGTACTCTGCTCAACATACCTTACTGTAATTTGCTATAGGCAGACAAAATTCTGTTCATGCACAACTACTGTACAGCAGACAGTTCCCCGACAAAGCCATTGCCTTCTCACTGGATGTTCGATGAAGCTGCTGAGGTCGCTATGCTTGCTGCTCTAGTCGTGAATCCTCAAATTGGCAAACGACAAATTCAACATGAAGTTGGTGTCTCGAAAACAAGTGCACATTGCAGTCTGCAACATCATAAATTCCACCCTTATCATGTTGATTTACATCAAGATCTTCATGAAAATGACTTCAGCAACTGGGTTCAATTTGGTCAGTGGGCTTGACAACAACGTCAGACAAATCCTAATTTCTTCTCAGATGTTCTTTTTACCAACGAGGCGATGTTCTCCAACAGAAGAATTGTCAGTATGAGAAAATGCATTATTGGTCTATCAACAATCCACAATGGCTCTGACAGGAGAGCATTATCGGACCTCTTTTTGTAAATGACACCCAAAATGGCGGACAATATGTCCGATGTTTAAGATACCCTCTTCCTCTTCTCTTCGACACCGTACACCTGAATAAGAGGGTGGTCATGCGGAATGAGCATGGTGGATGTCCTGCACATAATGCCTTATGATCATGACAAATTCTGGACCGTACATACCCTGATAGAAGGATTGGTTGTGGTGCCCAATCTCCAGACCTTACACCACTAGATTTATTTCTGTGGGGAGCAATCAAGGATGCAATCTACCAAATGTTCCATCAACAGCAATGCATTATTCATGTTTGTACAGCCATCACAGAGGAAGTAGTAGCATGATGGAGGGCATCCTTCATTGACAGAGTGATCCTATGTATGAACGCTGTCGTTACCAGTTTGAGCATGTGATGTAAATGCTCTGCTTTTGATGTAATAATACTATGACAGTAAAAGTTACTACAAAAGGCCATGTTACTTCTGGATTGTTGTAAGTACTGTAATAAGGTGCTGAACAATAACAAAATACAATTACTGCACAGTGCAGAACTGTTGCATTCAATGTTTATTGGTAATTTGTAATACATTTAAATGCACCTTGAAGAGGTTAAATGATATAGTTAATGACATGCATTGAAGTAATATTTTAATTAGAGAAGTTGTATTATTTATCATTTCCATAGCTTCTAGTTTCATGCATAAAACGATACAGTATGATACACTTTTGAATAACCCTTGGAAAGGGTGAGTGTATTCTTGCATGAAAAGTGCATGGTTCCCTTTAAAAAATTTAACTTCTACCCTGTATATCCTACATCTGTGGGGATACACACAACATATACTCTCAGCAAGAACTACCCACTGGTATTAAAAACATCACTTGAAAGAATTTTTTCATTTAATGCATCAGAAAAAAAGTTATTTTGGTGAGCAAGATAAATGGGACACCTTGTCTATAATATTAATATAATGTTGCACACTTCTGTAAAACACATATCTTTTTACTTAAGCTGCATTGACCCAGAAGATTACACCACTGGACAGAAATGACCTTCTTTGCTAACTAATCCATGTGCTGGTGTCACATCAGTTTCTTAAGATTATGGATGCCTAAGAATCTTGATATCCACTTTCGTGACTAGAAATTTCACACTTTGAGTTTCATTTAGTCTGTGTCCATTGATGTCTGCTTCTCATACCTGTAACTAATTTTTATTTGTCTGGTCTTGTTCAAGAAGTCCAATTCCGTAGTTGAGAAGTCAGCATGGCTGACAGCCCAGAGACCCGGGTTCAGTATCTGCTACTGGCAGTGATTTTTCTTCAGTGGGAAGATTGACACATGGTCCAATCAGCCTTGTGATGCCAACAAAAGAGCTACTTGAATGAAAAGTAGCAGCTCCAAGGCCTGCGAAGTCAACAACGGCCAGGAGAGCAGTGTGCTGACCCAACACCCCCTTCAATCTGCATCCAGATGATGCCACAGACTGAGGATGACATGGCAGTCAGCCAATCCTAATTGTCCCGTTTCTACCAGAATGGTGGAGAGACTTATATAAATATAAAAATTCTACTCTGAGTGATTGCAGGAAAAAACACACACAGAAGATATGGGAATGCTCAAGCTTTTGGGGCCAGTGATTCCTTCTTCTGACAGAAAGATTGATGGAAAAGGAAGCAGGATGAAGGAAGAGGACAGGCAAGGTTTAGGAAATAGGAAGAGTTATGGAAAAATCACACTAAACCCCAGGTCCGTGGAGACATACTGGACAGGTTGAGAAGGACAGACATTGTTGCTGCCTACACCAGCTGAGATTTGAAAACCTGAGAGCTTGTAGATGGAACACAAGGTAATAAGCTTAATGGAAATTGCTAAGCTTAACAGAAATTACTGAAAAAACATCATGTAAGAGACAATAAGAGTGAAAAGCTCAGTGTATTATACACGGTAAAGAAGGAGAGATGGGAAAAATACACACACCAGAAAAAAAAGATATAGAAAAATGAGAGAGAGTGAAGAAAAGGAAAAGATACTGAAAAGAAATGCTGAGACCACAGACATTAATGTAACTTTAGGCCAGGTGGGTAGTTCCCACCTGCAGAGTTCTGTGAAACTGATGTCAGAACGGAGAATCCAGGTGGCACGTGTGTGAAAAAGGCACCGAGGTCAAGCTGGCATCTTGCAGAGTGGTCAAAGCAACAGGATATTGTGTGATTCCATTATACACACTCTGTCTATTCCTACTCATTCTAACTGATAACATGATGGTATAACAATGTAGAACAGTGTTTATATAACAGGTTATCAACAACATGGTTCTCCCTTTGACAGTATGTGTTGAGCCAGTGGGCTGTATAGATGGTGGTGGGAGGGTACACAGAGCAGGCCTTAAGGTGTGAATGATCATCGGTATAGGAGCCACAGGATAGGGAAATGAGTGCAGAAGGAGCATGGAGTCTGACCAGGATACTGAGGGATTGAGATGGAGGTGGACAAAAAGATGTGTTGGGCAAAATGTCAGACAGAATAGAACTCATTTCAGGGCATGATTTTAGGAAGTCACAGCCTTACTGAAGTAGCTGATTAATACATTCAAGACCAGGATAATAATGATTGACAAGAGGTGTACTCCTCAGCTTTTCTGGAGGGATCAGCAGTACCAGGATTGTGTGTAATGGCACAGGAAATCTGCTTTTGAAATAGACTGGTGGGATAATTATGTACAGTGAAGACTGATGTGAGAATGATGATGTATTGCTGTAAAGAATCTGTATCTGAACAAATACGTTTGCCTCAAATACTAAGGCTGTGTGATAGGGGACATTTCACCTTAAACGTATGGCAACTGTCCAAATGTAAATGATGATGTCTGTTAGTAGGTTAAATGTGAAAGAAGTGACCCTCTGTGAGGATGAAGTCAACATCAAGCAAAGTGGCATAATATTTGCAAAACGACCATGTGAAATGTAGTTGGGTGAATGTACTTAGACATTCCAAAAAATTTCAACAGGTCAGCCTCACCATGTGTCCACATGGCAAAGATGTTATCAGCATATCTAAACAAAACAAGGGACTGAAGGTTTATGGACCCCAGGGAAGCCCCCTCCAAGCACGCTATGAAAAGGATGCATAAAAGGAGCCACCCCGGCTCCCATGGTCGCAACCCTGATTTGTTTGTATGTTTGCCTCTCGAAGGTAAACCAGTAGTTGGTGAGTGTAAAGTTGTTTAAGAACAGCAGAAAGTATGTCACAGATTTGGAGTCAGGTGGGTGTTGGTTTAAATACTGTTCAGCAGCAGACAGACCATGTTCATGGGGAATTTTGGTATACAGGGAGGTTAAAACAGTAACAAGCAAGCTGTTTCATGGGAGTGCAATTGACTGATTTTAGATGATATAGGAAATGGTTGGTGTCTTTAATATAGGAGGGGAGTCTTTGTACTGTAGGTTGCAGGTGTTGACCAACCAAGGCAAAGCTACATTCAGTGGGTGCTTTGAAGCCAGCACCTATAGGACAATGAGCACAGCTGCATTTGTGGATCTTAGAAACAGGTAAAAGGAGGGAGTGAGCAGTTTGTGTGGCATAAAAAGTTCTATGGCCTGAGGTGTTAGCTCTCATGAGGGATCTGAAGTTTTAAGGAGGGACTGGAGGTCAGTCTGTAAGTGTCAGAAAGAAAACTGAAGTTCAAAGATAAGAAATACAAACTTTAAGGTTCACTGGTAACATTGTAATTCTCTCAGATCAGTTGAAAGGAGGGACAGTGTCTTCAGGAGGGGTTATAAGATAATCATCAATACAAGTAAAACAAGGGTAGTGGATTGTGGTCTAATTAAGTATGATGAACCACTTGTAAACCTGTTCCACTATTCTCCTAGCTGATTTTAAAACAGATGTGCCACTGGGACATTTATGACAGCCCCGTTCCCAGCCTATGTGCTGAAGCTAGTGAGTCATCACTGGACTCCTCATAGAGCAACAAGCATATAAAATGTATTCCCATACCCTCTTTGCATATGCACCCATTGCTCACCTCTCTCACAAATGACTCTTTAAAATCCATAATGAGCATGGTGTCGTTTGGGATATGTGCACAGAAAATGAAGACAATAAACACATATATTATACCAGGTGCCATTTGGAATGTGTGCAAAGGAACTTGTATATAAATACCATTAAATGGGTGAGACAGAAAGTTATGACTATAATATCTTAATCAGCAGCACCCGTTAATTGGTAAAGTTTTTCTCTAACACTAACACCATGCAGGACATGATGATAGGTACTGCTTTCAATCTTCTGGAACATGAAATAGAGATAATTAGGCTTGAATGTTCTCTTCCTTTTAATGATAGTTACCTCTTCTCTCTCATAGTACAACAATGCCGATGTTGATGCGGCATATTCCACTGGCACCTCTATCAATTAATACATCTCGTTTGTGTATGCAGATAAACCTTACAGGTTCAAAAATGGTTCAAATGGCTCTGAGCACTATGGGACTTAACATCTTAGGTCATCAGTCCCCTAGACTTAGAACTACTTAAACCTAACTAACCTAAGGACATCACATACATCCATGCCCGAGGCAGGATTCGAACCTGCGACCGTAGTAGCAGCGCAGTTCCAGACTGAAGCGCCTAGAACCGCTCGGCCACAGCGGCCAGCCCTTACAGGTACTGACACAAAATAAGGGTGATAAATATTGATATATTACACCAAAGTTGAGGTAAAGCTGCACCTTGGCTTTTTAAAGATGTTCAGTATTGTTTTAGAGTTAGCTACATTCAAGAAAGAATGTACTCCAACTGTAATTTTCATGAGTTTGTTACATTATTTCAGTTACAAACTACAAACTTAAATGCCCAATACAAGGGTATGTCCACTGCTGCTCAGAAATCTTTCCTCAAAGTTTCATCAAGTTTAAATTTCTCAACAAGTGTACAGACTTTAATTGCTGAGCTATATGGAACACTTAAGGCACTGTAGTGGATAAGGTATCATCAAAAGCAAAATAGTTTGAATGCAATTAACAGTCCCACAGAACTGGGAGGTAATAGCCAGATAGCAACAGTTGATGCTCCATTACATCATCAATATAATTCTGCCTACTCAAATCCGACTAAAGTAAAATATGAAGCAACGGAGCTATAAGCAATGTTAAACTGGAAAACTGACTGTAAAGATGATTACTTATCCATGGCAAGCAAGTGTCAAGGCCCCGTGGAGCTTTAGTGAGCAACGGCTCACTAGGTGGCACACTAAAACTTAACTAGCTGATTTCTAAGGGTTAAATAAAATATTCAATAAGTAATACAAATGGAAAGCATCCTTTAAAGATATGCCTGATTATGTCAAAAAATATCTGATGTTTGAACAGACTTGTTCATTTATTAGACTCGGAGATCTGAAAATATGCTTAGAAATTAGAAACTCTTCCAATAAATTCAGTTTCTTGCCTTTGTTGGCCACCTGAAGTATTTTAAGGTTTTCTAAATCTGGGGCCGATTCAGAAGAGTTGAGATGCTGGGCAAAGGGGATAAGTTTTTCACCTGACCTATGGCTTCGCTCAGCTCAAAATGTTCCGGAGTTTCAAGTTCCCCGATCGGATCTCCGGGGGGAACCAGGTTGAGAGGAGCTTCACGAAGAGTAAGATGGTGCAAAGAGAAGCACTGCATAGGAACATGGAATGTAAGATCCATGTATCAAGGAAAACTAGACATAGTGAAAAGAGAAATGGAGAAAATTAACATCGGCATATTGGGAATAAGTGAAATGAGGTGGACTGGCATGGGAGAATTTGCTTCGGATGGCCATACGGTGTATTATTCTGGGCACGATAACAACAGAAGTAATGGAGTAGCCTTCATAGTTAGTGATAAAGTGAGAAAAGCTGTGATGGGATGCAAATATAAAAATGATAGAATGATGTCCATCATACTTCAAGGTCAGCCCCTCAACATCACAGTAATTCAAGTTTATGCACCAACAACCGATGCTGAAAAGGAAATTATTGACCAGTTCTATGGAGATTTACAAGAATTACTACTGTCACCACCAAAAAAGGATATCGTCTTCATAGTTGGAGATTGGAATGCAAAAGTGGGAAATGAAGCTGTAGAGAGTATAACAGGGAAATATGGTCTTGGTACAACAAATGAAGCTGGACAGAGACTCCTAGAATTCTGCCAAGAAAATTCATTGATAATTACTAATACACTGTTTCAACTACCAAAACGACGCCTATATACCTGGACTTCGCCAGATGGCCAACACCGGAACCAAATTGATTACATACTTTGTAATCAGAGGTGGAAGAGCGCAGTTCAGTCAGCTACAACAAGACCTGGGGCTGACTGCGGATCAGATCATGAGCTCCTGATTGCAAAATTTCGGCTGAAACTTCAGAATGTACCAAAAAGTATCCCAACTTGCAGATACGACCTTAACTCTATACCCTCCGACTATGCTGCAGAGGTACAAAACAGATTTAATGTATTACAGCTGGAGGACAAAAGCTCGCAAGAGATGTGGACAGAAGTAGCTAATACTGTCAAGGAGGCCGCAGAGAAACACATTCCCAAGAAAAGGAACAGTAAGAAGGCTAGATGGCTATCAGTTGAGGCATTGCAAGTTGCAGAAGAACGAAGGAAAGCAAAAATCAAGGGAGATAGATCAGCTATGTTTGAATTAAATAAAGATTTTCAGAAATTAGCTAGAAGAGATAAAAATATATTCTTTAATGAACAGTGCAAGGAAGTTGAAGATAGTAACGTAATGGGGAAGACAAGAGATCTTTATAAGAAAATTAGAGAAATTAAAGGAAAATTCCAGGCAAAAATTGGAATGATAAAAGATAGAAACGGGAAAGATCTGAGTGAAGCAGAGGATGTTAAGGAAAGATGGGCAGAATATGTAGAAGACCTATACAAGAAAGAACTGCATCATAACAGGGCTCCTACTGCTGATGTTAATGTAAATTTAGAACTAGAGCCAGATATTTTGGAGAGCGAAATCCAGTGGGCCCTTGAAAATATGGCTGATAACAAAACTAGTGGACATGATGAAATACCAGCAGAATTGTTTAAAGTCACTGGAAAGGATGCAGTGAAAGTGCTGCACTCAATATGTCAAAAAATATGGATCACGCAGCAGTGGCCAGAAGACTGGAAAAGATCAGTATTCATCCCCATTCCAAAGAAGAAAAGTTCTAAAGAATGCTCAGATTACCGAACAATCGCACTTATTTTACATGCTAGCAAAGTTATGTCGAAAATCTTACAAAATAGACTTCGCCAATATCTAGATCAAGAGCTGTCAGAAGAACAAGCTGGATTTAGGAAAGGAAGAGGAACTAGAGATCAAATTGCTAACATTCGGTGGATTATGGAAAAAGCGAGAGAATTCCAGAAAGATGTGTACCTCTGCTTTATTGACTACGCCAAAGCCTTTGACTGCGTTGATCACAACAAATTATGGAACGTACTGAAAAACATGGGTGTACCAGATCACCTCATTCATCTGATACGGAGTTTATACCTTGACCAAGAAGCCACGGTGAGAACTATGTATGAAACAACGAAATGGATAAAGATTCAGAAAGGGGTCCGGCAAGGCTGCATACTGTCACCGTACTTATTCAATCTGTATGCAGAACATATCATGAGGAATGTGAGGCTAGATGAAGGAGAAACAGGAATTAAAATAGCTGGAATAAATGTAAACAACCTCAGGTACGCGGATGATACGATCCTATGAGCAGAAAGTGAAGAAGATTTGAGAACACTCTTACTGAAGGTGAAAGACGAAAGTGAAAAGGCTGGTCTTACGCTGAATGTGAAGAAAACGAAAATTATGGCAACTACACCTACCAATTCGCGGGATATAGCAGGAGAAACCATGGAGGTAGTGACCACATTCAGTTATCTCGGTTCCCAGATCTCTGCTGACGGTGACTGCAGCCATGAAATCCGGAGATGCCTGTTGCTCAGTAGACAGGCGATGTCAAACCTTGACAAGGTTATAAGGTCCAGAGATATAACACTAGCAACAAAGATCCATATTGTGAGGGCTATGGTCTTTCTAGTTGTGATGTATGGATGTGAGACCTGGACCATTAGAAAGGCTGAATGGCGAAGAATTGACTCCTTCGAATTGTGGTGTTGGAGGAAACTTCTTAGAGTTCCATGAACTGCAAAGAGGACCAACAGATCAATATTGGAGCAAATTAAACCAGATTTCTCCCTGGAAGGTCTAATCTTAAAACAAAAGCTGACCTACTTTGGACACACAATGCGAAGGCATGCCTCGCTGGAAGAAAACATTAATGCTGGGGAAGATTGAAGGAACTAGAAGAAGAGGACGTCAGAGGATGAGATGGATCAATGGCATCACAGCAGCAATGTGTTCCAACCTGGAAGGTCTACGGGAGAAAGTGCAAGACAGGAAAAAGTGGCGTGATTTGGTTCATGGGGTCACGAAGAGTTGGAACCGACTAAACGAATAGAGAGAGAGAGAGAGAGAGAGAGAGAGAGAGAGAGAGAGAGAGAGATGTTTTGTCAGTAGATACTTCTTAAACCTAACAGTGAAATATCTCTCTGTTTGGCCAATATACTACATGAAACATTCTGTACACCTAGACACATGACTTAGAGAATGAATTCCTGATAAGTTGGTCATTATGGGGGAGCATGTATTGCATGAGAGAGCCCTTTGAAAATACAACATGAACATTAGTATGCCAAAATAGCTTAGCAAACTTGTATGAAAAGGCCCAAGAAATGGGATACCCACACATTTGGTTTCACACACTGCTGATATAAGCGAAGGATTAATAGCAGAGACTGCAGCGTTTTCTCATTCATTATATAAATGGTTCACCAGTGAAGGGCTGCAATCCTTTTCATGTGGTACAAAGCTCAGGTTCTCTAATTCATTATTGATATTGCTGTCAGAGAGAGGGATTTCACACATTCATGCTATAGTAGCTCTGAAATAGCTGAGTTTATAACTTCTAGGATGATTGGAGGAGGAGTGCACTGTTGAAAATGCATCAGCCAAGAAACCTGAGAGGCAGTCGCAAGAACATCTTCCTGCTTGTAAAAGAAAAGTAATTTTGAGAAATTCCTATTTCCTGAAGGCCAGTGATCTCATTGACTTCCTCTATTGAGAAGGATTCTTTTCCAATTAAGGATTTTATGTATAATTCCAATGGTTTCAGCCACAGGTACATTTGTGTACTAGTTTTTGATATGTAGTGAGAGTAGGTAACAATTTTCAGGCATACTAGTGACTAACTGTTTCCTATTATGTCTCCTATTACGTATGTGACATTGTCTTTTAAAATCTGAACAACAAATTAAGCAGCCTTGTACACAGGGCTGTCTATACTGTTGATGATTAATCTAGCTGGACGGTCAATTTTGTGAGTTTTTATTTGTCTGTGGAGCACAGGGGCGTGAGGGTTCAGGAGTATCAAACTGCAAAGCAGCTGCGTCTGAATTATGAACAAGCAACAGTCAAGTTAATTTTTTAAACCTCGTCAAAGGCTGCTATACGGCATCACCCTCTACCATTTTTTGTTTGATGTCCTTCAGGATTTGGTGTTCTTGTGGTGGAGATGTTTTGCTTACGGCCCTCTGGATAATCTCACTCGCTTAAACCGTTAAGCAGATAGCTGCATCACTTCCAATTGAGGCTTTATCTAAGGCCATTTCTACATCAGTGATGAGAGAGGTAGTCACCTTATTATCTAACTGTGGTGTTAATTGATACTTTAGGCCTTTAACAGCGTCAACTGTGATTGGTTGAATACAATGTTTGTGAGATTAATAACAGTCTCAACAAATGGGAAGCTATGCTGAGGCTCATCAAAAGGGGTGGTGGAAGATTTACTATATATCTTTCAAGTTTCCTAAGCTTGTTAATATGACATTCACTACGCTGCTGGGCTGTTTCCCCTATACTTAAATTAACGTAATGATCAGATTGTCAAAAGTACGAAATTAAAAAATCTTAACAGCTTTAAAATAGGTGCTGTATGCAAGAGTATTTAGTCTATCCTTAATAATGTGCCACCTATTAATTTCATTTGAAGTAATGACTTTAGCACATCTGTACATCACCACAGATGTATGTCAAAATGATTGACTTTGAAGCACCTATGTACATAGGACAGAATAACTTCATCAGCAAGACAGGTCTTAGTAAACATAATATTCAGGGTTGTTTTCATTATCTTAAACTCCAGTTTGTAAAAATCTCAAGCCACTCATTTCGTTGCCTTACTAGACAAGTTGCAATTAAAATCATCCACTCCATAACTACCGTGGTGGCAATGGTATAGCAGCCATAATAGATCTTTAGATACAGAAAAAACAGTCTTGGTTGCACAGGATAGGTTTATTAATCTTCACATGTGACGTGTTCTGCCTCATCTAGCCATCATCACGCAATCTGGGAAAAGATGAACTGGACTATGAAGCACAGGACCACTTTGTGTTTCAGGGGGTGGTGAGGGGTATAAACTTCAGATCATAAAATAATCCACCATGACTGAGCTTACCAATAAAAACTCTTGCTAATCATTACCAAGGCATCAAACATAATTAACGGCCACAAAAAACTGGGAGGAAATAGCCATTTCTTCTTTATATCACCTAGAAGCAACAGGAAGAAGGGTAATGACTATAGGAAAAAGCAAGCTACTAAGCCGTGCAAATTCAGTGAGCAGAAAAAGATCACGAATGCAAAATACACCCATAAACTGGCTAGGCTAATACACCTTTGGCAAATTAATAGACACTAATAATAGTAGAAAAACAACTAAAAAGATTTTAGTAAAATATGAAGTAACAAAGCTATAAGCTATGTTAAACCAGAAAACTGACTGTAATGATGATAACTTACCCATAAAGAAACAACCACATGAACACAGATATGGTCTGTTAACAGCACTTGCTCAAAGTGTTGTAATGTCGGCAACTAGACTGCCAAGCGAGTGTCAAGGCCCCAGGCAGTTTTAGTGAAGTAAGGCTCATTAAATGGCACACTAAAACTTAACTAGCTGATTTTTAAGGCTTTGCCTCTTACCATAAACATCCGATGTAGACCACAGTTACATTTTTTTTTAATTTTTCACATCACTTTTGGCTTGTCTCACTGTGCAGCGTTTATGCACCTGACATTAATTTATGTGAGGACATAAAGCAAAGTGATAAAGCATTTATGTCATAAAGTACATACTGTAATATCTTCTATTCCTCAGGCTTTAGTTTGCTGCAAATATTTTGGTTGCATCTTAGTATTCTTTACAAATAAATAAATGCCAATAATTTCAATACACTACGATTATGATTTTATTCGTTATTATTTACACTGCTCAAAAGTCACTGCCTGCTGACACAAACCACTGATTGTTACATGTAGCCTGACAAGTTTGTTTCTAAATCATCTAGGGTACAAACCATTCCAATTGAGCTACATTCATATTTTCATTTTTGAAATTTTACTTGCATTTCACCATTTCATCACATATTAGTTTCACAAGATAACATCACCATCATCATCATCATCATTTAAGACTGATTATGCCTTTCAGCGTTCAGTCTGGAGCATAGTCCCCCTTATAAAATTCCTCCATGATCCCCTATTCAGTGCTAACATTGATGCCTCTTCTGATGTTAAGCCTATTACTTCAAAATCATTCTTAACCGAATCCAGGTATCTCCTCCTTGGTCTACCCCGACTCCTCCTACCCTCTATTGCTGAACCCATGAGTCTCTTGGGTAACCTTGTTTCTACCATGCGTGTAACATGAACCCACCATCTAAGCCTGTTCGCCCTGACTGCTACATCTATAGAGTTCATTTCCTCATTGTGGACACTCTCCTGCCATTGTTCCCATCTACTAGTACCTGCAATCATCCTAGCTACTTTCATATCCATAACCTCAACCTTATGTTATGTTATGTTATGTTATGTTATGTGGTTTATTCATCTCATTACATAAATTTTCAAATCATTTGATATGATGTACAGGAGACATGTCAAGGTTTACAAAAGAAACTTTATTTCCTTTTTTTAAGAGAAATACAAAAGTTTACACTATATTTTACATTTCTAAGTTACAGCTACACATGTACATAAAATAATAAATGTATTACAATCCCTGTGTTCAGATTGTGAAGCTGTCCTCAATGAATTCATCGACAGAATAATAACACTTTTCCACCAGGAGAGTAAAGAGCAATCTTTTCAGTGAACCAATCTCCATTTTAAATATATTACTGCCTTTTATTTTATTGAAAATTTTTAACCCCATATACTCTGGCGTTTGGGCATAAAGTTTTAAACGATGTGTTGGAAGTTTGAAGTTATCTCTGTGGCGAGTGCTGGAGTTGTGGTCAAAACGGAAATTGTCTAGTGTATGTTGATTTCTATATAGGAACACCACCATCTCATATATGTAAAGTGAGGGGACAGATAGTACTTTTAAATTCTTTAACAGTGGTCGACAGGATTCTCGTTTTTTTGCAACACACATGTTTCTGATTACTTTCTTTTGTAATACTAGGAGCCTAGTGACATTTGCTGAATTTCCCCAGAAGATTATGCCATAACGAATAACAGACTCAAAGTAGCAGTGATAAACTATCTTTCTGGTATCCATGTTTGTGGCACCTGACAAAATACACATTGCAAATGCTAAGTTGTTCAGTTTATTTGCTAAGTAATCTATGTGTACCTTCCAATTTAAATTTTTGTCAAGATTTAGGCCTAAGAACTTCACGTGGTTTGCTTCTGTGATATCCTGATCATTGCAAGTTATCTTTATTTCACTCCTTCCTACTGATTTAGCTTCAAATTGCATCATTTTGGTTTTAGTTACATTTAGTTTTAGTCCATTTTGATAGAACCAAGATTCAAGTTTTTCTAAAGTATTTTTGGCTTTTTCTGGAATATTTTCAGATACCTCATTTTCAATTAGGACTGATGTATCATCAGCAAATAAGACTGAATGAACATCAATAGCAAGTGGTAGGTCATTTACGTAAAAAAGAAACAGATAGGGACCCAATATCGAACCTTGTGGGACTCCTTGGGGAACTGTTTTCCAGTCTGATGAATAATTGGTTCCATTTGAAGTTAAAATTACTCTTTGTTTCCTACCTGACAGGTAAGAGCTAAACCATTTTAAAGCAGTGTCTCTGATTCCATACATCTGTAATTTGTGGAGGAGTAATGCATGGTTCACTGAATCAAAAGCTTTAGTCAGATCACAGAATATACCTGTAACCTTTCTACCTTTATCTAACGTGGAGCATATTTTTTGGATAAACTCATTTATAGCTTTCGCAGTGCTTTTACCCTGTTGGAATCCGAACTGGTTTTTAAAAATTATATCATTTACAGTAAGAAAGTTATTAATTTGTTTTGCTGCAATCTTTTCAAACACTTTAGAGAAGACCGGCAAGAGAGAGATAGGGTGGTAATTCCCCATATCTTCTGTCGATCCTTTCTTGAATAGAGGTTTGATCTCACCATATTTCAATACCTCTGGAAAGCATGGTAACCTGAATCCACCCAGCTTTAGCTCCCATACAACAAAGTTGGTCGAAAGATTGAACGGTGCACAGATAACTTAGTCTTGGTACTGACTTCCTTCTTGCAGAAGAGAGTAGATCGTGGCTGAGCGCTCACTCCATTAGCTTTGCCACACCTCGCTTCCAGTTCTTTCACTATGTTGCCATCCTGTGAGAATATGCATCCTAAGTACTTGAAACCGTCCACCTGTTCTAACTTTGTTCCTCCTATTTGGCACTAAATCCGTTTATATCTCTTTCCCACTGACATTACTTTCGTTTTGGAGATGCTAATCTTCATACCATAGTCCTTACATTTCTGATCTAGCTCTGAAATATTACTTTGCAAACTTTCAATCGAATCTGCCATCACAACTAAGTCATCCGCATGTGCAAGACTGCTTATTTTGTGTTCACATATCTTAATCTCACCCAGCCAGTTTATTGTTTTCAAGATACGATCCATAAATAATATGAACAACAGTGGAGAAAGGTTGCAGCCTTGTCTTACGCCTGAAACTACTCTGAACCATGAACTCAATTTACCGTCAACTCTAACTGCTGCCTGACTATCTATGTAAAGACCTTTAATTGCTTGCAAAAGTTTGCCTCCTATTCCATAATCTCATAGAACAGACAATAACTTCCTTCTAGGAACCTGATCATATGCCTTTTCTAGATCTATAAAGCATAGATACAATTCCCTGTTCCACTCATAACACTTCTCCATTATTTGCCGTAAGCTAAAGATCTGGTCCTGACAACCTCTAAGAGGCCTAAACCCACACTGATTTTCATCCAATTTGTCCTCAACTCGCACTTTTCTTTCAACAATACCTGAGAAGATTTTACCCACAACGCTGATTAAAGAGATACCTCTGTAGTTGTTACAATCTTTTCTGTTTCCATGTTTAAAGATTGGTGTGATTACTGCTTTCGTCCAGTCTGATGGAACCTGTCCCGACTCCCACGTCATTTCAATTATCCTGTGTAGCCATTTAAGACCTGACATTCCACTGTATTTGATGAGTTCTGACTTAATTTCATCCACCCCAGCCGCTTTATTGTACTGCAATATATTGACCATTTTCTCCACTTCCTCAAATGTGATTCTATTTCCATCATCATTCCTATCCCATTGTACATCGAAATCTGAAACATTACTAATCGTATTTTCACCTACATTGAGCAACTCTTCAAAATATTCCCTCCATCTGCCCAAGGCATCAACAGGATTCACCAGCAGCTTTCCTGACCTGTCCATAATACTTGTCATTTCCTTCTTACCTCCCTTTCGAAGACTGCTAATTACACTCCAGAATGGTTTTCCAGCACCTTGACCCAAAGTCTCCAACCTGTTTCCAAAGTCTTCCCAAGATTTCTTCTTGGATGCTGCAATTATCTGTTTGGCTTTGTTTCTTTCTTCAACATACCTTTCTCTGTCTACCTGAGTTTTAGTATGTAGCTATTTTTGATACGCCCTCTTTTTCCTTTTACAGGCTGCCTTGACTGTGTCATTCCACCAAACTGTTTGCTTCATCCTACCTTTACACACTACTGTTCCAAGACATTCTTTAGTTACTTCTAGTACTGTGTCCCTGTACCTTGTACATTCCTTTTCCAATGACTGTAATTGCCTACATTCAACTAACTGGTACCTTTCTGAGATCACTGTTATGTACTTGTGCCTGATTTCCTTATCCTGAAGTTTCTCCATTCTTATCCTCCTACATATTGACCTGACCTGCTGCACTTTCGGCCTCATGATACCAATTTCACTGCAGATTAAGTAGTGATCAGTGTCATCAAAGAATCCCCTGAATACACGTGTGTCCCTCACAGCCTTCCTGAGTTCCTGATCTGTTATTATATAGTCAATGACAGATCTGGTTTCTCTGCCTTCCCAAGTATACCGGTGAATGTTCTCATGTTTAAAAAATGAGTTTGTGATTACTAAGCCCCTACTGGCACAGAAATCCAAGAGTTGTTTCCCGTTCCTGTTGGCCTCCATATCCTCTCCAAATTTACCCATAACCTTTTCATACCCTTCTGTTCGATTTCCAATCCTGACATTAAAATCACCCATGAGCAGAACACTGTCCTTGTCCTTTACTCTAACAACTATATCACTGAGTGTGTCATAAAAACTATCCCTCTTATCTTGATCTGTCCCTTCACAATGCGAATATACTGACACAATCCTAATTTTCTTGTTAGACACTGTCAAATCTATCCACATCAGTCGTTCATTTACGTATCTTACTGCAACTACGCTGGATTCCATTGTTTTCCTGATGTAAAGCCCTGCACCCCATTGTGCTATTCCTGCTTTGACTCCTCTGACAGGTAAACCTTGTATTCTCCCACTTCCTCTTCTTTCTCACCCCTTACTCGAATGCCACTAACAGCTAAAACGTCCAACCCCATCTTACTTGCAGCCTCTGCCAACTCTACCTTCTTCCCAGAGTAGCCCCCATTGATATTAATAGCTCCCCATCTCGTTACCATTCGTTTGCTGAGTCGTATCTTAGGAGTCCCTGGTTTGTCAATTGGAGGTGGGGCTCCGTCAGCTCCAAAGGTCCGAGGCATTTTGCTCTGATTGTTGCCAGCATCATATTTAAAGTACCAGGGAAGCAGGTTGCTAGCCTTATTTGCCCCAGGTCCCATTGGGTTTTACCCCTAATGGTTGAGGGACTAACAGGTGATTTGGTAGTCTTTGCCGTCTGAGCACAAAGGTGACCACGACTCAGAATATGTCCGAGACGCCCAGCCTTATTCCAAAGTAACTAGTATCCTGACTGTCAGGACCACTTACTTGGCCACTCATACGTTGCCCGTGGTTCATGAACTAGGACATGACAACAGGAACCCACACCATGAACCACAAGATAACATGATAAGAAATAATTTTGTTTGTAATTATGACATTTAATTTACATTGCATTAATTTATTCTTATAAGATATTTTTTAGTTTGTCCAACATCATCGATGAACACAATATTATTTTTACTCGAATATTTTGAAGATTTGTGATACCAATATAACAATTCTCACCCATATCATTTGTAATTTATATAATTTTATGAGAATCACTGTTGTAACAAAGCTGTCATTTCTTTAACAACCTATAATTTAATATTTTTATTAAGTAATTAAGGCCGATAATTCCACCCCCCCCCCCCCCCCCCACACACACACACACACATACACACGCCTCTAGTTTCACAAAAATGTTTCTGGAAGTGGCAGATTTTTCCTTTAGTGAAATATATGATTTTTTCTCCACTGAATCTTATGAATATTATGCATTATTACATGAATTTATTGTCATTATATAGTTTTAAGTTAACAAGAGCAATTGCATCACAATTTCCAAGTGGAAGTAAATCTCCATATTCCACAATGTAATCATCTACTGAACGTAGTTTGTTGATTTTCAATAGTTTGATAAATCTGACCCAGTTTCATTCTCAGAAATATTCAGTATTTAGCTTCTCTAAATATTTGTTCTCTGCAGTTGTACATATGAATTTTATAAGCACACGAAATATATGAGATAATAACACTACACAAACCCAACTGTATTCTGAATTTTAATGCAAAAATTTAATTAAATAAAATCTTCCAGTGATTTAAGTTTATGCTGTGGGACTGACTCATATTAAATTTTTATGTATACTATAGTTTCTCTAATATAATAAGACAACAAAACTGTTGGAAAGTGATTTATTTGGTACTAACAATTGGAAAGTTGTTTGGAAAAGATAGCTTTGAATTATTTCCTACATCAAAAAAATTAAGGATTGCTTCATTCTCTGTGTTGCAGGAAAGACAAGGAGTCATTGTCCATGAAGTGACAGAGACTAGAACACTGAAGCTCTCTCATAGCCCGTCCTTTGGAATAACATCGTATCATATGACCCACGAGATAACTGATAGTGCAGAACCAAAAGCAGAAAAAGGGGCTGCTTCTATTTCTAAGGAGACTCATGATAGTGCTCCAGCTCTTGATATACGGCAGAAAAAACAAGATTTCGAGGAAAAAACTGAAGAGGAAATTAAATTGGAAGATGGTCTCAAAGAGGTAAGCTCCCCTGAAAAGGGATATCACCCTACAATAGCTCGGCACGCGTTGAAGAGCATCCTGTGATATCATCAGAAGATTCAAACCAGATACTGCAGCTGAGAAAGATGTATGCAGAATGCATGTCTCAAATTTTTGTTGCTATGTACATTACAAATGTTGTTATGTAATGAAAACGAGGTTTGGTAGCTTATGACAGATGGAGTTCTATATGATAATCTGGCTATTTGTGCTTGTTTGTTTAGCTGTCTGTGATACAGAGACGAATCACTGATACATACTATTTATTCATGACAGCTACAGTGTTTGAGCAAAGGTGTAGTGTAGAGTACACATTTGTGCTTCCTGACTCTTAAACAAAAGAGTGTTATTATAAATATCATTTGTCTCTTCATGAATGAAACATCTAATTTCAAATACTTGTGCAGCATCTGAAAAAATTTGCTTTTGCCTCTGACATCTATTAGACGCTTGCTATGTATCAAATTACTTAACATATTACGGGACATAATTCAGGATAGAGAGAAAAAGAAATGGCTCCGAACTACTCAGAGTATCTGAACCACAACTAAAAAGGAAGTAAATCTTGCCTCAGGTACGACAGGTAACGAAGAAAATCTAAACCTCTGTTGACTGAAAGCTTAATTATTATTTCATAACTTTACTGCTAGTAAAGCCTTTGCTATGCAGATGCAGGTTTCATTTCACAAGAGCTACATTGACTTATTTATTATATTCTGGATACAAAGCAAGCACATCTTATACAACATAAACATCTTATCAATACATAGACAAGAATACGAAGAAAAGAAATTCATAAAAGAAGTAACACTCAGTTACTCTGCTAACTTGAAACGAAAGGTACAAGTCTCCTTTTACTCATTCACTAACATGTTTGTTCATTCGTTCATTAATTCATTATGTTCCGTACATCCCATTAAAAAGGAGAACCTTCAGGGATATGGAATGAGTCAAGGTATATATTAGCATGAGACAATGGCAGCACAGAAGTTTACTCAGCATAATGTATTAATAATCAGCTATCACTATAATGCTTGCTGCTATTCATACTTATACCACTAAATTTAACCAATTAAATTGGTAAGACAGCCACTACTTTTTTTTTAAAAAAAAAAAAGAAAAAACGGCTGTTTCCTTAGTTTTACTGTATAACTATTGTTCAATTGCTATCAGTAGCTTCATATTCATTTGACTGCAACGATATTTTTCAGACAAACTGTGCTTTACATTTATAACTACTGAGTCCTACTTATAGTGCATTATTACTTATCATACAGCTTCATAACAAACACTATTTGCCATGTAGCTAACAGAACTTTTTAATCCCTAAAACTATACACTCAGATAATTTATGAAAAGATTGCTAATGAGATATATTTTTAACTTCTTCTAATTGGCAGAGATTTCCAATTTCTTGCTTTATGTTAGCTTGATGCCTTTCCTCCAAGAGTACATACTCCATTTCAGAAATGGGATGAGGACGCAAAGTCAACATGAAATTATTTTTGAGTCCTGTAGGAGATTATTTTGTACTTACTCCATCTCAGACAGAGCTCACAACAAAAATATGAATTCACTATGAAGCGATGTCAGACAAATAATTAACATACAGAACTCATAATTTATGTTTTTCACAATCAAAGAACTTAAAAATTGAAATTCCTTAAAATCAAGTCTGTATTGAATTCATTTGGAATGTTCATCTTGTCATTACCAGCTTCATCTCAGTGCTGTAAAACAATTTAACAGTTGGGACCACCTGACACCAAGACCCCCTGGTCCTTATAGACTCAGTTTCTCTTCTCTGTAAGTAAAATTCATGTTCATTGTCTTTCACATTATATGACAAAATTCTAAATTTGTTTTGTCAAACTATATTCTGCTTGCTCAGTCTTTTAATTTTCTGCCACACAACCCCACTCTTCCATCCACCTTATTCTTTACACAGTGAATCATAGGAATCTTTATCATCAAGTCTTCATCCAAGTCACATTATCAGCTATAATTAGCAATTTTTTTGTAGGACAAAGGCCAGATCTAGTCAGCTCTGAAAACAACTCATTTCTTTGCCACTGTCTTTGTTACAGATCCATTTTTTGGGTTCTGTACCTCAGTCAGTAAAAATGGAACCTGTATAGGATCCCTTTGTTGTCTGTCTGTCTGTCTGTCTGTCTGAATTTTTAGATCCTTCTTCCTCAGGAAAAGGTACATGTATCAAGTTGAAATTTAAGCTTCTATGCCAATGTAATCAAAAGATATAGCCATTTATGTCACATATTTTGACACTCACAAATTCACTCATGAAAATCTATAGTGTGCCTTGTGTTGACCTTTAACCATGAACCTTGGCAAGAAGCAAGGATTTACAGTACAAGAAAATTAATTCGTAACAATTTTTTTTTAAATTTGTTATCCATATGTCTGTCAGTGTCTTAAGACTTCCTTTTTCTCATGAACAGATAGACATATCAAGTTCAAATTTATGCCACCTAGGCCTAACTAAAGTCTACAGTCCCTTAGCAGTGTACGAAATTATAAGTGGATGCAGTCAAAGGATACGGCCATTTATGTCACATATCTTGATACTTACAAACTCCCTCATCAAAACCTATAGAGTACTTCCTATTGAATTAGAATCATGAAATGTGGCAAGAATCAAGGTTTCACAGTACAACTTGAGGGAAAAAAAGTCTGAGAATTATCTTGAAATTCATATCAAAAGTCTTGGAATTCTTTCAACATATACCTTGCCAGTGTCGATGTCAATAGCATGAAAGGATGGATGAACACTCAATACACAGAATTAAGTTTGCTAGGAACCCACAGTGTGCAAGTCCTAATTGCACTTATCGGATGTTTTTTCTGATGTCACCTGCCACCCTTCCATCACTTGGAATCAATAAATAAGTTCTCTGATCAATCTATCATCTATTTGCCTGATTACATGTCCAACTCATATCCATATCTTTTTCATTAGTCATAATTATATATTTAATCTGAGTTTGTTTCCCACTCCATTTGTTTATTTTTCCGCCTCTCCTGCCGAATTTCAACATCCACCTGTCCATTGCCCACTGAGAAATCCCCAGTTCCTGAATGGTTCTTCTGTTGTAATTTATGTCTCACTGCCATAAAACAGAGCTGAAACTACACACTGATTGCAAACCACCCATTTCAGACATATCATTTGAAGACAGTTCTTCATGGAATACAAATAATGGGGAGGGGTAAAAGTAACAACTCAATACATAACTGAGGCGTTCAGTCATTGACAGATATATAATTAAGACTCAGAATGTTTCTTGCTTTTGAATGAGTTCTTCTTTAGTGTATGTGTACATACACACACACACACACACACACACACACACACACACACACACACTCTCTCTCTCTCTCTCTCTCTCTCTCTCTCTCTCTCTCTCTCTCTCTCTCTGCCCAGACACCACAGCTTGACTGGGATGTGGTGATGAGTTGCAAGCAGTGTACAAGGGAAGGAAGAAGGTGGGGAATGGATAAGGGTGAATGATGGATGGAGCAGGAATCAGCAGGTACACAGGATAGCAATGTGACACTTGTGATCTCATTCTGGCTGCTGGCAAGCAGAGTGACTGTGGAAGTGGATTGTGAGGAGAGATAAACGACAGAAGGAAGCAAACTGCAGATAGGAGAGTGTGAGTGCAGGATGAGTGAAGTTATGATCATGGGTGCGATTTTAGGTACATGTGGAGTACGGCTATTAGAGATTAGGAGGATTACAAGACTGACAAATGTATTGCAAGGACAATTCCCATCTAAGTATTGAAGGGAAACATGATGGACAGAAGTATCAAGACGGCAAGAGCTGTGAAGCAGTCACTGAAATCGAGCATGTTGTACTCAGCAGCATTATCTACCATTCGATGGTCTATTCTGCCCCTTGCTGGTTCGTGACCACTGATTCAGGTAGACGGGTATTGGTTATTCCACTTTCCACCCAATCCACCAAATATCTTAGTCCAACCTTATATTACACCAGTTCTGAAGCCCTTGCCATATGGATCACAAAGCTGTGGATGCCCCAGGTGCAACACCTGCATGATGTACCCTTCCAGCACATCCTATTTCTGTCACAACCAGAGGCAGGGCCATATGTAAAGTAGCCATATCGTATACTAGCTCTTTTGTAACTACACAGCATTTTATGTGGTTTATGACCACCAACCACCTGTCCAGTCTTCCCATTTTGTCTTAGGTTACTTTAATAAAAGTAATATTGATTTTAATTTTCTTTTTGTAATACAGCCTGCATCTTAATTACGTCCCTGCTCTATTTCTCTGTAGTGTTCTAGACACTGGGATAAAAAGGTAATTCAGTCATGTCATCAGTCCCAGGTTACTGCCCTATGTTGAATAGCTTTTGCTTAATTCACTGCCTAATGCATCACTGTATGACAGTAATGAAAGCAACAGTATGTTTAGTACACTGTATTCCTGGATTTCAGAACTTAAGCATCTATTATGTCTTCTAGCAGCTCTTTACTGTTGTCACAGGGCGCAGCGGAAACCTTTGAAGTTGTTCTTTCATAGATAAATCGTTCACAGTACCGAGTACCCTATATGGCACTCAGATGTAATGTCCATCATCGATGGGTCTGGATCCTCAACTGAGATACATGTATATAAAGCAACTGTAAGGAAACTATTTTTGGCAGATGCTTTAAACCATTTTAAAGAACAACAAAAATTTATAAATTGTTAGTGATCCACCTCACACTGTCTAAAGCCTTCCATTACTTTCTTCTTTATTCTTATACACAAAAATACTTACGAAAAAAATCAAACCCACTCATCTCTTCGAAGTATTCACTGCGTTATTATAATCAGATAAAATCCAATTCAAACAAAAACTTGAGTAGTTAATCTTAGAAGGAATGGAAAAAATTGAAGAAAGAAAAGGTTTCACTTCAAATTCTTATTTCATTCAGCTCATATGAAAGTCCAGTAGGTATACAGAATAATATATACTGAGAGATGTTAAAGTAGAAGGACAAAGTGAGTAAAGTTTTCATAAATTTCAAAGTCAGTATAGATAAAGCTATACCTCAGCTGAAGAAGACTTGAGGCTAGAAAGCAGCCCTGATCTATTTAACAATTAGTGATAAGTCATTTAAGTACACCACAGAAAGTAAAGATCAGAAAGGCCAACCAAGGATATAAGAACTGAGTTTGGTGTGTTACACATGGTGTTACCTTACTCTGCGTTAGAGTGCATGTTTATTGCGAGGGGTCGGGGATGGAGAAGGGAGGAGGAGGTGGGTGACAGGAAAGACTGATAATCATCTTCAGCAAGGAAGCTGTAATCAGTTCCACTACTGATTTGAGTGTAGTGGGCAAGATGTGAGCATTTAATTCTGATAGGTTCAGGCCATAAAGGAAATTAAAGATACAGCCCAAGTATGTCATGTAAGTCATGATTATTTGCAAACCTGCAGATCCACATCAAGTAACACAATTTTTTTTTTTTTTTTTTTTTTTTTTTTTTTGTAAATGCACAGTTGCACAATTTACCCTATTCACAGCACTATGTTTTAAGAATCTTGGTTTTGAAAGCTATACATTTGGAAAATTCCAGCAAATAAACTGTAGATGAAATGTCAGTAAATATGAAAAAGTAAGTTCCATTAGCCACCATGCCTTCATCCAAAAAAAATAGTGATATTGGGGGAGGGGGAAATGGTACTGCCAAATAAAATGCATGTTCTATGCTGTAATACTAATGGGGTCTACAGTTAAATTTTGAGCAAATGTGGTAAGAAATGAAAATGTTGTCAACAGTGTTATTACTGAGGAAATTGCCCTTTGCATTTATATAAATACTCTACCAAAGATTGCACAGAATCCTATGTATCTCACATTTCATGCACTGAAATTATTGTATTGTACTTTACTGGTCCTCTTTCATAATTTTTTGTGGAAGGTCAAAACATACAAGACAAGTCAATTTTATGTTTTTTTATGACATTATGGGTACAGATTTTTTTTAAATTAAATAACATTAAACAATTTAGAATTATATTACAGTACATAATATCCTGTTTCCTTGAAGTTATCATCACTCACTCACATGCATAACAATGCATGCGTATGCACACACCAAGTATACTTCACAATCTTTGACTTCCCAACGTCACAACACTATCTAACATTCTTTGACTTACCTGTGTGTTGCCAGCACACTGCCTGATAATTACACGCTTTTATACAGACCATAAAGAATGAAAACTGGTTCATCCTTCATTTTCTTTCTGCTGTCCAAATCTGCCATGGGGTGCTTCAGTAGCTCTTTTTTTCCTTCAGGTTATGAGTCCATCATGCCCTTTTTTTTTTCAAGTTTTGTATATAAAAACAATCATCAGGAGCATTTCCTGTAGATAATATGAGGTATGCTGCTGTAGAGCAGGCTATGTGCACTGTGCAAGAGGTTGCACTGCTTGGACTGTACATATACTTTCAAAACAGTACAAATAAGAACCTTTGCTTCATCCTACATTTCGTTCATAATATATATAAGAAATGGAAGCCTAAAATTTTCAGATGACATAATAATGATCACCAGGGCTGTACTGTGAGGAATACAATATTGTTCTCAGATGCAGATGCACACATTAATTTTTGTAGCTGATATGTAACTCAATCTATACATCCTGTAGTAACTTGCGAGGCAGTACCCTGGTACTCTACATGCTCCATTGTCTGTTATACGCTATCGATAATTTAGTACAATGCAACGTCTGTGAAGTTCTCTGTGTTACGTTAAGTTATTTTATTAGAAGGAGGATTATTTTACCTTCACTGCCAGCAACCAGCTGCCATTACCACTGAAAAGGTAACTTATTTGTATCATAAAAACATGAATGTACAAATTTACATACCTACAAGAAAAATTATTAATGTCATTGCCTTTTAAATACCCCAGCCTCTGGACTAATTGCAAATAGGAAAGCTTTTTTTCATAATTACATTGTTAAAGTGGATTATAAACTGTCTCATAAAAATGTCAGGTAGTAACGTGGATTAAGTTGAAGCAAAATATAACTAATAAAATACTTTGAAGCAGGTAAGACATATCCACCTACTTGTCTGCGAAATAAGAACAACTGAGATACTGCTGACACACATATAAAAAGATTTTGAATTTGTAGTTATTAGAAGCTTTAATTGACTCATTCATCACAATTGAATAATGAGTGAGAAATAGATAACATTATGGAGTACGATTCACACCCATTTTCAAAATAATAACTGACTGTATGCACAGTTAACGTGTAAACATAAAAAGGCACCTATATTACAAATATTTTCTTACTCTTTGAACCCTTATGGTCCAATATTTATATATTTCATCCATTCTTCTTATACGCAGTGTTTCTGATTTCTTTGATGAAGGAACTATTGCAGAATTCCAAGACATAAGTTCAACTGCCTTTTAATTTAACCCAGTCACCTGTATTTCAGGTGCTTATGTTTTTTTGTTAGTAAGTGAAAATTTCTTTTACATTTCAGACACAAAATATAAATTTAATATCATTCCTCCAAATCTGTAACCTCAAATAACCTTTATATTTTTTTTAATGTATTAACCATTGCTAGGTATTAAAAGGAGACATATTTTTCCACCATTATGAAAATCACATTAGAATATTCTAAATAGTAATGAACTGTGCTGTAGTCACACATAGTATGTCGCATAATCTTCTGATGCAGAAATTTTCTTTCCAAATACAAATGTTGTCTTGGCTATCGGTCACGAAGACAATCATACTTCACTCTGTTAAAAGTCATTTTAAGTTATTTAGGTCATTATGGTGGATTCTGTCCTAGTCAGTTTTCTGAGATAATGGTGAAAAATGTTCATCATATTATCAAACCACAAGCCTTATTTATATGAGTATCAGCTAGCAGAATTAAAGTATAAACTACTTTAGTCTAGTTACTTAACTGCTTAACCGTTCAGTGAAGTCATGCAATTAACAGAACAATAATACAACAACAAAGGTAAACAACATTAATGTTCACGTCCAAACTTTTCAACTGACTATAAACTGCCATATTTTTAATAATAATTTGCACAAATGATGAACAAAAATTAAAACAAATCAAGTGTTTGCAAAGATATATTTCACTTTGAATATTAATTAATTGTCGTGTATTGATTATACCCAAAGATTTTGGTTCTAAGGTACATCTTTGGTTTATTGTGTACTTTATGTAGGAAAAGCATTATCTGAAGATCTTTTGTGAGCTTTCTGTGTGACTAAACTCATGATATACTGCAAATATTCTCTCAAAAGGTGAAACAAATATTTCGCCAGAATGAAACTTATTGTAGTTCTCAGTCACTCTCATCATCTTGACAGGTTCTCCAATGTTCAATTCTCTTGCAGAACTAATTTGAAACACAGTTTGACCATTGCAAAGAAAGTGTAAGGGTGATTTTTTTTCATTTTTGTTACCTTACTCAAATGTCTACACCCAAACAGCCATATACCTCATCATTATATCCGTAACTTAAAAATACATTTGTTTATACAATATGTCATGTTATTAATACCTTAACCACACAAACTGCATCAGAAATGTGTTTGTTAAAGTTGGAGATAGCTTTATTACTACTGAAAGCAATGCACAAACTAAAATTGAAAGTTGGTGTGAATAAATAACCACACAAGAATAACCATTGCAGTATCATCTCCAAAACTTAGTGGTTTCACTGTTACATTTATTTTATCCTTAACTGCACTCTGTGAAATACTTGTGTCAAATCATTTGATTGATTGATTGATGTGTTTATTCACCTGTATAATAATACAAATTGTATGGACTTATGGATGGTATTCCCACTTTAATTTCCTGTAGTTTTAGTATATTCATACTCAAACATAATGAAACTTACATAAATGTTAATACCTCTGTTATTTTGTAGCATGGTGTGTGAAAATATATATCATGGTGAATGTTTATATGTATTTGGTAAATTAACAGAACAATATTTTGTATGATGTATTTACAGTCTATTTTATGCAATTTTACCACTAACTTTCCCTGTAATTTTCAAATATGATAACTGCCATGATTTTAAATGTGTTTGTTTGAATTCCTGTATGCAAAATGCTGTGATTTTAATTAGCAAATCAAGTACATATGTGTGGGGTTTCTACACTAATACATTTTACTGAACCTTTAAATTTTATTAATTCCTAATCTTTAAACATAGAATAATTCTTCCAGTTTCTGCTCAAATCAGTCTGTTAAGTTTTTGACTTTTTGTTTGTTGATATGTCTTATAAAGTTATATACTGCATTGTTGAGTAAATGGAAACCACCTAGTTTTTATGTGTATGTTGACTGTGCTATAGAGGCATGACTGTAATGAGAATATTGTGTGTTTTGTAGTATTGTTGCACTTGAAACAATTCTAAATAAATCGACACATTACATATTACTCTTCCTTTAATTTGTTTTATTTACCTTAGAGATAGTTTTCCACAAATTCCCCATTAAAATAAACAGCAAGGCATGTTACTTAATTCTTCCACTCCCTGAGTACTCATTTTCCTTGTCTTACAAGTAACAACATAACATATTTTTTATTGCTGAAGGCTGATTGTTCCTCAGAACTTATTTTAAGGTAACATGGCAGTCGATTGTTACAATCTGTTCAATAAATAATATTCACAAATCAGTTTTTGACAAAATTATTTAACTGAATAGATAAAAAATCTACTCACCAAGTGGCGGCAGAAAACACACATAATAGATGGTTCTAACTGGCAAGCTTTCAGAGCTACTGGCTCCTTCCTCAGGCAGAAGAGTTGAAGGGAAAGGAATAAGGGTGAACAAAAAGGACTGGAGAGGTCTAGGAAAAGGGGTAGATTTTGGGAAAGTCATCCGGAACCATTGAACAGGGGGGACTTGCTGTACGGGATGAGAAGGAAAGACTGATTGTTCGAGACTGCATCAGATGAGATTTGAAAACCTGAGAGCTGAAAAGTGGAAGACAGGGTTGAGATTCAGATTCTTTATTCGCCATTGACCACCTGAGGTGGAATAGGCAATTTACATGGATATCATATAACATTTTCCTTGAATAGTACCTTAAAGCTAAATGAGCATTGCAAATAGTGTCCATAGATGATAACATACACCATAACATAAGATAAATACAATCAGTGACACCACATAATGAAATTCTTAAAAATTAATGTGGATTGATTTCTGTTATGTTGTAAAAAGGATTGATTAGTAACCAATTTAGTAGCTTGCTCCTGAAGCTACTTATGTGAGCTGACCAAGAAGAAAATGGAAGTTTATTAAATATTTTTATACTATTGATTAGATGAGAATTCCCTGTTGTTGTCAGCCTGTGCCTAGGTATGTCTAATTTTGTTTTGCCTCTGGTATTATGGTGGTGTATGTTTTCCCTCATTTCAAAATCTGCTATATTGTTTTTTGCAATACATAACTCAAGACAATTTTGCACAGGTATGGTTGATGTGTGTTTTCCACATTAACTTAGAGTCTACATGAATTCCTAGAATTTTAACTGCTTTCACCTCTACCTCTTATGACAATCCTAGTATAATCTGTTGGTTTTTATCAGGATTGCAAAGCAGTGTATTTGATGAGAACCAATTTAGTGCTGCTTCCAGGCCATCTTGCATCATGTCTTGCAGAACTGATATGTTCTCGTGCTGAGCAAGCAAAGTTGTGTCATCAGCACAACAAATAACAGTATTGGGGATACAAAGGGGTAAATCATTGACAGCAATTATAGAAAAGAAGGGCCCAAGAACAGAACCTTGTGGGACTCCTGTCTTAACTTCTAGCAATTGTGAGTCTCTGCTTCTGACAGAGGCAAACTGCTTCCTATTGTTTAGGTATGATTCAATTACTGCCAATGCAGAGTCTTGTGCACCATAGAATTTGAGTTTAGCAAGTAAGATATCATGGGAAATGCAGTCAAATGCCTTACTTAAATCACATAAAAGAAGTGAGGCTTTATTTTTATTCTCGAAGGCTGTTATTACTTCATTCACAATTGAAAGAACAGCAGTGGTGGTATTTCCTCCCTTGCGGAAGCCAAATTGACTATTAAAGAGTAAATTATGCAACTCAAAGTAGTAGCTTAGTTGGTTATAAATAAGAGATTCAAATATTTTTGAGAAAATGGGAACTATTGAAACTGGTCGGTAATTTTTGAGATCATGTTTGTCCCCTTCTTTATACACTGGGATAACTTTCGATATTTCTAGAGTTGTAGGAAGACAGAGGTTACCGCTTAAACCCCATGCCTGAGTTAATAAAAGTGAAGTGCACTGTACCTGGGATGAGGCCGGTGAAAAATCAATGGGAAAGATAATATAGAAAACCAAGAGTAGTTACAGTGAAGAAATGCTGAGATGAAAGAAATTAATGTAAATAAAGGCCAGGTGGCTGGCAAGAACCAAGGACATGTTGTAGTGCTAGTTCTCACCTGCGTAGTTCTGAGAAATTGGTGTCTTGGGGAAGAATCCAAATGGCATGTGTGGTGAAACAGGTGCCAAGGTCACGAATCTTAAGTTGTAATGCATGTTCTGCAACAGGTTATCGCAAGTTGCCAGTATACACCCTCTGCCAATTGCCCATTCATCCTAACTGATAATTTGGTGGTAGTCATGCCAATGTAGACGGCCGACCTGTGTTTATGTAACAGCTGGTATATGAAATGTTGTTTTGCAGGTGGCTCTCTCTTTGATAGTATATGTTCCATCAGTTACAGGGCTGTTATAAGTGATGGTAGGAGGGTGCGTATGGCAAGTCTTGCAGTGGGGACAGTCACAGGGGTAGGAGCCATTGGGCAGGGAGATGGGTGCAGGAGCACAGGGTCCGACGAGATTATTGTGGAGATTGGGAGGATGACAGAAAGCTGTTCTAGGTATGGTGAGCAAAATTTCAGACAGAGTGCATCTCATTTCAGGGAATAATTTTAGGAAGTCATGGCCCTGTAGAAGTAGCTGATTAACACATTCCAAACCAGGATAACACTGAGTCACAAATGGTGTGCTCCGATGTTGGTTTTTGGAGGGATCAACAGTACCAGGATTGGATGTGATGGCCCAGGAAATCTGCTTTTTAATTAGACTGGTGTGATAATTATGTGGCATGAAGGCTGAGGTGAGAATAGTGGTGTATTGCTGTAAAGAGTCTGCATCCGAACAGATACATTTGCCTCGGATGCCAAGGCTGTATGGGAGGGAATGTTTGACATGAAAAGGATGCCAACTGTCAAAATGTAAGTACTGTTGTTTGTTGGTAGATTTAACATGGATGGAAGTGTGTAGCTGGCCTAAGGTGAGGATGAGATCAACATCAAGGAAAGTGGCATGGGATCCCGAATAGGACCACGTGAAATTTAACTGGGAAAAGGTATTAAGAGATTCCAGGAATTTTAGCAGGTCAGCCTCACCATGAATCCATACAGTAAAGATGTCATCAATGTATCTAAACCAAACTAGGGGCTGAAGAGTTATGGATTCCACAAAAGACCCCTCCAAGCGATCCACGAAAAGGTTGGTATAGGAAGGAGCCATCCTGGTTCCCATGGCCATACCCCTGATCTGTTTTGTGTCTGCCCCTCAAAGATGAAGTAGTTGTTGATAAGTATAAAGTTGATTAAAGTTATTTAAGCAGTAATCTCTGTCTGCATATTACCTTGTCTTCCACCTTTAAGCTCTCAGGTTTTCAAATCTTGTCTGATGCAGGCCCCATCAATCAGTCTTTCCTTCTCATCCCATTAGGTAAGTTTCCCCTGACCTGCGGCTTTGGGTGACTTTGCCGAAACTACCCTCCTTCCTAGACCTTTCTAGTCCTCTTCCTTCACCCCTCTTCCTTTCCCTTCAACCCTTCTGCCTGAAGGAGGAGCCACTGGCTGTGAAAGCTTACCAATTACAGCCGTCTATTATGTGTGTGTTCTGACGCTGCTTGGTGAGTAAATTTTTTATTTATCCAGTTAAATAATATCCACAAATCAGTATCACAAATATTTTATCTGATACCACTGCTTCTGGTACTACCTAAGTTAAACAGAAGAAGCTCTACAATGTATGAATTACACCTTTGACCCACCAGTTCATCAACCACATAAAAAATAATTCATGTTGAGCTGAAAATATTTCCTGAATAATATGATGTTTTTGTTCTATTTATTGCCACATTTTTCCATACTTTTTTGAAGTTCTGGTCTCTGAAATAGCAGCTACCGGAGGTAAGTGCCAGTAGTGTCAGTGCAGTCATAACTGCCGTCTGTGTCACGTCTGCTGTGCAGCGAGCTAAGTTAATTTAAGTATTAACTGTATTTTTCTTACTTGTCACTTCTTTTTCCGTGTGTTTTTGCTTTTAGGAAGCTTTAATTGTCGAGTGCTAGTAATAGTGTTCCACAGATTTTGTGTTTGTTTTGAATACAGTCAGAGAGAGTCCCTTTAGTCATCCATAGTGCCAGTAGTGCTAGTGTTTGTTTTCAACACAGTCCAGAGACAGGTAGTGCTATTTTCATTGTTTTCTACAAGAAGTGTCTAGCAACCACAGTTTAGTCAACTATCAGCCGCCTTTAGTGAATTAGCAGTCTAGTTAAAAGTTGATTAACTCTCTACAGTAAATTCATTTCTTAGGATGGATAGGATGTGTGACTGCTGTGTACGGACGCAGGAGGAGCTGGTCACCGTTCACGAACAGCTGAACGTGTTGATGGCCGCGGTCAGCCGTCTTCAGGCTGCTGCCTCGGAGTGTAGCGGCAGTTGGGAGTCTGGTGCGTCGCATGGTACACCCCAGGTGTTACATGCTTCACCTATTGTCCCTGCTGTCGAGACATCTTTGCGGATACCAGGTGTGGTTGGGCCACCCTCTCCCCAAGGCGAGTGGCGGGTGCAGCGGCGTTTGCGGCGCACGAGGCGGAGGGTCAATGTGGAAGCTGGCCGTGTGGCATCACCTGCTCGCCTGTGAGTGGACATGTGGCCGCTCCTTCAGCAAAGTCCGAGCAGGCACACAGGGGAGGGGGGGGTTTCATCCGAGATGTGGAGGAGACCCTGTCGGCGGCGATAGAGAGCACTGTGTGCACCCGACTGCAAATTGTTGCTCATGTCGGCACCAATGACTCCTGCCGTCTGGGTTCAGAGGTCATCCTCAGTTCGTACAGGCGGCTGGCGGAATTGGTGAAGGCAGAAAGCCTCGCTCGCGGGGTGGAATCTGAGCTAACTATTTGTAGTATCGTTCCCAGAACCGATCGCGGTCCTCTGGTTTGGAGCCGAGTAGAAGGCTTAAACCAGAGGCTCAGACAATTCTGCGGAGATCTGGGGTGCAAATTTCTCGACCTCTGCTATCAGGTGGAGAAATGTAGGGTCCCCCTGAATAGGTCAGGCATGCAATATACGCCGGAAGCGGCTAGAAGGGTAGCGGAGTACGTGTGGAGTGCACATGTGGGTTTTTTAGGTTAGAGAATTCCCTCCCTAGGCCCGACAAGACGCCTCCTGAGACGCGGCAAGGTAGAAGTAGGCAAAATGAAACAGGGAATAACAATATTAATGTGCTAATAGTAAACTGCAGGAGCGTCTACAGAAAGGTCCCAGAACTGCTCTCATTAATAAACAATCACAATGCCCATATAGTACTGGGGACAGAAAGTTGACTGCAACCAGACGTAAACAGTAATGAAATCCTAAACTCAGATTGGAATGTATACCGCAGAGACAGGCTGGACAGTGAAGGGGAAGGCGTGTTTAGAGCGATAAGAAGTGCAATAGTATCGAAGGAAATTGACGGAGATCCGAAATGTGAAATAATTTGGGTGAAGGTCACGGTTAAAGCAGGCTCAGACATGGTAATTGGATGTCTCTATAGGCCCCCTGGCTCAGCAGCTGTTGTGGCTGAGCACCTGAAGGATAATTTGGAAAATATTTCGAGTAGATTTCCCCACCATGTTATAGTTCTGGGTGGAGATTTTAATTTGTCGGATATAGACAGGGAGACTCAAACGTTCATAACGGGTGGCAGGGACAAAGAATCCAGTGAAATTTTTTAAAGTGCTTTATCTGAAAACTACCTTGAGCAGTTAAATAGAGAACCGACTCGTGGCAATAACATACTAGACCTTCTGGTGACAAACAGACCCGAACTATTTGAAACAGTTAACACAGAACAGGGAATCAGCGATCATAAAGCAGTTACTACATCGATGATTTCAGCCATAAATAGAAATATTAAAAAAGGTAGAAAGATTTTTCTGTTTAGCAAAAGTGACAAAAAGCAGATTACAGAGTACCTGACGGCTCAACAGGAAAGTTTTGTCTCAAGTACAGATAGTGTTGAGGATCAGTGGACAAAGTTCAAAACCATCGTACAATATGCGTTAGATGAGTATGTGCCAAGCAAGATCGTAAGAGATGGAAAAGAGCCACCGTGGTACAACAGCAAAGGGAACTTCACAGCAAACATAAACATACCCAAAGCCTTGCAGACAAACAAAACTTTCGCGAAGCAAAATGTAGTGTGAGGAGGGCTATGCGAGAGGCGTTCAATGAATTAGAAAGTAAAGTTCTATGTACTGACTTGGCAGAAAATCCTAAGAAATTTTGGTCTTATGTCAAAGCGGTAGGTGGATCAAAAAAAATGTCCAGATACTCTGTGACCAAAATGGTACTGAAACAGAGGATGACAGACTAAAGGCCGAAATACTAAATGTCTTTTTCCAAAGCTGTTTCACAGAGGAAGACTGCACTGTAGTTCCTTCTCTAGATTGTCACACAGATGACAAAATGGTAGATATCGAAATAGATGACAGAGGGATAGAGAAACAATTAAAATCGCTCAAAAGAGGAAAGGCCGCTGCACCTGATGGGATACCAGTTTGATTTTACATACAGTACGCGAAGGAACTTGCCCCCCTTCTTGCAGCGGTGTACCGTAGGTCTCTAGAAGAGCGTAGCGTTCCAAAGGATTGGAAAAGGGCACTGGTCATCCCCATTTTCAAGAAGGGACGTCGAACAGATATGCAGAGCTATAGACCTATACCTCTAGCGTCGATCAGTTGTAGAATTTTGGAACACGTATTATGTTCGAGTATAATGACTTTTCTGGAGACTAGAAATCTACTCCGTAGGAATCAGCATGGGTTTTGAAAAAGACGATCGTGTGAAACCCAGCTCGCGCTATTCATCCACGAGGCTCAGAGGGCCATAGACACGGGTTCCCAGGTAGATGCTGTGTTTCTTGACTTCCGCAAGGCGTTTGATACAGTTCCCCACAGTCGTTAAATGAACAAAGTAAGAGCATATGGACTATCAGACCAATTGTGTGATTGGATTGAAGAATTCCTAGATAACAGAACGCAGCATGTCATTCTCAATGGAGAGAAGTCTTCCGAAGTAAGAGTGATTTCAGGTGTGCCGCAGGGGAGTGTCGTAGGACCGTTGCTATTCACAATTTACATAAATGACCTTGTGGGTGACATCGGAAGTTCACTGAGGCTTTTTCCAGATGATGCTGTAGTATATCGAGAGGTTGTAACAATGGAAAATTGTACTGAAATGCAGGAGGACCTGCAGTGAATTGACGCATGGTGCAGGGAATGGCAATTGAATCTCAATGTAGACAAGTCTAATGTGCTGCGAATACATAGAAAGATAGATCCCATATCATTTAGCTACAAAATAGCAGGTCACCAACTGGACGCAGTTAATTCCATAAATTATCTGGGAGTATGCATTAGGAATGATTTAAAATGGAATGATCATATAAAGTTGATCGTTGGTAAAGCAGATGCCAGACTGAGATTCATTGGAAGAATACTAAGGAAATGCAATCCGAAAACAAAGGAAGTAGGTTACAGTACGCTTGTTTGCCCACTGCTTGAATACTGCTCAGCAGTGTGGGATCCGTAGCAGATAGGATTGATAGAAGAGATAGAGAAGATCCAACGAAGAGCAGTGCGCTTCGTTACTGGATCATTTAGTAATCGCGAAACTGTTACGAAGATGATAGATAAACTCCAGTGGAAGACTCTGCAGGAGAGACGCTCAGTAGCTCGGTACGGGCTTTTGTTGAAGTTTTGAGAACATACCTTCACCGAAGAGTCAAGCAGTATATTGCTCCCTCCTATGTATATCTCGCGAAGAGACCATGAGGATAAAATCAGAGAGATTAGAGCCCACACAGAAGCATACCGACAATCCTTCTTTCCACGAACAATACGAGACTGGAATAGAAGGGAGAACCAATAGAGGTACTAAAAGTACCCTCCGCCACACACCGTCGGGTGGCCTGCGGATTATGGATGTGGATGTAGATGTAGATGTAAGACAGGCTACTATGGCATTCATTTTCTTCTTCATGTGGACTACATTTCTTAAACAACCATTATCGCGAATTTTATATTCTCGATACCGCTTGCCTTCTAGGAATGCTCCTATTCAAAACAGCATGATAATGTATTACTAAAACATATTTTTACTCACCAAACGGTGGCAGGGGAACACACGTACGAAAGGATTCAACTTTTACCAGCCAGTGGCTCCTCCTCCTGGCAGAAGAGTTGAAGGGGAGAGGTTTATAGAAAGGGATGCAGTTCAGGAAAGTCACCCAGAACCCCGAGTCAGGGGAGACTTACCAGACAGGATGAGAAGTTAGTAAGTCTCCCATGACCTGGGCTTCTGGTTGACTTTTCTGAACTATATCCCTTTCCCTAAACCTCTCCAGTCATTTTCCTTCACCCTTCTCCCTTTCCCTTCAACTCTTCTGCCAGAAGAAGGAGCCACTGGCTCCAAAAGCTTGTAAAAGTGAAATCCTTTTGCGTGTGTGTGTGTGTGTGTGTGTGTGTGTGTGTGTGTGTGTGTTCCCCTGCCACCGCTTGGTGAATATATTTTTTAACTATCCATTTACATTATATTATCACTAATAGAATACTTTAGTTGTTACATAAAACATGTATTTGGATTTCTGCCTCTTACCAAGATTGCAAGATTTATGATTCAGCTAACATAATCAGTAATTTGTGCCAGTGACTATACAAAAGTATAACATCATATGATATGCTGTGAGTATGGAAGTAGCTACTAGCTGGACACCAGTTTCCAAAATAAACTTTGTTATGAAAGTCACATATGGTATCAAACTTAACATGTTGCACATCATCAGAGGGGCTGGTGCTATAATATGAAAGGTTCAGTTACCATATTATTATTATTATTATTATTATTATCATCATCATCTAAAAAGCATCAAGCAAATGAAGTTTTAGGGATGTAAATACTTTGGAATTAAAGGTGACCATGCACTGAAAGGTGGAAAAAGCATTGAGCCAGGTGATCATCTCACACAAAAAGGAAAATACTTGCTACCTTTCAGAGTAATCCTTTTTCAAGCTAGAGGGGAAAAAAACCACACACACACACACACACACACACACACACACACACCTCCACATGATGCAAACTGGATGAGCATTGTCAGTGCTGCATTTTGAGAGGTGGACTAGGTTGTGGTAGGGGTTGTGTCAGGTGGGGTGGATAGAAGGAGAGATAGGCAGGTGCCAGAGAGAGGAAATGAGTGAGAGTTGCTAGCAGCTCAGTGGAAGGCAGCCTTTTTGCCAGCTAGGAATGTTGGAGGAAGGAGTGGCAATAATAATAATAATAATAATAATAATAATTTTATTGTCAGGTACACATGCTAGGCATGTGATGCATGGTTATCACAGCTGTTGTTGGGGGGGGGGGGGGGGGGCATAAGCTGATGACGCGGAGGGAACACGAATTGGGAGAGGGTGACAGGACAAAACAAGGGGAAACTGTTGGGTGTAGCATGAGACAGTGGGTTCTCGAAGACTGAGGCCACGATGATTATGGGAATGAAGGATGTGTTGCAGGAATAACTCTCACCTGTGTTGTTGAGAAAAGCTGATGGTGGAGGGAAGGACACAGATGGTCCTGGTTGTGAAACAGCCATTGAAATTGAGCATGTTGCACTCAGCTGCAGGTGATTAACTTTGTTCTTGGCAACAGTTTTGGTGCTGGCCCTTGATGCTGGTGGACACCAGGTTGGTAATTATACCAACATAAAAAGCTGTGCAGTGTTTACTACAGAGTTTGTATAGAGCATAGCTGCTTAAATGTGTGGTCCAATCTCTGATGTGATACGATAAGCCCATGGCAGGACTAGAGTATGAACTGCTGGATAGGTTGATTTGGCAGGTCAAGCACCTTGGTCTACCACAGGGATACGATCCCTGTAGTAAGGATTGAGAGTAGAAGTGATGTGGGAATGGAGCAGGATGTTGAGTAAGTTTTGTTGGTGACATACCAAATTAGGGGATGGGAAAAATCTTGAGTAGGATGACCCTCATATTTCAGGGCATATTGAGAGATAATCACAGCCATGATAACAGATATAGTTCAGTTGTTTTAGTACAAGGTGATACTGGGTGACAAGACGAAAGCTCGTTTGTAGCTGATACTTTGGGGTGGTGGGAAGCTTAGCAGTGTGTGAGGATATGGCACACAAAACCTTTTTGTGGACTAGGTTTGAAGGGTAGCACTTGTATGTGAAGGCATTCGTGAGACCTTCAGACTGCTGGGCAAGGGAGCTGTCATGCTGTTTAAGATTAGAAACAAACAAATCAAGAATAACTAGAAATAAATTAAGCTACGTATTAATTCACATTTATTACACTGCGGAAAACACAGTAAGCATAAAAAAGCAAGATAGTGTACGGTAAACATAAATAAATTTTACCTGTCAATGATGCTAAGAAAAACTGTATTGTAGTGTAATGATAAATGATAATCAATTACAAAATATAGCTCTGTGTTGTGAAGGTGAAGTACATGAAGATTACCATATTAAGTAATATGAAATTGAATTTTACTACAAATGACACTGCAATGCTAACAGCAGGGAAAATAAATGGTGCATCAAAATTTCATAGAACAATAGTTACCATATCCTAACATAGTTTAACTATGCATGTTGTGGCAACACAGACAGCACACAGAGAAGAAGTCACCACACTGACTATGACATCATGCTCAGTTTTGATGGAGACTCCCAGATGTCATAAACTGGGAAACCTTGTTGGAGAACAGATATTCCATTGGTTGGGAGCTTGGAATGTCGGATTCGAGTGCCAGTCTGACTATAACGCTTCAAATTTTCTGCATGTTCTCAAAATGATTTAATGTTACAACACTTTTGTGAAAGGTCAGAGTCCTTCCTCCACACAAAATAAGCTTACTCTTGGTATTACTTATAGCTTTTGGAAATATTTATTTAGTAACAATTATTACAATAGCTATCTGATAACATGAGAATGCATTTTCTGGCTTGCAGCCAAGACAGTCCTTTATCTTCCAAATTCAGATGCTTATATACAGTAAGAAAAAAATATTATATAGACACTTTTGTACATTATTCTGTATCATTATACATCCCTCTGCTATTCTGTTCACCATCAGTCTCCCTTCCAGTGAAAAGAAAGAGACATGAAGAACTACTACATGAAATAACTCAAACTCATGTAATAGTGTTACAATTAAACAAAACAGAAAATTGTGCGCTTGTCTGAGCCCTGTTTTGATAGTTTAAATTCAAATTCAAAGAAACCAAAAATACAAATACCCCAAAAATAAGCACGAGTACACGTCGAACATCAAGAGGAACAAGAATAGTTGTTCTAACACAAAAAAGAAACATTCTTTTACACACTTCATTATTTTGTATATCTCAACATTTGATCGTTACACTGGTAATTAAATAGGCCTATAAGGAAATTATACTAAAAAATCTTGAAAAGGAAAGTATATAATGAATTATTAACCAGGAATCTGTAACAGAAAATGTATAAATGTCACAGACCTATCACGTTTTGGCTGGACAGTTCTTTTCTGTCTATGAGATATAGTCTTGTTCAAATGGACACTTTGATCACAATTAAAAGGCATTTCTTTTTCAAACACTAACCATCACTAGAGTAATGAGTAATTTGTGTGTGTGTGTGTGTGTGTGTGTGTGTGTGTGTGTGTGTGTGTGTGTGCGTGTGTGTGCGCGCGCGCACTCGTGCACTTGTGTGTATGTGGAAGGGGTGAGGGGGAGGGTTTTATATCAACATTTTAAATATTTTAAACATAATACAATTCCTGAGTAATATTTACATGTACTCCATTCATACCAACACTCACACACTGATAACATTAGCTAAACATGTACGAAATATCACTGTTCCATGTAACATTCAAAAACTATGGTTGTGAATAATGTTAAATGCCGCTGTCCATTTAATGTTCAAATGCATGGGTTCTGCTTAATGGTTTGTGTTCCATTCACTGAAAATGCAGAAGTATCAAGGGTGTCCCAGGAGAAATGGTCAATATTCAGGGTTATGACAGAACACTCATTCAAAGTGAAGAAGTCTCGTAAACGTGGGTACTAAAATGCAAACCTTATGAGCTATGGGCACTTATTCAGTAGAAGAGATATGCTACACAGAAGCAAAAATAAACACAAGCTAACAGCTCTTAATATTATAGCTCTTAAGGTTTATAGCAGTGGTAGTCAATCTCTTTTTGCTCAAGAGCCAAATACTGGCATTGTGTGGCAGCACCTCAGGCTGCACACATAGTGATCTTACTATTAATTGGTAACCTACATAAATAAGTGTGTTATGGGCTGTCAATAGACTAGCTATAATACAAGCATGTTAAGTTGACCACCACTCCCAAAGTACTGATAAAAGTCGGCACCATTTGGAACACTTCATGTTGACTGTTCTTTATTTCACACTGCAGCCACTCTCAGTCGCACACTTATGGATCTATGTTAGTTTGATTTGAAATTTGTACCACTGCAGCTGATCATATGAGGCAGACGTGCCCATTAAGTCATCAGTGCTGGAAGACAAACAATAAAACATTTCCCATCTCACATCCTCTAACCCTGCAGTGGCCGTGCTATTTACCCCTCTGCCCATGAGGTAAGCAGTCAGCTTAATTTGTGTTATGGCTGAATTCACCAATATCAATTAAAATCAAGCACATCTTAAAATATTAATATCTCTATAAGTATTTTCATTTATTACTGAGGAGGAAAACTGCACTCTGAAGAAGCTCTTAATGCTAGTTGACTTTTTGGATTCAGCTGTTAGTTACTAGATGCACATTATTACAAAATTCAGGCTGCGAATTGCGGACCGCACCAAAAATTGACTGGGACACCAGGCAGCTCGTGGGCCACAGTTTGACGATCACTGGTTTATAGCCATAAAATGTAACATAATATGTGATGAAATTAGAACAGATTCTGAATGCAAAATAATTTGAGTGAAGAGAAGTGTTAAAGGGGGATCAAACATGGTCATCAGATGTTTTTATAGACCCCTGCCTCAGCAGTAGAAGTGGCAGAACAGTTGAGAGGGAACTTGAATATTTCAGGTACATGTCCTGTCATGTTATAGCTTAAGATGGAGATTTTAACCAACCAGCTAGCGAATGGGAGACCCAAGTGATTAAGATGGGCCAGAGAGGGAAAATCAGGTGAAACTGTTCGAAGTGCTTTATCCAAAAGAGCCCTAGAGCACCAACTCATGGAGATAAAGTCTCAGAGGACTCCTGGTGACAAGTAGATCCTAACTTTACTACTCATTTAGCATAGAATAAGGGATCCCTGAGCATAAAAATAACTACAGCATCACTGAATATGGCTGTAAACAGGAATACAAAGAAAGGCAAGATCTTTCTGCTTAGCAAGAGTGATAAAAAACAGATTTCAAACTACCTGAATTATCAGCATAAAAATTTCATCTCCATGACTCAAAACTCTTAATGTCTATGGGCAAAGTTCAAGAGCACTGTACAATATATTTTAGACAGTTTCATACTGAGCAAAGTTGTGAGGGATAGGAAAGATCCATTGTGTTTCAACAGCGTTGTTATAAAACTTCTACACAAGCAAAGACAGCTTCGCTGCAAATTTAAAAGTAGCCAGTGCCTCACAGCCAAAGAAAAACTAAAAGAAGCCAAAATTAGCATAAGGAGAGCCTCATGTGAAGCGTTTAACGAATTCAAAAGTAAAAGTCTGTCTACTGACTTGACAGAAAATCTAGAGAAGTTTTGGCCTTATTTAAATCAGTAAATGGGTCAAAGCCATCTGTCCACACATTCTGTGACCATAATGGCACTGAAACAGAGGACGATACAGAAAAGACTGAAATATAAAATATCTTTTTCCAATACCATTTCACAAAGGAAGATCACACAGTAGTGCCTACTTTAAATCATCTCGTGAACAATAAAATGGCTGATACCGAAATTAGTGACCATGGGATAGAAAAGAATCTGAAATCACTCAACACAGGAAAGGCCACTGGACCTAACATAATACCAATACAATTCTGATAGCAGTGTACCATAAGTCTTTGGAGGAGCAAATGTTCCCGACGACTGGCCTTTCCCATTCTAATCTAATCTAATCTTCAAGAAGGGTCATTGAACAGATGTCCAAATCTGTAGGCCTGTATCTCTGTACGTCAGTCACCTGAAAAATTTTGGAACATGTTTTATGCTTGCATATTATGACATTTCTTGACACCAAAAATCTGTTCTATGTGAAACAATATAGGTTCCAAAAACAACTATTATGTAAAACCCAACTCACTCTGTTCGTCCACGAGACCCAGAAAGCAGTAGATACAGGTGCCATGTTCCTTAACTTCTGCAAGGCATGCAATACAGTTCCACATTGTTGTCTAGTGAACAAAATACAAGCATACAAAATACTAGACCAACTGTGTGATTGGATTGAAGATTCTCTAGAAAACAGAACACAGTGTGTCATTCTGAACAGAGACAAGTCTTCTGGCATAAAAGTAACTTCAGGCATGCACCAAAGGAGTGTTATGGGACCATTACTTTTGACAGTATCAACGACTTAGAAGATAATGTCGGAAGTTCCAGGAGGTTTTTGCAGATGATGTTATTGTATATTGAGAAGTTGCAATGTTAGAAAATTGTAGCAAAATGCTGAGGATTGACACACTACGCAGGAAGTGGCAACTGACCCTCAACAAAAACACATGAAATGTATTGTGAATACATAACAGAAAGAGATGTTATTGTATGATTACACAATTGCAAACAACCACTGGAAATAGTTATGTCCATAAAATATCTGGGATTATACATATGGAGTAATATGAAGTGGAATGGTCAAATGAACTTAACTGCAGGAACTGCAGATGGCAGGCAGGTTCATTGGAACAATCCTCAAGAAATACTGATCACCAATATGGGATCCATACCAGATATGACTGATAGAGGAACCAGAGAAGATCCAAAGAAGTGCAGCATGTTTTATTACAGGTTCTTTTAGTGATTACGAAAGCTTCACAGAGATGATCAACAAACTCCAGTGGCACATACTACAAGAAAGGCATTCTGCATCACTGTGTGGTTTATTATTAAAGTTCTGAGAGCATACAGTCCTTGTAGAGTCACATTACCTCATTCACTTATCATTAACCAATACTCCTCTGTTCTTCATTCTATTACCAGTATTCCTCCATTCTTCATTCTACTAAGAACCAAATAAATTTTCTTATCATTACTTAGCAGTTTTGATGACTTCATCCAGCAATCATTTCTTAACACTTCTTTCGCACTCATCAGCAAGTCAATCACAATTTTCAGTTATCCGTATCTACATACATTTCTTTTTCAGTATCTAGCTCTTGTTTACTAATCCTTTTTCCATATCTTTTACAACAGATTCCATTCCTTTTTCTCCGTTTTCGTCATTACCCGAGGTCTGAAAACTCGTCACCCTTTCCTCCTCTCTAATTGTCATTTTTTTTCACAAAATCTTATATTTTCCTCTAAAAATGGGCCTTGAATTCCTTTCTTAATAGGTCAGCGAGTATTATAACAAAACAGTGGAAACTTCAGGTTGGAAGTTTCCCTAATACTGTAAAGAATCATAAGATTTAGCTTGGCCTGCAGCCAGGATCATACTTTGTGTTACAGAATCAGAACATAATGAGCAAAAAAAAAAAATTACAGCCAGAAAATTTCTTTGACATAGTGCTTTTGTGCAGTACGCTTATATCGTTACACCATCCCTCTTCCCACAAACACATACACCACAAGAGAGAGGGATGGTTAATATCCCTGTCATGCAGAAGCTACTGACAAAATTCAGAATCTATTATACAATCTAACATTTGAAACAAATTCCATATATGCCACTTCACTGTCCAGTGTGCTTAGATAAGTAGTGACATAAAATTCCACACCCTTTTTCCAGCTCTTTTCAGATTTTTCTATTACAGGGAGATATTACAGAGGGTCTGATTAGCATTCTCAGGCTAACTGGAACATTGTCTCTTTGCAAATGTTGACACACATGAATAGTCTCTCTGCAAACTGAAAAGCAAGCAGGCGAATTTCCAGTCTCTCTAACCCTCTACATCACAAGGAGCACCTGTGAGCTGTTTTACTGAGTTATAGTAGTCCTTCCATGATGTGCCTTTTAAATCAATCGTGAAGTAGTGGGCAGACCTGCCCAAGGAATGTTTATTTCCAATAATATGTTAAAATTATGTAGAATACAGAATTAGTAACCAATACAACATACAGAAGGAACACATACCAAAACAATCTACATAAATCACCAAATGCAGCACTGCAATGCTTAGCAGGAAACAGGTTCTTAATAATCCTGTGTGTAGTTGTAGCATTCTTCTTGGATATGCCACTGCACTCACCATAAGCACTTCTCACTCTTCAGCTCACAGATAAACTACAGCCCAAGACAGCAGATTTTCACATGTCAGTGAAGCATACAGAAACTAGTTAAGTCCAAACCATGTAGGAGCTATTGTGATCTACTAAATGTGTACACACCATTTGTTTACCTACAAGCTACAGCAAAGGGAAGTTGATGATCCAAACAATAAATAATCTCTGTAGTACAGTGTATAATAGTTTGAAAAGATACATGGCTGTTCAACAGAATAATGATGGAAGACCGCTTTACACAATCAGTCACTGAACATAATTCATAACTTCCTTTGAAGTATTCCTGTTTTAATTGTCTACTCTCGTTACACGAATTTTTAATCAGATTACAGAACTGAAGACCTTATCATCCATTACCACCAGTGGAACAACACACATTACGCATTGTATGAATTTGTTCATGTCCTTGCGTATATTCAAGTCTTTATTTTTTTCTTTCAATTGCATAATTTTTCACATAAAAAACATTATGAGTTTTTCTGTAGTAAAATTCTCAATATTTGGCTAATTTCCAAGACTTTACAATAACTTGTGCCAGTAGTTTATATGAAAAGATTTTCTTAGTGTACAGTTTATCAGACATCTGGACTTGGTGCCAATAATAGAAAATACATACATTTCTGGCACCATATTCATAGCATTCAATGTAAGTTTCACCATGGCATTTTGAAGTATGGTGCCACCAAAAAATTTCTGACATAACTCTACTTCCTTCTCTTATTTCATCTCCGGAGTCCTCTTTCATTGAGCAGAAATTAATAGTATTGCATTCCTAACCATATTCTTAATATAGAAAACTTACATAAATTGTGGGTGCTATATGTGTGTTTCCCAAAATCTTTTGAACATAAAAGATGTGGTTGTATTTAGTTCTCTAACTTCAAACAATTAAATTCTGTGGGAATGAACTTTTATGAACCAAATTAAATACAATATCATGCGTTTAATTCCAACCTTATGAACACTATGGTATTAATGTCATTTCTTTAAAAGCTGAACTTGTAAATCTAAAAAATTTCAGAAAGGAAGTTGTTGAATGAAGAACGATACTGTGAAATCAAACAATAAAAAATCCAGGATGGGCTAAAGACAATATTATGAAAAGGAATCGTCTTCATAATACTGAAAGATACAGTAGTATGCTGTATGCTACGGAATTTCAGAGTGCAATTTTTACACCACTTGTTTTATTCCATGAGACTGTGACTCGCATGAAACTCCAAAACTTTATTTCCGTAGACTAATCTAGCTTTCATCAAATTCAGGAAAATATCCAGAATGGACTAATTCAAATATTAAGGTGACATTATTGAAGAAGCATAGCTAAACCAGAATGCTAGTACATAAGACAACCACAAAACTATAGAGATCATACAAACAAACTTGTAACAGACAACAATATTATGAAAAGGATAATTGCTACTCACCTTATAGCGGAGATGCTGAGTCACAGATACGCACAACAAAAAGACTGTCACAAAATAAGATTTTGTCCAACAACGCCTCAGTCAAAACTAGACAAAAATGGAACAGGCAACTGAGTGGGGGTAAGAAGGAGACTGGGGCAGAGAAGGGCAGGAATAGCAAGGCAGGTGTGGGGGACTGTAAAGCGCTGCTGGGGAGTGTGCAGGGATGAGGTGGAGAGAAGGTAGGGCAGCTAGCTGCAATCGGGAGGATGACAAAGAGCAAGGGAGAGACGGAGGGGGGGATAGCATAAAAGGAGAGAAGTAAATAGACTGGGTGCATTGGTGGAATAGAGGGTTGTGTAGTGCTGGAATGGGAACAGGGAAGAGGCTAGATTGGTGAGGACAACAGACCTAGATGCAAGACCTGTCCCATACATCCTCCCACCACCATCTACTCCAGTCTGGTCACAAACATCACCTATCCCATCAAAGGCAGGGCTACCTGTGAAACCAGTCATGTGATCTACAAGCTAAGCTGCATCAACTGTGTTGCATTCTATGTGGGCATGACAACCAACAAGCTATCTTTCTGCCTGAATGGCCACCGACAAACTGTGGCCAAGAAACAACTGGACCACCCTGCTACTGAGCACACCACCCAACACAACATTCCTCATTTCAATGACTGCTTCATAGCCTGTGCCATATGGGTCCTTCCCACCAACACCAGCTTTTCTTAAATATGCAGGTGGGAACTCTCGCTACAACATATCCAATGTTCCTGTGACACTCCTGGCCTCAACCTTCATAGTCATTGTCCTCCCCCATCTAGCCCCTTCCCTGTTCCCATTCTAGCACTACACAGCCCTCTATTCCACCAATGCACCCAGTCTTTTTACTTCTCTCATTTTCCACTACCCTCCCTCTCTCCCGCACCCACTGTCAACTTCCCACCTGCAGCCCCATCCTCTCTCCACCTTGTACCTGCACACTCCCTAGTAGCACTTTACTGTCCGCCACTGCCACTCTGCTATTCCTCCCCCTCCCCACCCCAGCCTCATCCTTACCCCCACCCAGTTGCCTCTCCCATCATACTTTGCTGCTGCTGCACATACTCTGGCTTCAGCTGCTAGAGACTGTGTGTGTATGGGTGGGTGTGTGTAGTGTCTGTCTGTGTGTGTCTGTCTGTCGTCTATTTTTGATTGGTTGGTTGGTTGGTTTCAAAGAATGGGGAAGGGACCAAACTACGAGGTCATTGGTCCCTTGTTCCAAAGGAAACAATGCCACAAGGGTGAGAGTAAGACAATGAGACAACACAAAGCAGAATAAAAGGGAAAACCACAACAACGACTGAACAGCAACAAACACTTAACTGGACAAAGACGCAAGAAACAAGTAGAAGAGGTTAAAACAAGATAGCAGGTTACCATGACTGGCTGACCATGAAGATAAAAAGGAAAAGCCAGCCACTCTGCAACGCATTAAAACCCCCACCCTGAACGCACTAGGGTGGAGGACACACAGGGACAAAGGTCATATGCTAAAACTTAGAGCAAATGATAAAACTGTCCCTCACAAATAAAACGTGAAACTGAAGCTGCTATTGAGGCATTGTCGCCCAACACCAATGGTGGGAAAGTTAAAAGTCTCCTGTAGAGTGTCTAAAAGTGGGCAGTCTAGCAAGAGATGGACAACTGTCAATCGTGGGCCACAGTGACACCAAAGTGTGTCTTCGCGACGGAGGAGGTAAAAATGCGTCAACAATGTATGGCCAATGCGGAGCCAACAGAGAACCACAGAGTCCCTGCGAGAGGTGTGCACAGATGTCTTCCACACATTCATAGTTCCCTTAATGGCACGCAGCTTGTTGTGCATGCCGAGGTGATGCCATTCCGTCTCCCAAAGCCGCAAAACCTTGCGACGTAATATGGATACAGGTCAGTTTCAGAGAAGCTGATCTCCACAAGCAGTTTCTGCGTAGCCTGTTTGGCCAGCCAGTCAAGTTCGTTGCCTGGGAATCCGACATGACCTGGGGTCCAGACAACCACCACTGAACGACTGGACCATTCCAGGGCATAGATGGACTCCTGGATGGTCGCTACCAAAGGATGACGAGGGTAGCACTGGGCAATAGCTTGTAGGCTGCTCAAGGAGTCAGTACACAGGAGAAATGACTCGCTTGGGCATGAGTAGATGTGCTCAAGAGCACAAGATATGGCTGCCAGCTCTGCAGTGAAAACACTGCAGCCATCTGGCAAGGAGTGCTGTTCTATATGTCCTCCATGAACATAGGCAAAGCCAACACGACCATCACAGTGTACACCACTTCATGGCCCCGGTACATATCAAAAATCAAGAGGAAATGACAGTGGAGAGTTGCAGGGTTAACTGAGCCCTTAGGGCCATGTGAAAGGTCCAGGTGAAGCCACGGCCTAGGTGTGCACCATGGAGGTGTTTGTGAATGAACCTCATGGCAAGGATTCCAGTTCGGAGAGAAGGATTCGCACACGAACTGCAATTGTAAGCCATGACCTGGGTCGCCAATGCGGGAGATGAAATGCCATGGGCGGGAAAAGGAGACGGTAATTCGGATGCGCAGGACAACTATGAATGTGTGCAACATAACTGGAGAGCAATTGCTCACGTCTAACCTGCAATGGAGGGACTCTGGCCTCCACCAGGACGCTGGTCACCAGACTCGTCCTAAAAGCTCCTATCACTAGGCGAATGCAACAGTGGTGCATGGCGAATGCCACAGTGGTGCACTGGGGCAAGTAAACGCAATGCTGAGGGCGCCATCGAACCATAAACCAGACTCCAACAGTCAAGGCGGGACTGAACAAGTGCTCTGTAGAGCTGCAGCAGCGTAGAGCGATCTGCACCCCAGTTGGTGTTACTCAGGCAGCGGAGGGCATTGAGGTGCTGCCAGCACTTCCGCTTAAGCTGACGAAGGTGAGGAAGCCAAGTCAATTGGGCGTCGAAAACCAGTCCTAAGAAGCGATATGTCTCCACTACAGTGAGTGGATCGTCATTAAGGTAAAGTTCTGGTTCCGGATGAGTGGTACGATGCAGACAGAAGTGCATAACACACGACTTTGCAGCCAAAAACTGGAAACAGTGGTCTAGAGCCCACAACTGCACCTTCTGGATGGCTCCCTGTAGGTGCTGCTCAGCAACACCAGTACTGGTGGAGCAGTACGAAATGCAGAAGTCATCTGCATACAGAGACAGTGAGACAGACAGCCCTACAGTTGCTGCTAGACTGTTAATAGCCACTAAAAATAGAGATACACTCAATACAGAGCCCTGTGGGACCCCATTCTCCGGGTCAAGGAAAGTACGAAGCGACAGGAAATTTTGGATAAAAACTGGGAACAGGCCTCGGAGACCCCACTCATATAATGTGGCAAGAATATGATGTCGCCAGGTTGTGTCATACGCTTTTTGTAAATCAAAAGAGACGGCAACCAGGTGCTGGTGTCAGGTAAAGGCTGTTCAGATGGCAGACTTAAGGGACACAAGATTATCAGTGGTAGAGCGACCCTGGCGGAAGCCGCCCTGACATGGAGCCAGTAGGCCACGTGACTCCAGGACCCAACCCAACTGCCGACACACCATACAGTCCGGCAGCTTAAAAAGAATGCTGGTGAGGCTGATGGGCCAATAGCTATCCACATCAAGTGGGTTTTTACCAGGGGTTTTTACCAGGTTTAAGTGCCAGAATGATGGTGCTCTCCCATCATTGCGATGGAAAGATGCCATCGCACCAGATCTGGTTGAAGATGACAAGGAGATGTCGCTTGTAGTCAGATGAGAGATGTTTAATCATCTGACTGTGGATCTGATCTGTCCCAGGAGCTGTGTTGGGGCAATGTGCAAGGGCACTGAGGAGCTCCCACTCTGTAAATGGGGTTCATTGTGGAATTTAGCGAACTAGAGGACTTTCTTTCCATCCACCATTTGAGGGTGTGAAACGCTGGGAGGTAGTTCTTCGACACAGAGGCTCGAGCATAGTGTTCAGCAATCACGTTTGCATCGGTAGACAACATGCCATTAATGTTACTGCCAGGGACACCTGTTGGGGTCTGGTACCCAAAAAGACATCTGACATTCATCCAGACTTCAGAAGGTGACGTATGGCATCCAATGGTTGAGACGTATCTCTCCCACCACTCCTGCTTGCATCTTTCGATAAGCTGGCGAACACGAGACCAGAACTGCTTAAAGGCGACGAGGTGCTCCTGGGAAGGGTGCCGCTTCTGCCACTGCTGAGCTCAACAATGCTCCTTAATTGCCTCAGCGACTTCCAGCAACCACCAAGGGACCGCATTTCACTGGGGGCACCCTAAAGAGCGAGGGATCGCATTTTCCACCGCATTAACGATTGTTGTAGTCACCTGCTCAACCATCAGATCGATGTTACTGTGTGGGGGAGAGTCAACGGTGTCTATTTTTGACAAAGGCCTTGCTGACCGGAAACTTATATTGTGACATTCTCTCTGTGACTCAGTGTCTCCACTATATAGTGAGTAGCAACTATCCTGTTCATAATTTTGTTACATTCCATCCTGGGTTTTCCATTGTAGAATTAAATCTCTATCACAAAATTCAAAACTACAGCAGCAGAATCATCTTATGCGCCTAAAACTATAATAACTGGTCATAAATATAAAATAAAAAACAAGCAAGAAAAATTTTGAGGAAAAATTTACAACCAAAATGTGAAAATGGATTTTAGTTCACATGGAAATGAAAGGAAATCCACCTAGTAGTACAAAAAAATCACAAATACCATCAGGAAATACCATAAAACCTTCATGGTCACTAATTTAGAATGAATAACGGCAGCCTCACGAAAAATTCTGAACTTAAATTTATCAAAAATTTAACAAAACAACAGTCTAACAAAAATCTTGAGGCAGGAAGGAGATTGGGGCACATGAAAAAAAGTTTTCAAGATAGAACAATAATTATTTATCACAAATTTGCTGTATAAACAAGTGAACAAGCTATAGGATAGAAAAAAGAAGTGAAGAAGAAACACAGAGAGTGAATGGAATTATATTTGGGGGAAAAAAGGAAAAGAAGTGCTGCAGAAGTTCAAACATGCTCTCTAGTTGGGAAAAACCAATTTTTAAAAAAGTGAGCGAACAGAATAGTTTCTGTATCTACATACACACTCCACAATACACTGAATGGTGTATGGTGCAGGGTACCTCGTACCATAACTAATCATTTCCTTTTCTATTTGACTGTTTATATGCCTGTGTGTGAGCTCTCATTTCTCTTATCTAGTCTTTGCAATCCTTATGTGAAATGTATGTCGGTGGCAGTAAAATCATTCACAGTCGGACGGAAATGTTGGGTCTCTAAATTTTGTCAGTAGTGTTTCATGAAAAGACTGCCATCTTCCCCCAGAGGATTCGTATTGGCATTCACAAAGTATATCCATAACACTCAAATGTTGATTGAACCTATTGGTAACAAATCCAGCAGTAGGCCTCTGAACTGCTTTGATGTCTTCCTTTAATCTGATCTTTTTCAGCAATACTAGAGAACAGGTTGCAGAAGTGTTCTAAATGCAGTCTTCTTTTTAGACGAAAAACATTTTCCCAAAACTCTCCCAATCAACTGAAGTCAACCATTCACCTACCCTACTACCACCCTTACATGCACATTCCAATTCATATCACAATCCTACATTATGCCAAAATATTTAATCTATGTGACTGTGTAAAGCAGCATACCTCTAATACTGTATTCTAACATTATAGTACTGTTTTTCCTGCTAATCTACATTTAAAGCAAGCTGCCATTCATCACACCAAATAGACATTCCGTCTACCAAGGAACCCCTTGAGTGTGAGGTTGCAAAAGGCCAATGATATTTATGGCATTCAGTGCCTCACTTTTTTCTTTTCTTTGTCATCAGTCTACTGACTGGTTTGATGCGGCCCGCCACGAATTCCTTTCCTGTGCTGACCTCTTCATCTCAGAGAAGCACTTGCAACCTACGTCCTCAATTATTTGCTTGACGTATTCCAATCTCTGTCTTCCTCTACAGTTTTTGGCCTCTACAGCTCCCTCTAGTACCATGGAAGTCATTCCCTTATGTCTTAGCAGATGTCCTATCATTCTGTCCCTTCTCCTTATCAGTGTTTTCCACATATTCCTTTCCTCTCCGATTCTGCGTAGAACCTCCTCATTCCTTACCTTATCAGTCCACCTAATTTTCAACATTCGTCTATAGCACCACACCTCAAATGCTTCGATTCTCTTCTGTTCCGGTTTTCCCACAGTCCACGTTTCACTACCATTCAATGCTGTACTCCAGACGTACATTCTCAGAAATTTCTTCCTCAAATTAAGGCCGGTATTTGATATTAGTAGACTTCGCTTGGCCAGAAATGCCTTTTTTGCCATAGCGACTCTGCTTTTGATGTCCTCCTTGCTCCGTCCGTCATTGGTTATTTTACTGCCTACGTAGCAGAATTCCTTAATTTCATTGACTTCGTGACCATCAATCCTGATGTTAAGTTTCTCACTGTTCTCATTTCTACTACTTCTCATTACCTTCGTCTTCCTCCGATTTACTCTCAAACCACACTGTGTACTCATTAGACTGTTCATTCCGTTCAGCAGATCATTTAATTCTTCTTCACTTTCACTCAGGATAGCAATGTCATCAGCGAATCGTATCATTGATATCCTTTCACCTTGTATTTTAATTCCACTCCTGAGCCTTTCTTTTATTTCCATCATTGCTTCCTCGATGTACAGATTGAAGAGTAGGGGCGAAAGGCTACAGCCTTGTCTTACACCCTTCTTAATACGAGCACTTCATTCTTGATCGTCCACTCTTATTATTCCCTCTTGGTTGTTGTACATGTTGTATATGACCCAGTTCTCAATATATCTTACCCCTACTTTTTTCAGAATCTCAAATAGCTTGCACCATTTTATATTGTCGAATGCTTTTTCCAGGTCGACAAATCCTATGAAAGTGTCTTGATTTTTCTTTAGCCTTGCTTCCATTATTAGCCTTAACATCAGAATTGCCTCTCTCGTCCCTTTACTTTTCCTAAAGCCAAACTGATCATCACCTAGCGCATTCTCAATTTTCTTTTCCATTCTTCTGTATATTATTCTTGTAAGCAGCTTCGAGGCATGAGCTGTTAAGCTGAGTGTGCGATAATTCTCGCACTTGTCAGCTCTTGCCGTCTTCGGAATTGTGTGGATGATGCTTTTCCAAAAGTCAGGTGGTATGTCACCAGACTCATATATTCTACACACCAACATGAATAGTCATTTTGTTGCCACTTCCCCCAATGATTTTAGAAATTCTGATGGAATGTTATCTATCCCTTCTGCCTTATTTGACCGTAAGTCCTCCAAAGCTCTTTTAAATTCCGATTCTAATACTGGATCCCCTATCTCTTCTAAATCGACTCCTGTTTCTTCTTCTATCACATCAGACAAATCTTCACCCTCATAGAGGCTTTCAATGTATTCTTTCCACCTATCTGCTCTCTCCTCTGCATTTAACAGTGGAATTCCTGTTGCACTCTTAATGTTACCACCGTTGCTTTTAATGTCACCAAAGGTTGTTTTGACTTTCCTGTATGCTGAGTCTGTCCTTCCGACAATCATATCTTTTTCGATGTCTTCACATTTTTCCTGCAGCCATTTCGTCTTAGCTTCCCTGCACTTCCTATTTATTTCATTCCTCAGCGACCTGTATTTCTGTATTCCTGATTTTCCCGGAACATGTTTGTACTTCCTCCTTTCATCAATCAACTGCTACCTTCTTTGTACCTATGTTTTCCTTCCCAACTTTTGTGATGGCCCTTTTTAGAGATGTCCATTCCTCTTCAACTATACTGCCTACTGCGCTATTCCTTATTGCTGTATCTATAGCGTTAGAGAACTTCAAACGTATCTCGTCATTCCTTAGTACTTCCGTATCCCACTTCTTTGCGTATTGATTCTTCCTGACTAATGTCTTGAACTTCAGCCTACTCTTCATCACTACTATATTGTGATCTGAGTCTATATCTGCTCCTGGGTACGCCTTACAATCCAGTATCTGATTTCGGAATCTCCGTCTGACCATGATGTAATCTAATTGAAATCTTCCCGTATCTCCCGGCCTTTTCCAAGTATACCTCCTCCTCTTGTGATTCTTGAATAGGGTATTCGCTATTACTAGCTGAAACTTGTTACAGAACTCAATTAGTCTTTCTCTTCTTTCATTCCTCGTCCCAAGCCCATATTCTCCTGTAACCTTTTCTTCTACTCCTTCCCCTACAACTGCATTCCAGTCGCCCATGACTATTCGATTTTCGTCCCCCTTTACATACTGCATTACCCTTTCAATATCCTCATACACTTTCTCTCTCTGTTCATCTTCAGCTTGCGACGTCGGCATGTATACCTGAACTATCGTTGTCAGTGTTGGTCTGCTGTCGATTCTGATTAGAGCAACCCGGTCACTGAACTGTTCACAGTAACACACCCTCTGCCCTACCTTCCTATTCATAACGAATCCTACACCTGTTATACCATTTTCTGCTGCAGTTGATATTACCTGATACTCATCTGACCAGAAATCCTTGTCTTCCTTCCACTTCACTTCACTGACCCCTACTATATCTAGATTGAGCCTTTTCAGATTTTCTAGTTTCCCTACCACGTTTGAATGGGGGACTATTCCAGAATCTTTTGCCAATGGAGAGGTCATCATGACACTTCTTCAAATACAGGCCACATGTCCTGTGGATACACGTTACGTGTCTTTAATGCAGTGGTTTCCATTGCCTTCTGCATCCTCATGTCGTTGATCATTGCTGATTCTTCCGCCTTTAGGGGCAATTTCCCCACCCCTAGGACAAGAGAGTGCCATGAACCTCTATCCGCTCCTCTGCCCCCTTTCACAAGGCCGTTGGCAGAATGAGGCTGACTTCTTATGCCGGAAGTCTTCGGCCGCCAATGCTGATTATTTATCAAAATTTAGGCAGTGGCGGGGATCGAACCCGGGACCAAAGTCGTTTTGATTATGAATCGAAGACGCTACCCCTAGACCACGGGCATATACTGCCTCACATATTGTCTACCAAGAAACCACAATATTGCCTGCTAATGGGGTGGGACTGGATGTATCCAGTGGTGAGCGCAGCATGAGGCTACAGAGTATAGTAGAACTGCTTAGTCGAAGTGTAGTAGAACTGCTTAGTCGACAAGTACAGCACTAGTGATGTTGATACAAAGCAGAGCAAAAGCAACAACAAACAAAGCAAACATTGCATTATATCTACAACAGCTACTGAAGTTGACATTCCATCAGGAAGGAACAAGAAATTTCCCAGAGTGATAAAGAAGTGACAGATGAAATGTTGGTGTTCCTGCAAGATGAGTCAGACTGTGCAGACTATGTACATGAGGAGTACAATGACGACGTTACATGCTTAACAAGTGAAAGTGATACCATAACAGATGTTGAACCATATAGTTCATTATTCTTGTTAGAGAGGGAGCTACAAATCCCATCATCAGTGAAACATAGTAAAGCACAATTTTCGTCCAAGGAGTGCGTATTAAACATAATTATGTACATGGAAATACACCCACAGCAGAGTAAAAAAAACAATTATGAACAGATAATAAGTCTGCAGCAATATGACTGTAAAGTGCATAAGAAAAACTACAGATATTCGAATGAGGACAAGATGCATTTGTTACAAAAACTGGTGCTCAATATAATTTACAGGATGTTCATCACAGCGACCTATGTTATGCACATTAAATTGTGTGTGACATAGATTACAGTGATTTTGAGGGAAGCAGTAGATGGTTACGTAACTTCAAACAGTGCTAGAGAATTGGAAGATGTAAAATAATGAAAATCAAACAAAGCATCAACCTGATGATGCATAGCAAACTATGGAATCAGCACAAAAACTTGTGGATGAGATAAACAAACTTACGCCATCATTCAGTAAGGAATTTGTTTTCAACTCCGACAAATCAGAATTTGAAGAGGAAATGCATATTAAAGGCACCTTGGAAATCAGAGGTATCAAGACAGTCGTATCAAGATCAACTAATACCAATGCCTTAATGCAATCATATACAATTATGCTGACTGTTAATCTAGATGGTAAATTTGCTGGAAAGATATTTACTGTGCTGCAAGAAGTTGCAGGTGCTCTGCCCCCTATGATTCTTTACTGTGTGCCTGAACTTGCAAGTGTAGTAGGGAATACTTACATCACAGCCAGCAAGAGTAGGAAAATTGGTGTACGAGAACTACGACTATGGTATGAGCATTGTTTTGGGACAACAGGTGGTCAAAATTACTTGCTTTTCCTTGATTCTTCTTCTGTACATAAAAATCATTCTCCTGAAAAGTAAGACATTGCAATTCATGGAATCCCTAGACAAATGTTTGTTTGTTTTTTCCATGCCTATAAAACATATTATCATACTATCTGCAGCTACAGCATAAAGGACAGTCAGTTTCATGATAAGCTCCACAACAGAATGTTTTGCACTCAGTTGCATTCTGTCACATTCCATCAGTTCTCATCACCCCGTTACACCAATATGATTCTATATGAATAGTTTCTAACTCCCATGGAGTTTATCGAGTTTACCTTCAATCTTGATGGTGCGAACCTTTGTGATCACTGTGGCACACCATTTTTCATTTGTTGTCCATGTGGAAGTTAATGGTTTGTTTTGAACATTTCTTGAATGACAACAATGTCCATTTTGTGAAGCATAATATGTTAATCCCACAGAAGGTAGTATGCTATAAAAATCCTTCTGGTAACACAAACAATGGAAATTTCAGGTAGTAATATCAACAACGTAGGAAAAGACAGACTGCTGCTTACCACAAAGAAGACACGTTAAGTTGCAGACGGGCACAACTATAACACACTTACATAAAGCTTTCAGCCACAGCCTTCATCAGTAAAGGAAAGACACACACCATTCATACACACCAGCAAGAACAGCTTATGCATATATGACTGCCAACTCCAGCACCTGGCTTGATGCGCTATGGTTGGCGGTCATGTGTGCTTGTTTGTATGAATAGTGTGCTTCTCTGGTAACACAACAAGAAATGATAAATTGTTGTTAATACATAATTGGGATATTCCCAATTCAGTCCATTTTAATAACTATGTATCTAAATCATCAATAAAGTGTTCTTTTGTATGTCCTGTAAAAACTGTTACAAAAGCTGCAGATAGACAATTGAATATTTGTGCAGGTCTATAAGTACCACCTAGACAGAACACGAGGACAGTACACAATTACCAAATTTATTACAGCAATATTTGATATACCAGTAATCAGATACATACATACATGTAGAGGGTACACAGAGACATACATTTCTAAGATGTGTGTTCCATATCCTGCTGACTAATACACTCCTGGAAATTGAAATAAGAACACCGTGAATTCATTGTCCCAGGAAGGGGAAACTTTATTGACACATTCCTGGGGTCAGATACATCACATGATCACACTGACAGAACCACAGGCACATAGACACAGGCAACAGAGCATGCACAATGTCGGCACTAGTACAGTGTATATCCACCTTTCGCAGCAATGCAGGCTGCTATTCTCCCATGGAGACGATCGTAGAGATGCTGGATGTAGTCCTGTGGAACGGCTTGCCATGCCATTTCCACCTGGCGCCTCAGTTGGACCAGCGTTCGTGCTGGACGTGCAGGCCGCGTGAGACGACGCTTCATCCAGTCCCAAACATGCTCAATGGGGGACAGATCCGGAGATCTTGCTGGCCAGGGTAGTTGACTTACACCTTCTAGAGCACGTTGGGTGGCACGGGATACATGCGGACGTGCATTGTCCTGTTGGAACAGCAAGTTCCCTTGCCGGTCTAGGAATGGTAGAACGATGCGTTCGATGACGGTTTGGATGTACCGTGCACTATTCAGTGTCCCCTCGACGATCACCAGTGGTGTGCGGCCAGTGTAGGAGATCGCTCCCCACACCATGATGCCGGGTGTTGGCCCTGTGTGCCTCGGTCGTATGCAGTCCTGATTGTGGCGCTCACCTGCACGGCGCCAAACACGCATACGACCATCATTGGCACCAAGGCAGAAGCGACTCTCATCGCTGAAGACGACACGTCTCCATTCGTCCCTCCATTCACGCCTGTCGCGACACCACTGGAGGCGGGCTGCACGATGTTGGGGCGTGAGCGGAAGACGGCCTAACGGTGTGCGGAACCGTAGCCCAGCTTCATGGAGACGGTTGCGAATGGTCCTCGCCGATACCCCAGGACCAACAGTGTCCCTAATTTGCTGGGAAGTGGCGGTGCGGTCCCCTACGGCACTGCGTAGGATCCTACGGTCTTGGCGTGCATCCGTGCGTCGCTGCGGTCCGGTCCCAGGTCGACGGGCACGTGCACCTTCCGCCGACCACTGGCGACAACATCGATGTACTGTGGAGACCTCACGCCCCACGTGTTGAGCAATTCGGCGGTACATCCACCCGGCCTCCCGCATGCCCACTATACGCCCTCGCTCAAAGTCCGTCAACGGCACATACGGTTCACGTCCACGCTGTTGCGGCATGCTACCAGTGTTAAAGACTGCGATGGAGCTCCGTATGCCACGGCAAACTGGCTGACACTGACGGCGGCGGTGCACAAATGCTGCGCAGCTAGCGCCATTCGACGGCCAACACCGCGGTTCCTGGTGTGTCCGCTGTGCCGTGCGTGTGATCATTGCTTGTACAGCCCTCTCGCAGTGTCCGGAGCAAGTATGGTGGGTCTGGCACACCGGTATCAATGTGTTCTTTTTTCCATTTCCAGGAGTGTATATGGGAATATAGTCAGCTTTGGTATTCCCCAGGCATTCAGTTGCCAAGAGCATTAGAATAGCAGCACTGGGAACTATATCAGGATGTTGGCACTGTTGACAGACTCATACAATATTTTATACATTGCTATATCGTTGGATGCTAACAAGGTTTTGAGGCTGCTTGGGAACTGATGACCAAGAACATGAAGACTACTCGCAAGGATGTTCATGTGATACATGTTCCGAGGACACTGTATAAATATGTGGTCTGGATCTTCTTCCTCTCCATAAACACATAGATGGATAGCACTTAAGCTGAGCTGATAATAGGTGTTTGTGGAACATTTCAGCAATGCTCTAACTGTTGTGAAGCTCCTCAATGTTTGTGTCTTATTCTACCACAATACTCTTGCGGAGTGAGTGCCTTGGATTTTAGACATCCTTGACCATTTCTACTGTCCGTCTGATGACAACCGCTTCCCAAGCACAAGCATATTGTTGGTGACAGGGAGTTCATTATATCTAATAGCTTAATGCTAGAGTTGCTTGCTTTGCTAGGACATCTACTTGTTCATTTCCAGGTATCTCCAAGTGGCCTTTCATTCATATCATCACAATTTTGTGATAGTTCCCCTGCACCCGAAATGTTGATAACTGTAGCAGTTATGGGGTTGGTACTACTATTATGATGGTTTCTATTCCATTGTAGGGCTGACATGCCATCACAGATTATGACTACTATGTATGCTGTGGTCATCTGTGTGAATGGCAGGCCATCCAAAATGGCAATCAGCTTCATTGTCACAATAGTGGAGTGTGTATCCAGCTTTTACAGCCCTTGTCATTTGCTTCGGAGTAACCAATCACAAACACCAGCACTGTCACTAGACTTGGACCAATCTGTATACAACAGGAACTCTTTGAGATAGTGAGAGTGGAATTCCATTGCCATTGCATTAGCTGGGTCCCGGTTTTGAAATGTTAAACTGATTATGGAATCAATCTGCAAAGTTGATATTTCACATGCCCAAATTTAGTGAGGTATAAATGGACTTTTCCACATGCTGCACCTTCTTATCTGCATTTCCACATAATCTGCTGTGATGAGTAGTAGTTGCTTAATTAGCCAGCATCTTCTGCACATGCAGTAGGATGTCAATTCTCGATTTTTTCATCAAGGGGCCCATATTCATCAAACCAGAGCCACAGGAGGAATTTCTTCACGAGGGATATTTATCACAGCTTTAACGATGGTACATTTGCTTCAAGCAGTAATGTGTTGGTTTGGTTTGACATGAACACCCCAGTAACTAAACGTAAGGTTTTGTACATTGTCGAGTCTTTGGCCCCCTTTGGTCAGCAGCCAACTTCAGTCTTTTATCAAAGGAGACAGTGTAAAAATTATTTATGCCATTATAGTATCAAAAATTTCCTGCATATGATATATCTTTACCAGTTCATTTTACACATACTTATACCAAAAAATACAGTTCAGTCATATTGTTGTTTTGTGTTACTGAAACTGACCAATCCCATAGTACATACACTACTGGCCATTAAAATTGCTACACCACGAAGATGACATTCTACAGATGTGAAATTTAACCTACGGGAAGAAGATGTTGTGATATGCAAATGATTAGCTTTTCAGAGCATTCACACAAGGCTGGCACTGGTGGCGACACCTACAACATGCTGACATGAGGAAAGTTTCCAACCGATTTCTCATACACAAACAGCAGTTGACCGGCGTTGCCTGGTGAAACGGTGTTGTGATGCTTCGTGTAAGGAGGAGAAATGCGTACCATCACGTTTCCGACTTTGATAAAGGTCAGATTGTTGCCTATCGCGATTGCGGTTTATCGTATCGCGACGTTGCTGCTAGCGCTCGTCGAGATCCAATGACTGTTAGCAGAGTATGGAATCAGTGGGTTCAGGAGGGTAATACGGAATGCCATGCTGGATCCCAACGGCCTCGTATCACTAGCAGTCGAGATGACAGGCATCTTATCCGCACGGCTGTAACGGATCGTGCAGCCACGTCTAGATCCCTGAGTCAACAGATGGGGACGTTTGTAAGACAACAACCATCTGCACGAACAGTTCGACGACGTTTGCAGCAGCATGGACTATCAGTTCGCAGACCGTCGCTGCGGTTACCCTTGACGTTGCATCACAGACAGGAGCGCCTGCGATGGTGTACTCAGCGACGAACCTGGGCGCACGAATGGCAAAACGTCATTTTTTCGGATGAATCCAGGTTCTGTTTACAGCATCATGATGGTCGCATCCGTGTTTGTCAACATTGCAGTGAACGCACATTGGAAGCTGTATTCGTTATCGCCATACTGGCCTATCACCCGGCGTGTGGCGTGGGGTGCCATTGGTTACATGTCTCGGTCACCTCTTGTTCGCATTGACGGCACTTTGAACAGTGGACATTACATTTCAGATGTGTTACGATCCCGTGGCTCTACCCTTCATTCGATCCCTGCGAAACCCTATATTTCAGCAGGATAATGCACAACCGCATGTTGCAGGTCCTGTACGGGCCTTTCTGGATAAAGAAATTGCTCGACTGCTGCTCTGGTCAGCACATTCTCCAGATCTCTCACCAATTGAAAACGTCTGGGCAATGGTTGCCGAACAACTGGCTTGTCGCAATAAGCCAGTCACTACTCTTGATGTACTGTAGTATCGTGTTGAAGCTGCATGGGCAGCTGTACCTGTACACGCCATCCAAGCTCTGTTTGACTCAAGCCATTATTATGGCCAGAGGTGGTTGTCGTGAGTACCGATTTCTCAGGATCTGTGCACCCAAATTGCGTGAAAATGTAATCACATGTCAATTCTAGTATAATATATTTGTCCAATGAATACCCGTTTATCATCTGCATTCTTCTTGGTGTAGCAATTTTAATGGCCAGTAGTGTACATGTACCACAGTTACATGGATATTTAAACTGGAGCATTAAAGGAATAGAACAGGTGATACATCTCCCCTGTTCTGTTGCCGAGAATGTAAAATGTAATGGATCTAAGAATGCATGCAGGCACTGACCATATTTGCACCCATGGTTCCATTATAGCAGGAGTCACAGTTTTGTTTGTGATTTAGGATCCTTTTTAAGATTAAATGCAGGACCAACCACTCATGACCCAAAAGCAGCAATTTTTATGTGTTTTATAGGTATATGCCCGAATCATCAGAATTGTTTTAGCACAAAAAAATACATTCCATGGACAAAAGTTAAGAAAAAACCGCAGCAGTGTAATCCACCAGGATGTTCACAATATGTTTATCATCAGTGTAGCATCTCTGGGGTGGCAGAGGGAGGAGGAGGGTGAGAAGTTTATGAGAGTTGATATGCCTGCCCTCATGTTCCCTTTCACACCAATCATGGCCTAATGCAGTAAAACAACTGATGTAGGGTATATAAGAAGTGTGAAGAGCATCAGATGCTGAGTGATCACTGTGAAGGACACGGAGATGCCATGTACACATGTGAAACTGCATTATCAGCAGCTGACAGTTAGAGAGGGGGCTCATTGTGGATCTCCATTTCACCAGCTGATAGAATGATACAATACACACATTAGGGAGGCATTCAGATGCAACAGTGGGTAGTTGTTGGACTACACTTGAAAGTGAGGATAGGTATACTCATCAACAAGGTTCTGGTCGATCACGTCTGACCACCAGAAGGGAAAATTGCGATACTGTGCACCAACCACATTGCAACCCCTTCACATCTGTACCCTCCATCCGAGAACAAGTAATAGATTTCCTTCTACAGTCTGTGTCATTACTCCCCGTTTGTCAGAGATTAGCTGTAGCTGGACTATGAATTTACCAGCCCATATGCAGACTGCTGCTGACACTAACACTAACACTGTTAACACTAAAATACAGATAGCTGCTTTTGGAGTGGTGCTGTAACTGGGAAGCATGGACTGCTTTCAGTTTGGAAGTTCGGCTGTCAGCAAATAGGGCAGCATTCTGAGGAGGGGTCCCATTCCTCCACTGTTTCGGAGAGACACAGTCGTGTTACTCCTGGCCTCATGGTATGAGTAATCACCAGGTATGACCTCAGGTCAAGGTTGTAAGTGACAGAGAAATCTTTACAGCATAATGGTATCTTAATGACATTCTGCGTCCTACGGTGTTACCTGTCATGTGACAGTATCCTGGTACCATTTTTCAACAGAGTAATGCTAAGGTTCACACATGGCATGTCTCTGTAAACTGTCCATATGGTGTTGAGGAATGCCCATGGGCAGCAATATCCCCAGATCTGTTACCAGTCGAATAACTGTGGGACCAGCTCAGATCTCAACTACATCCAGTGCCAGTATCCAAGACATCAAGAATGAATTACAACCATTGTGGGCCAGCTTGCCTCAAGAGAGGATACAAAGCCTTATGGCACACTTCTGAACAATCAACATATGCATCCGGGCCAAAAGGTGAAACTTCGTACTGATAAGTGGGCTCATACTGCTAAGTTCTTTGTAAATTTGGCTCAATTTTGTAATCAACAAAATAACATCAAATACCCTCTCAACCCATTAAGTTTCATTTGGTTTCATTCTCCCTTCTGGGTTCTTCATTCTGTGTGTGTGTGTGTGTGTGTGTGTGTGTGTGTGTTTGTTTTAGGCAGTGTAATTTTGTGGAAGGAGGAGAGCTGGAGGAAATGCAACTTATAATAGAACCTACTGAAAAACTATGTTTATCAGTCATCAAATAATGTAGCCCACCACCTTACATTTGATACCTACTACCTACAATGTGCTGAACTAAGAGAGTATAGTTTGTATGAGATCTGTACATAATGTTTTGCAGTCAAGCAAGAAATGTTCAGATACATTCTTTGCAAGCTATCTCCCCTGTACATGGAAATGGTGTTGCTGGAAGTGGACACACAAAATGAGATTGCAAAAGTAATGAAATAAAGTATATATCTGCCATCCTCCTTTTGTATTCAGACATTAGGCCAGCACACACTTAATTATAAACATGAATTTTTGTTGATTGTTACATTTTAGAACCTAGAACAATCTGGCTGTTTCAGTTGTAAGGTGTATAAAAGTGAACAGTGAAACAGTTTTGCGATTTCAGTACAAATTACTAGCCTTCATACTGATACTCCACCAGCACAAGTAGGGTAAGTTTAGGTTAATTGGGCCAGTTTTTAAATTTTATTTGTTTTGCATTTGTATTTTTCACTTTAAGTAAATGTTCTGCACATCATTTATTAAGGTTGCTATGTACCGTACATAATGTTAAAAAATTATTAAGAGCCTAATCTAAATATTACACAGAGAGATCAAAATGTAGCATAGTCATAAGTCATCCACATAACATCTTGTAGGAGGTTAACAGAACCATGCAGTAAGGGTAACGGAACAATTGTCATTAAATGGTATACAATAAGAATCACTATACACACAAAAAAGTGGTCAATGGCTGCACTCTGTTGAATAGAATACAATTACATACAAGCACTGAATTGTAGAACCACAATAACCTACAAACCGCTAATAAATAGCTAACAAAACATGATGTCACTCAAATAGCAATTAAGACAATTTGCGTACCATCTAATCTTAACTGAAATGGGTTGGGCAAAGTACTTTAATCAAATGAAACTACATTGTTCCAGAGACATATTCAAGTCTCAAACATCTAATATGTATATATGCTGACTGAAACAGCGACTGAAAATTTGTATCAAGGCAGGGATTCAAACCTCACTCTCTTGCTCACTTCACAGATGTGCAAACCACTATGCTAACCTTGATCCCCCTTTTCATTTGATGCTGAGGTGCTACTCCAATGTAGCTGGAGAGCCCCTGCAATGCTGTTCCAGTTTAGGTGGAATACCAAGTGGGCTGAGGTGTAAATGGGAATTTGGATTGGGTAGGGAGGCCTGCTAGGGCAGTCCGTGCAGTTATACAATGCTGCCGTGCCTAGGAGGCATAGTGGTTAATGTATCTGCCTAGAGAGCAAGCAGGAAACCCAGGTTAAAATCCCACCTTCGTACAAATTTTCATTCACCGCTTCACTCTGCATATATACAAAACTGCTTTCATTATTCTTGTCAATTGTCAAGTAACACTTGAGCTCAATCTTTTAGGATTTTCTAAATCTTAGCAAAATAATGTATGAAAGATGTAGAATCTTCACTACACACTTTCACAATCACTAATTTGCTGGAGAATATACCATGATGTCCTTATCTGAAGAAAAAATTGCTGTTGAAGATGGTTGATCATAAGTAATCAACCTTTCAGGCTCTTCAGCTTCTTCCAAGTCAAATAACTTCCTCGTTAAGTTTTTATTCTTTTCATTTCTGGGCTTTTATTCCCTTTAGGCCCATTAGATTTCTTAATTTTTTTTCTTCTGTTAATCTAGTTTTTCTTCAAGACCAAGCTGCCCAAGATGGCAGTCATGTCCGTGAGCTGTGCTCGCTTGTGCGAATGAATGTGTTTGTGTTTCCTTCCCTGACAAAGCCTTTGGCTGAAATCTCATGTGCAAGTGTCTTTTCGTTGTGCCTGCCTGTAACTCAACATGTCATCTTTATGGTAAGTAGCAATCTATCTTTTCCTTATACTGTTGATATTCCAACCTGGAGTTTCCATTTTTCAATTCTTTGGTTAACTCTACGTCAAATACACTACAACAACGCAGGACAATACAGACTGCTACTTACTGTAAGGAGATGCATTAAGTTGCAGACAGTCACAATTAAAAGACATTTAGCTACATAAAGATTTCCGTCACAGCTTTCATTGATAAAATAGAGATACACACCACTCATATACACAAGGAAGCAAACCTCATGGACGCAGGACCACTAACTCCAGCATCTCAGCCCTCAAAATATGCTATAGGTAGTCTTCACATCCAAAAATATCACCATTCAGTGGTTCATTATCACACACCCTAAAACCACTGCATTCATTTCCGCTGGTGAAGGCAAGGTGGAATACTCTGTCAACCATTACCACTGGATAAGTTCTAGACTGAACTTGCCTTTAACACAAGAGAATAAATAAAAAGCTCAAAACTGAATATTCTACCAAGGAATACATTTGTACAGAAAAATCTCTGAAGGAGATTAATGAAATTTCTAAAACAAGCTTATTTAAAAAGGCAGTTACAAAGTATCTATTAAGCAAAACATTCTATACATAGGACTACTTAGGTAACGCAGAGCAGGGGCCTGGTAAAAAATGACACAAATAAATAATAATGGCAATACTAAAACATCTAACTTTCCATATAAGACTTCCACACCATACTTTTCCTTCTTTTTTCCCTTTTATGGAAAAGCTTGTCCCTAAAGCTACGCAGTGTATAATACTAACTCCTTACTTCTTCCTGGTCTCAACATCTCATCTTTTAAAGAGTAATGCTAACTTGGTTTTTCAGGCTAGCAAATGAGAAGCTGCAGTGCACTCCTGACAAAAACTGACAGTACACTAGAGGTCACCCCAATGAGGTAGCACTTTTTTAAACAGAGTGGCCTTGTATTCAGGTGGGTGGGGCACCAATCATGATCTAGCCAACCTGATTTACATTATCCATGGTTTCCCTAAATTACTTCTGACAAATTCCAGGATGGTTTGTACTATGAGGCCAGGGCCAACTACCTTTTCTATTCTTGTCATACTAGCTAGACCTGTACGTCTGTAAATGTCCGTTATGCATGTGATCTTTAAAACGTACTCTAAGAAACATGATGAGTGGTGGCACAGCTTTTCCTGTACCGCTGATCACTGCAACCAGTCACAAATATGCCTCTTTCAGCAGATGCAGCTTGTTCAACTGTTCTGTAGCCAGTCTCAGCCAATAACTTTGGTGGCTTTTCCACAGTGGTACCTGCTGTCTCATAGTCTGAGCCAATACCTTTGATGGCTTTACCACAGTGGTACCTGCTGTCTCATATGAGGTTCAAACTTGTACGGAAAATTATGTTGTAAAAGGAGACTTGCACACTTGTCTCTGTAAAGCCCTAGAAATACTTGCCTGTTCTGGTGTACGTAATCAAAGACTGTTTCATTACATGAGCAGTCCGAGACATTCCAGTTCTACAGCATTATCTTCCTCCCAATACTCTGGTACAGATTTTCTATTCCTATTTGCAAATTTATATGCCAAAATTCTTGTCGTTTTTATACTCAAACCGTAATATGTACTATTTGCAGATATAGCGCAGATAGAATTTTTCTTTCGACTTTTGTGAAAATTTTTAAGTGTTCATTTGAGTGCCTAAACTTGTTGGGCCTATGGTAAATTACTAGAACATAAGCCTCCTCTGTGTATTCTTTACAGATTGCCCTCGGACTATCCATGTATATTTTTCATTTCTGCAAAGAAACTTTACTATGCATATGTTGACTGACTGCATCTTTACTTATTTCTAGTGAATAATCTCAATGATTGGTACCGTAGTGTTGTCTTCTTATTGGTACTGTGAACCCCGAAACTTCACAGTATGCCTAATAATATTGTGTAACGATGTTCCTATTGATATACAACCGTAAATATAAGAGTTTAACTGGACCACTGAACTCCAAAAAGTGTTGTTCACTTAACAACATATGCGCTTGTGAAATATATTTCGAAACACCATCACATTAACCAAAAGAACATTTGAAAATCAAATATGTAATGAAACCTTTAAAAATACATTTAAAACAATATCCTCACATCCATAATCGATAGCCAATGAATAAACAAAGAATAAAAATAAACAGAGCAAAAAATTTACTTTGAACCTTGTTACCTCAACAACACAACTATCTCAATATCAAATCAGGTGACGAAGGACGACCAACTTCAGATAATTAAATTTACTAAAGACTAAAATTTCCTTTCTTGTTGATTTATGCAGAATAGCTCAGTTAACCTGCATGACCAGTTGACCTCTGTTCATCCTACACACACACACACACACACACACACACACACACACACACACACAAAAAAAAAACCGGATTCTGTAGTTAGTGTTTCTTGATATTGTGTGTAACAAACATATAAACCACATCTGAAAATTGTCCCACAAAATTTTTGTTACTTTAACCCCCATAGGCTTAGACAAAGGAGGGATGATACCTTAAAAAAACATTTGTGTGAAAAGGAATGCGAGTTCGCCGCTTCCATTGACTTCAATATAACGCTGGGATAGATAACAAGTACTTTCGTGGCTGAGGCGTTAAGTAGAGTTATGGAAGCTCCTCCAGCCAACCTCCAGCTCCTACTTGCCTACCCCCACCTTACCCCATTCCCAACTGAATAAAACGGCCACACCTGGTCTTCCACAGCCAATCAGCCCTCCCACTCACTTCTCGCTTACACAAACATTACATTACACTATTATACTAACTGTTCCCCTTCTACTTGAGCCGACAAGAGAAATAAATAAGAATATTTTTAAATACTTTGGTGAAGCAAAATATGATATTAAAAACTTTTCCACGATTTATCCACAAACTATGAAAAAGCTGTTCGTTCCTGTGTGGCAAGGTAGCATTTACCTCTCTGACTGTGTCGCTGTAAAACCCGCTTCTTGCCACGCAGACGTTAAAAAGATGGCAATGTAATAAAATTCTGTGCGGCTGGTCCCGGCGGAGGTTAGAGTCCTCCCTCGGGCATGGGTGTGTGTTTGTCCTTAGGATAATTTAGGTTAAGTAGTGTGTAAGCTTAGGGACTGATGACCTTAGCAGTTAAGTCCCACACGATTTCACACACATGTGAACATAACAAAATTCTTACCACCAACGTCTGCAGTTGTAATCGGCTGGCAGAACGCCCGCCTACTGATATTTTTTTCAGCTCTTCCAACAACATACTTTTGCAACTGTGATTGTACTTCACCACAGGAAAACGATTTCCAGATTGCAAACAATTCTCAGTCAAAACAAACTAACATTGTAAACACATAATCTACATTTTTACACCTCTTCCTTAAGCCAATTACATCTTTGCAAGTACGTGGATTACATACGCAGCGCCTCTAACGAAAAATCAGTTTCCAAAACCATAGAACAAAAAACGAACTTCTCAACACAACAACCACTGAATTTACAGTATACGTGAACTCACAGATGTCACTTCACAAAGCGCAGATGCTGAAAGATGGATTCTGGAGATTTTCAAGCTCGTTCTTGTGTGGTGTACGCAGTATTGCTTAGAATTTTCAACACATCTGTGATAGTATGTCGCCAATCAAAGAATTTGCGCCACCTTGCTCCTAGTGATTCCAAACCGGATGACAGCTCCTAACTCACGGTAGCAAATACCGGTATGTATTTTTTTAAATAATTTAAGCTTGGAAACAAAACGCTCGGCTTTTGTAATAGCCGTGAACATTTCTACATCTACATCAGTACGCTGCAAACTACGGTGAGGTGCATAGCGGAGGGTACCTGATTTGTGAATATAAAGATGTTGTCAGAAACAGTCTGAATTGTTTGTAAAAGTGTTGCAGGGTAGGTTATGCTGAGAAGTGATTGTTAGGAAAAGATACGATACGTTGCGCCGTTTGCGAGTTGATGGTCAGTGAAGGTAGCCAATCAGGCCTTTGCGCGGACGAATTCAAGTGGCCTGCCGGAAACGATGTCACCAAATGTATTTATCGAATGTTTATTCAAAACGGAACAAGAGAGCGATACAAAAATTGGTCATGAGATGGTATATTCTGTTCATCGTAAGAATGAACCCGATGTAAACATCACGCCATTCATCCTTCCGCGTGTGCTTGAATCTCATTGAATTTCGTTTTACGTGCAGCGGAGGCCAAGCTGTGCCCACTACAGTCAAGTATGTAATATGCTGTTCCAGGCTTGTTTGACTGAGCGATAATGTGGGACAGCTTTACCGGCGCATTAAACTTGGACAGCACTGGCCAGTCAGCTGGTCCGACTAATCTCCAATGTTGTGAGCAGTTGCAAATGAGATGCAAAAAGAGACGAGCAAAGAAACAATGTAACTTCGCATGTTATTTAATTTTTAAAGAGAATGAAATAATATTCGGCAGAACTCCAAACTACCGCACGCTTCTTACGTGACCAGATAGAAAGCACAAATTGCTCTCGTTCTCACCCAACATAGTGTTCTAATTACAAACAAAAGTGATGAAAATTCCAAACTTAAACACAGGGTAATTTTTCTGAGCGAGCTATGTGTGACGCAAAAGCATACTGCAGGTATTTCACCGTACTGTTGAATACTGAAGCTATTACAGTCAGTCGTCTGGTAACCTCTCAGCTCTTTCCTTATCCTAATCCGAGAAATACATTTCAGTTCTGGGGCGCCACATTTTCTCCTCTTCTTTTATGATGTGCTTTTCTATATCCCGGCAGAGTCCGGCAGTGACATGTGAAAAACTGCGTGCGTTACTTGCAGTACGTCTGGCAGCTTAACAGTTTTGTTATTTCTCGGGCCAAAACCCTTACCATGGCTCCAGATCAATTCTGTTGGGTTCATATCGTAGTGGCGCGGTGGCATATGTAAAAATGCAGCATTTGTACGGTGTGCTCGATGATGTGAAAATGATGGTAGATATTTCAAACTGAACGAGAAGAAGATAACTAACAGCGAAATTTGCACCAGCGAGCCATGAACTGCACGTATCAATCTATTACTCTACCGATTCCGCTATACATCCGATGGGTAATTGTATCATCACTGTATCAAATACAGTCCATCGGAAAACCTCAAAGCTGATTTTTTTCTGTAAATTTCTCGGCATTTTTTAATCATGTTGCACACGCGTGTTTCACTACGGAATAGGAACTAGCCTCAGTGTGTATTCATACTGGTACACGAGTTTTGAAAAAAAAAATCTACGTAACTAAAGCGTGATTAAGAAAATGTTGGTAGCTGTTAATACGTTAGTTAGAATATCTTACAGTTTCATCTAACGTAACTTAGTAAAAATATATCTAATACGTAAGTAGGACCCACATCCAAGGGCATAACAACACCACTGTACGTATGCTACGGCTTCTAACCAATCATTGCGTTTGTGTTTGTTTACATCAGGTTTATTCTTATGAAATGATGAACAGAGTGCAGCAAGGATCGAACCAAAGGCTGAGCAGTCTCGTGCGCTATCATCTACGCTCTGACAACTACTGAAACTAACTGTATCTGGCCGGCTGGTTGGATCTGCGCACGAAACGGCCTGATTGACTAACTTCAATGCTAATTAATTCAGTAAAGGCGCAACGTATCAATTTTTTTCTTGACAATTATTTCTCAGCACAATCTACCCTGCAACGCCCTTACAAGCTTTTCAGACTATTTCTGACAACGTATACGTAGATGAGCTCATGCTACGACGTGACAAGCGGGTGACAGCTTTGTCTGCCGAATCGCGAACAAGCCCGTGACAAAACTGTCAAAGCGTCGCTGGGTTTTGGCAGTCGCGCACACGCGGGTGACAAAATTGTTCCTCTTCCTGCATTCTCGGCTCGCAGTTTGCTTTGCAGCTATCGACACAGTGATAAGAAAACACGGCATCAGCGTCTTCGGCAACGTGACTGTGCACGAAGACGATATCGAAAGTGATACTCTAATAGAAGAAGTTGGAAAGAGATCAACGCTTTTCGATAATAATTGGAAGGATTATTCAGACATAAATATGAAAATTAAAGGATTGGAAGAGATAAAGAATCCAATCTAGTAATATTTTCAAGTCCTTGGGAAAACTTATGTTCAGCTGGGGCAGACAATCTCATGTTCGTATTTTTTATGTAAGTGCCGGTAGAACGCGAAGTAATTCATAAAAATTTCAACACCCATTCGTTCCAAAACAACGAAAAAATTTCTTTGGATGTTGTCGAAATTTATGAAAAACTGTGTAAAACTTTCCACTTACTAGCCTGCCACTCCGAAGAGGTGAGTACCCACTATTCTTTTTAAGATATTTTCATTTAAGTCTCATGAGTTCGCAAATAATGATTTCAGAAAAAGTTTAATGACTGTCTTCCGTCTCCGTCGTGTGCGCACGCCACGTTGGTGACACGACAATGACGGAAACGTTTTTGTCACTGTGACAAAAATCACACCTGCCCGCTAGCCCTAACTGCGTTGCAAACAGAAGAGCAATGCCATGCGAAAACGTCACTGCAAAACTGAAGCGCTTCTTTTTTAAGATCTTTGTCGTGGATCATTCCCTAAAACCACACATTTAGTTGCAAATAAATATTGGCTATCATTGTATAAAAACATCTTTCAGTCCATTTAGGGATCTGTCAGCCTCTCGTTCTCGGTAAGCCCATCGAAGTTTTTCTCTGCGCTTTAATTCGTTTGTTACGCTATGTACACTCAATGTCCCATGATTCATATATCCTTACAGTTTCGCCAAGTAATCTGCTGCGTGAACCCATGATGGTAGCTATTTCTGAGACCAATCGAGCAATATATAGCAGTGACAACACACTGGACTCGCATGTCCCGAATGCGACGACAATGGAATTTTGTATCAGTCCATCTAGAATGAGGTTTATGTGATTTCTCACCAAATCCCTTGAGTCAAATGACGGGATGGTTCCCTCCAAAAGGATACGGCCGATTTCCTTATCCGTCATTCACCTGTCCAAGTATACACCTTGTCGTCTACGGTACGTTAAACCTTAATCGATCTTTGTTGCTGACAGTGCCGTTGTAGCTGCAAAGTTCATACTGTCAGATGCAAGGCCCTAGTATCTATTAATTCTTTCTAGTAGATTCTATCAAATCTGAGAAAGGTAAGATCATGTTTATAAGACCTCCCGCAACACTTCGCTCTTTATATTTCTCACTCTTTTGAATTATGTTTGTCAGTGCCTTAAGAACGTCACCGAATATCAAAGTGTATAGATGGATACTTATCTGCCAGACCAACGCATTACATGTGGAGGTTTTAGCGTTACCTTGGAAATATTCATGACACACCTTTTTAAACCCTACCATAGTGGGACGCTGTGACAAAAAAAAAAAAGTAGATGTTCTCGGCTGTTTCTTGACTAGCTTCAGCCTTCAAAGTGCCTTTAAGGACCGAATTTGAATTGTGACTTGATACTTTTTTTTCGCATCATTGCGTACGTCTTCGTGGCGGATGTTCCTTTATAGCTTTGGCCGAAACATTTGCTCACATCTAGCCCCTCTCGTTTTATATTCAATTAACTGATGTTCGTACCTTAATCCAGGCCGGCCAGTGTGGCCGAGCGGTTCTAGGCGCTACAGTCTGGAACCGCGCGACCGCTACGGCCGCAGGTTCGAATCCTGCCTCGGGCATGGATGTGTGTGCTGTCCTTAGGTTAGTTAGGTTGAAGTAGTTCTAAGTTCTAGGGGACTGATGACCTCAGAAGTTAAGTCCCATTGTCCTCAGAGCCATTTGAACCATTTGAAGCTTAATCCAGATTGCTCGTTGACCTAGATCAAGGAGGTAAATGACTTGCATATCTTTACAGAAGAACGATTTCCAAAAAAGTCTTTCATTGCTTTAACATAAATAGACTGCTCTTGACTGATCGATTTTACTTAATTTTCCATTTTTCCTTCCCATTTTTAGTTTTTCCGCGTCGGCAGCTTTTCTCGGTGACATTGTTCCGGCCGTCCCAGCCTAGTTACGCCCCAGCTACTATCGCTGGATAATTTCCTTAGTTGTGTGGTGATTATTTTCCCCATGTCCTCTTAGAGTAAAGAACATATCGCGACGTGGCGCGTTGTCAACAATACAAAGGTCCCTGAAGCGGCCCACATCGTTGCTGAAGTCGGAAACGAGGCAACTGGCTACCAATATGAATCTACACGTCCCCCCATCGAAATTTATAGGACATAATCGGGAGGTCAGTTCGTGCACAAAATCCTGGACCGGCAACTGTTTGGCAATTGTGGACGGCTATAGAGACAGCGTGGCTCAGTATTTCTGCAGGGAACATCTACATATACGTGATCACTCTGCTATTCACAATAAAGTGCATGGCAGAGGGTTCAATGAACCACCTTCAAGCTGTCTCTATCGTTCCACTCTCGAACAGCGCGCGGGAAAAACGAGCACTTAAATTTTTCTGTGCGAGCCCTGATTTCTCTTATTTTATCGTGATGATCATTTCTTCCTATGTAGGTGGGTGCCAACAGAATGTTTTCGCAATAGGAGAAGAAAACTCGTAATCGAAATTTCATGAGAAGATCCCGTCGCAGTGAAAAACGCCTTTGTTTCAATGATTGCCACTCCAATTCACGTATCATGTCTATGGCACTATCTCCCCTATTTCGCGATAATACAAAAAGAGCCGCCCTTCTTTGTACTTTTTCGTTGTCATCCGTCAGTCCCACCAGATGCGGATGCCACACCGCACAACAGTACTCCAGAATAGGGCGGACAAGCGTGGTGCAAGCAATCCCTTTAGTAGGCCTTTTGCACCTTCTAAGTGTTCTGCCAATGAATCACAGTCTTTGGTTTGCTCTACCAACAGCATTATCTATGTGATCGTTTCAATTTAGGTTATTTGTAACTGTAATCCCTAAGAATTTAGTTGAATTTACAGCCTTTAGATTTGTGTAGCTTATCGCGTAATCGAAGTTTAGTGGATTTCTTTTGTTACTCATGAATAACTTCACACTTTCTTTATTCAGGGTCAATTGCCACTTTTCGCACCATACAGGTAAATTATCTAAATCATTTTGCAATTCGTTTTGGTCATCTCATGACTTTACAAGACGGTAAATGACAGCATCATCTGCAAACAATCTAAGACGGCTACTAAGATTGTCTCCTATATCGTTAATATAGATCAGGAACAATGGAGGGCCTATATCGCTTCGTTGGGGCACGCCGGATATTACTTCCGTTTTACTTCATGACTTTCCGTCTGTTACTACGAACTGTGACTTTTCTGACAGGAAATCACGAATCCAGTCGCACAACTGAGGCGATACTCCGTAGGCACGCAATTTGATTAGAAGACGCTTGGGAGGAACGGTGTCAAAAGCCTTCTGCAAATCTAAAAATATGGGATCAATTTGACATCCCCTGTCGATAGCACTCATTTCTTCATGAGTATAAAGAGATAGTTGTGTTTCGCAAGAACGATATTTTCTGAATCCGTGCTGACTACATGTCAATAAATGGTTTTTCTACGAGGTACTTCATAATGTTCGAATACAGTATATGTTCAAAAACCCTAATGCCCATCGACGTTAGTGATATGGACCTGTAATTCAACGGATTACTCCTACTTCCCTTTTTTGGTATTGGTGTGACTTGAGCAATTTTCCAGTCTTTAGGTACGGACCTTTCTGTGTGCCAACTGTTGTATGTAATTGCTAAATATGGAACTATTGTATCAGCGTACTCTGAGAGGAACCTGACTGGTACAAAATCTGGACCAGAAGCCTTGCCTTTATTAAGTGATTTAAGCTGCTTTGCGACACCGAGGATATCTACTTCAATGTTCCTCATCTTGGCAGTTGTTCTTGATTGGAATTCAGGAATATTTACTTCGTCTTCTTTGGTGATGGAGTTTCGGAAAACCGTGCTTAGTAATTCTGCTTTAGTGGCACTGTCATCAGTGACTTCACCGTTGTTATCGCGCAGTGAAGTTATTGATTGCGTCTTGCCACTGGTGAGCTTTATGTATGACCAGAATCTCTTTGGGTTTTCTGCCAGATTTCGAGACAGAGTTTCGTTATGGAAATTATTAAAAGGATCTCACACTGAAGTACGCGCTATATTTCGAACTTCTGTAAAACTTTGCCAGTCTTGGAGATTTTGCGTTCTTTTAAATTTGGCATGCTTTTTTTCCTGCTTCTGCAACAAGGATATGACTCGTTTTGTGTCCTATGGGGGATCAGTACCATCACTCATTAATTTCTGTGGTATATATCTCTCAATTGCTGTCGATACTATCTCTTTGAAATGATAACACAATTTTTCTACGCTTACATGATCGGATCGGAAGGAGTGAAGGCTGTCTCTTAAAACGGCGTTAAGAGCATTTTTATCAGCTTTTTTTTAATAGATATACTTTGCGTTTCTTTTTGATGGTTGTAGGTGTTACGGCATTCAACCTAGCATCGACTGCCTTGTGGTCGCCAATCCCTGTATACTCACTATTTGTCCAGGATTATTTGTTGCTAAGAGATCAAGTATGCTTTCGCAACCATTTACGCTTCGAGTGGGCTCATGAACTAATTGTTCAAAACACTTTTCTCAGAAAGCATTCAGTACAATTTCGGATGATGTTTTATGCCTGCCGCCGGCTTTAAACGGATTATTTTTCCAGCATATCGAGGGTAGATTGAAGTCACCACCGACTATAACTGTATGAGTGGGGTATCTTTTTGAAATGAGACTCAAGTTTTCTTTGAACTGTTCAGCAACTATGTCTTCTGAGTCAGAGGGTCGGTAAAACGATCCAATTAATAGTTGAGTCCGATTGTCAAGTATAACCTCTACCCATACTATTTCGCAGGAACTATCTACTCCAATTTCACTACAAGGCAAACTACTTCTGACAGCAATAAATATCCCACCACCAACTGTATTTAGTATTTAATCTATCCCTTCTGAACACTGTTAGATCGTTTGAAAAAATTTCGGCTGAACTTATTTCCGGCTTCAGCCAGCTTTCTGTACCTATAACTATCTGAGCTTCAGTGCTTTCTATTAGGGCTTAATCTGTCCTTTCTGAAGACTGTTAGATCGTTTGAAAAAAATTCGTCTGAACTTATTTCCGGCTTCAGCCAGCTTTCTGTGCCTATAACTGTCTTCAAAAATGGTTCAAATGGCTCTGAGCACTATGGGACTTAACATCTTAGGTCATCAGTCCCCTAGAACTTAGAACTACTTAAACCTAACTAACCTAAGGACATCACACACATCCATGCCCGAGGCAGGATTCGAACCTGCGACCGTAGCAGACCCGCGGTTCCGGACTGCAGCGCCTAGAACCGCACGGCCACCTCGGCCGGCTATATAACTTTCTAAGCTTCAGTGCTTTTTATTAGGGCTTGGAGCTCTGGTTCTTTCCCAACACAGCTACGACAATTTACAACTACAATACCGATCGTTTCTACAACTAACTCATTGTGTTTTACCTGTCCCGTTTTAGACGGACGCCATTTCTGTGCTTTCCAGAGCCCCTCTAAGATAAAAAACCGCCCTGTCCCTTCCACACAGCCCCCGCTACCCGTGTAGCAGCTTCCTGTGTGTAGTGGACTCCTGACCTATTAAGCGGAACCCGGAAACCCACCAGCCGATAACGCAAGTCAAGGAATCTGCAGCTTACACGGTCACAGAACCGCCCGAGCCTCTGATTCAGACCCTCCATTCGGCTCTGCACCAAAGGACCACAGTCGGTTCTATCGACATTGCTGCAGATGGTGAGCTCCGCCTTAATCTCGCAAGCAAGACTGGCAATCTTTACTATTTCCGCTAGCCACCCAAAACCAGAGAGAATCTCCTCCGATCCAAATCGACACACGCCATTGGTACCGACAGGAGCCACTACCTGGAGTTGGCGGCACCCTGTACTCTTCATTTCATCCGGAAAAAACCTTTCCACATCCGGAATGACTGCCCCCGCTATGCACACGGAGTGCACACTGGCTTCCTTCCCCTCCTTGGCAGCCATGTTCCTTAGGGGCCCCATTACGTGCTTAACACTCGGAGAGGCCCTACAATCGGCCCCTGCCAGACTGTGGAATGATGTCCCACTCGACCACAGGTGAGCGGTCGGGTCAACTTCAGTGCAGGCAGTACCTGGGGCGGCCACAGCAGTGGAGCGATAGAGGGTCACGTGGGACGTGCTCGACGTCCCTCGCGTCCCCACGTCCGAGCCCCCACAGTGATGCCCCTCTGCAGCAGCCTCAAGCTGTGTGACGGGAGCCAACGCAGCCTGAAGCTGTGAGCAAAGGGTCGCCAGCTCAGCTCGCATCTGTACACAGCAACCACAGTTCCTATCCATTACTGCACTCGTCCTGTTTGGAACTCATAAAAATATGTAACAAACGAACGGTGTACTCGGCTTATTAGCAGCAGGGATTCGAAGTGCTCTCTCACTTACGGTCTAAACGACACTGAGCTACACTAACAAAAACAAACAAAAGCCTATACGATACGAGGGTTGATAACAACGGCGCTACACTGTTATTAAAATAAAAGCTCGTGCCCAGTATGCATTCGAACATGCAAGATTATAAAAAAATAATCTAGTAACTACACAGGTATCTGTAAATAAGTCGCTCCCGTTGGAAGCTCGTAAAATATATATAACAAACGAACGGTGAACTCGCCCTTTAGCAGCAGCAGCACAAGGTGTACTGTCTCTGACGGACTACCCGACACTGAACTATACTGAGCTATACTTCCAACGATTTGTTGAGTCTATGCTGCTACGTCGAGTTATGACACTAGGCCGGGCAAAAGGCCACATATGCCTCAATGTGTTAGTTGTTTTTTCTCTGCATCTATCAGTCTTGCTGCAAACAAGTCACGTAAGTTACTATCTGATGTAACTGCACCACTGTGTGGACTATCCCTGTCAGTACGGACTAACCAGTTTGCGTCCACACATCAACACATGACCTGCTTCCCAGGGGGGAAAACCATTATTGGCTTGCTCTTGTCACATGTAATCGGAGATACTAACCAACCTAAAGATGTACTACTCGTAATAGCTATAATTATTAGTCTGAAAATGTAATGTTGTTCAGCACACTGTCCTCAGTCACCAGTAAAAGTACCTGCACTTACATCCTTAACACCCTGTACACCATTAGGTTTTTCAGGCTGCTGCATTTGAGTTATATTTGTTTTTTATCTTGAAGAGGCGTTACTCCTTCTCTTCTTCCTCATAGTGTTATCTCGCTCCTGAGGGGCCATTTCTTGCTCCAGATGTGGTTCTTATATCCATGGTTGGATACACTTCTTATTGCAGAATGTTACCACAATCAACAATCTTGTCTCCGTGAACTGCTTAAACTCCGCGTTTTCTGATGTGTTGGCAATTGTGCCAACTCTTTGTAGATAGAGGCGGCCTAAATGCACGCTATCTAACGCAGACGGGCGTGAATTCTGGAACAGGATAAGTAGTGAATTCCCATAAGAAAAGTATGTAGCTACTAGAACACTTAACTTTTATATCTTCATTGGTTTACAACGTTCTTGTTGATACAAGTGAGACTCTATCTTGAGGTACATGCAATGTTACAAATGGCGCCTTGCTAGGTCGTAGCCATGGACTTAGCTGAAGGCTATTCTAACTGTCTGCTCGGCTAATGAGCAATGCATGCTAACTATCTGCTCGGCTAATGAGCGATGCTTCGTCCGTGTAGTCGCTAGCAATGTCGTCCGTACAACTCGGGCGAGTGCTCTTCCGTATCTCGAGACCTGCCTTGTGGTGGCGCTCGGTCTGCGATCACACAGTGGCGACACGCGGGTCCGACATGTACTAAATGGACCGCGGCCGATTTAAGCTACCACCTAGCAAGTGTGGTGTCTGGCGGTGACACCACATTTTCATGTTTTATTTTTCGTGTATTGTAATTCTGAGACGAAGATGAGAAACCAGGTGGATGTGGCTAACAGCAAAATAAATAAATAGAAAAATAAATAAAAACGCTTCAGCAGCTAGAAGTGCGATATATGTGTAGCTCAGTGCGTTTTTGCCAGTTTTGACCGATGACAGTGAGACATGGCCCTTTGATCCGACAATCCCCTGACGGCCTTCAGCGAACAATTGTCAGGTGTATGCTGGTAGGTAACAAGGGACGCCTTTGACCTTGAACGCTCTGAGCCGCACGAAACACGCTTAGAATAACACTCATCCATAAAAAAACGGTGTTCTGTGTCGTTTCCATACCTGAGGCATTTTAATGGAGAGAAAGAAAGTAAGAAGATATCAGTACCATAGGAGGGAAAGTATACGTAATTCAATGACGTCAGTGTCTCATTACATTTTCAATCAGCAGTGTCAAAAATCCCCTGCTTAAAGTAATTATAACAGCGCAAAATACACATATCCCACACACCTGATGGTGCTTACACTGTATTAATCATAGTGCAGATGTGGGACTTCGATGAAGTGGTTAAAACAAAATGGTAGAGAACAATACTTCAATTTCGCATTCAAGCAGCCCTGTGTCATATTTTCGAATGATGATAAGGGTATGTCAATATCATAACCTGCCTTTCGGCAAGCATATTGCAACATAGACGTGTACTTTGGCGCACAAAACTGGTTGTAAATCACAGAGTGAAGTTTGAAGATGAAATAGCTATCGTGTATCATCAGTTGTGGTTTTGCACGTTGTAGGCTTACAAAATGAGCAATCCTTCTCATATAGGACTTCTATAGCCGAAAGAAGTAAATATCACGGAGATGGCAATATTTTGTTGTTTTCGGTGGCAGTATCTTCAGCATAACATCTTTGGTTGGAAAACGTTTCTAGATGGGTACGATCTTTATGACATGACCAGCAATCTCATAGCAGTAGGCTCTTTTTACTTGTTCGCCAAGGACTAAAGTTAGAATACGTTTCATGTGTTCTTTAGTCATTTTTCCATTTTTGCTTGCCTCCACATGAATGTTTAATGGGCAGGTTGTTTCAAGTTTTTTTGAAACACCTGGACTGGAAGTGCCTTGTGCCTCTTGAAAACAGATGTACAACTTGTTTGCTAATTGACAAAGCCACATCAGCTGTATAGCTATGAGTAGAGCTATGTACAGACTGCAGCGCACTAACTGCAGTGTTCTCTGCTCTGAGAGACAGTGTTGATGATCAAGACGTATCATACTGGAATTGACTCTTGTCACCGTTCCAAACATTTACTTTCTGCGCACCCTGCTCTGTCGTAAACATTTTCACTTCCTCCACAATCTGTTCTGCCTCTGACGTATGCTACTATTGTCTTCTCTGTCCTTACGTGTGACAAATGTACTAATAAGCCTGGATGAAATGCTATATTCAGCCCCAAGATTGTCGATTAAACAAATCGAAGCTTTGAAATTGTCCAAGCCGGCCGTTTTAGACCTTCTAATATCCACATCTGCAGGTACCAATAGTGAAATGTAGATCCATACGACCGTGTTCTATCAAATAGCGATATTATATTCTGTTGTATAATTTGTAACTTTGAAACGGACTCCTGCTCGCCTTCTGCTAGATACATAATTTAGAATTGATCTCCAATTTGATTTACTTTTAATGCACTTCATTTGCTACAAGAGTTGAAGCTACGATTATAATAGTCTTTATAAATGTTCTGCAGTACGCTGTCATCAATATGTTCCAATGCACGCGGCCTCGACTGACTGTTTGGGTAGAGATCACTTTGCCTGGACTGTTCCTGTTGCTCTGGAGACGACCGCCGTGTACTGCTTGAACTGCCACTTTCAGGTTCAGGTTCTGTCCTTCAAAATCGGTGTATCTATCCAGCATAATGTCATGTATTTCTGTGTATCCGCATTATATTTCTGAATTATTCTGTTATATAATATATCTCGTGAACTGTCTATCCTCGAACACGATTTAATTCTGTATTGAGCACGATACAACTTTGCCCCTATTATCTGGACCACATTCGTAGGATTAATTCTCACGTGATATCACTGTTCAAAGTTTACACCATAACCCGAATGTGAACACTCCGAGAGACACATTCGTGTGGCAGCTGTACCGTTCACATAACTCTGATACTTGTTAGTGCAGCTATGACATGCAGTCGTCTGATGGTGCTAGCAGACAAGTGCGGAATATTGCACGGAAATGACACAGACCACTGTTGTTTTTATGTTCGCTTGTTAGTCTCGTGCAGTGCCGAGTGTTCGAGGTCGAAGGTATCCCTTGCAAGAGGTAGACGCCAAGTCAAACAAATGGGTGAGGCGATAGACCAGAGTGGAAACTGTATTTTGACCGTACTAAAAATGGTTCCGGGTGAGGAATTTAACTGGGCACGTGGATGGTAAATGGGTCCTCCAAATCCTAGAACACCACGCTATCCACCTTGCCTTCCGTATCTGCCTTCCTTCCCCAACATGACTCCTCCCCCACCTCCTCCTTTTCCTCCAACATCTCTGCATCCTTTACACTGTCTGCAGGCTTGATCCTCCCCACTCCCTGGTTTCCTCCTTCCTGTCCACCCCCTGCTCATTGCCGCACCTCTATCGAGGTATCCCTCTCTCTCTCTCCACCTCCACACCCTCCATCTCCTTCATCAGGGAAATTTCCAGCACCTCCCCCTCCCAGATGTTGTACTTTGCTGTGACATCTACCTTTCCTACCAACGGTATCCTGGCCTCGTCCCCCCCCCCTCCCCAGGGCCCCCCCTTTTCCTTTCCCCTCCTTCTCCCAGAGCGGATTTTCCTCCTTCCCCCTGAGTTCCTACACCCCCTCCTCGGCTGTTTTCCTCTCCCATCCCTTCCATCCCCAGCCCTCCTTCGGCGCGCCCACCACCTCATCCCCCTTTCTCTCCCCTCCTTCTCCCTTGTCCCCCCCCCCTCCCCCCCAGCAGATCCTCCCAGGTTTTCATTCATTATCAAGTGTGCTGCATTAGTGTTGTGTTTGGTGCCATTATACAGTGTCATCTAGTGATGTGGTTTTAATTATACTGTGGCTGACTTTTAACTACTTTTTGCCTCTAGTGTTTTTAAGTGCGCTTCAAATTGTCAGCTGCGTTCTTTTAGCTTTATGTCGACTTTTTAACTGTCCCCCAGTGTATGTCCCCGTACTAGTGTGTATTTTAACTCCCATCATCTCCATTTACAGTGTTTTTTTATGTCCCCCCTTTTATGTAAGAGCTCGCCTTTCTTTATTCTTTTGTAAAGCCCTTTGGCTGAAGAGTGGATGACTGTGCCGCTGCCAGCCTTCTCCTGCCCTTGTGGGGCAGGGGAATGAAATTACAATGAAGAAAAAAAATGGTAAAAGGAACACGGAAGTTCTTCGCTAGATTCCAAATGATAAGGAAGGAACCACAGAGACGACACTGTGACACAAATTGCACAGATAACATTAGAAAACATGCAAGAATTGAAAACAAGTTAATCAGGTAGCTCCAGTACGTTTTGACTTCTGAAAGAAAGTGCCACACCATCTACATCTACATTGACATTTACACTCTGCAAACTACTGCGAAGTGCATGGCAGAGGGCATGTCCCATTGTACTAGTTATTAGAGCTTTTTCCCGCTCCACTCGCGAATGGGGCACAGGAAGAATGGTTGTTTAAATGCCTCCGTGCCTGCTGTAATTAATCTAATCTTATCCTCAGAATCCCTGTGGGAAAGACATGTAGTGGGCTGTAGTACATTACAAGAGTCATCATTTAAACCCGGTCTTGAAACTATGTAATTAGGCTTTCTCGGGATAGTTTGTGTCTATCTTCAAGAATCTGCCAGTTCAGTTTATTCAGCATTTCTGTGACACTCTCCCACGGGTCAAACAAACCAGTGACCATTCATGCTGTCCTTGTTTGTATAGGTTCAATATCCCCTGTTAGTCCTATTTGCTACGGATCCCATACACGTCAGCAATATTCTAGAATGGGTGGCACAACTGATTTGTAAGCTCAGTATTCTACCAATAAACCGAAGTCTACCACCTGCTTTACCCACAACTGAGCTTATGTGATCATTCCATTTCATATCCACACCCAGGTGTGTGTATGAGTTGGCCTATCCAGGTGTGATTCATTGGTATTATAGTGATATGATACTACGTTTTTTTTCTTTTTGTGAAGTGACAATTTTACATTGCTGAGTACTTGAAGCCAGTTGCCAATTACTGCACCACTTAGAAACCTTATCATGGTCTAACGGAATATTTATGCAGCTTCTTTCAGACAGTACTTCATTATTGATAACTGCGTCATTTGCAAAAAGTCTGAGGTTACTATTAATATTGTCTGTCAGATCATTAATGCACAACTTGAACAGCAAGGGTCTCAACACACTTTCCTGGGGCACATCTAAGTTATTTCTACATCTAACGATGACTCTCAATCGAAGATAACGTGCTGCGTCCTCCCAACCAAAAAATCCTCAATCCAATCACAAATTCCACTTGACAACCCATATGATAGTACTTTTGACAATAATCGTAGGCATGGTACTGAGTCAAATGCTTTTCGAAAATCAAGAAATACAGCATCTACCTGTATGCCTTGATCTAAAGCTTAGAGTATGTCATGTGAGAAAAGTGCGACTTGGGTATCGCATGATCGATGTTTTCGAAATCCATGCTGGTTGACGTGGAGGAGGTCGTTCTGGTCAAGTTACCTCATTACGGTTAAGTTCAGAACATGTTATAAGAGTCGAGGGTAGTGGACCCTAGTTTTGTGGATCACTTCTACTTCAAGTGCTTGTTATACAGGATTTCTTAAGAGGGAGAAAAGGCATGTTATCTTGGATGGTGATTAATCGAGAGATGTAGAAGTGACTTGAGGTACGTCCCAGCGAATTATTTTGGAACTGTTGCAGTGCATGTCGTACTTTAATGCCCTGGTAGACAATATTAACAGTAACTTCAGATTTTCCACGGTTATCTGTAATGAAGTACTATCTGAAAAAAAGTTCCACAAATATTCAGGCAGATTTTTATAAGATTTTAAAGTGCTCCAAAGATTAGCAACTTGCGTTAAACGTTCAGAAATGTGTTCTTAATCACGACTGGAATACGAAATACCTAAGCGTAGCAATTACTGGGGATATGATTGTGTGTTCACGTAGGTCCAATCGCAGGTAAATCAGATGGCAGACTTCTGTTTATTGTTAGATTAATGTTAAATACAATCAGTCTACAAAAGAAATTGCTTACAGAATACTCATGCGACTTATCCTACATAACTGCTCAAGTTTGTGGGACCTACAGCAAATAGGTATAAACAGAGGATGCTGAAAGTACGCACAGAAAGGCAGTACGAACAGTGACAAGTTTGTTTGGAACACGAGAGAGTGTGGCGGAGATGCTGAAAAGCCTGAGCCGCGCGGGATTAGCCGAGCGGTCCGAGGCGCTGCAGTCATGGGCTGTGCGGCTGATCCTGGCGGAGGTTCGAGTCCTCCCTCGGGCATGGTTGTGTGTGTTTGTCCTTAGGATAATTTAGGTTAAGTAGTGTGTAAGCTTAGGGACTGATGACCTTAGCAGTTAAGTCCATAAGACTTCACACACATTTGAACATTTGAAGAGCCTGAAATAGCAGACGCTTCTAGATCGACGCCTACGATCCCCTGGAACCAACGTTAAGTAAAAGGAATGTGGAAATACATTGCAGCCTGTTACATTCGCACCCGTAGGGACAGCAAAGACAAGATTATGCTAATTACTACGTGGGCGTGAACACTTCTTGCAGTTCTTTTCGCCGCGCTCCATGCGCGAGTGGAACGGGAAAAAACACTAATAAGCGGTGCATTTGAAAGAATTCTATGATACGCAATTAAAATTGGTTTGCAGAGTATATATATATATATATATATATATATATATATATATATATATATATATATATATATATATATATATATAGTAGATGTAGGTAAGATTAATCTTGTTCCGCGGGCAAATGAAAAACGGAACAGTAAGGAGAATCACCTACAGTATGTGTTATTCTCCCTTTGGAGAGGAGGTTCAGAAGAATGAAGTCAAAACTGAAAAGATAATAGTTTCAACATGCACACCGGTCCTTCCAGCCGCGAACGTAGGTTGACAGGACTGGACATTAATTTCGGGATTGTGGTTCGATCATAGTGGCAGTTATAACTAAGGAAACATACATCTTCTTGGTGGTTGGTTCATGTCTTATGTGGACTCATAGCGTTGCCGCTACATCGATGTGCGTTTTAAGATAGATAGCTGACGTTACTCAAAACACTCTGTAACGAGAATGTAAAGACCCAGATGAAACGTCAAGCATCAGTACGAATTTCGAGTCATATCCGTAAAGAATAGCATCTTCCTTAGAATAAAAAGTGAACTAGTTAACAGCAGCAAATGCCAGTTTTCGCTATTGATCCTGTTATTCATTAACGCTTTGAGTCAAAACAATAAACATATTATATATGTAATTTTTTTAATTTTTCACGAAAGTAACCTTTATTATCACAGTAAGCAACCAGTACAAGAAGAAATTGGACAAAAAATAAAAACTCAATTGTTTTAATGAAGTGGAAACACTACGATACACTGTTTTCAACCGCCCAACATTTAATGCGATATACACTCCTGGAAATTGAAATAAGAACACCGTGAATTCATTGTCCCAGGAAGGGGAAACTTTATTGACACATTCCTAGGGGTCAGATACATCACATGATCACACTGACAGAACCACAGGCACATAGACACAGGCAACAGAGCATGCACAATGTCGGCACTATTACAGTGTATATCCACCTTTCGCAGCAATGCAGGCTGCTATTCTCCCATGGAGACGATCGTAGAGATGCTGGATGTAGTCCTGTGGAACGGCTTGCCATGCCATTTCCACCTGGCGCCTCAGTTGGACCAGCGTTCGTGCTGGACGTGCAGACCGCGTGAGACGACGCTTCATCCAGTCCCAAACATGCTCAATGGGGGACAGATCCGGAGATCTTGCTGGCCAGAGTAGTTGACTTACACCTTCTAGAGCACGTTGGGTGGCACGGGATACATGCGGACGTGCATTGTCCTGTTGGAACAGCAAGTTCCCTTGCCGGTCTAGGAATGGTAGAACGATGGGTTCGATGACGGTTTGGATGTACCGTGCACTATTCAGTGTCCCCTCGACGATCACCAGTGGTGTACGGCCAGTGTAGGAGATCGCTCCCCACACCATGATGCCGGGTATTGGCCCTGTGTGCCTCGGTCGTATGCAGTCCTGATTGTGGCGCTCACCTGCACGGCGCCAAACACGCATACGACCATCATTGGCACCAAGGCAGAAGCGACTCTCATCGCTGAAGACGACACGTCTCCATTCGTCCCTCCATTCACGCCTGTCGCGACACCACTGGAGGCGGGCTGCACGATGTTGGGGCGTCAGCGGAAGACGGCCTAACGGTGTGCGGGACCGTAGCCCAGCTTCATGGAGACGGTTGCGAATGGTCCTCGCCGATACCCCAGGAGCAACAGTGTCCCTAATTTGCTGGGAAGTGGCGGTGCGGTCCCCTACGGCACTGCGTAGGATCCTACGGTCTTGGCGTGCATCCGTGCGTCGCTGCGGTCCGGTCCCAGGTCGACGGGCGCGTGCACCTTCCGCCGACCACTGGCGACAACATCGATGTACTGTGGAGACCTCACGCCCCACGTGTTGAGCAATTCGGCGGTACGTTCACCCGGCCTCCCGCATGCCCACTATACGCCCTCGCTCAAAGTCCGTCAACTGCACATACGGTTCACGTCCACGCTGTCGCGGCATGCTACCAGTGTTAAAGACTGCGATGGAGCTCCGTATGCCACGGCAAACTGGCTGACACTGACGGCGGCGGTGCACAAATGCTGCGCAGCTAGCGCCATTCGACGGCCAACACCGCGGTTCCTGGTGTGTCCGCTGTGCCGTGCGTGTGATCATTGCTTGTAAAGCCCTCTCGCAGTGTCCGGAGCAAGTATGGTGGGTCTGACACACCGGTGTCAATGTGTTCTTTTTTCCATTTCCAGGAGTGTATTTGAAAGCAAATTCGTATTTTTACTAGACACTATCCCATATCTCGAAAGTCCCATGAACCCATAATGTCCAGAACAAATTATAGTCCTACATAAAAAGCAAAACTGGGCCTAAAGTTTAGCAACTTTTGTGTAATAACTACATACTACCCTAGAGGTTTCATTTCGAAACCACCCATAGAATCAGTAGTACAAACTCAAATGTGCGTTACAATAATTTTAGATATACTTACGTTCACTAGCAGTGATCTCCTTAACATGGCCACTATATAAAAAAAAAAGACCAGCAAGTCACAATCTCTTCAAACCACGTGGCACAATATCCGCACCTACTGTTGCTTTGAACGCTGTTAAGTGACTGCTACGATACAATAATAAAAAAAGAGCTTCTGCGTCAGTCGATTGTTTATTTTGTCATTACGCTTTTAGGTCGTTCACACACTCATCTTCAGGTGGAGCACAGTTTATTTACATAGCTGGTGTTGGTGAAGACTACAGACGCAGCCCAAGGACAATGCAGGTTATTTTTCGTCTTTCGTTAATGAAAAAAATGTTTATTTAGAAATGGCACTTAAGAGGTAAAAAAAAAAGAACTTTTGACAATGAATTGTGTTTATAGGGACGGCAAAGTTGTAAAAGTTCTACATACTGTTGTCTGATGCATATTCTCTCCACTGCACATTGCATTTACACTGTCACTTCAAAGGTACTGTACATGTTACAGATATGTTTGTTTACATTGGATACAGAGATAAAAGATTAAGTGGTTTCTACACATATATGTTTTTCGTTTTTTAAAATATGAATGGACTGCACCATAAAATTGACATGGGTACAACTCTGTTTTTATATTAGTTAGTTTAGTATACTTTTTTCCTTTGGTAATATAGATGTGCTGCAACATTGAATACAAAAATATATGTATGTAAGTATACCATCTGTTTAAAAAAAATGTGAATGCGCTGCACTTGAATATAGATATGTGCACACTTCAATTATTATATTGATTTGCATATATATAAATAGATTACAGCAGATCATGCATATATATTGTAGGTTGAACTTACTGAGGTATGGATAGGAGTGGTTACATTAATTGATGTGCATTGAAACTGTAAATTATGAGATGCTTTAACTACTTTGTCAAAGCTTTTGAAGAAGTTGTCTGAGCCTGTTTCACTGTTGTCGTTGAGTAGGTATTTCCCAAATTTCTTTCTGTCGGTATAGATTTCAAGTTCTTCAAACAGAGACATTCTGTGCTCTTTTTCAGTGCATGTAGTATTTCAAGGTTGCTTTCTACATTGTCAAATGGGTGTCCTTATTGTTTTATATGCTGTAGTGGAAGGCGTTGATGTGTTCTTTGAATTTGGTGTGGAAGGTTTTTTTCTTTTTTAAAAAAATTCAATTCTTATTATATGTGGCTTGAAGATACTGGCAATTTCTTTTAAACAGAAAGAAAACATACTTATGTACATAACCATTTAATCAATATTTTTGTATCCAATGTTGCAGCACATTCATAATACCAAAGAAAAAAGTGTATTCAACTACCTAATATAATAACAGAGCTCTGAACATATCAATATTCTGGTGCAGTCCTTTCATATAATTTTAAAAAGAAAATCATATTTATGTAGAAACAGTCCAATCTTTTACCTCCGCATCCAATGTAAAGAAGTATATCAGCAATATGTACAACATCTTTGAAGTGATAGTATGATTGTAGTGTGCAGTGGAGAGGACATACACCAGGCAACTGTGTGCAGACCTCTTATAACTCTACCGCCCCTGCAAGTACAATTCACTGTCAGAAATCCATGTTTTATAACACTTGAAGTGCCTTTTCTAAATAATGAATTTTTAGCATTAGTAAAAGACGACGCAAAATAACTTACACTGCCCTTGGTCTGCGACTGTCAAAAGACGTGTGCATTCTTCACCAACATCAGCCATGTAAATGAACAGTTGTCCACCTGAACATGATGGCGTGAATCATCGAAACGCTTAGTAGCAAACTAAACAAGTGACTGACGCATAAAATGCTTTATTTTTATTTATCAACAATCGCAGCCTTCATAATGTTGTGTCTTATGGATGAAATACTCAGGACTGCAACGAAGCACTAAATCCGCAGAAGCATCTCAGAGTGCCACTAGATGTCTCTTTCTGCCAGCAGCACCGGTGGTTTCCTGCTAAAGGCACTGGTACCCGAAAACAATAGTAATAAAATGGTGGTTTCAGGTAGAGATCACTGGTACTCGAAGGCTGAAGCAGTAGGTCCGGATGTCCAGGCACGATATCCCCCTAAGGATCGTGCCCTTAAAGTCCTACAGTGTACAAACGTATTTTGACATTTAGTCAACGACCCCTCAATATACTCCGTAACACAGTACATCAAAAAACTCGGTGATAAAGTTTGTATTTGGGAGAAAGGAAGGAAGGAAAATTAGTTGGCCATGACGTCTCGACGACGAAGTCATTAGAAACATAGTACAAGCTTCTACAGTGCAAGCATGACGAAGGACATCGGTCATTCATTTTCAAAGGAACTATCCGAGATTCACCCTACTCATCAATATCATCATCATCATCAACAACAACAACAACAACAACAACAGCAACAACTTCTTTTCTTGAATCATCAAGTCTTTTTTTTTTTCTTTTGCCTGTTACAGTATACATCGTCTTCCTTCGTCTTGCTCGACTACTTCTTCTAAATGCGTAAAATCTGGGTAGTTAATCTCTCTCCAGTCATTCACTCGAGATGTTCGTTCCAGTTTCTCCTATTTGCTTCTATTTTACGGAGGATAGTAAATATCTTCAGTTCTTCCCTATCTTCCGAATCTCGAAATCTGTCATCTCTGGTGGATCTCTTTAGTACACTTAGAAATGTTGTCTGCGTTGTCTCGGATAAAGTTTATTCACCTTAATCATTCTAGGAAAACCGCAGAAAACCAAAAACTGAATGGCTGCACAGGGAACTGAACCCCAGCCTCATCCACTGCAAGGCCAATGTGTGATCACTGTACCACTTCTTCTTCTTCTTCTTCTTCTTCTTATGAGGGCACGTGAAGAGCGTAGTTTACGAGACTCTAGTAGATACTCTCACGGTCCTAGCTGCTAGGACTGTCGCGGCCGCGGAAGTAGTACGTTAAAACTCGTGGAAAGGCCCTCGTGAATGGCCAGGTTTGTTTGTCAAATTTGCTCTTGTCTAGCCATGGATTTGTCAAACATACCCATACCCGTCCCAACAACGTATTTCAATTTAATCTTACTTTCGAGGCTGACGCTGTTCGTATATGCTGCATTTTGATATTAGTGGGAGTGGCTACAAAGGTAGATACAGCAGTTTTAACTTTCATTCTGGCACGGTGCTTAAAGAAGAAGGAGAAGAAGAAGAAGAAGAAGAAGAAGAAGAAAACAACTCGCTGGTACAGGGAATGGTTTAAATGGCTCTGAGCACTATGGGACTTAACATCTGTGGTCATCAGTCCCCTAGGACTTAGAACTACTTAAACCTAACTAACCTAAAGACATCACACACATCCATGCCCGAGGCAGGATTCGAACCTGCGACCGTAGCGGTCACGCGGTTCCAAACTGAAGCGCCTAGAGCCGCACGGCCACACCGGCCGGCAATGGTTTAAAATATGAGAGAAATATTCTCTTGAAAACCTCTTAAAGGAAATGTTACACTCGGAACCTGATGATAACTTCAGCTTTCTGGGAATGGAAAGTGAAACTTTTAATAGCAAGGAAATGTTACACTCGGAACCTGATAGTAACTTCAGCTTTCTATGAATAGACAGTGAAACTTTTAATAACTTATTTAGAGTTACTTCACCTTCAGACTGAAAAAGAAGAGGCAAGTATGCGAAAATCTGTTCTCTTCTACTCGGTCCTCTAATGACAGTTCATTAAAATACTGCAGAACGGGAACATACAGTCTTCATCGTTCGTGAAAGACGCGGAGAACTTATTTTTTATTTTTTTTATTTTACTGCACTGCCGCTTATATGTTGTGCGTAGAATACTGATTTTCTTCTTGACCTCTTCCAGCGTAGTATATGACTTATACTACCATTTTGGTAGTTTCTATAGTTGCGGAAACTCACGGTACAATGATATAAATTGTAATAAAATATTTTTCACTTAACATATGCGGTTAAACATCGACACAATTAACGTTCACGATCCTGTTAAATCATCCGTCAAACACGTCAAACATGTTGTATGTTTGACGAACATGCCAAATAGTATGGTTCAAATGGCTCTGAGCGCTATGGGACTTAACATCTGTGGTCATCAGTCTCCTAGAACTTAGAACTACTTAAACCTAACTAACCTAAGGACATCACACACACCCATGCCCGAGGCAGGATTCGAACCTGCGACAGTAGCAATTGCGCAGTTCCGGACTGAGCGCCTAGAACCGCTCGGCCACCGTAGCCGGCGCCAAATAGTACCTTACACGGTGGAATACTTGACAAACGTAGTAAAATTTGGCAAATTGTTTGATCGTTTACGGGAGTCTTAAGGCAGCCGATGGTGTGTCGCTGTACACACTGCAGTGATCAATGGCGGTCGACAGTTTGAACGATACCTGTAAGAGAACAGTTCTGCGTTACGTACATTGACAGGACAGATTGGACATACAGTGATAAAAGTGTACGTGTTTAGTCTGACGGTTGTTGCTTCACTTTGTGTTGTGCGGGAAATGTATTATATGTTTTAATTATTGCATGTTGCAGGTTTCTTCACCGTCGTGGAGGTATTTTCTCAAAAACAATGGTGATTGCGGTAGCAAACAGACTACATCTCAATTGCAGTACTACCCTGTAACGAGCCTCCGGACACAGTAGGTCCCTTCTACCAAAATACTTAGGAGGTATACCTGAACAACCTTTGAAAGTTTGTCGGCGGAGATCTGGATCACCTTGTTCCACGGGCCAGTAAGTTACACAAACACGGAAAACGATCAGTAAATTCCCAAGTGGGAATAATCAACGAAATAACTACACGCGTTATGAGATTCACTGCGATCCTGACCGTACAGACACACTGTAACTTTATACAGATGTTCGCGGACTAAGTCAGTAACTTCGCATTTTAACTGGTTGGCCTGGCTAAGGTTTCGCGCGCGACGCCTGTTTATAGATACGCGGTTTACAGAGAACTATTTATTGGAAAATACTAAAGCTGTTTCATTTTTTATATTAAAATAAAAGACAGTGAAATGGAAAAAAGATACTATACGCAGTGAAGTAAGTTAACTTAATTATTACATCTACATACATACTCCGTAAGCCACCTTATTGTGCGTAACGGAGTGTACCTGTATATAATCATTTCCTTCCCTGTTCAGTTGGCAAATAGAGCGAGGGAAAAAAGACTTCCTACATGCCTCCTTAAGAGCCCAAATTTCTCATGTCTCCGCGCTCTTTACAAGAAATATGGGTTGCCAGCTGTAGAATCTCCCTGCAGTCAGCTTCAGAGGTCATCAGTCCCCTAGAACTTAGAACTACTTAAACCTAACTAACCTAAGGACATCACACGCATCCATGCCCGAGGCAGGATTCGAACCTGCGACCGTAGCGGTCGCGCGGTTCCAGACTCAAGCGCCTAGAACCGCTCGGCCACGCCAGCCGGCACAAGAGGTATATTTGTGAATCCACCACGCATGTCCCGGAGGGGCCTTCAATACCAGAGCTCAGGGAGTTTTCGCCAGTAGCACCTGAAGATGGCCAGAAAACTCTGCGCCGAAATATTGTGGCAGGAAGTTGCAAACATCCGGCAGTTCGCCCGAAATTTTGTGGAACTAAAGCAAACCTGATTTTCATCCTCATAGTGGCGCTACTAGCGACTGTAGAAACACGCCTACCAGCTCAAAATATCTTCTTGGTGTTGCGATTTTTGTCCCGTCAGTGTATTTCGATTTGCTCACTTGGAAGCTTTTCCCGAATACGAAAATTGCCGTTTGATTGCTAAATCCATGTCAGGTGCCTTCCCATATCTTATTTGGAGGCCAGTTTTTTCCGCTGTTTGATGAAGTTGCTCTGCAGACTGTATTGCTTTTTGTCTGTTGGAAAAGAAAGCACTATCATCGACAAATGCACGGCAGTGAAGGTAAGTTCGGTGGGTCGGAAATATTGTCCTTTAATTCCTTTAACCATTTTCTGATTACCTCCTCCAGAACTAAATTGAACAATTGTGGTTATAGGCCATCTCACTGTCTCATCTCTCTCTTGATCTCGATTGGTACAAAAGCTCCTCCAAAAATGCTGCTTCTGATGTGTGAAAGTTATGCTTTGTTCGATGAATTACTTTTCTTCCCTTTTTATCACCTTGGAATTACTTTACTCCAGCTATCTATATTGCCAAAGTTAAAAAAATTACTCTTGATTTCGATTGACAACGTACCTTGTCGTAAATGCATAAAAGGCATCTGTCTTCGTTCGTGCTTTGCTTCTCTCCTTCATACGCCCGCCGCGAACGGATGTCTCTCGGTGAAAGGGAAACACGTGCGTGAAAGATAAAACACCCTGAGTGGTATTACATACTCATGTACAAAAATAAAAAAAAATAAAAAACTTTGGATAAATTCTATTACTTTCAACTTTGCCTCTAAATCGTCGTGGCCATTAATCGTTTTTGACTATTGATACCGTACGACTGGCCGCGTCCCATTAATGGAAAGATCATAGAATAGATGTTTTGCTATTGCCTTCCTCAGTTCTGTAGATTTATAGAACTGTATTAAGTAGAAGACTAATGAGTGATTGTATGCCGCATCTGTGTGTTTGTGTCAAGAAAAGAAATGAAAGTAAGGGAGAGTTGAATACACAGCGTACTTTCGGATTTCGCTTAGGCAGCGGTGAAGCTGACCGTCTTAACTCCCCCATCCGATGCACGGATCTGAATCAGCAAACGAACTGTTGCTTCATTTTATAAGTGACCGGTAAAATTATTAAAATGTAACCCAACACTTGGGCACACGATTTAGAAAGGCTTGCAGTCATTTCTCAAGCCTTGCCAGTGGTGAAACTTCCTGGTATATCAGCGCACACTCCGCTGCAGAGTGAAAATCTCATTCTTGCCAGTGGTGTTCCAGTGTACAATTCTTTTTTACGTCAGAGAAAGGATTCGCACCGGTTGTCTCCGAGCTTGGCAGCACGACATCGATAACGGATGAGTGCCTGCGTAGTGCTGCATTAAATGAAGGTTACGCCTGCAGAAGTGACGACTGTGAAAATGGATAACATTTTTTGGAAATCGTTGTTCAAATGATAATGGAAAGCCATTGTCCTTAGAGTTACGACCGCCAAGATCTTTATTTACTGCTTGTCTTCGACTGACGAAACCGGGCGAAACGGTACTGCAGTCATCTTCTCGCAGAACGCCGCAACGTCATTGTTGGCCGACGCCGCGCGGCGTTCGGTAATTTCCGGTCAACTTCGTGAGTCCCCGCCAGCCGCCAACCGCCGCGCTGGGTGTTGTGCCCTTCGCGCGCTCAGTACGAGTTCGGCTGGCAAAGATTGCATATCAAGTGTGGCCTAGGAGGATACACGCGCCGCGCGGCAATGTGCGGCGTCGATCGTAATCTTAGCTGACAGCGAAAGGAAGGGCGATCGACTTTGCGATATGGCAGAAGCGGAAGTGGCTGTCAAGTCGGGGGCGGCGTCGGAGCCGGAGGCGGCGGCGGCGCCGGTCCCCACTACGACCATCAGCACGATTTCGCTGCAGAGCGGAGACACGCGGCTCGTCATCGCGCTGCTACAAGTAAGTGCGTGCGTGTGGACACGCCCACCGCGCGGCGGCCACGTGCGAGCCGCGCATTGCTGCCACCTGCTGCTTAATCGAGGCGCCAACGTCGCCCCCAACTGAGCTCGTTCACCAACGTTCTGTCACCGTGCGAACCGTTACAGCTGTTTGTCCATTTATCTGCGGGCGAATTTTGCGTCTCAGTTCATTTGCTTACTGCCATCAGTCGTAAGGGTTACTGAAACATTCGATTTACCCTTGATGAGAACTGCTTCTGTAAATGCTGAAAATCTTCGAAAAATCTACAGTGATAGAGTTTGTGTGCAGAGTACTTTCGATTTGCACTTGTTTTCCTTTCTCTATAATATAATATCGAGAGTGACGCTCCAACTTTCTAGTCATCTCCTATTTCACTCAAAGGCAACTTTTGTCTTGCATATTATGTGAAGTGACGCTTTACCTTGTGGTTGTGGTCTCGCAGATGTTGCGCTAAGACAGGAAGCAAATACGTAATGTTGTAGTAAAACACGTGTGTTCTTTCCGTTTTGTGCCTGACAGGAAAGAAAAAAAAACTTGTATGAATAGAGGATGCAAAATCTTATGCGGACTTTCATGGATGATGTAGTGTTGTAATGACAAGAAATTACGTAGTTCTTTGTTTTTCAGTTAACGTATTTGATTTGTGCTGCAAATAAAGAAACACAACATATGAAGTATTTGAGACATATTCCGCCTATGCAAGACACCGTTTTTTGTTTTTCTTTACCCAGACACGCTGGTAGCTTTACAACTACCACACATTTTTACACCCTGTAATTGCTTTTGATTGTGTAGCCTTGTTTCCCGTTATTTTCGATCCGCAAAGACACATATTTTCTTGGTGAACAGAAGTTTTTATTGTTACACATCTATTTTAATTAATTTTGTCACAAAAACTCAAGGTGTCTTGCGTAAGGCGGAATTTCTCCCCATTTTTTTCTCAGCAAGCACGGAAAGGAAGAAGAACATCAACAACCAAAACGCGAAATATTTGTTTATAAAATTTAGAGTTGTTTGGGAAATAGCGCAAAACTTTACTTGGTTTCCTTTAGTTTTTCGAGAGCTGTACAATAAATTAAAAGAATGGTCGTAATGTCGCCTATAGTAGGCCCTACATAAATTTTTGTGTGCATCAGCTGTTCTCCAGACAAGTGTCATAGGAGAACTGGTGTTTACTTACACTGTGAATAACAGAATTGAAGAAAAACTCCAGACCCGTTCTCCAAAAGCGTAGATATCGCTGTGGGGAAACCACGCTCATGCGAGGCCCAACATTAAATAAGATCATATAAAGTGATTCTTCACATACGAAAATGTATTAAAAACAAAGGAGCAACACGACAGATGTACCGCATAGTATTGATGCTGTCCATCAGGTCAGTCACTAGCTTTGCCTAGGCTCTTGGAACTAAATATAATGACTGACATGATATTCATCTTGCGTTAGGCAGTACACACCAGGAGTAATTTGATACGCCATAGCTTTCCGTGACTGATACCACGTATAGGATACTTGTGTTACATATTCATTACCAAGGTTTAAGCTTTATCATCATTTGCCAATTGCACTGAACGAACAATTGTATGCAAGCGTATGATAAGCTGTCATCGAATGCGGGTAAATCTTAATACAATATGTGGTACAATAAGGCACCTACCTTAGACTACGCGCTTTGCAATGAGTAATGGTGTAGACAGGACACAGTATCTGCGTCGTGAGAATTATGCAAACACTATTTTTGACGTTGTTGCGGAAGAATGAATCGAGAAGCTAGTAGGTAATAGTGCGAACTGTGGAATGCAACTGAAAGTAGTCTCGTATGTAGACAACCGTAGTATACTTTCTTTGGAGAAGATAGAGAACATAAAGAGAACGGATTAGGATGTTAAGTTCCTTCCCGTCCGAGTATATGAATATTCTACTATGCGGCTTCTCTGTTCGGATTATTCCGTTTGTTGACATTTTAATATATATAATTTATAACATGGTATTTTCAGCGACCGCTTCACGTCACAAATTGTTGTAGATTAAGTAAATTATTGAATAAAGCAACGTGTTTCGAGGCACAGACTTCACCTTCACGCCACAATTGCAATCGTTTCTTCGCGGAACATTGGGTACAAAGTTTTTGGTTTAGGCTGGACCAGGGGCCGTTTGTATAGCAATTCGAAAGTCAAACTTACTCTACCAATGTAACGGTACATTAAGCAAGTTTTGAGCGACGAAACGCAGCTAGTCTCCAGGTAATTTTGCAGATCGATTAACTCCTTTTGCAAAATATATTAATTGGGCTGAAATTCATGCTCAGCGAATGGCACCATTTATATGTGCACCGCTTGGATTTTACGTGGAAAAACATGCAAAAAGTACGTTTTTCTGAGAGGCTTTTGGCAGCACGACAAATTTTATTTCATCCAATAATCTCTATCCGTTGTCAAGGTATGATGGTTTCAAGTCATCTAAATCTAGCAGACGTTTTTCTGGGAGGTTTTTGAAGCGTACCACGTATATACCTTAAACTTGCACACCTTAAACTTGCACGAGCCGTTCAAACTTTGCACGGAAGTCGACACACGGATAAAGTTAAATCGAAATTTTTCCATCCAATAATCTTTATCCTTGTCGAGATGCGATGGCTTAAAGTCGAGTTAAACGTAGCTCGTAAATGCGTTCTTACGTGAATTGAATGCGCGGAAATGATTTAAAGTGAATCAGATAAATAATAAATGCATTCTTAGGATAAAATGTAAAACTCGCATTTTGCGTATAAAAAACACTTTTTTTTACACACGCTCGACTTGTTCTTATCGGTTATAATTTTGTAAGAAGGTAGACAAGTACATGTAATTAATGGTCGTCCTGTCGTTTTGTGATTTCTGTATCCATTGTCACGATTTAAGCAAAATGGTTTAAAAGACAATTAAAAAACCTGCACCGCGCCAGTCGTCGCTCGAGTCAACGAAAATCTACATCGCTAGCCAAGCTATGGCGGTTTAATGTCAAAATTTATGGTAGACTGAAGTTTGAGAACCAGAATGAAAATGTTCCTATCATAGCACAAAAAGGCGAATGTGTCGTGGACAGAGTTATGAAGAAGAGAGGTACCGTAGGTTTTCGATTTATATGGCAGCTTCCGACATCTAAATCAAAACATCTTGATATATTCGCGCTCTCTTACGAGTTAACCCTACGTCCCTCCGTACCCCCACCCCCCTTCACAGTGAGGTCCCCTAGCTGTAAGGTGTTGGCGTATCTGCATCTTGCAATTTATAGGATAAAGTCCCTGATCCTGTGCCCCAAATACAGGAGATTCGCCTACCGTATTAAATAATGTGTAATAGCCTACGATTGACGACCGTACATGTTAATGGCTAAAAGAGTTGTTCTGGAGGGGGGGGGGGGGGGAGAGATACAATTTCTGTGGACTTGTTGTTGGGAGGACGCTAAAACATTTTTTGATTTGTGGTTGGGAGGCAGAGGTTGATTTTTTTCACCGAGTGGACCATTACTCCTCCAAGCCCACCCCCGTTACTTGTATGGTGAGGGATGTAAGAATAAATATACGCAAATTTATGTGCTTCTAAACAGTGGGATGCATCTATAATACGAAGGAGAGTGGGGGTGCATCTACAACGGGAAGTGCCCCCGAAAGAAGATGAATGCATCCTAAGCTTTAATGACTCGTTGTGTCATATTGCACGACATGGCAAATGCCATGTTGGATGACATGACGGCCTATGACGTGTTATATGACATAACATCATTTATCATGTCACTTTACTTGACATCCTGCGTTATGTCACATGACAGTGGTTCTAAAACCAACAAGTACAAAAACATTTAACAAAAGTACAAATAGATATTGACGTTGTTCTTAACAGCCTTGGTATGTGCTGCGGCCGAATCTGCAGCCTTTACTGCTTGTATTGCAGTTAGTAGCGAAAACTGAAAACTGACGCGGCTTGAAGTATTCGACAAAGGAAGCCAAAACGTTCCGTAAACATGTTGTCTGCAAGGTAATCGGGAATGTGGTGGTTGCGAAAAGCCACTGATGTCAGTGTGGAATATTGTCCTAGTCAGTATAACTGTCTTTCAAAAGTAAAGTTTTCAACTAAGTTTCCATCAAATTAGGCTCAAATTTCACCCAAGGCCTACTTTAACAAGAAATACAATGCTACTTCATCACATTACATATTACGGTTTACTCTTGAGTTACGTTCAACGCGTCAACATAAAATCGGATGATAATTTTTGTGTTTCTGTCCCTCTTTTTACAATGGAAAGTGAAATAATTTGTGTTTAATAGAAATGAAGAGTTCCATTATTAAACTAAAAATATAGGAGAAAGTTTATATTTTCTCCCATTCCGTTTGATAGAATATTTTCACTGAAGCTGGAACTAAGACTAAGGGTCTAGTTCTTTCTGCTTTCATCAAAAGATTTAAAGATATCAGGAATTACCTTAACTGGAAACCAACTGTTTCTTCTGTTAATATTTAGCAGGAGAATAGGATCCAGAAATTTGTTTCTGTTTTAGAGAACCGTCTGTATGGTACTTATTGCATAGACAAAAACATGCGTTTTCCGCGTTCACTGGAATTGAGCACAAGGGAAAGCAACCAACAAATGTCTGAGATGGGGGAAGGAGCGCCAAATGATACTTCGCTTGTGTGGAAAAATCTTTTCCAACTGTCGTAAAGGTGGGTCTACACTGCTAAGGTTAAACGTAATACCACTTGGACTTACTTTATACGTGGTAGACACAAAATCATCTACGATTGCTTTAAATGGAACTACTGTATTTTATTACATTGAAAAAAGAAAAAGAAAGAAAGAAGGAATACATACTTGCTTGCGCACGCAGTCTGCCTCCATAGCTGCGTTGACAGCGCGGTAGAATGCCATGCAAAAGACCCGCGTTCGATTCCCGGCCGGGTCGGAGATTTTCTGCGCTCGAGGACTGAGTGTTGCGTTGTCCGAATCATCATCATTTCATCCTAATAGACATGCAAGTCACAGAAGTGGCGTCAGCTAAAATGACTTGTACTAGGCGACCCGTCTACCCGACGGGAGGCCGTACCCACACGTATATTGCAACATGCAACTCGTTTCTTTAATGCTTTGCGAAAATTTCAACGTCAAGATTAGTAATCGTTTTACCATTGTAGTCCCCTTTTCAAGATCTTTAGAATGCCGTTAAAAAGTGTACTGATCCATATGATACAAGAGTTAAATGGATAAACAAGCAACAGAACCAGGTGCCCCTCTGCGTACTGTCAAGCACTGAAAACTTCGTTTCAATGTCTTTAACGGTTCGATAAAAGGGTGCAATTTTTAGGTGTTCGCCCTGTGTAATAAGACGTGATCATAGCTCGAGGTTTTGCAAAATTATAAGTGGCCCTGTTCTCGCAATTTCGTAGGCAAATGTTGCACGACTGTCCCACACATCACAAGCAAGCACGAGTTGCAACACAGCAGCGTTCTGTAAAAAGGAAAAAAAAATGTGTGTTCAGTACCTTAAACTGGTCCCAGATGCATGGAGCAGAGTTATTGTTACTACGACACGGCATATTAATTTGTATCGGGTTCGCGCTTTATGCTGCCTCGTAAAAAAGCACGTGTGAATACATTCACAGTTCACTGTTTGTGATCAACAGAATTTTCTGCCTATATTCTGAGATGAATTTTCTGTTAGTGACAATGTTACATCATGTACCATCTTCGTAAATGAAGTTCCAGGCTTATGACAATTTTTTCCGTATTTCCTAATAAATGTTTTCTGAGGTCGCAAGTTCTAAAACGACAGGATTCAAGCCGGCCGCGGCGGACGAGCGGCTCTAGGCGCTTCAGTCCAGAACCGCATGACTGGCGCGGTCGCAGGTTCGAATCCTTCCTCGGGCATGGATGTGTGTGACGTCCTTATGTTAGTTAGGTTTAAGTAGTTTTAAGTTCTAGGGGACTGATGACCTCAGATGTTAAGTCATATAGTGCTCAGAGCCACTGAACCATTTGATTTGACAGGATTCAAAACACCGATACATCCAGAAACTCTACGTCAGGAAGTGAGAACAAATTTCATTTTTCACTATTCAAGGGAAACTGCACATCTTTCCAAACTTGTACCAAAAAACAGTACAGCAGGGAACGTTATAGGCAGTAACGATACTTCTCCAAGTTAACGACTCTTTGAAGTACCTCCACAAGACAGTAAACGGGGCAAGGCCACTGATGGGCGATGCTACAGCACTGGCGAGCGGTTCTGAGTTGAAAAGTATAAATTTATATGCGGTACATTTCTGATAGTGAATTTGGGATAATTATTTTCAGTGAGCGGGAGGTGTCATTTTAATAGTGCCGTAGACCATCTAACAAAGGCTGTTGCGCCGTATTGTTACTGTTGACATTACAATTATTATTACCATTTTTATGGTTTTTCATATACATATGTACTTCACGATCACTGTCGAATATGTTGCAAAACGAAATAGATAGGGATAGTATTCCAAATTCTTGCATTCCCATTATGTTTCATACTTACTTGTAACGATTGTTTATATCTGTTGTGTATTTGATGTTACGGAACGGAGTGCTTGAAGCTCACCAGGCAGGCTGAGTTCAACAACCCATGGCATAAACCTCTGCTGAAATGAATACTAGAGTCTATATTAACGAAACTGTGCCTGTTCTTGCCGGCCGGCGTGGCCGAGCGGTTCTGGGCGCTTCAGTCTGGAACCGCGCAACCGCTACGGTCGCAGGTTCGAATTCTGCCACGGGCATGGATGTGTGTGATGTTCTTAGGTTAGTTAGGTTTAAGTAGTTCTAAGTTGTAGGGGACTGATGACCTCAGATGTTTAAGTCCCATAGTGCTCAGAGCCATCTGAACCATTTGTGTCTGTTCTTGCTAAGGTAAACAGACTGGTATAATTTAATACATTCTGGCGTTTAAGTTGTTTGCGAAATCACTCTCTTGGTAAACTGAAGTTCACAGTTTCTGGGGCCGGCCGTGGTGACCGAGCGGTTCCAAGCGCTACAGTCTGGAACCGTGCGACCGCTACGGTCGCAGGTTCGAATCCTGCCACGGGCATGGATGTGTGTGATGTCCTTAGGTTAGCTATGTTTAAGTAGTTCTAAGTTCTAGGGGACTGATGACCTCAGAAGTTAAGTCCCATAGTGCTCAGGGCCATTTGAACCATTTGAACAGTTTCTGGGTCCGCAGCTCGTGGTCGTGCGGTAGCGTTCTCGCTTCCCTCGCCCGGGTTCCCGGGTTCGATTCCCGGCGGGGTCAGGGATTTTCTCTGCCTCATGATTACTGGGTGTTGTGTGATGTCCTTAGGTTAGTTAGGTTTAAGTAGTTCTAAGTTCTAGGGGACTGATGACCATGGATGTTGTCCCATAGTGCTCAGAGCCATTTGAACCATTTTGGACAGTTTCTGGATCGTGTCCAGGCTCCACCATTTTGGTTTAAAGTGTCGGGAACTTTAATCGCTTAGCGCTGAGTATCAAAGTACGGCAGTCCGAAGCAAAAAGTGCCTGTTGCGATTTTCTGCTGCATTAGGGGATACTGAAAGAGGTTCGCCTGAGGTGTTTAACACTAATTTAATGATTAGTGAGCTTTACTACTTTCAAAGGGTTCAAATGGCTCTGAGCACTATGGGACTTAACATCTGAGGTCATCAGTCCCCTAGACTTAGAACTACTTAAACCTAACTAACCTAAGGACGTCACACACATCCATGCCCGAGGCAGGGTTCGAACCTGCGACCGTAGCAGCAGAGTGGTTCCGGACTGAAGCGCCTAAACCGCTTTTACTACTTTCATCGTTGATGGAAGACCCTAGTAGGGCTGGTGCAGGCCCAACGTAGATTTCTTTGCAAGACAGGATTTTCTTGGTTTCAAGTCAAGTAGAAGAACCTGGTCTGGAGTGGTGCGAGGGCATAAGCAAGGCCCGACTGCAACACGAGTGGCCTTGGCGGCTTTGCGGTCAACGCACGGCGTCTGCACACATGCCTGGCCCCACGGAGCAACTGCCGGGGGACCAGCGCTGCGCCAGCTGGGAACGTCGGCCGTTAACAGCGCCTTCTGCGGCCCACAGCGTCCACGTCGACAGTGTTCGCAGGGAGGAGGCGCGTCGCGGAACTCACTTCTCAACGGTGGACAAGGAAGACCTGTCTCCCTGAGACCCTTGTAAGGACTGTTGTTAGGGTCGTAACAAGCAGTTCAGCCTCCAGCCACATACCACTGCCACGGCTTACTGCTGTTCCTATTTTCATTTCGTATGCGCCAAATCGGAGCGAACGTAGTGTAGGTTAAGTTCCTCATATCTGTGAACAAGTATTCAATATAGTGATGGGGAGCTCGTGATGAGTCGTTCAAATGAACGCTTCACTCCAGTGAGGTGTGAACTAACCACTCAATTTCAATGAACTGGTACTTCAAACTCTTCACAGATAGCACACTCCAAACTCTTCGCCTCTCGCTCTCCCACTACATCGGCGCTACGTCACTCATCCTCCCTTCACTTCAGTCCTCCCTCTACTGCCTGTGGACGAATCGCGCGGTGTTTGTGGGGAAAGATAGGTTTACGAGGGGTTGGGGTGGTGAGGGGCGAGGGGAAGGCAGCGTCAGCTGCTTCCTGCAGTGCTGACATCATTACCCCTGACTATTTGTGCAGGTAGCGCTTGCAGACAAATGAATATTAAAGATACAAACGAAGAGTGTGTGAGCACGCACAGCCAACATGAAAATAAAAGGATTGTTAATAACACTGAAAGAGGGATTACCTGAAATCGTACCACAGATGACAGTTTACGTTTTGAATCTGGAGAGTTATTATTCTCAACAAAAATAAAATCTATAGGAAAACTTCTGAATAATTACTTAATGTAGGCATATAGACTTTGTGACAGTGGTAAACATATTCATTCTATTTTGGATTAAATTTTAAAAGGAACATAAAATTGGACTGCATTTCGTTGGTAGCCCTAGTTTTCAGTCCATGAATGCAACAAATAATGTTTCATTTGGCAGACAAAGACTTTTTTGGGCGCTTCATGAGGAAATGTCGAGCAATACTAAATGTAATACCTTCTTTATGTGTGACAGGCTTCTCTGTTTATCTTTCCTTTGTCCCCTTCGACCATGCTCTATTTAAGTTAACTGAGGCGCTGTAAGAGCGTAAAACGTTGCGTGCACGTTACTGCATAGTTCGGCCATCTGTTGGTAAAATTATGAAGTATTACGAAGCTTTATTGTACGAGTGAGGCGAAGCGAGCGTAGTCGCGGCTGAGCGGCGAGCTGGGCAACTTCGCCAGGCTTCCGTACTTCATGAATGAACTACTTCACTTGAACGCTTCACGGCAAAGAGTGAAATGAATGAAGTAGTTCACGGGAATGAACGAGTTCGATCCATCTCTAATTCGATAGCGGAAATAAACCAAGTTGCCGTATGCATTTCGGCTCGTGTTCGCAGTAATAGACGTAATAATAGAGCGTCCTTTTGGCGTTGTTGTCTTTTCACCGCTTGCTTGTTGCGTTTCCAAATAGCGTGTGGCAAAAGTGATGGTCGTTAAACCATCGCATGAGTTCTGATATCTCTGATTTTTTCATTGCGGTCACTTTGCGAGATGAATCTGTGACCAAGTAATTTTCTGCCCGACTCATCCCGGAATTTCGATAGTAAACAATGCCTTTCTTGTTGCGTCTGCCACCGGATTACGTTGAACGTCTCGGTAATACTTTCGCGCCGACGAAACGACCCCATGACAAAAGGTCCCGTTCTTCGTTCGATGTGCTGCCAAACGAACCAGGTAAAGTTCCGGACTAGTAAGCAGTACACTGGAATCGGCTGAAGTATGCCGAGACTGGAATTACACGTAGGTGGGAGCCGCCGTAGACTGTATGGTAAATGGGTAGAATGGAAGATCACTTAGTAAACGTAAGCTTGCAGGCTGAGTCTTTAGCAGCAGTAAATATGACAGGGACCAGCGTCTTTCCTGTTCTCTTTCTCCTTTTTTTTACGTTTCCGCTTAAATATCGTATGTACTGAAGATAATTTCCATAGCTGTAATAACTTTTGTGAGTCTGTATTGGCTCACTATTTTATTTCCGTCCGCAGCTCGTGGTCTCGCGGTAGCGTTCTCGCTTCCCGAGCACGGGGTCCCGGGTTCGATTCCCGACGGGGTCAGGGATTTTCACCTGCCTCTAAATGACTGGATGTTGTTGTGTCGTCTTCATCATCATTATTAATCCCCATTGCGGTCGGAGGAAGGCAATGGCAAACCACCTCCGCTTAGAACCTTGCTTATTACAGCGGTGTGGGTCTCCCGCATCGTCCCCTACGTTCTGAAGGAGAATGGGACTTCATCATCATATTATTTCCATTGTGCGATTATGTATTACTTTACAGAAAATTTTAATAATCCTGATGCACTTCGCTATCTTTCTTTTTATTTTGGGGACCGGTAAGTAGAGGAAAAGGTGTAAATATGGACACCCTCTTTTGTTTTTGACTTAAAGGTACCTTCTTTTGTAAAAATACTAGCTTTCAGACCTTCATTAAAAACTATAACAAGTTTAAGAAATGATGAGAGGCGAAACAATGATTAGTACCCATTATTTCTATTCGAAAACAAAGATTTACAAAAAGCTTGTAAAATGGAACCTAAAAAAATTGGGTGCAAATACGGGCATCCACAAAAATGTGCAAGAAATCTTTTGAAATATTTTAATGAAATGTGTTATAACATTACAAAATGGTAGACTAGTCTACAAAAAGCAAGTTTCTCCATTTATGCATGAAATCTGAAATTATTTACACTAATCGCAAACGTAAGTAGTTCCTTCATCGCCACCACAATCTTAAGTGTGCCCACATTTGGCACATAACACATTTAATCCACACCTCTCCTCTCCTGTCTTGAGAGAACTTTTCATCACAAAAGATGCAAGTTGCATCGTTTGAGTCTAGTGTATTCTCATCGTTGCCGGCCGGTGTGGCAGAGCGGTTCTAGGCGCCTCATCTGGAACCGCACGACCGCTACGGTCGCAGGTTCGAATCCTGCCTCGGGAATGGATGTGTGTGATGCCTTAGGTTAGTTAGGTTTAAGTAGCTCTATGGTCTAGGTGACTGATGACGTCAGATGTTAAGTCCCATGGCGCTCAGAGCCATTTGAACCATATCCCCATCATTCACATCAAGGTCGTTATCGCTGTCCACAAGGTGAGAGCTGCAGGAGCCTAAAGAGTCCGATGATGAATCACTTAGTCTTGTGGAACAAATTTTCTTTTTTTGAAGCCCTTTGGATTTTGCACCTCTGTCCGCAGGGCGGCCTCTAACCCCAGAGAAACTCAACGACCTCTTCTTGACAGCACTTTTGTCAAGCGACTTTGTCAACTGATCTTTGTATGGCATTCCAGCGACGTGGCAGGCGTTTGCTGCTTTTCGTCCCCGCGTTGTCGTTCTCTTCTTAATGTTGGGGACAGGAGATACGTCGAATGGTGAAACTGCATTTGTTGAAATCCCTGGAGAACTTCCCAGTGTTTCAATGGCTTCGTCAACTGGCATAGCTAGAACTTGATGTGACTGTACTTCAGAATAACCCGAAGAATAAGCAGGTGATGTCGATGGTCCAGAGATAGCAAGAGGAGCATGTGATTCAGAAACATTAGGTCTACGTACCACTGTGGAACAATTTTTCCTGTAAACAACTCAGCAGCTATGAAATCAGCGTCGGTTAAGATGTAACGGTTCATAGGGTTTAATCCAGTTACTTTGAATCCGTTTATTGCTATCGCAGCTGACTGGGTACGAAGGTAGGCTTGGCCAAAAACCTCCGTAACGTCTTAAGGTGTGAGTGGACGCACATTGTGATGCAACTATAATCTCACTGCCTCGCTGTAGTAAGTTTCCAGAGGTCTCATGAACGTCGTATGCGGTTTGTGGGTGCAATGTAGAGGAAGTGAGATGATAGTCACGTGGCGTTCTTTCGCCAAGTCAATCACATCTGGCTATAATGACCATCCAAGATGAGGAGAACAGGCCTTTGTTCAGTCGGACATGTTCTCTCAATGAAGTGAACGAATCGTTCGGTGAACAAATTGTTTTGAACCTGTTCTGAAGTATGGGCTCTAACAATTGCACCAGGGAGGCAGCCTCTCATTAGAGCTTGGGACATGTTGGTTCTAGGGAAATTATCAGTGTCCCGAAGCGCTCATGCATGCGATAACTGTCATTGTAGCCCCTCTTTCTGCAGACGTTAGAGCTGCAATTTGTTTCTTCCCTTCCATCATTAGCACTTTTGGAATTTTGCTTTGGAGAATGAACAGGCCTGTCTCGTCCACGTTATACACTCGGTCTGCTGGATATGAGTGTTCGTTGAAAGCGAATACCAATAAATCGAAGAAAACCATCACATTCTCTTTATGGAAGCCTAAGGCTCTGTCATATGAATTCCCACAAGGTTGCAAATTGACAGCTGATCCTTGTGTCTCTCAAGAGAAAGGTCAGCCCAACCTCGTCCTGCTTCTCCTCCTCTGAAAGGGGTTTTCAAACTATTTCTCTGGGCAGGTAAAGATGCCATTCTTCCCAGATCCACCAAAGTGCACCCAAAGAATTTTTGCTCCTTCTCAAGGAGATAAGAAACTAGCTGTTCTTCGAGGTCTGCTTTTAAAAGCGGTTTCTTTTCAAGCTTTGTCTCTTGAACCGCTTGCATCAACAATTTCTCTATCCGTATCATTTACACTGCGCTCAGACCCTAAGGTCAAAATATCATCATGCCAGACGGCAGTTCTGTCATTGGGTGTTGCAGAAGTGTGCCCCACATCCACTGTGCACATCCAAGATTTTATTTATCGATGAGGCAGGGTTCATAAGAGATGGTGCTTTGAATTTCCATAACCAGCATTTGTGGCCAGATGTAAATCTCCAAGCAGTTCAGGAAAGAGGGCATCAACACCGATTTTCAATCAACGTTTGGCGTACACGGTGTATGGCGTACTTGGCGACAGATTAATAGATCGATAGGTGCTACCACAAAGATTAACTAGGGGACGGCGGGCATACCTCGGCCTACTCGTTCCCCAGATCTCAGTCCCCTCGGCTTTTGCCCGCATCTCGTGGTCGTGCGGTAGCGTTCTCGCTTCCCACGCCCGGGTTCCCGGGTTCGATTCCCGGCGGGGTCAGGGATTTTCTCTGCCTCGTGATGGCTGGGTGTTGTGTGCTGTCCTTAGGTTAGTTAGGTTTAAGTAGTTCTAAGTTCTAGGGGACTGATGACCATATCTGTTAAGTCCCATAGCGCTCAGAGCCATCCCCTCGGCTTTTGGTTACGGGGACGTTTGAAGAAATTGGTCTACGCCACGCCAATCAACGATGTGCGGATATTACAGGGTCGCGTCTTCAATGCGTTCCAGCAAGTACACAACGAGCGGGTATAATCCAAAGGGTGCGTGATTCCTTAGGCAGGAGGGAAAGGGGTACATTGTCACGAATGGACGCCACGTTGAACGCCTCCTGTAAACACTTGTTTATCGGAGAAAATATGCATTTCCGGACCCATGTTTATTGGACTTATTTTTCTTGTTTCGATGAGTACTACCATCTCTCAGAGTATTCGACACTCTTTCTGAACACTCTGTATATGAGGGAGTGCTGAAAAGTAATGTCTCCGAATTTTTTATGTGAAAAGTCTTAAAGCTTTTTAAATAAGGCAAACTTTATTAACATTCTACATCTTTATTCTTCATGTCTACATATTTATTTTTCAACGTAGTCTACCTGGACATCTCTGTCAACCAGAACACATTTCTGAAACTTCCTGGCAGATTAAAACTGCAATATACGGTTGTATGATCATATCAGTCCTTCATACTCCCAGCTAGGTTGGATACGCCCACATAAGGCACGCGATCTCCACACGATGTGCTTACTTCATCGATTTCTTAGCCACTGGTGCCTCCAATACTTATCTTCTCACATTAAACACCTATCATCATTCCACAACCGCAGTACCAGATCGGATACGTCTAGCATCTTGGCTGTACCTTTACATAACACAAAATCTTTCTCCGTGTCATTCTCCATCTCGGCCATACGACTATGGAACGCGCTCCCCTGTGATCTGCGTCTTATCCAGAACCACTCAACATTCAAGAGGGGACTCAAGACTTACATATTAGGGACGGTATAGCCACCATTGTTGTGCCCCTCTCATCTTTTCCTTTCTGCTCTCCATCATAGCTTCGAATTTTACCATTCTATTTCCCTTCCTCTAACCTATCTACTTCTTCTATATCTCTTTCACCCCATTCCATCGTCTTATGTCTCTGCTTGATGAGAATAACTCACAAGCTGCAAGAACATAACGAGAAAATTCCCAACTAGCAATAGGACTGACATTCATAAAAGAAAAATATGTTTACTTTCATATACATAGTCATTATTATTATTATTATTATTCTTGATTGTTATAATTATTTTATGATTGTTATAATTATCATTGTACTACTTTTATAATCTCTATTTTTTTTCTTTAACATTAATACTGTATAACATGTTATATGTCCTTAATGTTCTGTAGAAACTGAAATTTGTTGAATCTGAGTATGCCTGGTTAGGTGTAAGAGAGGGCCTGAAGGCCCTAATCTTGCCAGGTAAAATAAATGCATAAATAAAAAATAAATAAATAAAACTGTGTGCCGGACCGAGACTGGAACTCGCAGGAGAGCTTTTGTGAAGTTTGGAGGGTAGGAGGCGAGGTACTGGCGGAGGTAAAGCTGTGAGGACGGGGCGTGAGTCGTGCTTGGGTATCTCAGTTGGTAGAGCACTTGCCCGCGAAAGGCAAAGGTCCCGAGTTCGAGTCTCGGTCGGGCACACAGTTTTAATCTGCCAGGAAGTTTCACATCAGCGCACACTTCGTTGCAGAGTGAAAATCTCATTCTGGAACACATTTCTCCTAACGAGAGACCATTTTGTTGACACCGTCACCAGAATGTTCGACTTTGTTGACGGAGCCCCAAACTTCACCTTCGCTTGAACCGCTTCATGCCTAACAAAGTGAAACCCTCAAGGTGTAAATTCAGGAAACGGATGAAAGTAAGACGAGACGAAGTCGGGACTTATGGAGGATGATCGATGACATTGAGCACAAGGCGTCGGATTGCAGCTGGTGTCGCAGCGCTCGTGCGTAATCTGGCATTATGATGCTGAACGAGAGGGTGGTCGATTTATGGACGAACTGTCGGAGTTCGAAACTCCATTACAGCACTCAGTTCCTGACACAGCGACACACGTCACACGCCGCCATGTTACAATTCGGAGACCTCTAACAGCGTGAGAGTTGCGACTAGCGTCAGCGCAGCAGGAAGTGACCGAGTGGTTTTCAGCCGATTTTGAGAACAAAATACACTACTGGCCATTAAAATTACTACACCAAGCAGAAATGCAGATGATAACCGGGTATTCATTGGACAAATATACTAGAACTGACATGTGATTACATTTTCACGCAATTTGGGTGCATAGATCCTGAGAAATCAGTACCCAGAACAACCACCTTTGGCCGTAATAACGTCCTTGATACACCTGGGCATTGAGTCAAACAGTGCTTGGATGGCGTGTACAGGTACAGCTGCCCATGCAGCTTCAACACCATACCACAGTTCATCAAGAGTAGTGACTGGCGTATTGTGACGAGCCAGTTGCTCGGCCACCATTGACCAGACGTCAAGAATTGGTGAGAGATCTGGAGAATGTGCTGGCCAGGGCAGCAGTCGAACATTTTCTGTATCCAGAAAGGCCCGTACAAGACCTGCAACATGCGGTCGTCCATTATCCTGTCGAAATGTCGTAACACATCTGTAATGTAACGTCCACTGTTCAAAGTGCCGTCAATGCGAACAAGAGGTGACCGAAACGTGTAACCAATGGCACCACATACCTTCACGCCGGATGATAGCCAGTATGGCGATGACGAATACACGCTTCCAATGTGCGTTCACCGCGATGTCGCCAAACAGGATGCGACCATCACGATGCTGTAAACAGAACCTCGATTCATCCGAAAAAATGACGTTTTTGCCATTCGTCCACCCAGGTTCGTCGTCGAGTACATCATCGCAGGCGCTTCTGTCTGTGATGCAGCGTCAAGGGTAACCGCAGCCACGGTCTCCGAGCTGATAGTCCATGCTGCTGGAAACGTCGAACTATTCGTGCAGATGGTTGTTGTCTTGCAAACGTCCCCATCTATTGACTCAGGGATCGAGACGTGGCTTCACGATCCGTTACAGCCGTGCGGATAAGATGCCTATCATCTCGACTGCTAGTGATACGAGGCCGTTGGGATCCAGCACGGCGTTCCGTATTACACTGCTGAACCCACCGATTCCATTTCTGCAAACAGTCATTGGATCTCGACCAACGTGAGCAGCAATGTCGCGATACGATAAACCGCAATCGTGATAGGCTACAATCCGACCTTTATCAAAGTCGGAAACGTGATGGTACGCATTTATGCTCCTTAGACGAGGCATCACAACAACGTTTCACCAGGCAACGCCGGTAAACTGCTGTTTGTGTATGAGAAATCGGTTGGAAACTTTCGTCGTGTGAGCACGTTGTAGGTGTCACCACCGGCGCCAACCTTGTGTGAATGCTGTGAAAAGCTAATCATTTGCATATCACAGCATCTTCTTCCTGTCGATTAAATTTCGCGTCTGTAGCACGTCATCTTCGTGGTGTAGCAATTTTAATGGCCAGTAGCGTAAAAAATTCGCAGGCGTTACTTTTCCGTGTGTCTTCGTGTAATAACGGATGCAAAATAAAAAAGGGGCATTATTTGTTGAGCGCTCGTATATTTCTCTCCTGACGGAAACGCAAATAAGACTAATAATAACAGTTTACAGAGAGAGGCTTAAGCAGTCATCATCTCCAAAGCGCGCCCCACGCAGAGAATGCTTAAGTGGTCCAAACAGATGCAAGAGCAAGGTCCTCTAGAGCGGGTGAGGCGAGTTGTCTGCATACCTTGCCTGTGAATGAACCGGGGCGGTATCTTAGTACAAGACTGCAGGGCCGCCGTGAAGAACTCTGCAGTGACGTGGGGAGTGCAGACGTGGATGGAAGAAGCTGGCGCCGGCTGTTGCCGGGTGGTCGGGTGGTTTGGGTCGGCGGCCAGTGGCCGGCCCGCGGCCCTATTCCTGGCCGTGAGCGAATCCCCCCCGAAATACCCCGGCCAGGCCAGCCGGCTCTCCGCTCCGGCCGGCCTCTGGCCCGTTCCGCTGGGAACGCGTGACGCGCTGGCGCCGGTACGGTGTAGGCGGGCGCGGTTCGGCGTCCACCGGCCGTGACACGGCGGAACCGATCATTCAGCACCTCCGGAGGGCAAGGGATTCGCTGCGGCGCCGTTACTCTCCCTGGAATACTAAGGAGACGCGGGCGGATGTAACACTCCTGCCCTGGCCCCGCACGGAGTTAACACGCCAGCTCGTTATTATTATGCACGCCGACATGGCCATAAAAAGAATGGTACATCAAACTCTACACTTAAAGATCATAGACACGCATAGTGTACGTTTCCATATATTTTCTGGTCCTGGGCAGTGGTTTGTTGTGAACATTCACACGGTCTGAAACTTCCTGGCAGATTAAAACTGTGTGCCGGACCGAGACTCAAACTCGGGACGTTTGCCTTTCGCGGGCAAGTGCTCTACCATCTGAGCTACCCAAGCACGACTCACGCCCCGTCCTCACAGCTTTACTTCTGCCAGTACCTCGTCTCCTACCTTCCAAACTTTACAGAAGCTCTCCTGCGAACCTCAGATGGTAGAGCACTTGCCCGCGAAAGGCAGAGGTCCCGAGTTCGAGTCTCGGTCCGGCACACAGTTTTAATCTGCCAGGAAGTTTCATATCAGTGCACACTCCGCTGCAGAGTGAAAATCTCATTCTGGATTCACACGGTCAGTCATCGATCTCATACACAAGCGCTATCGCTGGTAATAGAAAACTGCGAAGTACTACACGTATGTCCTACACCTCATTATACTGAGATTGGTAGCTCACTTAAAGAGTGTTAAGCCTATTCAGACATATCGCCTCATTATGTCTTCCAATTCTTTATTTACATCTCTTTCCACCGAGCGACGTGCCGTAGTGGTTACCACACTGGACTCACATTCGGTAGCACCACGGTTCAAACCGGCGTCCGGCCATCCTGATTTACGTTTTCCGTGATTTCCCTAAATTGCTTTATGCAAATTCCTGGATGGTTGCTTTGAAAGGGCACAGCCGACTTCCTTCCCCATCTTTCCCTAACCCGATGGGATCGATCACCTCGCTGTTTGGTCCCCTCCTCCAAATTCAGCCAACCAATCTACCAGTTTCTCCTTCTCTCTCTCTCTCTCTCTCTCTCTCTCTCTCTCTCTCTCTTTCTCTTTCTCTCTCTTTCCTCCTCGCCCCCCCCCCCCCCCCCCCCCTCCGTTGATTCCTTTTTAAGTTTGTTACAGAATGCTCAACATTTCACCAAATTTAATATTGACCCTTCAAGTGTTGCGTACAAATGGTTGCACGGAACGTACGATGGGCTTTATGGTTGACAGACACACTTATACACTGATAAACCGAAACATTATGACCACTGCCGACAGCGCGCCGGACGCCGCCTGGTGACGCGGTAACAGATGTAGTGGAGCGGACACGGACGGCGGGTCACGTAGCGAAGATACGGGCTGCAAACGAGGAAATCCATTGAGATAAGTGACTTTGACAAATTGAAAATTGTTATTACGCAGAGCCTGTGCGAGTATCTCGAAGGCAGCGAAGCTGGTCGAATGTTCACGTGCTACTGTCGTGGGCATCTACGGAAAGAGATAGGAGGACAGTAAAACTACTACTATGCGCTAAATGGTTGGATGTCCGCGAATATTCACAGAACGCGGGTATCGGAGGATTGTCTGCTCTGTAACGTAAAATACGTGGTAAACTGCGGCGTCTCTGCTGGTGCAAGCACAGCTGTTTTGGAGCATATCCTTCATCGTACATTGTCGAACGTGGACCTCCGCAGCAGACTAGCGACATGATGACCCAACGACATCGTCAGTTACGATTGCAGTGGGCTCGGGACCGTCAGGATTTGGCCGTCGATCAAAGCAAATGTGTCGACTTCTCGGGTGAATAACATTTTTGCTACACTAGGTCGATGGTCAACTCCACAAATGCTGTGACAAGGTGAGCGGCGACTGGAATCGTGCAGAGCGCCACGGACGCAGGCTGGTGGAAGTACTATTATGTTATGGGAGACATTCTCCTGCGCTCGCATGGGACCTGTGGTAGTAATCGAAGACACGCTGACAGCTGCGAAACACCTGCATCCCTTCATGCTCGATGTCTTCCCCGACGGCGATCTCATCTGTCATCAGTATAATTGTCCGCGTCTCGGAGCCAGAACAGTGCTACATTGGTTTGACGAGCATTATAGTGAACTCACGTTGATGTCTCGGCTACCAAATCGCCTGATGTAAATCCTAATGCACCCATCTGGGTCGCTATCGGACGCCATCAATGCGTACGCAGATTAGCGGCCCGTTATTTACGCGAATTACGTGATTTGTGCGTAGACATCTAATGTCTCATACCTCCACAAACCTAACAAAAAAACTGTCGGATCCCTGATACGCAGAATCAATTATGTATTTCGTTCCAAAGACGGACAAACAAGCTATTAAGCAGGTGGTCATTATGTTTTGGCTCGCCAGTGTATCTACTGGACTCTTTTCCTTTGACGCTCTTCACCATTCCCAGGCTTATCTACATCTACATTTATACTCCGCAAGCCACCCAACGGTGTGTGGCGGAGGGCACTTTACGTGCCACTGTCACGTCGTCCCTTTCCTGTTCCAGTCGCGTATGGTTCGCGGGAAGAACGACTGCCGGCAAGCCTCCGTGCGCGCTCGAATCTCTCTAATTCTACATTCGTGATCTCCTCGGGAGTTATAAGTAGGGGGAAGCAATATATTCGATACCTCATCCAGAAACGCATCCTCTCGAAACCTGGACAGCAAGCTACACCGCGATGCTACGCGCCTCTCTTGCAAAGTCTGCCACTCGAGTTTGCTAAACATCTCCGTAACACTGTCACGCTTACCAAATAACCCTGTGACGAAACGCGCCGCTCTTCTTTGGATCTTCTCTATCTCCTCCGTCAACGCGACCTGGTACGGATCCCACACTGATGAGCAATACTCAAGTATAGGTCGAACGAGTGTTTTGTAAGCCACCTCCTTTGTTGATGGACTACATTTTCTAAGGACTCTCCCAACGAATCTCAACCTGGCACCCACATTACCAACAATTAATTTTATATGATCATTCCACTTCAAATCGTTCCGTACGCATACTCCCAGATATTTTACAGAAGTAACTACTACCAGTGTTTGTTCCGCTATCATATAATCATACGATAAAGGATCCTTCTTTCTTTGTATTCGCAATACATTACATTTGTCTATGCTAAGGGTCAGTTGCCACTCCCTGCACCAAGTGCGTATCCGCTGCAGATCTTCCTGCATTTCGCTGCAATTTTCTATGCTGCAACTTCTCTGTATGCTACAGCATCATCCGCGAAAAGCCGCATGGAACTTCCGAAACTATCTTGCTCTTCACTCCGCATCAGACCGATCGCCATGCGAACGAGCTACAGCTGGTGTCAGAATTCCTTCTAGGAGTTGTACAGGAGTCTTAGTAGATAAAGTTATGATAAGGACACCATGCCCGGAAATGAACCTTTTGGATGTAAAATCATTTTTAAGATGGAACAACTTCCAAATATCCCGCTTTAAGGTAGGCGCACAGCAGAGACAATGAGCTCTGCAGGAGTCCAGGGCGTGGCCAGTGTTCCCAGTTCCCTTCTCTTGATGGAGGACGTCCTCTTCAAAGTCCTGAGTGCTGCGTGGTTGTTGAAGCACCACCGAGAGCCCTCCCAGTAACTGACGCACAAATTTCTCGAAGACGTTGTAGTAGTCGCACGAAATGTTATGTGATACCATAATTATAAAAGTGATTGACGATGGACCGCTCTTCTCAGCTTTGTGCGTATCATGAAGCCGGGAGATTTATATTCAAACGATACATTTCCGGACCTAGGTTCCTTCACCGAACTTTGTCTACTAACAAGGGGAGGCCGCCAATTGTGAAATTCAGATTCGATTCATACTGCGCATAATAAAAGCTCATGGCCAGAGGTGTAATGTGGCAAAGCACCAAGATGCACTTCTCAGCCGTTGTCGAGAAAATCGGCAGTTAAAAGAAACCGTTGCGATGAAATACTCTCTACGATTAATAATTTTTCACAGCGTCGTGGCGCAGCGGTAAGCGCTCGGGTCTGTAATCCGAAGGTCGCCGGATCGAATCTCGCACCATGCAATTTTTTTTAGTATTTGTTTTTTATAATTCAAATATATATATATATATATATATATATATATATATATATATATAATTCCCGGCAATCAGTTACCACAATTATGCATATAATAAGTTGTTGAAAGTCGTTTGTCGTGGAAAAACTGGCGACTTCGAACATCATTATGTTTTCCGCAAACAAAGTTGTATTTCACAAATGTTATTAATTGTATTCATAATGTTAACCACGTATAGTTAACGGAAGACGTAGAAACGACATTCCGAAATGAATACGTATAGCGTAAGTCAAACGTTCGAATTAGAATAGAGACCCCACGAACACAAATTCGCTGTGGCAGGCATGAAATATAAACTCCGTTACTCGCTCGTTACACTTGAAGGACAGATGTTGAATGGGCCGAAACGAGCCGCTGCATAACAGCGTAGTTGCCTGCTAACTTCGAAAGAAGGTAGATGCGGTCCCTAGCGCAACTTATAACATCGTCGAAAATCAGTGGGGACGGGAGAGCTTTGGTACACCCTGTTAAAAAAAACGGAAAAATGGAGGCGGTACAATTGGAGAGCGATCCACCTTCACCAGCATGCATAAGCAATTCATTAATAGTATATATATATATATATATATATATATATATATATATATATATATATATTTGAATTACAAAAAACTAATAATTAAAAAAAATTGCATCGCGCGAGATTCGATCCGGCGACCTTCGGATTACGAACCCGAGCACTTACCGCTGCGCCACGACGCTGTAGAAAATTATTAATCGTAGAGAGTATTTCACTGCAATGGTTTCTTTTAACTGTCGATTTTCTCGACAACGGCTGAGAAGTGCATCTTGGTGCTTTGCCACATTACACCTCTGGCCATGAGCTTCTATTATGCGTAGTATGAATCGAATCTGAATTTCACAATTGGCGGCCTCCCCTTGTAAGTCCCTCTACAACGGCTGTAATAGGAATTGCGAAACGCCGTGTGTATCGTAATCAATGCGAGTAAATGAAACCTCGATTGAAATGAGCACAGTAAGTTTACCACCAGTGATGCCCAGCCGTAGGGCTGTATGTTTTGGGATATTCGGGGGAGGGGGGATTTGTGCTGTCGACCACCTGAGAAGTGTAAGAGTAACTGTGACAAGTGTCTTTATGAACATCATGTTATGAAAAGGTGAAGTAAATCTGTGGTCAACGTAAGAGGTAGCCGGCCGGAGTGGCCGTGCGGTTTTAGGCGCTGCAGTCTGGAGCCGAGCGACCGCTACGGTCGCAGGTTCGAATCCTGCCTCGGGAATGGATGTGTGTGATGTCCTTAGGTTAGTTAGGTTTAATTAGTTCTAAGTTCTAGGCGACTGATGACCTCGGAAGTTAAGTTGCATAGTGCTCAGAGCCATTTGAACCATTTTTGAACCTAAAAGGTAGTTTTGAACACGACAATTCTGTTTAGAAATATTTCCAGGACCATTCGGAAGTATGTAGTCGGACAATTACTGAGTTGGTGGCTAAGAGGGTTAAGTAACATCAAAAATTCAGAAGACCACCGTTCAATCTTTTGTCGATCCTAGGACTTTTTTGGTCACTTATCACTTCTATGGTTTCTGTCAGTTATGTGTGTTCGTGAAAAATGTCAAACTGAATTTGGTTCTGAGTCAGTGTTAAGCTGTATGTCCTCCAAAACTGGAGGGGTACGTCAAGTCAAAGATCGGAAAAAACCATGGCACATCGATTGCAACAGGACCATACCTAGTAAAGCAGGACCAGTCCTAGTAAAGCACCAACCATCAGATTGTGAGCCGCTTTACCTTGTATTGTATGTTAACCGGGGACCTAGAAACGACGGAGAGGCTCCGTCCCCGCCGCAGCCGCAGTGGTCCGCAACCCCACGACGACCACCGCAGTCCACTTTACCCTTCCACCGCCCCACACCGAACCCAGGGTTATTGTGCGGTTCGACCCCCGGTGGAACCCCAGGGAACATCTCACACCAGACGTGTAACTCGTATGTTTGCGTGGTAGAGCAAAAGGTAGTGTACGCGTACGTGGAGAACTTGTTTGCGTAGCAATCGCCGACATAGTGTAACTGAGGCGGAATAACGGTAACCAGCCCGCATTCGCAGAGGCAGATGGAAAACCACCTAAAAACCATCCACAGACTGGCCGGTTCACTGGACCTCAACACAAATCCGCCGGGCGGAAATTAAGAATCCATATATTTCACATACTGCTCTTTTTTCCTCAATCCTTAAAGCCACAGCTATCTAAAACGAGGCAGCCGGACTTCGATACGGCCCGCCCCCTGACCTCTGCACTCCCATCTACCCACCTGGTTCTCAGTTTATTTTACATCTGCGTTTGCACTGCCGGAAGATGCTTGACATAGGCTACACCGTGTACCATTGTCGTTGTCGCCTGCTCCCTGGCCCATTCGCGAATGATGCGCTGGCTCGAGTACGTAACATCTGTTGTACCGCCATGATCATTTCGCAAGACCTACGTGGCACACAGTACCCGAAACACGGACTAGCCGCGCCGTTGAGGGCGTAATACACTGGCGGAGCTGCTGTGACATTTGAGGCGGTCGGTGATGAGCTCACAACGCAGTCTCACCTATGACGCCTCGGGAGTCCTTGCGGCGTTGATTAACCTGTACCCGATAACTGAAGCTCGTTGCTTTGCGTCGGAGAAAGTTGCACTTAGCTGGCGTGGATTGCACAAGACGCCCAGAGAATGTGGCTTTCAGTATGCGAAAAAAAAAGTATTATATACGTGAGAAGATTATTAGGGAGTAGTAGCGTATCCCAGTTCAGTACTACTAGCGGCACATAAGTCAATTAAATGTTTTCTTGTAGTAGTAATTTCCGTTTAGCACCTGTATCGTCATTGTGTTCCATAATGGCGTCATGGTTATGTCCCACTGACACCCCGCATGCTTTCGTAGTAGGCAAACGGTAACCCTGGGTGATGTGCTAGCCTTCGACAGCGGCGTAGTCAGTGCGTCTGCGAATTGTTTGAAGAAATATTCATCGCTAGTGTCGACCAGCGAGGGAAGGCGATTTGATTAGCAAACTTTGTACGAACGTCCGTGGATAAATTCTAAATCTTTCTGCGGGGTCTCACGCAGTGAGAACATGTGGCACTATATTATCACGTTTTTATTACATCGCCTTCTTGTTTGTCTGTCTGTTCGGTACAAATTATGTAATTGATTTTAAACTAACGTCCCGATGAGCTAGAGACTGGAATTTTAAACACTTCAGAACTACAGGACTATGCAATATTAACTCGCTTTCTTGTGTGGCCGAGAGTACTTTGTGTACAACTGCCATTGCCCTCTTTTCCTGTTCCAGTCAGGAATGGTTCGCGGGAAAAATGAGTGTTGGCAACTCTCCGTGTTAGTTCGATCTCTTTGATTTCTACATTCATTCTCTTTTCGCGAGATATACGTAGGAGAAAGCAGTATATTGGCTGAAACAAGTCAAGAGAAACTGATATAAACCTGAAATTTACCACATGTCTCCGTTGTAATCTCATCAAAATGTTTGAAATCGACTGAAAAATTTCACACAAGCGGGATTAAAAAGCACAACATAATGAACTAAATAAATGTGAATTTTTAATATACAATGTTTTTAAATAGGAAAGATATTTTCAACCCTGCCCCATACACATTACTATCCCCATACAGACAGTACTGAAAATTTCTTGTTCTGAATTTTTACTAACTATGAAAATACTCGTAAGATTTAAAACAAACAAAAATAACGGGGCGCATAGCAATACATAATACTGACAAATGTATAGTTCAGCTCCATACTATTACAGTACTACTAATACAATACTGGCCATTGAAATTGCTACACCACGAAGATGACGTGCTACAGACGCGAAATTTAACCGACAGGAAGAAGATGCTGTGATATGCAAATGATTAGCTTTTCAGAGCATTCACACAAGGTTAGCGCCGGTGGCAACACCTACAACGTGCTGACATGAGGAAAGTTTCAACCGATTTCTCATACACAAACAGCAGTTGACCGGCGTTGCCTGGTGAAACGTTGTTGTGATGCCTCGTGTAAGGAGGAGAAATGCGTACCATCACGTTTCCGACTTTTATAAAGGTCGGATTGTAGCCCCTCGCGATTGCGGTTTATCGTATCGCGACATTGCTGCTCGCGTTCGTCGAGATCCAATGACTGTTAGCAGAGTATGGAATCAGTGGGTTCAGGAGGGTAATAAGGAACGCCGTGCTGGATCCCAACGGCCTCGTATCACTAGCAGTCGAGATGACAGGCATCTTATCCGGACGGCTGTAACGGATCGTGCAGCCACGTCTAGATCCCTGAGTCAACAGATGGGGACGTTTGTAAGACGACAACTATCTGCACGAACAGTTCGACGACGGAGCGCCTGCGATGGTGTACTCAGCGACGAACCTGGGCGCACGAATGGCAAAACGTCATTTTTTCGGATGAATCCAGGTTCTGTTAACAGCATCATGATGGTCGCATCCGTGTTTGGCAACATTGCGGTGAACGCACATTGGAAGCTGTATTCGTTATCGCCATACTGGCCTATCACCCGGCGTGATGGCGTGGGGTGCCATTGGTTACACGTCTCGGTCACCTCTTGTTCGCATTGACTGCACTTTGAACAGTGGACGTTACATTTCAGATGTGTTACGCTCCGTGGCTCTACCCTTCATTCGATCCCTGCGAAGCCCTACATTTCAGCAGGATAATGCACAACCGCATGTTGCAGGTCCTGTACGGGCCTTTCTGGATACAGAAAATGTTCGACTGCTGCCCTGGCCAGCACATTCTCCAGATCTCTCAGCAATTGAAAACGTCTGGTCAATGGTGGCCGAGCAACTGGCTCGCCATAATACGCCAGTCACTACTCTTGATGAACTGTGGTATCGTGTTGAAGCTGCATGGTCAGCTGTACCTGTACACGCCATCCAAACTCTGTTTGACTCAATGCCCAGAATGGCCGTTATTACGGCCAGAGGTGGTTGTTCTGGGTACTGATTTCTCAGGATCTATGCACCCAAATCGCGTGGAAATCTAATCACATGTCAGTTCTAGTATAATATATTTGTCCAATGAATACCCGTTTATCATTTGCTGTAGCAATTTTAATGGCCAGTAGTGTATATGTCGCCTTCGTGGTGTTGCATTACTAATGGCCAACGGCGTTTGTAGTCATTTAGCACTTGCCCACGGCTGGGGAGAACAGTGCCCAGCTAAAAGATCGTAAAGCGCTTTCCGTGGTCGGAAACCGGAGATAGATTCGGTACACCGTTGCGGAGTTTGCCGGCCACGCGGCTGGCGAGATGATGGAGTGCCGCGCGACCGGCTGGATGTCCGTATTATTAGCTGCGCGGCCACGCCGCCCACCGGCCGCGTCCCGGCACTTTCCGGCAGCTGTGGTGGGATGGGCCCGTCCTAGCCGGCCGTTTGGCGAGCCGCGGGTATTTCGGTAGCGGCGGAGCACTGGCCGCTGCCGCCGGCGCCGGTGGGTGGGCGTGGCTGCCGCACGGTGGGCGCGTGCTGCGCCGCCTCCACACTGCTTACTCTACATCTACATGGGTACTCTGCAAATAACATTTAAGTGCCGGGCAGAGGGTTCATCGAACCACCTTCACAATAATTCTCTATTATTCCATTCTCGTACAGCGCGCGGAAAGAACGAACACCTGTATCTTTCCGTACCAGCTCTGATTTCCCTTATTTTATCACGGTGATCGTTTCTCGCTGTGTAGGTCGGTGTCAACAAAATATTTTCGCATTTGGAGGAGAATGTTGGAGATTGGAATTTCGTGAGAAGATCCCGTCGCAACGAAAAACGCCTTTCTTTTAACGATTTCCAGCCCAAATCCTGTATCATTTCTCTGACACACTCTCCCATATTTCGGGATAATACAAAACGTGCTGCCCTTCTTTGAACTTTTTCGATATACTCCGTCAGTCCTATCTGGTAAGGATCCCATACCGCGGAGCAGTATTCTAAAAGGGGACGGACAAGCGTAGTGTACGCAGTCTGCTTAGTAGGTCTGTTACATTTTCCAAGAGTCCTGCCAATAAAACGCAGCGTTTGAATAGCCTTCCCCACAACATTTTCTGTGCATTCTTTCCAATTTAAGTTGTTCGTAATCGTAATACCTAGGTATTTAGTTGAATTTACGGGTTTTAGGTTAGACTTATTTATCGTGTAACCGAAATTTAACGAGTTCCTATTAGCACTCATGTGGATGACCTCACACTTTTCGTTATTTAGGGTCAACTGCCACTTTTCGCACCATTCAGATATTTTTTCTAAATCGTTTTGCAGTTTGTTTTGATCTTCTGATGATTTTATTAGTCGATAAAGGACAGCGTCATCTGCAAACAACCGAAGACGGCTGCTCAGATTGTCTCCCAAATCTATATAGATAAGTAACAGTAAAGAGCCTATAACACTACCGCCGGCCGCGGTGGTCTGGCGGTTCTAGGCGCTCAGTCCGGAACCGCGCGACTGCTACGGTCGCAGGTTCGAATCCTGCCTCGGGCATGGATGTGTGTGATGTCCTTAGGTTAGTTAGGTTTAAGTAGTTCTAAGTTATAGGGGACTGATGACCACAGATGTTAAGTCCCATAGTGCTCAGAGCCATTTGAACCATTTTTTTATAACACTACCTTGGGGAACGCCAGAAATCACTTCTGTTTTACTCGATGACTTTCCGTCAATTACTACGAGCTGTGACCTTTCTGACAGGAAATCGCAAATCCAGTCACATAACTCACACGATGTTCCATAAGCACGCAATTTTACTACGAACCGTTTGTGTGGTACAGTGTCAAAAGCCTTCCGGAAATCCAGGAATACGGAATCGATCTGAAATCCCTTGTCAATAGCACGCAGCACAACATGTGAATAAAGAGCTAGTTGTGTTTCACGCGAACGATGTTTTCTAAACCCATGTTGACTGTGTGTCAATAGACCGTACTGTACTCCCTCTGTTCACGAACGGTACACCCGCTGAGACATGCGAGGCGCAGTATCGGCACTGTTCTGCCTATTCCTGCGAGGGAGAATAACTAAGCTATTCTGTCGAAAACTGACGTTCTGAAACTTCGGCTCTGTTCAGAATACAGTTTGAATCTCACGAAGGAGAAAACAGCAACCAGCCACCGACAACAGTGCTATTCATTTACACAAATATCGGCGATGCCGGTTTCAGACCGACAAGTTCATCTTCAGACGGATGTACACGTTTATATTAAGTTTGTTGTTATTTCCATTACTTTTTGGCTGCTTTTTCCACCTTGTTCTGAAGTTCCTCGGGTTGGTTGTGTTCTAAAGGCAAAAACGATGTGAGGGACGGCATATTTAACTGTAATCGTTCCAAGTAACGAATGAAAACAATGTAAACAAATCTCTACGGTAGAACTTTTTTAGTCTTAGGTTACGTACGTCGAAGTTCGCCAGTAATACACTTGCATTGTTCACGAAACAATAAAAAATACAAACACCGTTTTTTGTATATAAATATGGTGCTCTGTACTATGTGCATATATTTAGATCACGAAAGTGCGCACATTTAAACAACATTTCTTCCCGTGCTCCATACACGAATGGAACTAGACGAACCTTTCATAACTGGTACAGTGGAAAGCACTCTCTGCCATGCACTTTACAGTTGTTTGCTGAATTTGGATGTAGATGTAAATCAACTTTTATGATTCAAGAGCCTAGTTCTTGTGCAACAACTCCCAGTATGTGATTCTGAAATGTCCGTCTCCGTGTCTTAGTTACTGCCACGCGGGACTTTAAAAAAGCCTTATGGACTCTTTCCACGTTTTCTCCGCTGATACAGAAGGTCGACAGATCGTGCAGTCGTATTTCCTCACACTGACGATACGGCCCATATGCGTGTTCCGTGTGGTGAGTTGTTACTTACCTGCTCGCGATTTTGAGGGGCAAAATAGCATATTTTCTTTAGTCAAAACGGAACCTCTTGCCGACTGCTAACAACTTCCCTTGTTTTTAAGTTTCAGTAATATAACCTGAAGATTTTTTCTCAAGTTATTGGCTTTCTGGAGGTGCCTAGTCAGCCAGCTCAATAGGGGAATGTCAATCATGACGATATGAGCGTATGGACAACGCAACACCACACAATGCCCACCCCCTCCCCCCTTGACCTGGTAATCTGCCGTACTGACCGCGCAGTTCCCGAAGCGGACAAACTTGATGGTATTCACCACTGGCATTATGCGAGACGGCTACAACAGATGGCCAACAGAGAGAGCTATTCTGCTGCGCACGAACCACTAGATTTAGGCTATCGTCAGCTGCGTATACTATGTCGTCACGATAATCACACTCTGAAGCCTAATCCGCGTGTGAAGCTCTTGGGAAAGGACTGTGTGTCCTTTTGTGACATTAGCTGTGGGCTGTGACAACTGCCCCGGGATCTCCACACCCGGGTGGGTTTCCACTCCCAATCTTGTGTCATAGTCATTCACGAATCTTTTCTTAAGAAACTTTAAATACGGTTTTTACAGTAGACAAGATTTTGGATTTTTATCTGGACTGTGACGAGAGGAAATTGTAGCAGTTGTACTTGACAAAGATGTAAATTTCGTTGAATGTATCTAATGTTCAAATGGTTCAAATGGCTCTGAGCACTATGGGACTTAACAGCTGTGGTCATCAGTCCCCTAGAACTTAGAACTACTTAAACCTAACTAACCTAAGGACATCACACACATCCATGCCCGAGGCAGGATTCGAACCTGCGACCGTAGCAGCATCTAATGTCTTGAGCTGAATGTGAATGCAGGCCCTGTTGTCGTATTTCATGGATGAATTCTTCTCGGGTTATCGAACTAGCCATATTCTCGGAAGTGACTTCTCCAGAAGATGACAAGTAAGAAAAGTACCGAGACGTAGCTACGCACCAACCAGTTTACTCGACTGATACCGCTAGAGAAATCCGTCCACGTCTTAAGCGTTTATGAAAACACTAAACTCAGCACTAGTTACTGACGTGCACGCCGGCGATCCACATTTCGTTGTTCCGTTGGTGAACCAGCAAAGTGTGTACGAGACAGGTTGCCGTTGCAACGTTACCAACGACTGTTACTAGCAGTCCAGCAGAGGGCGAGTGCACAGCCTGTTAAATGGCTCGTCTACACAGGGGTTTCGTTGCTTTATGCTCTTACGTAAGTGGTTAACGATTAGTAATGTTGCCTACGAGGTCAGTAAGTGACAACTGATATACAAGAGTAAACTGAGCAATAAAATCAGGAACTGAGGATATTAATCTATGTTTAGCAAACGTTAGAATTATATCGTTGCTTTATTGATAGAAAATTACTTTGCTATGAATGATGGCCCTACACACAATGGTGCAATCGAATCTATGATAGTTTTAGCACAGTAGTTGCAGGCAATAAACAGTTCACTACATCACAGTCATATGTGTGCGAAATCTTATGGGACTTAAATACTAAGGTCACCAGTCCCTAAGCTTACACACTACTTAACCTAAATTATCCTAAGCACAAACACACACAACCATGCCCGAGGGAGGACTCGAACCTCCGCCGAGACCAGCCGCACAGTCCATGACTGCAGTGACATCACAGTCACTGTGAATTCCACTCTGTTCACGGCTCAAAAACTTATAAACCGAAGACTAGCTTCTGAACAATCCTATTGGCATGATCATACCTCGGAAATAAAACGCGTGTGGCCCCAGGCCATTTTAAATGCTCACGTAAATCGCACGGCTGCCAACATACAAAACACCACGCTCTCTGCCGTGCGTCTCTTGTCCTGCGTTTTGTCACGTGACACACGGCTCTAGTCAAATTAACATCCACATACCTCACCGTCATTCGTTTACAAACACTTTTCGCGATATACAAATACTTAAACCAAATACTTTACGCAGTTCTGTACACACTTACTGTATCACATGCTACTGTATGTTCGCATTAAAGTTATTTTTATTTTAACATATTGCACGAACCGGAACAGCAATCGCTCGTCAAAACAACTACTTAATTCTTTCTTGCCCATTTTTCATTATGTTATTCTAATCCTTCTACCATTATTAGTATATAAAATTATTATTAAATGAACATAGAAAATGAAATATCTGTTCAAATTACGCACGCCGAGGGTAATAGGTTTATGTATTTGTGATTGCAATGAAATGAACACCCTTAGCTGCTTACAGGGATTGACATACGTCAACGGTGACAGATGAAAATGTGTGCCGCGACCGGGACTCGAACCCGGGATCTCTTGCTTACATGGCAGACGCTCTATCCATCTGAGCCACCGAGGACACAGAGGATAGCGCGACTGTTGGGATTTATCTCTGGCACGCCTCCCGCGAAACCCACATTCTCAACGTATTGTCCCGCACTACATTCGTAGTGCCCCCGCCCATTATATTCATTACTCGCGGCGCGTTGCCGATTCCCGTAAGAGTTCGGGCACTGTTTGTGCATTCGCACAGAAGAAGAAGAAGATGGTCAAGTGGCCGGCGAGTCTTAACTATATATACATACTAAGATGGTATCTGTTCTTTCGGAGATGTCCGAAAGAACAGATACCATCTTAGTATATATATTATGTATTTGTGGATGGCCCCGTTTTAGGTGCAGAGCCTCACATGTTATGTTACACCGTAGAAGCAAATGAGAACACCAAAAATTTCCTGTGCACGTGTATCGCGAGAGGGTGACAGAAAGCGAGACAGCCGCCGACTGACGGTGGGCCAGACGAGATTCCGGCAGACGGCAGTCAGCACGTTTCGCAGACTTCGCCCGACGAAACGAATCGCGAGTTCTGTGGTCTCGAATTAGCCCTCCAGCGTGCCTGAAATATCCGGACACAAATCAGAGCGAGCGTGCAGCCACAAAGCGCGGCCCGCGCCCTGGACCGTCCCTTCCCGTCCCGTCATTCCTAAATTTAATTCGGCGCCGGTCTTGCGCAGGAGGCTGCCACGGCCGTGTCGGATTACGCCGCGTCGCACGCACGCCGGCCGCCCCGCACAAATGGCTCGCGGCCCTCGTGTTCCGCTCATTACGTTCACCACAGACGCTCAACTTAGAAGCATTGCTGTTGACGTCCATGTTACCCGACAACGCCTTTTTACCACCGGCGTCACCGCTATGATGATAATTTCGTAGTATAAAACTGGACTCGACCGTCCGATCTGAATTATCTGCCGTTTGGCAGGGAGCAAGTCGGGCTGTTCCCGCCAGTAGTAGACCTATGGAAGAGTCTAGCAAGTGTCAGCTCCTACTGCACCGCCGCAGCCGCTGCCCAAAGGACTCCGTCTGCTGCGTACGAAGTACGGAACTTTTCTGGACGCGAAAATTTCAACGAAAGAAACGGAGTTGTAGTTCCAAGAAAAATTAAAAATGGTTCAAATGGCTCTGAGCACTATGGGACTTAACTTCTGAGGTCATCACTCCTCTAGAATTTAGAACTACTTAAACCTAACTAACCTAAGGACATCACACACATCCATGCCCGAGGCAGGATTCGAACCTGCGACCGTAGCGGTCGCGCGGTTCCAGAATGAAGCGCCTAGAACCGCTCGGACACACCGGCTGGCTTTTTGACATGCTTAGTGACACTACAGAGCTCTATAGCACACCTGACCTTCATATTTTTACGTGACTCTTCTGGGATGTATACACTACAAACCGAATTTCTGTCACCACGGAGCGCTGTGGTGGCTGCAAGCGGTCAGTAGGCCTAGTTGTCGCGGCAGCGTCTCACTTCGAGCCACAGATGTCAACAAATTTAGCCGGCCAGAGTGGCCGAGCGGTTCTAGGCGCTACAGTCTGGAACCGCGCGACCGCTACGGTCGCAGGTCCGAATCCTGCCTCAGGCATGGATGTGTGTGTTGTCCTTAGGTTAGCTAGGTTTAAGTAGGTCTAAGTTCTAGGGGACTGATGACCTCCTGTACTGCTCAGAGCCATTTGAACCATTTTCTTCTAACTTCAGTATTTGTCTTACGATTGTGTTAAACCTTTAATGTACGATTATATCTCTTAATCAGTAGATTAAGACAGAATTTTAAATGTTTGAAATCGGTCAGTAGTACTGAAAATCGCGTTTTTGTTGTCCCTGGAAGGCGTTATACAGGGTGTTACGAAAAGGTACGGCCAAACTTTCACGAAACATTCCTCACACACAAAGAAAGAAAATATGTTATGTGGACATGTGTTCGGAAACGCTTACTTTCCATGTTAGAGCTCATTTTATTACTTCTCTTCAAATCACATTAATCATGGAATGGAAACACACAGCAACAGAACGTACCAGCGTGACTTCAAACACTTTGTTACAGGAAATGTTCAAAATTTCATCCGTTAGCGAGGATACATGCATCCACCCTCCGTCGCATCGAATCCCTGATGCGCTGATGCAGCTCTGGAGAATGGCGTATTGTATCACAGCCGTCCACAATACGAGCACGAAGAGTCTCTAAATTTGGTACCGGGGTTGCGTAGACAAGAGCTTTCAAATGCCCCCATAAATGAAAGTCAAGAGGGTTGAGGTCAGGAGAGCGTGGAGGCCATGAAATTGGTCCGCCTCTACCAATCCATCGGTCACCGAATCTGTTTTTGAGAAGCGTACGAACACTTCGACTTAAATGTGCAGGAGCTCCATCGTGCACGAACCACATGTTGTGTCGTACTTGTAAAGGCACATGTTCCCGTATAAAATCATAATAACGTGCTCCATTGAGCGTTGGTGGAAGAACATGGGGCCCAATCAAGACATCACCAACAATGCCTGCCCAAACGTTCACAGAAAATCTGTGTTGATGACGTGATTGCACAATTGCGTGCGTGCTAGTACTGTAGAGCGATGAGTCGCATGTCAACACAAGCACCGAAGTCAACATTACCTTCCTTCAATTGGGCCAACTGACGGTGAATCGATGAAGTACAGTACATACTCACGAAACTAAAATGAGGTTTAACATGGAAATTAAGCGTTTCCGGACACATGTCCACATAACATCTTTTCATTATTTGTGTGTGAGGAATGTTTCCCGAAAGTTTGGCCGTACCTTTTTGTAACACCCTGTATAGACAAACTACAATTGTGGGCGGGTGACTGCTTTAGCCGTTTAGTGAGACAGAAACCAAGGTGTAGAGAAAGTCTCCAGAGTGGTTTGTAAGGGTATTTAAGTGTATCGTACTGTGGTATGGTCTCTGCATAATGCTGCGTCACGACCGTACATGGAGCGCATATGAAGGAAGCCGACGTGAATGGTCTCAAGCGTACTTAAATGCGAGGAAACGCACAAACGCTAAGAATTCCCATCTTGCAAACACTCAATAAAGGCGCCTTATATGCAGTGAAACGTAATTAGCATTCTGGTTTAAACGCTGGTCTAGCGGCCTACAGATAGATCTTAACCTTAAGTGGAAAACCCACTACCCAGAATTATTGAAGCGCATTAGTTGAGCTACTCGTACGTTCGCAGTACACGGGAGCACTGCTACAGGTGATGTGCAAATGAAAGAACTAGCTTCTTCTGTATGTTTCCATTCATTAATGAAGCTGTGGAATCATTTTTTGAGGAAACTCAACTTGCAGCGTTAATATTTTCAGAATACAGAAGCGTGTTGAAATAATTATTTGTACTGTCAGTTGTAGAGCAACATTCAGCGGCCTCTTCAAATAAAACATTTTTACAGCTGTTTCACACTACATATTCAGCAATAATCGTCATGCTTGCGTAGATTTCTCTTTTCTCAGATGACAGAGAAAAGCATGGGTGTAAAGTGACATCGGAAACAATCTTTACAGAGACCTCACAAAGGACTTTTCATTAGTAGAGAAAGTAGTCAGGTGCGTGGGTGTAGATATTTTCAACAGTCTCCCAGACCAAAAAACATGTCGAGTAGATAACGCCTGAAGATCGAATTAAAGAATTTTTCTGTTGGCCAAGTATTTCTACTCCGCTAACGAGTATCTGCAAGGAAAGAATTTAAATTAACTTACTAGCACTTTAACAGTAGAATATTTTAAAATGTTAAGTCATATCATTTTTCAGTGTTTTTATTTTCATTTCATTTATTGAAATAGTTATTTGTGAAATATGCATTCCAGACTACTTTCCACATCCTAGAGACCAGGTAAAATATACATTTTAGACTTCTTTCCACATCGTAGAGACCCCTCTATGGACCATCCATGGAATTTGGCTGATGTAACGAGAGAGATTATTCTTCAGCACCGTACATACCATCCCTTTATGAACTTGGGGTTAGAAGTAGACAACAACCGCACGCACCGAGACATGTAGGCAGTTGTTCCTTCATGCCCCAGAAAACGGGAGGGAACCGTAAGACATCCAGCAGAAAGTACCTTCTACCACGAACTTTAGAATGACACAGAAAACACAGATGCTAATGTATTTTGTAGCGAGTTTCCGACAGACTGAAACTACATCGCTCGGAGAATGAAAACCGAACTCAAGAACATATGTAGACTAGAGATGGGTCGTTCGCGAACTAACGGGTCCAAAGGAACGCTTCGCCAAGATGAACGGAGCGAGCGAGGAACGAATTCTAAGGAACGGTCCTTCATAATTCACTTCGGTCGCGGCTTTCTACTTGTAGTTCCCGGGAACGGGAAACGGCCCGTCTCGTTCCCGAACGGTACGTCGGCCGGCCTCGTTCCAGCCTCGGTCCCGTTCCCGTCTGTCTCGGTCTCGGTCTCGGTCGGGCGGACTCGTCCTTCTTCGCGTGGCCACTCGCAGTTCCACTGCCGACTGCTCATAAGTTAGGTCAGTATCGGGTTGTTGCTGTTCGTTTCGTTAGCTTCGCACGCCCATTCTACATCTGTTTCAAACTCTGAATTTCTGGTTCTTTTCGTATTCTATTCAGCGTCCACGACCAGTAATTAAAATGTATTTTATAATTACGTAAATTAAATAAAAATTACGTGGTATGTAATACATACATCTTTTCAGGTAACAAAACGGCGTATCAGCTTACTTCACTATTACGATAAACAGCAGAAGAAGATTTTTTGTTATTAGACATGCAAAGGTCGTCGGCATGGCACACACAAGTGGCCATTTTCCGTATTTTTTTTTTATCCAAGGTATAAGAGCATGGTCATTGTTATGTAAGGCAGACCGACATCCAACCGAATGAGGCCCGTGCTTCGTAATCGAATGTATGGTGTCACATTTTGTAAAGAGAATATGATAACTCCTACAATATTATTTCAGTGGTACAGGGTGGCGAACAAAAAATCGGCCCCGAGTACTAGACTGCTCATTGTCACTTACCAATCGTCATCTATTGTTTCGAAGTTGTTTGCATTAGCTTATTTGTTATTTCTTCGCTGCCTAATTGTTACATGTTTATCTGTTCTGCTCGTAGCGGTGAACAAATCGTGCGTAATTGGCGAGCAGTTTGTTCTCGGGGCCGGTTTTTCGTGCACCGCCTTATATTATTTCACTGCGATCAGCCACATAACGCTACAGTTGGCTAAACGAGATGTTTTGCAGAATCAGGAAAATTACAAGTGTGTGAGAATTCTGTTATGAATAAAAACTCTGTACTCCAGGGAGGCAAGTGCCTGCTATTGGCGCCTTCCATCTTCAGTCACCTATGCTACTAATTTTCAGTTTTTCATAAGAAGCACATACCAAGCACAATGAACGGTGAACGAGTAGAAATGAACGGTTCCCTAAAAAGAGCGACCACCAGTGAACTGGTTCCCAAGGATGAACGACTTTGACCATCTCTAATGCAGACAGCACTCACCCAAATGAGCACCGCAATTTAGAAGGCGAGAAATTTTTCCCGCTTTAACAGTTTTCTCGTTCTGAAGTGAGGCGCACGCGCGTTCTCGCGCCCGCAAACACACACACACACACACACACACACACACACACACACAGCTCTAGAGAGAGAGACCTCCTAGCTCGGCAGCTGAGTTTAACGACCTCCTCCAAACCACACTCGGACCGAAAGAAGACACACGGCTTCCGTAAACACGCGCAAGATCGAAGACGTGAGAAGCGACCTGGTAAACGCTGCCGCCCCCGATCTGTCCGTTAGCACAGCCCCAGGCTCCTGCGCCGCGTCTATCTTCTCTTCAGGGCGGCTAATTTCCTCTGCTCGCTGCCCGCGCTCACCGTTTGTGTTTGTTTTACGCGTCTCGCTTGTTGCCCCAACGGCAAGCAGCTCTCAAAGATTCTCTTCATTCTGGCTTCGATACCTCCACTGTTCAATCTGTTACCTTTATTTTTCTCATGCTCGATCTACGAAAATATGTCTTTATATTATGAGCAGATTCGTGGCGTCATATTGTCGCAACGTTTCGATGACTTTCCTATTCGACATCTTTAGACAAAGACTCCAGCCGAAGATGAGGAATAGGGAACTCCTCGAAACATTGCGACAACACGATGCCCAGGTTCAGCAGATAAGCCAAGAAGATTTCATCACAAAAAAATTTCTTTACAGAAATAGAAACGGAAGGCTTGAACTGGTCGCTAATAAAAGTTCGTGGTTGATGGTTCAAATGGCTCTGAGCACTATGGGACTTAACGTCTGAGGTCATCAGTCCCCTAGAACTTAGAACTACTTAAACCTAACTAACCTAAGGACATCACACACATCCATGCCCGTGGCAGGATTAGAACCTGCGACCTTAGCAGTCGCGCGGTTCCGGACTGAAGCGCCTAGAAGCGCTCGTCCACCGCGGCCGGCCGGTCGCGCGGTTCCAGACTGTAGCGCCTAGAACCGCTCGGCCACTCCGGCCGGCCAGTTCGTGGTTAAGAAACATATTCTATAATAAAGTCATGTCGAAGAATCTAGATCTTACGAACAACACGAATTTTTGGACTTAATAGCAGAGGTATTTAGTAGCTGTGCTCTCAAAGTATACGGCAGTCGAGGCTCATACAGAGGGACTGCACAGACAAACTAAAGGCAGCGCGGTTACAGGGGACCGACATTGATTTTGGTTGCGAGTAATGGTGGAAAACTGTTCTGATATGCGTTCTCCGTCGTGAAAAATTTGGCTAGCTCCAAGAGCGGCGCATGAGGTGAGAACGGAGGCCGTAACTACAAGGCGGAGGTGTACACCGCAAGTGGTTTGCTCAGGAGAGTCGCACGGCCCGGACGTTTGGCGGCCGCGTCGTCCAGCTGGGCACGTGTGGGTGTGGGTGACGGGGCGGCGGGTCAGCGACCCCGCGGGTCAGCGGGTCAAGGACAGCGCGGCGCGGCTGCCCAGGCGGGCGTGGAGCCGCGCCGTTGCGAAATAGCCACTGGGCGCCCTTCGCGCCGCATTCTTCACCTCTGCCGCATTCATTAGCGCGGAACCGAGAGTGGGCCGCACAAGTAATGTGCTCAGTGCCTGAAATAAACGAGAAGTACGCCGCCCATCGCAATTACGAACAGAAGAGAGAATTTCTCGTTGTGTTAGTCAGACTCTGTCACTAGCGTCACGTGACGCAGACTGCCGTATCGGTCGCCGATCGTCAGATGTACCGCTCGTGTAGTGACGTACAGGCTACACTAAACAGCCGGCCGGGGTGGCCGAGCGGTTCTAGGCGCTACAGTGTGGAACCACGCGACAGCTACGGTCGCAGGTTCGAATCCTGCCTCGGGCATGGGTGTGTGTGAGGTCCTTAGGTTAGTTAGGTTTAAGTAGTTCTAAGTTCTAGGGGACTGATGACCTCAGATGTTAAGTTCAAAAATGGCTCTGAGCATATAGGACTTAACATCTGAGGTCATCAGTCCCGTAGACTTAGAACTACTAACCTAAGGACATCACACACATCCATGCCCGAGGCAGGATTCGAACCTGTGACCGTAGCTGTCGCGTGGTTCCACACTGTAGCGCCTAGAACCACTCGGCCACAGCGGCCGGCTAATGGATGCAGGTGATCAGACAGGATGCTTAGTCACCTGTCAGAGTCGTATCTAGATGTATCAGAGGCCTCTTATCGCTCCAACTGCACACGCCCCACACCTTTCAGAGCCTCCACCAGTTTGAACAGTCCCCTGCTGACATGCAGGGTCCATGGATTCATGAGGTTCTCTCCATACCCATACAATCTGAAACGAGACTCGTCTGACCACGCAAAATGTTTGCAGTCATCAACAGTCCAATGCCGGTGTTCACGGGCCCAGCCGAGGCGTAAAGCTTTGTGTTGTGGTTGGTTGGTTGGTTGGTTTGGGGGATTAAAGGGACCAGACTGCTGTGGTCATCGGTCCCTTTTTCCAAAGACAAAGAACACCCACAGAGAATAAAAACGAGGAACAAAAGAGATCACAGACGATACAGGACAAGAGAAACTGAGACAAAGACAAGACAAAACGAACTAAAAGCACACAGAGTGTGACGGTGGTTGGCCGACCAGAGAAATAAAAAAGGAAAAGCCAACCACTGGAAACACATTAAAAAAAATCAGTTTAAAACCGGAGGCCAAAGGCCAGAATCAACACAAAACAATAAGATAAAAACAGAAACACTCAGAGTAAAGAATAAAAACCCCCTGCCCGAATAAAACGTAAAACTAAGTCAGCCACAGCCGGGTCATCTGTTAAAAGGGCAGGGAGCGAGTCAGGCAGTGCGAACGACTGCCTGAGCGCAGCTAAAAACGGACACTCCAATAAAACATGAACCACGGATAAAACGGAGCCGCAGCGACATAGAGGCGCATCCTCACGGCGCAATAAGTGGCCGTGGGTAAGCCGAGTGTGCCCAATGCGCAGCCGGCAGAGGACAACAGACTCCTTGCGAGAAACCCGCAAGGAGGAGCGCCACACACCGGTAGCCCCCTTGATGGCCCGAAGTTTGTTGCGTGAAGGCAGGGCGCGCCATTCAGTGTCCCAAAGGTCCAGAATTTTGCGGCGTAGGAACGCCCGCAAATCTGTCTCCGGGAGGCCAACGTCCAGAGATGGTGCACTAGTCGCCTCTTTCGCCAGCCGGTCAACATTCTCGTTGCCGGGGATCCCAACATGGCCTGGGGTCCACACGAAGACCGCAGACCGGCCGCAACGCGCAAGAGTATGCAGGGACTCATGGATAGCCATCACCAGACGGGAACGAGGAAAACACTGGTCGAGTGCTCGTAAACTGCTCAGGGAATCGCTACAGATAACGAAGGACTCACCTGAGCAGGAGCGGATATACTCTAGGGCTCGAAAGATGGCGACCAGCTCAGCAGTGTAAACGCTGCAGCCAGCCGGCAAGGAACGTTGTTCGGAATGGTCCCCTAGAGTGAGCGCATACCCGACTCGACCAGCAACCATCGAGCCGTCGGTGTAAACAATGCCAGAGCCCTGATACGTGGCCAGGAGGGAATAAAAGCGGCGGCGGAAGGCCTCTGGAGGGACTGAGTCCTTCGAGCCCTGTGCCAAGTCTAGCCGAAGGCAAGGGCGAGGAACGCACCACGGGGGTGTACGCAGAGGTGCCCGGAAAGGAGGTGGAACAGGGACAAGCCCAAGCCCGGAGAGAAGCTCCTTGACGCGTATGGCGATCGGACAACCCGACCGGGGCCGACGTTCCGGCAGACGGACGACTGACTGTGGGAACAGGAGACGATAGTTAGGATGCCCGGGCGAGCTTAGAACATGGGCAGCATAAGCGGCCAGCAAACGTTGGCGCCGGAACCGCAGTGGAGGGACACCTGCCTCCACGAGTAAGCTGTCCACAGGGCTGGTGCGGAAAGCACCAGTGGCAAGGCGTATCCCGCTGTGGAGGATTGGGTCCAGCACCCGCAACGCAGATGGGGATGCTGAGCCATATGCCAGGCACCCATAATCCAGACGGGACTGGATTAACGCCTGGTAGAGCCGCAACAGTGTAGAGCGGTCGGCGCCCCAGTGGGTGTTGCTCAAGCATCGCAGAGCGTTTAGATGCCGCCAACACGTCTGTTTCAGCTGCCGGATATGAGGCAGCCAAGTCAACCGGGCATCGAAAACCACCCCCAAAAACCTGTGGGTCTCCACCACAGCAAGGAGTGCGTCGGCAAGATAAAGCCGCGGCTCAGGATGGACTGTTCGGCACCGGCAGAAATGCATAACGCAGGTCTTGGCTGCCGAAAACTGAAACCCATGCGCTACAGCCCAAGACTGCGCCTTACGGATAGCGCCCTGTAGCTGACGTTCAACAGCTGCAATGCCAGTAGAGCTGTAATAAAGGCAGAAGTCGTCAGCATACAGGGAAGCGGAGACAGAATTTCCCACGGCCGCAGCAAGCCCGTTAATGGCTATTAAAAACAGACAGACACTTAAAACAGAGCCCTGTGGCACACCTCCTGGACGTGGGAGGAACTATACGAGGCCGCGACTTGCACGCGGAAGGTACGACACGACAGAAAATTGCGGATAAAAATCGGCAGAGGACCCCGAAGACCCCATCCATGGAGCGTAGAAAGAATGTGATGACGCCACGTCGTATCGTACGCCTTCCGCATGTCGAAAAAGACAGCGACCAGGTGCTGACGGCGGGAAAAGGCAGTACGGATGGCCGACTCCAGGCTCACCAGATTGTCGGTGGCGGAGCGGCCTTTACGGAACCCACCCTGAGACGGAGCCAGAAGGCCCCGAGACTCCAGTACCCAATGCAAGCGCCGGCTCACCATCCGTTCAAGCAACTTACAAAGAACGTTGGTGAGGCTAATGGGACGGTAGCTGTCCACCTCCAGAGGGGTCTTCCCAGGTTTCAAAACGGGGATGACAATGCCTTCCCGCCATTGCGACGGAAACTCCCCCTCGACCCAAAGACGGTTGTAAAGATCGAGAAGGCGCCGCTGGCAGTCCACTGAAAGGTGTTTCAGCATCTGACAGTGGATGCCATCTGGCGCAGGAGCGGTATCAGGGCAAGCAGCGAGGGCACTGCGAAATTCCCACGCACTAAATGGAGCATTGTAAGATTCTGGGTGGTTGGTGCGAAACGAAAGGCTCCGACGTTCCATCCGCTCTTTAATGGAGCGGAAGGCCTGGGGGTAATTCGCAGAAGCGGAACTCATAGCAAAATGCTCTGCTAAGCGATTGGCAATGACGTCGGAGTCAGTACAAACTGCTCCATTCAGTGAGAGCGCAGGGACGCTGGCAGGTGGCCGATAGCCGTAGACGCGTCGAATCTTGGCCCAGACCTGCGACGGAGTGACATGGAGGCCAATGGTGGACACATACCGCTCCCAGCACTCCTTCTTGCCTTGGCGGATAAGGAGGCGGGCCCGCGCACGCAGCCGTTTGAAGGCGATAAGGTGGACGAGGGAGGGGTGTCGCTTGTGACGCTGGAGCGCCCGCCGGCGATCTTTAATCGCTTCAGCGATCTCAGGCGACCACCAAGGCACAGCCTTCCGCCGAGGGGACCCACAGGAATGGGGAATGGCAGATTCGGCGGCAGTAACGATGCCGGTGGTGACCGATTGAACCACCGCATCAATGTCATCGGTAGAGAGAGGCTCAAAAGCGGCAGTGGAGGAGAACAAGTCCCAGTCAGCCTTATTCATAGCCCATCTGCTAGGGCGCCCAGAAGAGTGGCGCTGTGGTAGTGACAAAAAGATCGGAAAATGGTCACTACCACACAGGTCGTCATGCACACTCCATTGGACAGACGGTAAGAGGCTATGGCTACAGATTGAAAGGTCAATGGCGGAGTAGGTGCCATGCGCCACACTGAAGTGTGTGAAGGCACCATCATTTAACAGCGAGAGATCGAGCTGCGACAAGAAATGCTCAATGATGGCGCCTCGACCTGTTGCCACTGACGCACCCCACAGAGGGTTATGGGCGTTGAAGTCGCCCAATAGCAAGAAAGGTGGCGGCAATTGGGCGACCAGTGCAGCCAGGACATGCTGCGAGACATCACCATCCGGTGGAATGTAAAGACTGCAGACGGTAACAGCCTGTGGCGTCCACACGCGTACAGCGACAGCCTCTAAAGGCGTCTGGAGAGGGACAGACTCGCTGTGCAGAGTGTGAAGGACATATATGCAGACGCCACCAGACACCCTTTCATAAGCTGCTCGGTTCTTATAATAACCCCGATAGCCACGGAGGGCGGGGGTTCGCATTGCTGGAAACCAAGTTTCCTGGAGAGCAATGCAAAAGAAAGGGTGAAGGCTGATAAGTTGACGGAGCTCAGCTAGATGGTGGAAGAAACCGCTGCAGTTCCACTGGAGGATGGTATTGTCCATGGCTGGGAAAGGCGTGACGGGACTGGGAAGGCAGATTACGCCACTGGGTCACCTGCTGCCTCCGATGGAGCATCCGTGCAAATGCCATCCATTGCGTCCGCGGGACCGGCAAGAGCGAGGTCCTCAGCGGACGCCAGAATCTCCACCTCGTCCTCAGAGGCAGAGCTTGTAGGAAGCGGCGGGATCGGTGCCACCGCATTACAGTTGGTCTTGGGGACTTTCTTCTTTTTGTGCTTGTCACGCTGTGCCTTCGGCGCTTCAGGCTGCATGGGCTTCACTGGGTCAGTCTCAGGGACAGACGACGACCGCGAGGCCCGACGACCAGGGACTGGCGGTTGTTTCAACCACTTGCGGGCGTCCGCTTTTCCGCTGGTCGGAACTTGCGAAGGGAGGTCCCCAAGGGATCCCTTCCTGGCGAGAGCAGCCGAAGAAGTCTTACGCTTCTCCGGCTGGGAAGGGGGAGCTGATGTCCCCGAAGGTTGGGAGGGAGTTGCTCCTGAAGAAGATGGAGCAGGAGCAACAGGGTGTGAAGTGCCCCCCACAAGCAAGGGGGCCGGTGGATGCTGACCGATCTTAGAGCCGATTCGTGACGACGGGAGAACCGTCGTTGCAGCAGCGGCGTAGGTGGACGGCATTGCCACAGGATGGAGCCTCTCATATTTCCGTCTAGCCTCGGGGTAGGTCAGCCGGTCCAAGGTCTTATATTCCATTAACTTCCGTTCTTTCTGCAATATCCTACAGTCCGGCGAGCAGGGGGAATGGTGTTCTCCGCAGTTAACACAGATAGGAGGCGGGGCACATGGAGTATCGGGATGCGAAGGACGTCCGCAATCCCGACACGTCATGCTGGAAGTACAGCAAGATGACATGTGCCCGAACTTCCAGCATTTAAAACACCGCATCGGAGGAGGGATATATGGTTTCACATCACAACGGTAAACCATCACCTTAACCTTTTCGGGTAAGACATCACCCTCAAAGGCCAAGATGAAGGCACCGGTGGCGACCTGATTATCCCTCGGACCCCGATGGACGCGCCGGACGAAGTGAACACCTCGTCGTTCGAGGTTGGCGCGTAATTCATCGTCGGACTGCAGAAGAAGATCCCGGTGGAATATAATACCCTGGACCATGTTCAGACTCTTATGCGGCGTGATGGTAACGGAAACATCCCCCAACTTGTCACAATTGAGCAACCTCCGTGACTGGGCAGAGGATGCCGTTTTTATCAACACCGATCCAGACCGCATCTTGGACAAGCCCTCCACCTCACCGAACTTGTCCTCTAAATGCTCTACAAAGAACTGAGGCTTCACGGATAGAAAAGATTCCCCATCAGCTCTGGTACAGACAAGATATCTGGGCGAATACGTCTCAGTGTCACGCAATGCCTGTCGTTCCTCCCATGGTGTGGCGAGGGAGGGGAACGATTTGGGGTCATAAACGTTACCTTTAAAATGGGCTCTCGAACGCTTAGAGACTGCTGACGGCTGGCCGCCAGCGACAGATGATGTACCACGCTTCATTGCGGGTCATCCGCCCTGATGCCACCTACTCCGACCAAGGGCCCTCCCCACGGGCGCCACCCAGCCACAGCAAAGGCCACCTGGCAGGATGGCCATTGCCGGGAGTCCCGATGCCCCAGGGAGATGGGCATCTACTCCTTGGCATACGTGGGGAGTGAACGGCGCAGGCATCAGTAGAGCGATCCCTGTGTTGTCAGGGGGCTACAACCAAGAGGGTACATGGCGACCCCACCACAACGGACTGGCTACCGTGCTGGATCTTAGGTGCAAAAATGGCCAAGGTCGTCGTCACAGTTAAAAGAAACACTGCAGAGTGCAGCGTGGTAATCGCCCATGAGATCGAAAACGAGCGGGACACCATCGCAACGACGAGAAAGACGGCTATAGGTCTAATTGCACGAAGGATACAGTGCACCATGTAAGGTGCCCTTCCCCAATTGGCTCGCTCTTCGGAATAATTTGGATAGATGGAGGTCAAACCCGAGAGGGGACCATCACATAAGGCCGAAACGTTTGAGACTCCTTTTAGTCGCCTCTTACGACAGGCAGGAATACCGCGGGCCGATTCTAACCCCCGAACCCGCAGGGGGATTTGTGTTGTGCAGTCATCAATGGTACACGAGTGGGTCTTCGGCTTCGAGAGCTCATATCGCTGAAGTTTCGTTGAATGGTTCGCACGCTGATACTTGTTGATGGCCCAGCAATGAAATCTGCAGCAATTTGTGGAAGGGTTGCAATTCTGTCACGTTAAACGATTCTCTTCAGTCGTCGTTGGTCCCGCTCTTGCAGGATCTTTTTTCGGCCGCAGCGATGTCAGAGATGTGATGTTTTACCGGATTCCTGATATTCACGGTACACTCGTGAATTGGCCGTACAGGAAAATCCCCACTTCCCCGCTACCTCGGAGATGCTATGTCCTATCGCTTGTGCACCGACTATAAAACCACGTTGAAACTCTGTTAAATCTTGACAACCTGCCACTGTAGCAGCAGTAACCGAACGAACAACTGCGGCAGACACTAGTCGTCTTATGTACCTGTAGGCGTTGCCGACCGCAGCGTCGCATTCTGCGTTTTTACGTATCTCCGTATTTCAGTACGCTTGCATATACAAGTTTCTTTGGCGCTTGAGTGTATATGAACCAGCAGTCCGAGGTAAAATTTTGTCTAGATGTTCATCACATATCGGGCATTAAATGATTAAACTTTCTTTCCTTTCGAAACAGCACCACGATGCAACAAGAGACCTCTCTCTACCAATTAAGTACCAATCGCTAAGCTGCAACACCCGACTACAAAAGCCACAACAAGCGAATATACTTTCTAATGCTTTTAAGCTTTCCGTGCTGGCAGAATACCTTCACCGTTCGACGTTGGTCGCTAACTTCCGGCTTCGGCAACGTTTAGCACTGCCGAGCATCTTCTGCTCCGCACAGTCCCCAGCTCTCGATCGCTGAAGCCATAAGGACTGCTGTCTAACACATATGGCGAGCTACGGATCCAGCCTGCAAGCAAACCGTGGCCCGTAGCCCGCAGGGTCCGCGGAAACAGGCGCCAAGCTTTCCGTCAATAACAACACTAATCGTGTCCTCGAGGCACAGCCCTCTGTCAGATCGGACTCTAAAGAACATACAATCCCTGCCACAATTGAAAGCGAAATCGGATAACAATTCCTTTAACATTTCTTTCTACTGGCTTGAAAATCGTATTTATAATGAATAATGTCGTCTAGACTGTTTAATATATTTTCATTTATTACGACGATTCGGCTATTGCTATCAGCTGATCTACAGTTTTTACTGTGATTTTGATGTTTACAAAATAAAAATCACAGTAACTGGTTAATGTAAAATACAGTGCCATAACGTAGAGGTTTCCAATTCGCTGAAGATTTATTGGTGCAACAATGCATATGGAGTACGTGAAATGATTGCATTTACAGGTCGGTAGCACAAGTGGCTCTGAGGTACCCCGTGTCGACCCATGCTGAAACACCCATATTAGTACGTGGTGTAGCCTAGATGAGCGGCAGTGCAGCCACTGACTCTGGTGCATGGTAGATATGGTGAATACTGTCCTGGGATCGCTCTGATCGACCTGTTGGCGTAGTTCTGTAAGAGTTCCTGGTCGACAAGTCGCACGAGTCGCTTCTCGTTCCATCATATCCAACACGTGCTCGACTGGAACGAAGTTGAGAGATCGTGCTGGCCAGGGAACGTCTCACAGAGCACGCTGAGTTGCACGGGCAGTGCGTGGGCGGCCATTATCCTGTTGGAACAGCACATCACTTTTCTGTTGCAAGAACGGCAAAAGACTGGTTCTAACAACATTCTACACGTACCGAGCGCTGGTGAACGACAGTTTCAGCGTATCGCACCCCAGACAATAAGACCTGAGGTGGGCCACGATGTCTTGGACGAATGCGCTCCACGACGCAGCGCTCGCCAGGTGTACGTCGTACGCTCAAAACGACCATCACTCGCGTGACGGCAGAGACTACTTTCATCGCCGAAGACCACGGCGCGCCATTCCGTCTTCCAGGTGGTCCTCTGACGACGCTAGTCGATCCGTGCACGTCGATGCTGTCGCGTCAATGGAAGACGGAGTAAAGCTGCGCGTGCCTGTAGTCCCACTTGCTAACAACCGGTTCGCAACGGTTCTTGTTGACACGCTTGGGTTCACAAGCCGTTCTGTCTGTGCTGTGCTAGCTGCCCTTACAATATGACGAACCTGGCGGGCATCTGTGCTGGCTTGACGCGCAGAACCTCGTCTACGGGTGCGAGAATGTTCACATGACCACTGGTACCAAACATGATTTCACAACTGACCCACCACGTCCGACTTGGTATCACAATCCTGAACCTTCAGACTGTGGGCATTTAGTATTAAAGTATAGACACGGATGGCACACTGGTAGCTATGCCACTGCACCACATGTTGGCGAACAACTTTGACACCATTAGCGGTACACAACTGACCCACCACGTCCGACTTGGTATCACAGTCCTGAACCTTCAGACTGTGGGCATTTAGTATTAAAGTATAGACACGGATGGCACACTGGTAGCTATGCCACTGCACCACATGTTGGCGAACAACTTTGACACCATTAGCGGTACACAACTGACCCACCACGTCCGACTTGGTATCACAGTCCTGAACCTTCAGACTGTGGGCATTTAGTATTAAAGTATAGACACGGATGGCACACTGGTAGCTATGCCACTGCACCACATGTTGGCGAACAACTTTGACACCATTAGCGGTACATCTACTGTCTTTCAGGTGGCATGTGCCGTTATCGTATCGAAATCGACGTCGTCTTACCAGGAGTACTGATTTATTTTCCAGCCATGTGTATTCCACCCCAAAGTTTATTGAGAATATGTAAACATACGAATATAAGGAAGGTTGCATTTCATTTCTCTGACTGAGCTTTGCTTTACAAATTCTAAGTTCTAGGACATGAATTTTTACTTTTGTCGACTGAAGATAGAAATCTACCGATTCTTACATAACGTAGACTAATTTTAAATCTGAAGGCTGCATTAGCTGAAACGTCGTAATAAATGAAAATACAGTAAACGATCTAGACGACATATAAAAATTCGTAATGATCGCAGACTCGTTCAAGCGATTTGTTGCCTCTCTTGCTGAATTAGAAATGGCATATTACAGATTTATTTAAATTACGGGAAATTACGTTAAACAAGGAATCTGCGCATTCGCTTGTCCATTATGATGCAACTCGAGAGTGTTTACCGACTCTAATGACGATGACGTCGACGTGACATCTGACTGTAACTTTACACTTGTACTTTTTCCACGATACGCTGTGGAGAGTTTTGGGATTAAGCCCCGGACACTGGTGTGCAGTCTGGTGATAAGAAATTGCACACCACCACTATTCATCGTCTCGCAAACAGTAATTTATACGAGTATATAAAGATTATATTTGTTGCTATTTGTTGTATGGAAATACAAATAATGGAAAATAGCTTGATATCTTACGCCAATTACTTTACGGTTTTCCTTGGACTTGGGTAAACTTCTGGCCTGATGGAGATGCGCGAAAATAATGCGTTCAGGCGCGTCTTTTCATCAAGAGCCAACTGCTCGCCACAGCAGCAGATACTCGTCAGCTGGAATAAACCTCCTGTAAATAAAAGTTCCAGCTCTTTGCGTCTAGACAAACATAAGAGACGCGTATTTAAACTGTGTAGATGGAACAGTGTAGAACCAATCGCCCGTGAGTTTACCGAAGGCGAGGCGCGGGCGGACTTGGACGCGGTCCAAGCTGGCAGAATAGCGCGTCCCTTGTCTCGCCATTTGCTGACAGCTCACAGGAAGAGCCGCCTCGACTCTCCTCTCGCCTCGCTATTCCTGGAGACGGGGCTGCCAAACAGCCCGGAGCGCGCGCCCCACTTACCCGTGTACTCCGACACATCTGCCCAGTTTCACCGCATACCTTGCAGTGCTATTAAATGGCCAGCTGTGGTTATGCGAGCTGCTGTGGTACAAGTGCAGGCAGTGGGGTGACGGATCGCGGACGAGACTTCATGAGGCAAAAGGATGCGGGGAACCGATTTACTGATACAGTTTACGCTGAGATGACGAAAATCCTGGGATATATCTCATATTGTGGCTGATCTGCTTCGTCCCGGCGTACTGCAGGAGCTCCACGTGGCATGGACTCAACAAGTCGTTGGAAGTCCCCTGCGGAAGTACCGAGCCATGCTGCCTCTATAGCCGTCCATAATTGCGAAAGTGTTCCCCGTGCAGGATTTTGTACACGAACTGATCTCTGGATTAGGTCCCATAAATCCTCCACGGGACTCATGTCAGAGATCTGGGTGGCCAGATCATTCGCTCGAATTGTGCAGAATATTCTTCAAACCAATCGCGAACAGTCGTGGCCCGTTGACATTTTTGGTAACATGAAGTCCATAATTGGCTGAAAATTGACTCCGTGTAACCGAACATAACCATTTCCAGTCAATGATCGGTTCAGTTGGACCAGAGCACCTAGTTAATTCCATGTAAACACAGCCCACACCATTATGGAACCACCACCGCCTTGTACATTGCCCAGTTGACAACTTGGCTCCATGGGGTCTGCGCCACACACTAACCCTACCATGAGCTCTTATCAATTGGAATCGGGACTCCTCTGACCAGATCACGGTTTTCTTATCTCTGTTGTGCAGCCGATATGATCACGAGCCCTGGAGAGGCGCTGCAGGCGATAACGTGCTGTTAACAAAGGTACACGTCGATCGTCCGCTGCCATTGCCCATTAACGCCAAATTTCCCGGCATTATTCTTCGTCGTACATCCTACATTGATTTCTGCGGTTATTTCGTGCAGTGTTGCTTGTCTGTTAGCACTGTCAACCACACACATCGCCGCTGCGTTTTCCATTGTGGTAGGTAATGTCTGAAATTTGGTATTCTCGGCGCACTCTTAACACTGTGGATCTCAGAATAACCAGTTCCTTCAAGATTTCCGAAATGGAATGCCCCATGCGTCTAGCTCCGACGACCGTTCCGCGATCAAAGTCTGGTAATTCTCGTCTTGGCGACCATAATCACGTCGGAGACCTTTTCATATACAGGGTGAAAAGTATTTAAACCGACAAACTCTGGGAGGTTGTAGGGGACATCAGAAAAAATATTTTTCCCTAATGTCATTTTTCCCTATGAGAAGTATTTAAACCTGTAGAGGAAGATTTCTTTGGCGGCAAATTAATTAAACCAACAAACACTTTTCCATTTTTTTATGCCCAAGAGACAACACATTAACACAACACAATTTCAATTACAGTAGATTTTCAAAAATACCTCCACTGACACGTAAACAAAGGTTACACCATCGGTTCATGTTCCGTCTGACTCGGTCAAAAACCCCAGGAGTAACCGTGAATTGTTCCTGATGCTGCTACAATCCAGGCAACCAGATCCTCTTCTGTTGCAACACGAAAATTTCAGAGGAGACATGCCTGGGGATCGAAAGGGCCCGGTACAGCACCACCTCTGCCAATCCACGTTTCTGGGAACCGTCGGTCCAGGAATCGACGCACACGACGACTGAAATGTGCCGGCGCCCCGTCATGTTGGAACCACATGCGTTGTCTTGTATGGAGCGGGACGTCTCCCAGCAATTCTGGCAATGCTCTGGCGAGAAAATTGTAATAGTGCCTGCCATTTAATGGCCTAGGCAGCAGATACAGCCCAATTGGTACCCAACGACACCGACCCACATATTAACGAAGAACCGCACTTGATGAGCGTTAGTAACTGTGGCATGTGGGTTATCCTCACTCCAAACATGCGAATTGTGCATGTTGAAGACTCCATCACTCCCGAACGTTGCTTCATCGGTAAAGAACACAGAGGATGGAAATGTAGGATGCATTTCACACTGTTCCAGGTATCACTGCGAAAACTGTGCTCTGGGTGGATAATCAACTGGTTCCAGGTTGTGGACACGCTGTATGTGAAATGGATGTAACAATTGCTCTCGAAAGACTGTTCTTACATTCGTCTGATCCGTCCCCATGTTACGTGCAATTGCACGATTGCTGATTGAATGATCCCACTCCACATGCTGCAAGACAGCTTCCTCAAACTGCAGCGTTCTTAGCGTGCGACGGCGTCTCTGTCCAGGTTCAAAAATGGTTCAAATGGGACTTAACATCTGAGGTCATCAGTCCCCTCGAACTTAGAACTACTTAAACCTAGCTAACCTAAGGGCATCACACACATCCATGCCCGAGGTAGGATTCGAACCTGCGACCGTAGCGGTCGCGCGGTTCCAGACTGAAGCGCCTAGAACCGCTCGGCCACACCGGCCGGCTCTGTCCAGGTAATCTGCAAAATGACCCGGTCTCACGCAGACGTTGGTAAACAGGTCGTATGATGCGGGATACGGCGATTAGGATATTGTTGTTGATAAACCCGCTGTGCAGCTCGTCCGTTGTGGTGCGCTACGTCGTACGCACCAACCATATCAGTGTACTCACTCCAGGTGTATCGCTCCATTAGTAAACAGAGACAATGCACTACTACACTGGTGGACAGCAGTGGCCTACAACTGATGAGCATAATACGGCCTCTACCGGTTTAAATAATCCTTATAGGAAAAAATGACGTTAGGGGAAAAAGATTTGTTTTGTTGTCTCCTACAACCTTCCAGAGTTTGTCTGTTTAAATGCTTTTCACCCTGTATATCACCTGAGTAAACATGACAGCTGCGCCATTGCACCGCCCTTTTATACCTCTTGTACGCGATACTACTGCCCTCTCTATAAGTGCATATCCCAATCTGTTGTCTCCTACAACCTTCCAGAGTTTGTCGATTTAAATACTGTTCACGCTGTATATCACCTGAGTAAACATGACAGCTGCGCCATTGCACCGCCCTTTTATACCTCTTGTACGCGATAATACTGCCCTCTCTATAAGTGCATATCCCAATCTCGTGCCTTTTTCTTTTCATCTCAGTGTAGACCGATTGAAGTGTTAAGAACTACCTGAGGAGATTATGACGAGAACTACCGAAAGGATGGAGGTGCAGTACTGGCCCAATTACGGCTCCCTTCCGCGTGAGTTCCAGAACACAGTAGGATAGCGAGTCCCAATTCGATACCGTGTTCCTTCACTTCCAGAAGTCATTTGATACAATTTCACAGATCAGCCTAGCGAACAAAACAGCAGCTTAAGAAATATCTGGCCGGTTTTGCGACTAAACTGAAGACAACTGAGCAAACAAAATTCAGTGCGTCGTTGTGTCGAGAAATGGTCATATGTGGAAGTAACTTCGGACGTAACCAAACGTGTTGTTAAAAACCCGTTATTGCTCATTATTTACAGGGTGATTCTGTGATGATTTCAGAAACTTTCAGGGCTGATGGATACGGGTAAATGTATCAATTTGAGGTAAAGGGACCCTGGTCGGCAGACAATAGAGTCGAAGTTTGTAGTCGAAAATCGTTCTGATATATCTGACAGTGGCAAGCATGCACCGGTACTCGTCTTGCTGCGATTGTAGGGCACCTGTCGGGACCAAAGCAAGGAAAAAAACATCTAGTAAAAATGGGCTCTATAGTGGATACCTTAAGAGTTATGAACGCTTGTTCATCTGAACAAATGCCCATAGCTCTTAAGGTATGGGCTTTAGAGCCCTTGGTTTACTTGGCTTTTTTTTCGGTCTACTGGACTCCTCCACTAACATCGAAACCAAAGAGCTTGCAATTCGAGGGATGTATTTCACAGTATCGAAAATGAACAATTGTTCATAGCTCTTGTGTTGTTGTGGTCTTCAGTCCAGAGACAGGTTTGATGCAGCTCTCCATGCTACTCTATCCTGTGCAAGCTTCTTCATCTCCCAGTACCTACTGCAACCTACATCCTTCTGAATCTGTTTAGTGTATTCATCTCTTGGTCTCCCTCTACGATTTTTACCCTCCACGCTGCACTCCAATACTAAATTGGTGATCCCTTGATGCGCCAGAATATGCCCTACCAACCGATCACTTCTTCTAGTCAAGTTGTGCCACAAATTGACTTCTCTCAAATTCTATTTAATACCTCCTCATTAGTTATGTGATCTACCCATCTAATCTTCAGCATTCTTCTGTAGCACCACATTTCGAAAGATTCTATTCTCTTCTTGTCTAAACTATTTATCTTCCACGTTTCATAACTCTTAAGATACGAATTTTAGAGCCCATATTTATGAGATATTTTTGTCTTGTTTTGGTCCATATTACCACTGCTGAATGCAGCCTATCCTATAGTCGTAGCAACAATAGTACCGGTACATGTAGTTTTGTTGTCCAAGACATCAGAGCGGTTTTCGCTTATAACTTCCGACTTTGTCGTTTCCAGACCGTGGTTAGAAACCTCAAATTGATACATTTACCCTTCTCCGTCACCCCTGAAAGTTTCTATCATCACGGAGTCATCCTGCATAAAAATAAAGTTGGCAGATTATTGGGGCAACTCCATGGGGGTAATCTTGGACGACGTTTTCGTAAGCGGGGTGCATCTCCTGGAAATGTGCACCCTTTTTATTCCGCGAAACGTTCAAGATTTCAAGACCAGGTTTTCAGCAAATAGCAGGTTGTAGAATGGGGACGTAATGCAGTTCCATTTTTAACTCATAACTCTTGTATCAAATGTATACTCTTTAAGGACTTTAGAAATATCTTGAAAGACCAGTACGGTGATATGATGCTTATTAATGGTGGCATTGAAACTATTCGCAGAAGTAATAGAGAAATGCGCAGAAATTGAAAGGAAAGTCGGCCGGAGGTGACTACTGCATTGTGAACTCTCCCAAGTGAGAAATAAGGAACAGGTCCCATGTGAGGAGAGCTTATGGTGACTTTCTGTCTTCAGGGAGACCATAGAAACAGATAAGAGATGCGCTTTGCAAGAAACTGTCAGTTAATCTCTAAGAAAAAACCTGAAAAAACCATTCTTTGCTATCAAGAACGTTGATATTTTACAGCGATATTAAACAGCTAAGGGATACAAACAAACAGAACGTATAAAATGAAAACCTATAGCCAGTCATCATCATCGTACTTCCTGTCTATCACAAAGCGTTTTAGAATCGAAGCTCCATCTTGTAGACTGTAATACACTCCTGGAAATGGAAAAAAGAACACATTGACACCGGTGTGTCAGACCCACCATACTTGCTCCGGACACTGCGAGAGGGCTGTACAAGCAATGATCACACGCACGGCACAGCGGACACACCAGGAACCGCGGTGTTGGCCGTCGAATGGCGCTAGCTGCGCAGCATTTGTGGACCGCTGCCGTCAGTGTCAGCCACTTTGCCGTGGCATACGGAGCTCCATCGCAGTCTTTAACACTGGTAGCATGCCTCGACAGCGTGGACGTGAACCGTATGTGCAGTTGACGGACTTTGAGCGAGGGCGTATAGTGGGCATGCGGGAGGCCGGGTGGACGTACCGCCGAATTGCTCAACACGTGGGGCGTGAGGTCTCCACAGTACATCGATGTTGTCGCCATTGGTCGGCGGAAGGTGCACGTGCCCGTCGACCTGGGACCGGACCGCAGCGACGCACGGATGCACGCCAAGACCGTAGGACCCTACGCAGTGCCGTAGGGGACCGCACCGCCACTTCCCAGCAAATTAGGGACACTGTTGCTCCTGGGGTATTGGCGAGGACCATTCGCAACCGTCTCCATGAAGCTGGGCTACGGTCCCGCACACCGTTAGGCCGTCTTCCGCTCACGCCCCAACATCGTGCAGCCCGCCTCCAGTGGTGTCGCGACAGGCGTGAATGGAGGGACGAATGGAGACGTGTCGTCTTCAGCGATGAGAGTCGCTTCTGCCTTGGTGTCAATGATGGTCGTATGCGTGTTTGGCGCCGTGCAGGTGAGCGCCACAATCAGGACTGCATACGACCGAGGCACACAGGGCCAACACCCGGCATCATGGTGTGGGGAGCGATCTCCAACACTGGCCGTACACCACTGGTGATCGTCGAGGGGACACTGAATAGTGTACGGTACATCCAAATCGTCATCGAACCCATCGTTCTACCATTCCTAGACCGGCAAGGGAACTTGCTGTTCCAACAGGACAATGCACGTCCGCATGTATCCCGTGCCACCCAACGTGCTCTAGAAGGTGTAAGTCAACTACCCTGGCCAGCAAGATCTCCGGATCTGTCCCCCATTGAGCATGTTTGGGACTGGATGAAGCGTCGTCTCACGCGGTCTGCACGTCCAGCACGAACGCTGGTCCAACTGAGGTGCCAGGTGGAAATGGCATGGCAGGCCGTTCCACAGGACTACATCCAGCATCTCTACGATCGTCTCCATGGGAGAATAGCAGCCTGCATTGCTGCGAAAGGTGGATATACACTGTACTAGTGCCGACATTGTGCATGCTCTGTTGCCTGTGTCTATGTGCCTGCGGTTCTGTCAGTGTGATCATGTGATGTATCTGACCCCAGGAATGTGTCAATGAAGTTTCCCCTTCCTGGGACAATGAATTCACGGTGTTCTTATTTCAATTTCCAGGAGTGTATTACATACCGGTGTATTTTGATAATTTACTTGCTCCGTTTCCTGCACACAAATCTGGCAGAATTTCCGTAACAAATAAGTGTTAATTTAAAATTACCACCTTTGGTTTTAGAAAGTGGACAGTAACATTTTTGTTTGCCAGTATCAGACCACAAATTGTCATGAAAAGGGTCAATGGGATCGAATATGAGGCTAGAGAACGTCATAAAATACCGAGAATTTGCCAAAGTTTTAATAATCGTCTCAATTTTAGTAAAATTTGCTTTCACAAAATGTACGGAATCGCCATTATTACACGGGTTTTGGCAATGCTGGTAACATGTAGTGGCGGTATGCCCTGCCTAACTCCACCAGTCCTCCCGGGACAGAATCTGTGTACCCACCAGTCTGCGTTCACAGTAAATCTAATGTCTGAGGCGGGACGTGGGCACCAGCCTTGCATTTATTCAGCGAGATGTGGGAAACCGCCTAAAAACCACATCGGGACTGGCTGGCTCTCCAGGACTTGTCGTGAACTCGCCGGCTGAGTCACCTCTCCTCCCCGAGTCCCGGAAGTGGCGAGTCAACGCGCTGGGCTATCCGGCCGTGTCAGAACTGGATAACGCCAGGAAGAAAAATGATATGAGAATAGCAAGCGGTGCCTCGTGTCTTACTTATGCACCGCGTGTGGCTACGCGACTTTCGTGTTAATCTGGAAGTATGTTTGCTAGTTACTCCGTTTTTATACGGGATGTCACAGCACAAGATGAGCAGGAGCGTCTCGGATTTTACCGGACTGGATGAGAGTCGTGCTGCTGCTACCGACCACGGACTCTTTTTCTTCCGACCGCTGTGTGCCAAGGAGTAATCTGTGTCTTTGGGCGCAGTTGTTGAATGCGTCGTTTCAGTAAAGATGGTGTCTGCCCCCGGTAGCTGAGTGGTAGCGCGACAGAATGTCAGTCGTAAGGGCCCGGGTTCGATTCCCAGCTGGGTCAGAGATTTTCTCCGCTCAGGGACTGGATCTTGTGTTGTCCTATTCATCATCATTTCATCCCCATCGACGCGCAAGTCGCCGAAGTGGCGTCAAATCGAAAGACTTGCACCCGGCGAACGGTCTATCCGATGGGAGGCCTTAGTCACCCTACATTCACTCATTCAGTAAAGATGTGAAACACCTATGACAAATCGTCAGAGTATGAGCTTCAGTATGATAGTAACACCAAAGTGGGACCTCAGTTAAGACACATTTTCTGTACACTCGTAGAATCCGGTGCTGGTTGTTACGGGTGTGCCCTTAGTTCACAGTATGCGCTGATCTAAAAGCAAAATGTTTACGTCATCTGAAAACCGACTGGACATAAAAAGAGGCTGTGAAAATGGATCGTATGTCTAACGACTGAATACGGGCGATGACTAGTATCTTGGGATAGTGTGTCACGGCTTGGCACAGACGGACAAACACTTGACGCCCGCAGGCAACCGAAAGAAATTCTTTCACCGTTCTAACGGGAACCTAGCGCCATTGTAACATCGATGTAATCTAGATCTGTTCACTGTGCGGTCTGACTTGCCTACAAATCGAGTACTGAATACTAAACACATAAAAATTCTACACCTACATCTGTACTCCGGAAGTGACCGTCGCATTCGGGTAATTCCTTCGTGGTACGTCGTTTATCTATTTTTTTTCCTTAGAATGTAACTAGTTCGTGGTGGGTTGTGTAATATTGCTAGATTCTTGTCTTAGTACTGGAAATGTAACTTCGTAAACTGTCTTGCTGTATCTACACCTACGCAAGCTAACGAATGGTGCGTCGGGGAGGGTACCTTGTACCATGTTATTTCCTTTCTTAGACCACTTGAAAATAGAGCGAGGGAAAAACGACTGATTTTTTGGCTCGGTACGCGCCTAATTCACTAATCTTCGTTGTCCTTGTGCGAAATGTACGTTGGCGGCAGTAGAATCGTTCTGCAGTCAGCTTCGAATGCCTGATTTCTAAGTTTTCTCGACAGTGTTCCGCGAAACGAACTCACCCTTCCACGAGGGATTCCCATTTGAGTCCCCGAAGCATCTCTGTAATACAAGTATGCTGATCGAATCTAGCAGTAAAAAAAAAAGGGAGTGGCTCGTCTCTGAATCCCTCGATGTCTTTCTTTAATCCGATGGGATCCCAAACACTCAAACAGTACTCAAGACCGGATCGTAGTAGTGTCCAGTACAGTACGACATCCATTTATAGATGAGCTACGCTTTCCCAGAATTCCCCCAATACAACGAAGTTGACAATTCTCCTTCGTTACTACCGTCCGTAAGCGCTCGTGTCATTTCAAATCGCTTTGCAACCTCACACCTAGATATTTAATGGACGTGACTGTGTCAACCAGTCACGGGATAGATGGCACGTCAATCAAGTGTTTGCCACATGTTTCTCGGCATCTCTGTGACGATCTCCGATGGGTCAAACAGACCTGCGCTGGTTTTCTCGGTATACGTTCAATATCCATTGATAGTTCTGTTTGGTATGCGTTCTGTACAGTTTATACATCGTTTGCCTTTTGCTAGCAGCGTACCAAGAACTGAGATCTGCCAACTGTTTTACTTACATCTGAGCCCTTGTGATTATTCCATTTCATATTTCTACAAATTGTAATACCAGTTACTTGTATGAGTTGAGTGATTCCAATTGGTAGTCACTGATTCTGTTTCGATAGGATTCTGCAATAAAATCTACACTACTGGCCATTAAAATTGCTACAACACGAAGGTGACGTGCTACAGATGCGAAATTTAACCGACAGGAAGAAGATGCTGCGATATGCAAATGATTAGCTTTTCAGAGCATTCACACAAGGTTGGCGCCGGTGGCGACACCTACAACGTGCTGACATGACGAAAGTTTCCAACCGATTTCTCATACACAAACAGCAGTTGACCGGCGTTGCCTGGTGAAGCGGTGTTGTGATACCTCTTGTGAGGAGGAGAAATGCGTACCATCACTTTTCCGACTTTGATAAAGGTCGGATTGTAGCCTATCGGGATTGCGGTTTATCGTATCGCGACATTGCTGCTCGCGTTGGTCGAGATCCAACGGCTGTTAGCAGACTATGGAATCGGTGGGTTCAGGAGGGTAATACGGAACGCCGTGCTGTATCCCAACGGACTCGTATCACTAGCAGTCGAGATGATAGGCATCTTATACGCGTGGCTGTAACGGACCGTGCAGCCACGTCTCGATCCCTGAGTCAACAGATGGGGACGTTTGCAAGACAACAACCATCTGCACGAACAGTTCGACGGCGTTTGCAGCAGCACGGACTATCAGCTCGGAGACCACGGCTGTGGCTACCCTTGACGCTGCATCACAGACAGGAGCGCCTGCGATGGTGTACTCGACGACGAACCTGGGCGCACGAATGGCAAAACGTCATTTTTTCGGACGAATCCAGGTTTTGTTTACAGCATCATGATGGTCGCATCCGTGTTTGGCGAGATCGCGGTGAACGCACATTGGAAGCGTGTATTCGTCATCGCCATACTGGCGTATGACCCGGCGTGATGGTATGGGGTGGCTTTGGTTACACGTCTCGGTCACCTCTCGTTCGCATTGACGGCACTTTGAACAGTGGACGTTACATTTCAGGTGTGTTAAGACCCGTGGCTCTATCCTCCATTCGATCCCTGCGAAACCCTACATTTCAGCAGGATAATGCACGACCGCATGTTGCAGGTCCTGTACGGGCCTTTCTGGATATAGAAAATGTTCCACTGCTGCCCTGGCCAGCACAATCTCCAGATCTCTCACCAATTGAAAACGTCTGGCCAATGGTGGCCGAGCAACTGGCTCGTCACAATACGCCAGTCACTACTCTTGATGAACTGTGTTATCGTGTTGAAGCTGCATGGGCAGCTGTACCTGTACACGCCATCCAAGCTTTGTTTGACTCAATGCCCGGCGTATGAAGGCCGTCATTACGGCCAGAAGTGGCTGTTCTGGGTACTGATTTCTCAGCATCTATGCACCCAAATTGCGTGAAAATGTCTTCTCATTTCAGTTCAAGTATAATGTATTTGTGCAATGACTACCCGTTTACCATCTGCATTTCTTCTTGGTGTACCAATTTTAATGGACAGTAGTGTACATGCACTCGTCGCACTCATCTACATTGAACAGACACGCACGTAAGACACCTCGGGAGTATGAAGTTGCCAGTGCCAGACACTTCCAATGCCACCCGGCTCTACTTTGCTAGTGCCACCACCTCGCGGGTGTTCTATTACGAGACCTGCCGCGGCAGGAAGCCGTCCCTCGCGGCCACCGCGCGTCCGCGACCTGCGGCTGCCTGGCTGCTCCCGCGGGCGCCGGATGGCGGCGGTCCGGCCGGTGACGCAACCGGCGTGGGCGCCGCCGCCCGCCACACTCCGTGCCTTATATACGCTGCCCGCTGACGGCGAGCGGACGAGCAAAGGGCGCGCGCCTTCCGCTTAAAGCCACGTTGCGGCTCCGTAGCAGCGGAGTGCGTCCGAGGCCTCGCCAAGATGGAGCGAATAAATGCACGTTCTCCTCGGTAATTTCTGCGCGTCAGATTGGCACCGGTCAGCTCGAGGGACGTCTGTTGTCGCAAAAGGCAGTGCGTGCCATTATGTTCATTTGAGGCATAGAGAATAGCTCGCGAATGACAAGAGCAGTAGAGCACTTTAGGGACATGCATTTATTAGTGATGCAACTTACTAGCCTATAGACCGTATTATACTGTAAAATATCTTTGCCAAATACGACAGCTTACATGCTGGGTGAAATAAAACTGGCCGGGAGAAGTATTTCGTGCAATTTGAGATGAACACGTCGTCTTACTTCATCCGCATCCGGAGTGGATGATGTAAGTTGTGTTGTCTACCTTATCTTTCCCAGCCATTTTTATTTTACCGGCGTGTATAAAATGTTTGACGATGTACTTGAGTATATATATATCACATATTAATGTATTTATTGTTCAGCTAATTCAATCTATACAACATGTAGCCTCTTTAAGTTATTAAATACATTTTAAGACGTTTTTCCATGCATCTCTGCCCGCTGCTGTCTTCTGCCAGTTGAAGCCCGCAACTTTCCTGAGTTCCTTATCCTCCCTGTTGGTCTTCGTTTTTCTCTGGGACTCCATTATAAAACTGATTTTGTCCATCTTCCATCCTTCGTTCTTGCAATATGTCCTGCCCACAGCCACTTCAGTCTTAACCCGTTCTATAATATCTTTTACTCCTCGAATGTCTTCACTTTTCTGTCGATCTTTCTTAGTGAGACCTAACATTGACCTTTCCATAGCTCTCTGAGCAGTTCTAAATTTCCTTTTGAAAAATTCAATTAAAGTCCAAGTTTCACACCCATACGTTAAAACAGGTAGAACACACTGATCAAAAACTGTCTTCTTTAAGTTAGATTTGAAAACTGTTGCATTCATTCCGTAAGCCCTCCAACCCAGTTTAATTTGACGAAAAATTTCAGGTTTCAAATCCCCTTTTGTGTCAATTAATTGCCCCAGATAAACATATTCTGTAACATTATTTAGGATTTTGCTGTTCAGTGTTACTTGTCCTGCAGCTACCCACTTATTATGCATAACCTTTGTTTTAGAGTGATTTATTTTAAGTCCAACTTCCTGACAACGATCTGTTAAGTCTTTTATAGAGGACTGCATTTCCATCTTACTGTTAGCTAGGACCACTATATCGTCAGAAAATCTCAGGTTGGTGAGCCTTTTACCATTTATCATTATTCCCCTGTTGTTTTGGATATAGGCATCTCAAGAACTGCTATAAATAACTTCGGGGATATAGGATTGCCCTTGTTTACTCCTTTTCCAATGGGAAATCGCGCTTGTTTTTTCTTGTATATATATATTGTTGAAAACCGGGGGCCAGCTCCACAATTTACAGACGAGGACTTTGTTCAGTGGTGTTTCCCGTCACATCTGTATGCGATTCACCTTAATAAAACACCACTGTGCGACTGGTATTTGCCATATAAGAACTTTGTCTCGTTCTCGGGCAGCAGTTATTACGTGCTTAGACCCTGGTTCGACGTAAGAGAGGGCGTGAAGGTCGTGTAATGAAGCAGAGTTAAATAAATAAGCAGCACCTCCAAAATATTAGCTCAGTGTTCAACCACCAGCAACAGTACCCTTTTGTAAAGTATTTAATGCATTACATAATAAAATGTCAACTTTTGTTGTGTACTTCAGATGAATCTTTAAGCAGATATGATTACAGTTAGATTTAAGAAATTTTATGTCATGCGTTTGAAATGTAAGAAGATCATTTAACGTGCTAATCTTAATATACAAATAGGAGCTCTTTTTGGGCGCAAGCGCAAAAAATTTTCAAAAAGCATGAGACGCCTTCATTTGAAATTTACTTACCGGTGCAAGCAGTGTGCAGAAAAGAGTCATTTCATCAAATCCTTGTAGACACGTCTGAAATTATTCTCCTTTCCTAACTGGTCGCACCCCACCGGTCCGAAGGAGTGGCTCTTTCCGACATAAATAGTGACGATAATCGTTAAGTCCGCGCTCACGCACAGACGACCACGCAATGCGGATCGGCTGCCGTGTCTCACTTCGCCATAGAGCGCTATTCGACTGCGGTAAGGAGGGACATGGGGCCAACACGCCACTCTCCACCTGCTTCAAGCTTGCCGGGCCTTCAAGGCGCGCAGCTTCTCTTTCAAGTTGTTCCTCAGCTGGCCCCACAGCGTTTAGTGCATCCTGTAGCAGGCCTTCCACCAAAGATAAATCCGTGGCAGTACGGAGACTTGGGTCCGCGTCTTTCGCATTAGCTGCAGAAGCAGACAGCTTTTCTCGATGCATATCGTTACTACATTGCTTCGTGTAAATCGGCAAAAAATAACATTAACTAAAAAGTTAATTTACTGAATGCCATTAAATATAAGTAAAGTGTCGAACAAATGATACGAGTTTTACAAAAATGGAAATAAATTGTCTGGAAAAGAATTCTTGTTCGTTCATAGAACTTGGATGATCATCATCGATCATTCCCATCAACTGCTGGACAGAGACCTCCACTAGACTCCTCCGGACATTACAGTCTTCAGTTGTATGCACCTGTGTCACTGTAGATTGGGCTATATTGGTCTCCACAGGACGGAGCGATTCTTTTGGAAATATGAAACCTTATGATGTAGCCTCTAGGCTACGAAATCAGTAGTTAAATTATGTACAAGAGCAGCTGAGCGTTCATTATTCTACGTGTTTTTGGAAATGTGCTGCGTGGACAGTGATCCACGAGAGCTTCTAGTTGCTATGCTATCCCAAATGCTGGCGAATTTATATGTGCACTATTGGACATAATCGAAGGAAGGCAATGGCAAACCACCTCCGCTAGGACCTTGCCTATTACGGCGGTGCGGGTCTCTCGCATCATCCCCTACCCTCCTCGGAGTATGGGACCTCTCATTATTATTGGACATAATGGAATTCCCTCTTTTTTTGGAAGATCATAACGGCTTTGTGGTACCGATGCTCTGGGGTACAGTATTCTGACTGTATTATATTCCTGCTCAGTCCTGAGTTGTAGTGGAGTGAAGTGGTCTTCTTTGTCATAACTGGTATAGGACTCGACAAACATATAGTCGGAACGCTGTACTACAGAGAACTGGTTCCATCATAGCCTTCACCTCGGCCAAACTGAGGAAGAGCAGGAGGAGGAGGCGGAGGAGATTAGTGTCTAACGTCCCGTCGACAGCGAGGTCATTAGAGACGGAGCGCAAGCTCGGATTAGGGAAAGATAAGGCAGGAGACCGACCGTGCCTTTTCAAAGGAACCATCCCGACATTTGCCTGAGGCGACTCAGGGAAATCACGGAAAGACTAAATCTGGATGGCCGGATGCGGATTTGAACAGTCACTCTCCCGAATGCGAGTCCAGCGTGCTAATCACTGCGCGACCTCGCGCGGTTCGGCCAAACCGACAAGTCCGCGGTAGCAGATCACAGCGTCAAGGAGGAGGCGCGTTTGGTTTCGAACAGAGGTGCTGTGTCGCGCCATTAGGCTCTGGGATTGGTGAGACGGAGGAAATAAGAACATCTACATCTACATCCATACTCCGCAAGCCACCTGACGGTGTGTGGCGGAGGGTACCTTGAGTACCTCTATCTGTTCTCCCTTCTATTCCAGTCTCCTATTGTTCGTGGAAAGAAGAATTGTCGGTATGCACTTGTGTGGGCTCTAATCTCTCTGATTTTATCCTCATGATCTCTTCGCGACATATACATAGGAGGGAGACGATCTTGTCAATTGAGACAGCGGTTTCCAACTGAGCTCCGCATGGTATGTGGCGTTAGCGAAAGCACGCCAGGAAATCTCCGATGGCTAGAGGCTCTAAGCACTATGGGACTTAACTTCTTAGGCCATCAGTCGCCTAGAACTTAGAACTACTTAAACCTAACTAACCTAAGGACATCACACACACCCATGCCCGAGTCAGTATTCGAACCTGCGACCGTAGCGCTCGCGCGGTTCCAGACTGTAGCGCCTAGAACCGCTCGGCCACTCTGGCCGGCCGAACCCTCCGATGTGAAAGCGGCGGAGGCAGCGGGCGAAGTAGAGAGGCAACACAAGGACTCGACTCCCGTACCCCCCCTCTACTCTTTGCCGTTCGGCAGAGGAGTCTGCGGACCAGGGGCTAGAAAGGAACGAATTGGACGTGAACTTGACTCTTCGTCTGAAGATGATGAGCAGATACTCGTCAAAACGTTGCGACAACACGGATTGCATCAACGTATCTTTAGTCTACTTGAATCTGCATTTGCCACAATACATTTTTTCGTTACCTGTCACGGAAGGTTTGGTACGTAACAGATCGCAGCTCTGACATCGCGCTCCCTGTGATACTAGGCACATCCACACAGTGTGTGTCTTTGAGGGATCGATCGAGGCGGCCTGCTCGGAGCAGTGATGTGGATGCTGGGAACCAGTTACGCGGCGCTCAGCCACGGAGCTGCGTGTGTCGTGCCGCACGCCCTCGCTTCGGCCCCGCGCAGCTGTGGCCGCACACGACAGCCGTTTGCCAACAACCGATTCAAAATTGCCGATTACAATTCGGAGTTGATAGTTCTACCTAAAGGTTTCAATACCCGGTGGATTATACCCCGTTGCCGTCGGAAAAAGTGGCCAGTGCCGTGTTTTTGTCTGGCGACCTTTTATGGGATGAGGGGAGACCACTGCTTTCCATTTCACTGATTGGCATTGGGACTCTAGATCGACTGGTAGAAGCAGGTCTCAGGGTTTGTGATGACGGTTTGCAGAAATGATGCGTATGAGTGACAGGCGTCAACGAATTCTCCAACTGTTACCTTAGGTGTCGCCTTCTGTTTGTCAGTTAACTTTGGCAACGTAGATCAAAACCAGATGTTCTGTTTAAAGACAGCGACTTGAAAGCGGTATTAATGCTCTTCTTATTCCTGTTCTCAGCGGTCTATCCTGTGAGGTGTACTTTCGTGATTGATTCTTCCTTTTAATTTTGTGACTGCCAATATTTTTGCCGCTACAGTCGCTAGTAACGTAAAGGGGAAAAAAGGTCTGGGTCGCCAACGACCTGAAAAATCGAGTAATTTTGTTCTGCTTGTTATTATGTTCCAGTAATTTATGTAACGTGCTTCCCGACGCGGCAATTGGCAAACAGCCCGGCATTTGCCTAGACGAGCGTTGGTAATCGGCTGACAGAAACATTCGGATTGACTGCTATAGTTGATCAACGACCGTTAATCCCACGCTTTGGTTCGACCAGCTGTGGCTTACTTCTGCCTCTCGCACGCAAGCGCGCATGCTATGTGAGCACACCAGTGATAACATTCTCTTTGCTAATTGCCCATTCCTCCGATATCACTCTGAGAGAGAATCCCATTTTGTGCCAGCTTCTGTTGCGCCTGCTCGACATTGCCTGTCTTTACGGCTGGTGCTGGTCACTTCTGCAAGGCACGATCGATCTTCCGTTCCTTACGAAGGCGCTTGAACTCATCTCCAACTCACTGATTTAACTCCATACTCATATGTTAACACCGGCTGCTTCTCCGTTCCAATTTCCTAGTATTTGTAACAAAATTTTTTGTTGATATTAGTTTGGTGTACTGAACTACGACATGACTCTTTGCTGCCCAAATCAGGCAAATTGGCTTCAGAGTAGAGTGTTCAAATGGTTCAGATGGCTCTGAGCACTATGGGACTTAACATCTGAGGTCATCAGTCCCCTATAACTCAGAACTACTTTAACCTAACTAACCCCCATGAACCATGGACCTTGCCGTTGGTGGGGAGGCTTGCGTGCCTCAGCGATACAGATGGCCGTACCGTAGGTGCAACCACAACGGAGGGGTATCTGTTGAGAGGCCAGACAAACATTTGGTTCCTGAAGAGGGGCAGCAGCCTTTTCAGTAGTTGCAGGGGCAACAGTCTGGATGATTGACTGATCTGGCCTTGTAACATTAACCAAAACGGTCTTGCTGTGCTGGTACTGCGAACGGCTGAAAGCAAGGGGAAACTACAGCCGTAATTTTTCCCGAGGACATGCAGCTTTTCAAATTCTAAAGGTGGCAGGGGTAAAATACAGGGAGCGAAAGGCTATTTACAATTTGTACAGAAACCACATGGCAGTTATAAGAGTCGAGGGGCATGAAAGGGAAGCAGTGGTTGGGAAAGGAGTGAGACAAGGTTGTAGCCTCTCCCTGATGTTATTCAATCTGTATATTGAGCAAGCAGTAAAGGAAACAAAAGAAAAATTCGGAGTAGGTATTAAAATCCATGGAGAAGAAATAAAAACTTTGAGGTTCGCCGATGACATTGTAATTCTGTCAGAGACAGCAAAGGACTTGGAAGAGCAGTTGAGCGGAATGGACAGTGTCTTGAAAGGAGGATATAAGATGAACATCAACAAAAGCAAAACGAGGATAATGGAATGTAGTCAAATTAAATTGGGTGATGCTGAGGGAATTAGAGTAGGAAATGAGACACTTAAAGTAGTAAAGGAGTTTTGCTATTTGGGGAGCAAAATAACTGATGATGGTCGAAGTAGAGAGGATATAAAATGTAGACTGGCAATGGCAAGGAAATCGTTTCTGAAGAAGAGAAATTTGTTAACATCGAGTATAGATTTTAGTGTCAGGAAGTCGTTTCTGAAAGTATTTGTATGGAGTGTAGCCATTTATGGAAGTGAAACATGGACGATAACCAGTTTGGACAAGAAGAGAATAGAAGCTTTCGAAATGTGGTGCTACAGAAGAATGCTGAAGATAAGGTGGGTAGATCACGTAACTAATGAGGAGGTATTGAATAGGATTGGGGAGAAGAGAATTTTGTGGCACAACTTGACTAGAAGAAGGGATCGGTTGGTAGGACATGTTTTGAGGCATCAAGGGATCACAAATTTAGCATTGGAGGGCAGCGTGGAGGGTAAAAATCGTAGAGGGAGACCAAGAGATGAATACACTAAGCAGATTCAGAAGGATGTAGGTTGCAGTAGGTACTGGGAGATGAAGAAGCTTGCACAGGATAGAGCAGCATGGAGAGCTGCATCAAACCAGTCTCAGGACTGAAGACCACAACAACAACAACCTAAGGACATCACACACATCCATGCCAGAGGCAGGATTCGAACCTGCGACCGTTGCGGTTGCGCGGTTCCAGACTGTAGCGCCTAGAACCGCTCGGCCACAACGGCCAGCTAAATATAACTATCGAACTGGTTGACGGAACAGGTAAACAATAATTTCCGAAAGCTAAGCGTATATTATATTTGAAGACAGGAAAGCGGAAACGGAATGATGAACAACACGTGTAAATGACAGATAAATTTCTCACAAAAATGGGGGAAGTTTTTGAAACTTCCTGGCAGATTAAAACTGTGTGCCGGACTGAGACTCGAACTCGAGACTTTTGCCTTTCGCGGGCAAGTGCTCTAACAACTGAGCTACCCAAGCACGACTAACGCCTACTCCTCACAGCTTTACTTCTGCCAGTTCCTCCGTCTCCTACTTTCCAAACTTTACAGAAGCTCTCCTGCGAACCTTGCAGTTTTTCTTTAAAACTAGTTGCCATCCTTTAGATGCTTGTAGTATTATGGGGAGGACTCATCTGATGACACGACAAAAGAAGAAATGGGAGTCGCTACTGAAGACTGGGGGATCCAGTGTTACAATTAGATTTGAACAGAGCTTTGGAAGACTTGCGGTCAAATAAGGCAAAAGGGACAAATAACATTCTGTCTGAAATTCTAAAACTATTGGATGAAGTGGCAACCAAATGAAATAATGGGAGACGAAGAACGAAGTGCTCGGATTAAAAAGGATATAGGACAAGGACGTACTCTTTCGCCCCTTGTTCATTATATACGTCGAGGAAAGAATGACGGGAAGAAATGCAAGTTTAGTGACAGGGATTAAAATTCAAACAGAAAGGATATAATTGATAAGATTCGCTGATGACATTGCTATTCTAAGGGAAATTGAAGAAGAACATATAAAAAATGGCTCTGAGCACTATGGGACTTAACTTCTGAGGTCATCAGTCCCCTAGAACTTAGAACTACTTAAACCTAACTAACCTAAGGACATCACCCACATCCATGTCCTAGGCAGGATTCGAACCTGCGACCGTAGCGGTCGCGCGGTTCCACACTGTAGCGCCTAGAACCGCTCAGTCACCCCGGCCGACTAAACGAACATATAATTTTATTTTTAAATCATACATTCATGGAGCGGATCAATACAGAATAAGAACTGAGATAACCGAAAAAAATTATGAAAGTAATGAGAAGTAGCAGAAATGAGATTAGTGAAAACGTAACATCGAAACTGTGGACCACGAAGTAGACGAAGTTAAGGAATTCAGCTACATCGGAAGCAAAATAACACACGGCGGACAAACCGAGGAAGGCATAATAAGCTGACTGGCACGGGCAAAGACGGCATTCCTGGCCAAGAGAACACTAGTACTATCAAACGGGTGCTTCAGTTTGAGGAAGAAATATCGGGAATGTACGTATCGAGTACAGCATTGTATGTTAATGAGTCATGGTTTCTGGTAAAACCGGAACGGAAGAGAATGAAAGCGTTTGAGAATGGCACTAAAGAAGAACGTTGAAGAACATAAAGCCAGCAGTGGAAAGGCAAACAGTGAGAAGATCAGTAATGTACATGCCTGCAATACTAGAGAGAAACATGACCTTTATTACCGATTGTTAAAGCTATCAATCGCTCAGAAAGGAGTTCAATATGCAGCAACGAAAATTTTTGATCGCTTGCCCCGTAACATAAAATGTCCGACAGTTAGCAAAGCAAGTTTTAAATCTTATTTTAAATCATTTTTCCTGGACAACGTCTTCTATTCCGTTGAGGAATTTCTACTTAAAAACTGGTAGCAGTAAAAAAAAAATGTTATGTCTAGTAATATGGCTGGGACTAAAAATAGTATTGTGTTCGCCGCGCGGGATTAGCCGAGCGATCTAAGGCGCTGCAGTCATGGACTGTGCGGCTGGTCCCGGCGGAGATTCGAGTCCTCCTTCGGGCATGGGTGTGTGTGTTTGTCCTTAGGATAATTTAGGTTAAGTAGTGTGTAAGCTTAGGGACTGACGACCTTAGCAGTTATGTCCCATAAGATTTCTCACACATTTTTGAACAATATTGTGTTCATTAATGTTAACACTGATCGTGCATGCGTATTGGCTACGAAACGAACTCGTTCCACACCACTTCGATAAACGAATCATTCAAAAGATTTATGGCATGTGCCGCAGTGGAAAAGTAGATGTTCTGATAATGGTTTCAACGTCGTGCACCAACAGGTAGCGTAGTGGCCTAGCTACCAGAATGTCATCTGTGTCCTCCCTGTAATAGGGAATGCTCACAGCCAGAAGGCTCTGTGTGGTGCAAACGTGTGAAGCTAGGCGACAGTCATGCCACGGAGACACACTCGTCCTTCCTACAGCCTACTGAGAGAGTTTGAAAGGGGTCAGATTGTGGCCTTCCGAGAAAGCGGGATGGCCCTTTCGGAGAACTGCCACATAAGTTGGACGTGCTGCGTCAGCTGCGCAACGATGCCGCTATCAGCTGTCGCGTGAACATTCTCATACCCGTAGAAGAGGTTCTGAACGATCGGACGGTCACACGCGACGGACGCCCACCAGGATTGTGGTATTACAGGGGCGACACTGGCAGATCGGACAGCCATGAAAACAGAGGTAGGAAGGCTTCTGAGCCCAAACGTGTCAGCACGAACTGTTGTGAACCCGTTATTAGCAGTGAGACTACGGCACGCACCCCTCCAGCTTGTCTTCCACTCATACCAAAGCATCCACGTGCAGTGCTCGACTGGTGCCGTCTCAAGATCACTTGGAAGATAGCCAAGGCCTTATGATCTGGGGTGTGATAAGCTTCAACTCTCGGTCACCTTTGGTGTTTCTGGAGGGGGCCTAAACAGCGCCCCGTACGTGCAGAATGCTGTTAGATACGTGCTTCTACCGTTCTTGCAACCGGAATGTGATGTGTCATTCCAACAGGATAATGCACGCCCACACACTGCCCGTGAAACTCATTGTACTCTACACGACGTACAGTAACTTCCCTGGCCAGAACAATCTCTGGACGTGCCTGTAATTGCGTACGTGTGGGATATGATGGAACGAGAAGTGACTTCTGCGACTCGTCAGAACTACGCGAATAGGTGGAGCAGGCTTGGCTTAAGAAACTTCCTGGCAGATTAAAGCTGTGTGCCCGAACTGTGTGGTCCCGAGTTCGAGTCTCGATCGGGCACACAGTTTTAATCTGCCAGGAAGTTTCATATCAGCGCACACTCCGCTGCAGAGTGAAAATCTCATTCAGGCTTGGCTTAACTTATCCCTGGACAGTGTAAGGTGCCTCTTACGTGAGAAAGACATTTTTACCATTTTTAATAAATTATTGTCTCTTATTGATGTATTCACGATAGAAAGTGCTGTAGTCCGTAGCCGGCCACGAGTCGGAGAGCATTTCCCACGCTGGCTGGCTAGGTGACGAAGCGACTATATGCCGCGCGTAGTGGGGTGGGGCTCTGCGCTGGACCGTAGCAACAAGCGTCTGCCTGGGAAATATACATGACGGGAAGTACCGCCATCTTGGCGCCAAAGTCACCTATTTTGTTTATTTATATTTAATAATTAAAGTCAATTATGACAACATGAATACTAGGAGGAGCCTCTGGATGTTTAAAACTATTTATCATAATTTTGCCTCGTTAAAATTCACACCCGTTCATTAACGAATGCATATCTTAGTAAGTACGAACTTGATCGGAAATCCACGAACTGTGACGAAACTAGTAAGAGATAGGGACTGCGCGCCAAAGTCGGTAGTCAGCGTTAAGAGCTCTTCCTGAATTGTTCGATGGTAGCCATGCCCTCGGTTTCGAGTAGTTTGTGACATGAGTGTTTCATTATTGATCTTGTAGGAATAAAAGTGATATTACGGCATTCTGAATGTGAATTTAGAGTACATAGATACCCCAAAGTTGATCGACAGCAATTTTAAAAAAAATGGTTCAAATGGCTCTGAGCACTATGGGACTTAACTTCCGAGGTCATCAGTCCCCTAGAACTTAGAACTACTTAAACCTAACTAATCTAAGGACATCACACACATCCACGCCCGAGACAGAATTCGAACCTGCGACCGTAGGACAGCAATTTAAGATAATTAGCTTCCACAGACAGAGACATCCAATTGGCCAACGCAAATTCCGGGTGGAAATGCTGACCAGTTATACTGTACGTCACACATACCACCCTCTACGGACTCGCGGCTAAACTGAGTAATAACAGTATCAGTTTAGAAGCGAGGGGATCTTGCAAGTGGCCACCTGTACGATCGACTGGATGCCGGCGTCAGCGCCTACACTGCCGCCTGTGGAGGGTACACCACTCACTATGAGTGTTTCAGCGTGGGTCGCTCACAAGGGAACCTCCCCATCGCACCCCTCTCAGATTTAGCTATCAGTTGGCACAGTGGATAGGCCTTGAAAAACTGAACACAGATCAATCGAGAAAACAGGAAGAAGTTGTGTGGAACTATGAAAATAAGAAGTAAAATATACAAACTGTGTAGTCCATGCGGAAGATAGGCAACATGAAGGAGAATGTGAGTTGAAGAGTGCCGTGATTAGCGTGAGCAGCTGTGGATCGAGAGGTCCTTGGTTCAAGTCTTCCCTCGAGTGAAAAGTTTATTTTTTTATTTTCAGACAGTTATTATCTGTCCGTCATCACTTTTTTGGGAGTGATAATCACATCCACAAGAAAACCTAAATCGGACAAGGGAGAAGAATCTTTTTACCCATTCGCCAAGTGTACAAGTTAGGTGGGTTGATAACATATCCCTGTCATGTGACGCACGTGCCGTCACCAGTATCGTATAGAATATATAAGACGTGTTCTCCTGTGGAGGTATCGGTTGACCTATGACCTTGCGATCAAATGTTTTCGGTTCCCGTTGGAAAGGCACGTCCTTTCGTCTACTAATCGCATGGTTTTTCGGTGCGGTCGCAAAACACATACACTAAACTTATTACAATGAAGAGAGACGTCAATCAACGCACGGGCAGATCATAACTTTGCGAAAATAAAGAAAGTAAACTTTTCACTCGAGTGAAGACTTGAACCAAGGACCTCTCAATCCGTAGCTGCTCACGCTAACCACGGGACCACGGCGCTCTTGCTCTATCACTATCCTTAATATTGCCTATCATGCGCATGGACTACTCAATTTGTATATTTTGCTTATTTTTTTCATAGTTCCACACAACTTCTTCCTGTTTTCTCGATTGATCTGTGTTCAGTTTTTCAAGGCCTATCCACTGTGCCAACTTATAACTAAATCTGAGGGGGGTGCGATGGGGAGGTTCCCTTCTCAGAACCACTTGAGCCGGCCAGAGTGGCCGAACAGTTCTAGGCGCTTCAGTCCGGAACCCCACTGCTGCTACGGTCGCAGGTTCGAATCCTGCCTCGGGAATGGATGTATGTGATGTCCTTAGGTTGGTTAGGTTTAAGTAGTTCTAACTGTAGGGGACTGATGACCTCAGATGTTAAGTTCCGTAGTGCTCGGAGCCATTTGAACCATTTTTTGAACCACTTGTGCTCTAGCTCTGTAAATGTGATCACTTCTTTAGTACATAGGCACTGTTGCAACAGTAAATCTTAAGTGAACTGGACACCTGTTAAAGGGTGTAGTAATTTTTTTGCCGGCGGTATGACTGAGGACGTAAAGTGCGAGTGTCACTCTGAGATGTAGAGATTAGCACAGGAAATGGAATTCGCGGCGTCACTTATCAACCAGTCAGAGGACTCGATGACTTAAAAACATTACGAAAAGTGACGTGCCGTTCGTGACTGTGGACGGCAGGCACTGGAGGCATTTAGCAGCCCGGATGCGGCGCCAGTGCGCGTGCTCATCCCGGTGTGACGCGGCGCGACGCTAACGAGAAGTGGCGGGCGGAGCCATTGTGTGCTAACGAGAGCGGCGGCGCCCACCCACGGCGGCCGGGGAGGCGCGAAAAACGGACTGCGAGGCGCAGCCGCCGACGACGGCGGGGGGCCTACTTTCGCGCCTCGCTGATCTGCGTGCGAAGCACCGCGGTCTCGTCACGGGCGAGCCGGCGCCGGCAGAAGGCCGGGCGCCGGGCGCCGCGCTCCCGTGGCCGAATGCCGTCCGTTCCCCAGTGCTCCTCCGAGACACGCAGCGTTCCAACACACTGCCATAAGCGGTCCAGATTAGTGCACAGTGCTACGCCTCTCTTGACATAGTCATTATTAGTGCCAGAGCGCTGCGATTTGAGAATTTTCGAAAAGGAAACGGCAAAATACACTGAATAAAATGTTCTCGGGTTTCCAACCGCGTGAATTGCTTAAAACTACACGAGCTTTCGGCCAAGCACTCCTTGGCCACTGTGAAGTGTTATGACTGCCAGTGGGCTGTTGGTGCGCCCTTACATACGATAGCTGCCGGCTGTGACGTCACTGGTGCCCGTGACATTGCCATATATGGGCATGTTTTGAGTCTGCGTTCGATGTGCCCTCTTCAACCGCGCGATCGCTGGATCCCACGCAGCGGTGAGCTGCAAGCCACCGTCTCTATTCAGGGTGTTTGCGGTGTTTGCCATCATCATCCAGCACAGAAGCGCACATTATTACAAACATTGATGCATCGTGCAAGAGTAATATCAGACGACGATAATCTGCCCTATGAAATGAACCACCCACGCAAGATTTTCAGGAATAACGGCTACAGCGCCCATCAAGTAAAAGAAGTGATTTCTGGGAAATATCAGAATAAGACCACCGACGAAGAGCAGGAAAAGAAACTTGCTTTGCTGCGATTCTGTGGCTCTGTATCGGGCAAGATAAGCCGCCTGTAGAAAAGACACAAGATCAAATCAATCTTCAGGCCTCCAACGAAAATCCGTCAATTACTGAGACCAGTTAAAGACGCAGTAGGTCTCAGAACACCTTGAGTATACGAAATACCTTGTGAGTGTGGCCAGAAGTACATCGGACAAACAGTGCGCACTGTGGAACAACACAGGAAAGAACATGAGATGTACTATCGCCTACGCTATCCAGAGAAATGTGCGTTACCTGAACATGCGTTAGAAAACGTTCACCACATAAAATTTGACGATACCTCTGTCGTGTCTCGCACTAACGGCTTCTGCAACAGTTTAATAAAGGAAGCTATTGAAATAAAAACTACCGCAAACACCCTGAATAGAGACGGTGGGTTGCAGCTCAGCGCTGCGTGGGATCCAGCGATAGCGCGGTTGAAGAGGGCACATCGAACGCAGACTCAAAACATGCCCGTATATGGCAATATCACGGGCACCAGTGACGTCACAGCCGGCAGCTAGCGTATATAAGGGCGCACCAACAGCGCACTGGCAGTCAAATGTTCAAATATGTGTGAAATCGTAGGGGACTGCTAAGGTCATCAGTCCCTAATCTTACACACTGCTTAACCTAAATTATCTTAAGGACAAACACACACACATCCATGCCCGAGGGAGGACTCGAACCTCCACCGGGACCAGCCGCACACTGGCAGTCATAACACTTGACAATGGCCAAGGAGTTCTTGACCGAAAGCTCGTGTGGTTTTAAGCAATTGAGGCGGTTGGAAACCCGAGAACATTTTAGTCGGACACCTATTAGTCCCCATTAATATGCGCTGCGTCCACCCTTCGCCAAAATGACGGCTTCAGCTGTGGTGGATTGGCAGCTCTTTTTCCCTCACGAGGCGAAACCAGGAAAGATAGTACGTTGGGCGCTGGGGTCTGGAGCGAAGTCGACGTTCCAGCTGTTCCCAAAGGTGCTCCGTTGGGTTCACGTCGGGAGTTTGCACAGGCCAGTCCACCTGAGAAATACTGCTGTCCACAAACGACTGTCTCACAGATGCTGCTTCATGACAGCGTGCACTGCCATGTCGACACAAAAACATCACCGTCTGCTAACTGTTGCTGGCCGGAGTGGCCGTGCTGTTCTAGGCGCTACAGTCTGGAACCGAGCGACCGCTACGCTCGCAGGTTCGAATCCTGCCTTGGGGATGGATGTGTGTGATGTCCTTAGGTTAGTTAGGTTTAATTAGCTCTAAGTTCTAGGCGACTGATGACCTCAGAAGTTAAGTCGCATAGTGCTCAGAGTCAATTGAACCATTTTTTTGCTAACTGTTCCTGTCCTGAGGCAGTAAAATCTGTTCACATTCCCCCGAATACAACGTTTTCTTAAGCGCAGTAACGGGATTACATCCTCACCAGGAAAGCACCCCCATAATGTAACACCTCGTCCTCTCTAGTTCACCGAGCGAGGTGGCGCAGTGGTTAGACACTGGACTCGCATTCGGGAGGACGACGGTTCAATCCCGCGTCCGGCCATCCTGATTTAGGTTTTCCGTGATTTCCCTAAATCACTCCAGGCAAATGCCAGGATGGTTCCTCTGAAAGGGCACGGCCGACTTCCTTCCCCATCCTTCCCTAATCCGATGAGACCGATGACCACGCTGTCTGGTCTCCTTCCCCTAAAGAACCAACCAACCAATCCTCTCTAGTTCGCTGTTGGTGTTGACTATACATGGTGACAGGTGACGTTCTCCAGGCATTCGCCAAGCAAAATCATTCCATCTCATTGCCACAGTGCATTGCCATCACTCCAGATCACTGGTTTAGAATCACAATGACTACAGGTGTGTGTCGCTCATCGGGACCTGCTCTGCCACTTTGCCTCCTTCTTTTCAACTGCCTCGCTCAATCACTGTAACGGCTGCACTGCTGCAGCCCTTTGGAACCAACGAGTGACTCTTTCCGCTGGTTCCATTCGACTTTTCACGACCAGCAATGGTCGACGTTCCCTGTCCGTCAGGACACGTAGTTTTGGCTCAAATGGCTCTGAGCGCTGTGGGACTTAACTTCTGAGGTCATCAGTCCCCTACAACTTTGAACTACTTAAACCTAAATAACCTAAGGACATCACACACACATCCATGCCCGAGGCAGGATTCGAACCTGCGACCGTAGCAGTGGCGCGGTTCCGGACGGCGCCTAGAACCGCTCACACGTAGTTTTGCCTGGTCCTGCTTTAGCTGTGGTCGTTCCACTTCACAGCCGCATCAGCAACAGGTCAGCTTAGGCAGCTTTATAGGGTTTGAAATGTCTCTAAAGGTGTTGTTACTCAGATGACGTCGAAAGACTGGTCCGCATTCGAAGTCCGCGAGGTCTCCAGGGCGACCTGTTTTGCTGTTCGTGCTTCTCTAGTGCCAACACTGACACAACACTCCCCTGCCTCCTTCTATACTGGCGGGTCCGCGTCTCATGACATCTAGAGGTCAAGTCCGGATTACATAGCGGTATGCGGATACTTTTTATCAGCAGTGTATTACTTCAGTTAAGCTAAGCAGTTACCGTTTAGTGCATTACCATCAAATCGTTGTGTTGGATCACCGGTGGGTGAGGACTGGGTTCAAATCCCCGTCTCGGATCTGAATAAAGCTTTACTGTGGTCTCCCTGAACCGATTAACTAGACTCGAATGCAGGGATGATTCCTTCCCAATCCTCCTTCGACCCAAGCTTGTGCGCCCTCCTAATGGTCTCGTTGTCGGCGGGTCGTAAATCACTAATCTCCCTTCTCAGGGCCCTCCAATCACCTCCGGATTTTGACGATCTAACGCGCCAACTGGACAAAATTTGACAAGATGTCCCTCAGGAGGTCATCCAATAACTCTATCAATCAATGTCAAGCTCAATAACTGCTTGCATATAGGGTCAGAGTTGGATCAACGCTAATGGCTTCCTCAATTTGTGAAGCTCTTTCTCTTTAATAAGTCATCAAATTTTTGAAATTGTAACCATTTATTTGTCTGTACATGTACATGACAGTTACCAATTTTCGTCCCATTCGGATTATTCCTTCGTACTGCTTCGTCTTTTTGTCGCCGAAAACCGCGAACACGCTGTAACTCCAACCCCACAAATCAACCCTGAATCCGTGGTTGAAAGCGGCCACTCTGTGTGCATTACACTGTTTTCGTGTGTCAATTGATTGAACTGTTGGTCAGATCTGCGAGATGAGCCTTTTCGTCCTCCCACTTGAGCGACATTTAGTCCCATATCGTAGAGACGCTTGAAGATTACCATTTTGAAGGCTGAGTCAGACTTGTGTGTAGCCGCGAGGGGAGAGAGGCAGAGCGGAGTCCATTCCGGTTGTCGTAACGCTGATTGCCTGAGACATGACGCTGCAGGCGACTGGGGAAGCAATTACCGCCGTAGAAACCTACCTGCGCCGGCGAGCAACAGCGCACCGCGCCGCGCCGCGGCTCGGCTCCACGTGCGAGGCGAGCCCGTCTCCCGGCACGTGTCGTCTGCTGCAGCGTTAGAGGAAAATAGTTCTGCACAAATGTCGTGTTTCGTCGTTAGTTCCCTGTGTATCACGTCATCCTAAAATTTAAACACTATCAGGGAGGCTGATTTATCGTTGTGATCTCTCAAAGGCTTTCGATTGTGTAAATCATGGAATACTTCTAGATAAGCTCAAGTGCTGTGGTATAAATGGGACAGCGCTCAAATGGTTTAAATCCTGCCTAACTCGAAGAGTGCAGAAAGTTCAAATAAGCAGTTCACATAATATGCAAAAAAACTTGTTATTTCTCAAACTGGGGATCAATCAAGAATGGGGTGCCTCAAGGTTCGGTCTTGGGTCCTCTGCTGTTCTTAATACATATTAATGACTTGCCATTCTATTTTCACGAAGATGCAAAGCTGGTACTTTTTGCCGATGATAGAAGTATAGCTATCACTCCCGACAGACAAGAATTAACTGATGAAACTGTAAACGATGGTTTTCAGAGTGGTTCTCTGCAAATGGGCTCTCATTAAACTTTGACAAAAACACAGCACATACAGTTCCACACAGTAAATGGAATGACACGATTAATAAATATGGACTTCCATCAGAAACCGGTAGCTAAGGTAGAATATTCTAAATTTCTAGGTGTATGCACTGATGAGGGGTTGAACTGGAAAAAACACACTGAAGATCAGCTGAAACGTTTGAGTTCAGCTCCTTATGTTATTAGGGTCATTGCAAATTTTGGCAATATACATCTCAGTAAATTAGCTTACCATGCCTATCTTCATTCTCTGCTTTCCTGTGGTATCATATTCTGGGGTAACTCATCATTGAGTAAAAGAGTGTTCTTTGCGAAAACAGACATAATGTCTGATGGGATAGCAGCAATCAATGATTGTATAATGTTACTTATAATCCGTCTTGATTGCAATTTTTTTTATTCATATGACCGGTTTCGGTTCATTGAGAACCATCTTCAGATCTGATATGTCAGTTACATGAGTAACCCGTCCAAATCCAGCAACTTTCACATGCTGCGTCACATAAAATGAACCGAAACCGGTCATATGAATAAAAAAAATTGCAATCAAGACGGATTTAAGTAACATTATAAAAGAGTGTTCATTGCACAAAAGCGTGTAATCAGAATAATTGCTGGAGCTCATCCAAGATCATCCTGCAGACACTTATTTAAAGAGTTAGGGGTCTTCCCTGTAGCCTCACAATATATATATTCACTTATGAAATTTGTTATTAACAATCCGAACGAATTCAAAAGTAATAGCAGTGTACATGGCTACAACACTGTAAGAAAGGATGATCTTCACTACTCAAGGTTAAATCTAACTTTGGCTCAGAAGGGGGTAAATTGCTGCCACAAAAGTCTTTGCTCACTTACCTAATAGCATCAAAAAAGTCTGACAGATAGCCATATAGCATTTAAAAGGAAATTAAAAGAATTTCTGAATGGCAACTCCTTCTACTCATTAGATGAATTTTTGGATATAGTAATGGGTAATTTCCCCACCCCCCACCCAAAAAAATTAAGTGTCATGTAATATTTTGTGTAATGTGATATCTTGTGTTGACACCTTTTATTAACCTGGCACGTTCCACATCATTACGAAGTGTCGTATTCATGATCTATGGAACAAGTACTAATCTAATCTAATTGTAAAGCGTACACATAAACATTTCACCAGTCACGATGCAGCCCACTGTGAATGCTTTTCTCGGCCACGGGATGAGCTAGTTACTGTTTGCAAGGAGGTGGAAATCGGTCTGACTGCTGTCAACAGATCGGAAGCATCCTTGAATGGGTATGTTACGCGAAATGCAAAGACATAAACCAGAAGCACCTTAAGTATGACACACTCCAGAGGATACCGTGCCCTCTGCAGAAAGTACAGGACCGATCAGCACTTGTCCACATGACTGTGAGTGGCGAGTCACATGTACGTGTGGGATCTGTGTACAAGGAGTAGGGTCCAGGAAGAACTTTGGCTATTACATCCATCCCCCTAACCGTCAAGTGTGAAGTGCTGTCTCCCTCTGAAACTAAGTCAGTAAATAATGGTACACGTTAGCCAAATCGCAGCAAAGGATGGAAATGGTCACCTAGTACGGTGTGTGCAAAACGAATAATATGCAACCAACTGAAGATTGCGGTACACGTTGGAATAGATTGTGCCTCTCATCTAGCGTCCGAGATTTTACTTGGTCCATTCTAACTAATAGAAGACAGGGTTGAGAAGACTTGCCTTGTGCACATAGTTTCAACTATGCACACAATGTGCAGCATTGTGCCTAGCAGTGACTGGGGCCCTCTGGTTCTGAGTCGAGTGGAAGGCTTGAACCAAAAACTTTGAAGGTTCTGTGAAAGTCTACGCTGTGGCTTCCTAGACGTGCGCTATAGGATTTGAGAGTTGTAGGGTCTCTCTAAACTGCTGAGGAGTGCACTAGGCTGAATGAGTTTACAGTGCACTCAACAGTTTTTTACGTTAGGTGACATTCCGTGTAATGCAGAGAATGATAGCTGTAGGTGACCCAGAAGTATTAGCGACAGGTCCAAAGAAACGACCCCTTCGAATTAAAATCCTTGTGAAGACCTGCTCAGAGCTTCGACCAATCCTAAAAAGTAGTAAAGCTCATTTCATACTAGATGCAGAAAGCTGGCTAAAAGGTGAAGCAGGCAAGAAACTGAAATCACCGAGATAGAAAGATGAGAGATTGTTTGGGCAAGACTCAGTATCAACAGTGGGCATAAACATATACTACACGTTTCTGTCGACTTCCAGTCTCGTCCCCAGATATAACCGAAAACTTAAGCGAAAGTCCATTTCTCTAGTATGTTTGTTGCCTAGTCATAGAGTCATGTTTGGACGGAACAGTAATCATCCAACAATCGATTGGAATAATTACAGTTCTGTAAAGCCGGCCGTTGTGGCGAGCGGTTCTAGGCGCTTCAGTCTGGAACCGCGAGACTGCTACAGTCGCAGGTTCGAATCCTGCCTCGGGCATGGATGTGGGTGATGTCGTTAGGTTAGTTAGGTTTAAGTAGTTCTAAGTTCTAGGGGACTGATGACCTCAGATGTTAAGTCCCATTTGAACCATTTTTTAACAGTGTGGTGGTCTTGACAAGACAGCGTGCGGAACATTAATAAATGCATTCTCTAAAAACTAACCAGAACAGATACTTCGGATTGTGCTCATAATGGGAATGTATTACGCTTCATGACAACGAATGGCCATGCTCTCTCTTAGAACGTCCATATTGAAACTGGTTTCAGTGATGATGAGGCAGTTCTTTTAATTAAATCTTTTTGTCGCCCACCAGAGGCGGAACACAAGGGAAAATATGTCAGGTTGATATATCACAGATGGAAAAGTAATTGTTGCGAGGCGACAGCTGGACGGTTGTAATGTCTTTCGTCCACATGTGGCAGGTCGAGAGCGCGGTCGCATTTATGCTTCTCGGAAGACACGCATCAGGTAAATTTGTGGAAGTGACTATAGCCAGACTTCCCTTTGTTGTATGTGTGGTGTAAGAGAAGTGCTACCACTGTGTGGCTGGACTTCCTGGATGGAAAGGTAAATGAGTTATGTTCTGTTTACTTAATCGTAAAAAGCACTGCGGGCACTGGATCCATGGGCCCTTCTGTGGTGATAGTTTCTAAATATTTCTCTAGGTTACTGAGGAGCTTCGATGATAGCCTCTGGCATCCGAATCGGTGCCAACGTCTTGGGGCAACAGACCCGACGTAGTCCACATGGCCGGTGTTCGACGGAGGTCTTCGATGGTGTCCTGGATGGGGTCAACATCACGTTCTTGATGAGTGTCCCTCGTCCCTCGTCGAGGCCCACTGAAGGGCTTTGAGAATGAGCCGAAGGCAGCGATTTTACAACACCTGCAGTAGTTTAATGTTTGTGTTGCATATGGAGCAGCCTTCTAACGTGGCGGATAGGAGCGTTCCTCGGTATAGCTTAACTTTTGTGCTAACAGACACATGAGAGCTGGCGAGGAGAGGGTATATCAGGCACAACGTTTTAACCTTTTCAGCGTGACATGTTCCTCGGGAGTACTTTTTTTATCAATTACGACTGCCAAATAAGGGGTGTGATCAGTCCAGGAGACTAGAACGTTGTTTATAACCAGGCTGTCACAAAGGTCAGGTGGTCGTCTGGTGAAGAGAATTGCAAAAAATGGTTCAAATGGCTCAAAGCACTATGGGACTTAACATCTGAGGTCATCAGTCCCCTAGACTTAGAACTACTTAAACCTAACTAACCTAAGGACATCACACACATCCATGTCCGAGGCAGGATTCGAACCTGCGACCGTAGCAGCAGCGCGGTTCCGGACTGAAACGCCTAGAACCGCTCGGCCACAGCGGCCGGCGAAGAGAACTGTCCTCGTCTTCTCTGCATTAAGTCTTATACGACGTTCGTTGCCCATAGTTGTGTTGTTTAGCTGCCTCTGAATGTGCCATATTGCTGCAGTGATGCGTCGACTGCTTGTTAATAATTGCGCGTGGACAACCTGCGGGAGCCCCAGCATGTCATTCACGTACAAAATAAAAAGCACTGAATGGAAGACGGACCATGTGGTAAGCCTTCTCGTAACTGTAGTGTGGTGGATCGTCGTCCATTTACCTCGACATAGATGCGTCAACCTAGGAGGAAACTGTCAAGAACGTTGATACAGTAGTCCGGTGTCGATCCTAAGGAGCGAAGTCTGGCGACCAGGTTGTCCTTTACACCCGATCAGAGGCTTTTTCGTCATCCAGAAAGGAAGCCGCAATGTAGTTTGAGCGATTCAAAAATGGTTCAAATGGCTCTGAGCACTATGGGGCTGAACAGCTGAGGTCTTCAGTCCCCTAGAACTTAGAACTACTTAAACCTGATTAACCAAAGAACATCACACACATCCATGCCGGAGGCAGGATTCGAACCTGCGACCGTAGCGGTGGGACGCTTCGAGACTGAAGCGCCTAGAACCACTCGGCCACACCGGCCGGCTTAAGCGATTCATGCTGCACGCTATATATTCCGTAACGCGCATGAGTTGAAGTTCCGCTGCTAGCCTTGGTTGAAAGGGGAAAGGGCCTTGCATAATTATGTCCTTCATGGCGATGGATTGTCGAAGTCGTTTTAAAATTATCCTTTCGAGGATCATCGACGAAGTAGGTAATAAACTGATGGGCGGACGGTTTGTCGGTAGGCTCAAGTCATTTCCTGCCTCGGGATCGGCAAGGCGAGCTATTTTCCAAGTCTCTGAGATACAGATCGGTCGGAGAGAACGAGTGACGATCCTCGTGTTGAGCGCCAATGGCTTCCTGGGCAGTCGTTTGAGATGTTGGTTCGTGTGGTCCCATCTGGTCCTGAGGGCTGCCCACAGACAGGCAGACGCCCTGGTCTCCGCCAGTGAGAGCCGTCCTCCGGCCAGAGCGAAGAATGTTATCGCCGCTGTGCCGGGCGGTCCGCATCTGATAGCGGGCCAGCGCGCGTTTTCACAACAGCTAAGCCCATAATAACTGGCTGCGCTCGCCAGGCAGCCCGGCTGGCCGACATCGTGCCGGCTCCTTAGGACTCCCTGGACGCCTGCGTAGGCAGACCTACAACCACTGACCTACCGCTTCGTGTCTTTTCTGTCGCACACCGCTGACCACTAAAATTGCAGCACAGGGTGGAGCGCGGTAAATTGCCTTTTTACAATTCACGTTGCGGCGGCACTGTTGGTCGAATAGAGGGGATAGTAGGCATGGTTTATAGTGACCCACGGGAGGTTTGTATTAAATGTTATTCAGCTGCGACAATCCAGTGGACGCGTGAGGAGCGCTCATTTTGTGCAAAGTGTATTTTTCGAATTCCCACTCGATCACTGCAGTGCAGCGTGCTTTCCGATTAGCGTACTCCCATGCGGACGTGTTCCTGGACGGCAATCAATTTTAAATTGGGTAAATGCATTCAGAACAACAGGGGATGTGTCATCTGTACGAAGAGGACCTGAAAAGAAGCGTTACTACACCGCAAAATGTCGAGCGAGTTAGAGCAGCGATACTGCAATCTCCGAAACGCTCAGCTCGGAAACACACAGTTGCTCTCGGAATTTCGAGATGTTCTCTCCACCAGATTCTTTGTAATGAACTGAATTTTCGCCCGTATAAAATGTGCGTAGTCCAGCAGTTGTCAGTACGGGATTGAGTAACACTAAGAACATCTTGTGAAGACATGCTTGCAACCATACCCAGTGACGCAAATGTGTTCTTTCTGATGAGGCATATTTGCACATCAGTGTGTGTGCAAACAAACAGAATATGCGTTACTGGAGCGACACGAACCGCAGGTAAATTCACCAGAGACGCCTGCACTCAGACCGTGTCACTGCGGTGCTGTATATCACGAGTAGGCATCATTGGCGCTGACTTTTCCCACGAAAATCGTCGTGCTGTAATTGTGGATTCGGATCGTTAGTGAACTATGCTGCAAGAGTTTTTCCAGCCGGCTTTCGAGGCAATGCAATTACAGGATACCTGGTTTCACCAAGACGGTGCCACTGCACACACAGCGGGCGTTACCATGATTTTTTTTTAGGCAAACGTTTCCCGGAAGGCTTATCTCTCGGATGGGGGATCTCAACTGGCCCGCATGGTCACCAGACTCAGCCCCATGCGATTTATTTTTTCTGTGGCGTTAGCTGAAGTCAAAGGTGTATTGCAAACGTCCCAATAACGTGGAAGACATACAAAACAATATTGAGGCTGAAACTGCAAGAATACCAGAAGACATGCTTGAAAGAGGGCATGAGAATTCCAGGAAACGACTGCGTCAGTGTGTGGATTGTGAAGGTAGACATTTGCCTGATATACTGTTTACACCATGTAATTAGAAACTTCCATTATTGTCCAATATGAGAAAAATAAAAATCTAAGTTTCTAAGTGTTCATTATTTTTTATTTCATTTCCAAATCAGCGGTTTACCGCGCTCCACGCTGTAAATCATGAAATATTGGTTATTGTCCGTATACAGTGCGGTAGGAAGAATACATGACTAAATTGCCGGTGATATGGTGCTATGCAGGGTGCGAAAAGCACCAAACACAGCTGCCGCCTCTGGAACCACCAGCAGTTGGAACCCGGCTTGGCATCCAGTAGAACTGAGGTTGTATGACACAGTCCGCTATAAACAAGAATGTGACACCATTCTATTGTTAACAGGCAATGAAAACGGGAGATTGCAGATGGATGCCAACACCAATACCATCCACACTGCGCAGTAAGCAAATAAATTCGTTTCTTTCTTTTCGACACAATTTGCCATACAAGTAACATAGAAGGCGACATATTATAGTGTTTTCTATCGTCTTGTCACAGTTTAGCAACCTCCACCACCCACCATCATGTTAGAAACGTGAATAACTGAACTTCTGTCTGCTTCGTCTGAAGAACAAAATGAACATTCTCGGAGAGTAGTTAATGGGAAAAGAGAAATATTTCTGGATCGACGCGTCTCAGTTGCCTGTATTTATGTTCAGTCTACAGGTATTCTGCATGCACAATATATCGATGACTATTGTAATCAGAGGGAGTGCCTATGAGTTTCGCCTCAGTTGAGCGACTGGATTCGTGATTTCCTGTCAGAAAGAACGCAAAAATGGTTCAAATGGCTCTGAGCACTATGGGACTTAACAGTCCCCTAGAACTTAGAACTACTTAAACCTAACTAACCTAAGGACATCACCCACATCCATGCCCGAGGCAGGATTCGAACCTGCGACCGTAGCAGTCCCGCGGTTCCAGACTGAGCGCCTAGAACCGCTCAACCACCGCGGCCGGCGAAAGAACGCAGTTCGTCGTAATTGTCAGGAAGTAATCTAGTGAAACCGAAGCGATATCTAGAGGTCACCGAGGAAGTCTTATAGGCCTTCTGCTGTTCTGCATGTGCATAAATCATTTCGGAGACAATCTGAGCAGCCCTCTAAGATTGTTTGCAAGCAAATGATTTACACAGGAGATCTGAGTGACGCGAAAAACAAAATGGCACTGAGTACTATGGGACTCAACTGCTGAGGTCATTAGTCCTCTAGAACTTAGAACTAGTTAAACCTAACTAACCTAAGGACATCACAAACATCCATGCCCGAGGCAGGATTCGAACCTGCGACCGTAGCGGTCTTGCGGTTCCAGACTGCAGCACCTTTAACCGCACGGCCACTTCGGCCGGCACGCGAAAAACAACTGATTCTTTAAAAAAAAATGAGGTCCTGCACAGGAGAACTAAGGAGAAAACGTTAAATTTAGGTTCCACGATAAATCACAAAACTTGAAACGTTGTCGTTTCAGCTTAATACCTGACAACTTCAATTGGAACAATCACATAGAAAATATTGTGGGGAAAGCAAATCAAAGATGCGTTTAGTTGGCAGAACACTTAGGAGATGCAACCAATCTACCAGAGAGAGTGTCTACACAACTCATGTCCGTCCTCTGTTACAGTATTAGTGAGAGGTTTGGGATCCTTACCAGAAAGGATTGACAGTGACATCGAAAAATTTCAAAGAAGGGAAGCTCGTTTTGTATTAACGCCAAGTAGAGGAGAGAGAGAGTTGGTTGGTTGGTTGGTTGGGGGAAGAGACCAAACAGCGAGGTCATCGGTCTCATCGGATTAGGGAAGGACGGGGAAGGAAGTCGGCCGTGCCCTTTCAGAGGAACCATCCCGGCATTTGCCTAGAGCGATTTAGGGAAATCACGGAAAACCTAAATCAGGATGGCCGGACGTGGGATTGAACCGTCGTCCTCCCGAATGCGAGTCCAGTGTGCTAACCACTGCGCCACCTCGCTCGGTTGAGAGAGAGAGTCACAGATATGATAAGCGAGTTGCGGTGGTAATCATTAAACAGAGACGGTTTTCTATGTGGCGAGATCTTTTCTCGACATTTCAATCATCAGTTTTCTCCTCCGAATTCAAAATATTCTGTTGACGGTCGCCTACAAAAGGAGAACAAACCGTACTAATAAAATAACAGAAATCAGAGCTCGCACAGCAACGTTTATACACTATGTGATCAAAAGTATCCGGACACCCCCAAAAACTTCCTTTTTTCATATTAGGTGCATTGTGCTGCCACCTACTACCAGGTGCTCCATATCAGCGACCTCGTTAGACATCGTGAGAGAACAGACTACGAACGTGGTCAGGTGACTGGGTGTCACTTGTGTCACACGTCTGTACGCGAGGTTTATACACTCCTAAACGTCCCTAGGTCCACTGTTACCGATGTGATAGTGAAGTGGAAAAGTGAAGGGACACGTACAGCACAAAAGCGTACAGGCCGACCTCGTCTGTTGACTGACAGAGACCGCCGACAGTTGAAGAGGGTCGTAAAGTGTAATAGGCAGACATCTATCCAGACCGTCACACAGGAATTCCAAACTGCATCAGGATCCACTGCAAGTACTATAACAGTTGGTCGGGAGGTGAGAAAACTTGGATTTCGTGGTCGAGCGGCTGCTCATAAGCCACACATCCTGGCAGTAAATGCCAAACGACGCCTCGCTTGGTGTAAGGAGCATAAACATTGGACGATTGAACAGTGAAAAAACGTTGTGTGGGGTGACGGATCATGGTACATAATGTGGCGATCCGATGGCAGGGTGTGGGTATGGCGAATTCCCGGTGAACGTCATCTGCCAGCGTGTGTAGTGCCAACAGTAAAATTCGGAGGCGGTGGTGTTATGGTGTGGTCGTGTTTTTCGTGAAGGGGGCTAGCACCCCTCGTTTTTCTGCGTCGCACTATCACAGTACAGGCGTACATTGATGTTTTAAGCACCTTCTTGCTTCCCACTGTTGAAGAGTAATTCGGGGATGGCGATTGCATCTTTCAACACGATCGAGCACCTGTTGATAATGCACGGCTTGTGGCGAAGTGGTTACACGACAATAACATCCCTGTAATGGACTGGCCTGCACAGAGTCCTGACCTGAATCCTACAGAACACTTTTGGGATGTTTTGGAACGCCGACTTCGTGCCAGGCCTCATCGACCGACATCGATACTTCTCCTTAGTGCAGCACTCAGTGAATAATAGGCTGCCATTCCCCAAGAAACCTTCCAGGACGTGATTGAACGTATGCCTCCGAGAATGGAATCTGTCATCAAGGCTAAGGGTGGGCCAACACCATATTGAATTCCAGCATAATCGATGGAGGGCGCCACGAACTTGTAAGTTATTTTCAGCCAGGTGTCCGGATACTTTTGATCACATAGTATAAGTTCGTTTTTCCGATGTGTTATATGAGAGTGGAACGGTAGAGAAATGATCTGAAAGTGGTTTAATAAAGCCCGTGCCAAACACTTGTGTAAATCGTAATCATGTAGATGTACATACTAAAACTTTGGGTTTGATTCGATTTAATCAGGGAGACAAAACAAAAGTGGAGTTACCCCCTGTTGCCCGCACCGAAACTAAATTTATTGTACGGTGTCTCTCCCTGCCTTTCTACTGAAGCCATCCAGAACTCTTGAAGAGTAATGGGAGTCCGTTTACTGGGGACTAAATGCAATGTGTTCAGGAATTAGGGACCCAGATATTTTGTGCCTTTTAGCCTCCAGAACTTCGCACTGGAAGACTCACTGGGGTGCGGTTTCATCCACTTCACCACGCAGTGTACACCCAGCGGCTTCTTTCTATATTCCCATCGTGTACTGAAATTTCTTGAAGATTCCGTGGGCAGTCAAAGTTACGATAAGGTTAACCTGCCTACGATTCAGCCACAGGTTTACAAAACTTCTCACATGGCTTCCGTATCATTAGCTTGTAGCGTTCCTATTTTCCGGTCTCAGAGCAAACGTGCTGCCTTCTGATCCGGCCACGTAGTTTAGATTTTATCATCACCTTAGTGATAGTTGGGACAGGTTCTCTTCCAACAAATGGGGTCGTTGCCCCTGTTCTGGATAACCTGTCTGCTTGTTCGTTACTTGTAACACCTGAGTGACGATGGACCCGCAGCAGGTTTACGACGATCTTTCATCTCGTTTCAAGGACTGACAGAGATATCAGAGCTGCTTGTGTGTCTGTATGAATGTAGATACTACGATCCTTGTAACACCCACGCAGGTTCTCCTCTGTGCACACCCTGATGGTAAATATGTCTGCTTGGAATACCGCAGGCACCGTCTGTAGAGATTGCAAATATATGGTGTACTCCGTTACCCCGGCCCCAAGACCTTTGCCTGTTGTCGACCCGTCAGCAAACCAGACTACGTCGCCTAAACTGCTCCCTACTTCCAATTGTTGCATTGAATGGCTCGTTGAGGCAGCTGGAAGCTACTGTATAGTCAGCCGGCATTTCAGCAACCATTCCTGTGTTTACCACCTGCAGTATATTCGTTTGGGATTCTGCATACGCTAAAGATTGCAAGTTTTCCCTCCAAATAAAGACAAGTGATACGGAGAGTAGGCAGCGGTACAGCATATCGTGGTGTGTTGATCGTGACCGGGCCAAATATCTCACGAAATAAGCGTCAAACTACAAAGATCGAAACTTGTCTAGCTTGAAGGGGGAAACCAGATGGCGCTATGGTTGGCCCGCTAGATGGCACTGCCATATGTTCAAATGTGTGTGAAATCTTATGGGACTTAACTGCTAAGGTCATCAGTCCCTAAGCTTACACACTACTTAACCTAAATTATTCTGACGACAAACACACACACCCATGCCCGATGGAGGACTCGAACCTCCGCCGGGACCAGCCGCGCAGTCCATGACTGCAGCGCCTGAGACCACTCGGCTAATCCCGCGCGACGGCACTGACATAGGTCAAATGCATATCAAGTGCGTTTTTTAAAATAGGAACCCCCACTTTTTATTACATATTCGTGTAGTATGTAAAGAAATATGAATGTTTTAGTGAACCACTTTTTTCGCTATGTGATAGATGGCGCTGTAATAGTCACAAACGTATTGCTCACAATTTTAGATGAACAGTTGGTAACAGGTAGGTTTTTTAAATTAAAATACAGAACGTAGTTACGTTTGAACAGTTTATTTCGGTTGTTCCATGTGATACATATACCTTTGTGAACTCGTCATTTCTGACAACGCATGCTGTTACAGCGTGATCACCTGTAAATACAACATTAATGAAATAAATGCTGAAAATGATGTCCGTCAACCTCAATGCATTTGGCAATACGTGTAACGACATTCCTCTCAACAGCGAGTTGTTCGCTTTCCGTAATGTTCGCACATGCATTGAGAATGCGCTGACGCATGTTGTCAGGCGTTGTCGGTGGATCACGATGGCAAATATCCTTCAAGTTTCCCCACAGAAAGAAATCCGGGGATGTCATATCCGGTGAACGTGCGGGCCTTGGTATGGTGCTTCGACGACCAATCCATCTGTCATGAAATATACTATACAATACCGCTTCAAGCGCACGCGAGCTATGTGCCGGACATCCATCATGTTGGAAGTACATCGCCATTCTGTCATGCAGTGAAACATCTTGTAGTATCATCGTTAGAACGTTACGTAGGAAATCAGCATACATTGCACCATGTAGATTGCCATCGATAAAATGGGGGCCAATTATCCTTCCTCCCATAATGCCGCACCATATATTAACCCGCCAAGGTCGCTGAAGTTCCACTTGTCGCAGCCATCGTGGATTTTCCGTTGCCCAATAGTGCATATTATGCCAGTTTACGTTACTGCTGTTGGTGAATGACGCTTCGTCGCTAAATAGAACGCTCGCAAAAAATTTGTCATCGTCCCGTAATTTCTCTTGTGCCCAGTGGCAGAACTGTGCACGACGTTCAAAGTCGTCGCCATGCAATTCCTGGTGCATAGAAATATGGTACGTATGCAATCGATGTTGATGTAGCATTCTCAACACCGACGTTTTTGAGATTCCCGATTCTCGCGCAATTTGTCTGCTACTGATGTGTCGGATTAGCTGCGACAGCAGCTAAAACACCTACTTGGGCATCATCATTTGTTGCAGGTCGTGGTTGACGTTTCACATGTGGCTGAACACTTCCTGTTTCCTTAAGTAACGTAACTATGCGGCGAACGGTCCGGACACTTGCATGATGTCGTCCAGGATACCGAGCAGCATACATAGCACACGCCCGTCGGGCATTTTGATCACAATAGCCATACATCAACACGATATCGATCTTTTCCGCAATTGGTAAACGGTCCATATTAACACGAGTAATGTATCACGAAGCAAATACCGTCCACACTGGCGGAATGTTATGTGATACCACGTACTTATACGTTTGTGACTACTACAGCGCCATCTATCACAAAGCGAAAAAAGTGGTGCAACTAAAACATTCATATTTCTTTACTACACGAATATGTATATGTAATAAAATTGGGGGTTCCTATTTTTTAAAAAAAAAGGCAGTTGATATCCGTTTGACCTATGGCAGTGCCATCTAGCGGGCCAACCATAGCGCCATCTGGTTTCCCCTCTCAAGCTAGACGAGTTTCGTTCTTTGTAGTTTTTTCGTTTGATGCTTATGTCGTGAGATATTTGGCCCGGTCACTATCAATGGACCATCCTGTAAATTCTAAAACTAATGGGGAACATTTACGTAAGGAGTGTGTGCCGAGAGCGCGAGTCGTTACCCTGCCGCTGGCATCAGACTGGGGCGCTCGTGAAAGCCGCACAGGTGTGCTGGCAGCGCGGCGGGCCGGACGGAGGCTGTGTGCGCCCCGTGACGCAAGCGAGAAAGCGGCCGCCGCCGCCGTTGCCAGGGGCAACACCTGCGGCCGCGCGCCCGCCGCCCGCCCCTGCCCGCGGCGCTGCGGCCGCGCGTCTCTTCGCCCGGGGCGCCCCCAGCCCGAAGGCGGCGCCGCGGCCGCCTCCCCGGCCCTCCGGCGTAGCCGGCCGCACCAGCTGCGGCTCGTATTGTGCTGCGGGCGAGAGGTGCGCGGCGAAAGCCGCCGCCCTCTTTCGCAACGCATTCCCGCGTAGTTCACCGGTCTGCGGCCGTTGCCTCCAGCACGGGACTGCTCGAATTTTGTCCCGGCGGAATCTCGGCGACTAGTTATCGCAACATTAAGGGGCCCTCGTACGTGCAGTATTTCATGCGCAATAATATTGTCTATATTGCGCGAAAGTGTGCAGCAAGGAACGTCACTACGTTATTGCGAAATATTTATACTTAGGACGCTTCAGTTAGAACTCTGCCTTGGTAGCGGCGCTCGATCGTATAGAATTCGCCTGTATTGCGAGTGCTAAGTGAAAAAAAAGGAAGCGGCGATGGGCGAAAAGTGGCTTCGAGAGCGATCCACACACAACCATACTAACACGGTAAGCAGAGCCAAATGAATGTCGGAATTTTTTAATGAAGACGAAGAATCTTTCAACGAATTATTCAATCTCGTTACACCTTATGTACACAGAAGACGTTCATACGCTCGTCTAATTTCCCTTTTCACAATGCTGGAAGTGATCTATAAACCTCAAAAGGGTAAGAATGGCTCTGAGCACTATAGGACTTAACAGCTATGGTCATCAGTCCCCTAGAACTTAGAACTACTTAAACCTAAGTAACCTAATGACATCACACAACACCCAGTCATCACGAGGCAGAGAAAATCCCTGACCCCGCCGGGAATCGAACCCGGGATCAAAAGGGTAAGAGACATCTTTGAAGAGGATAGGTAGGTAGTGCTGCTATGTATTTCTCCAGTAAATAATTCAAGCTTCTGAGACGAACAAATAAGCGATGGCAGTGTTACCTGCCTGCACTGAAGCACTTTTCTCGAATGTTTCTACAGCTAATTACTACTCCCCTGGATGCACTTCAACAGATGATTTCTTTGATTGGCGACTCCATGGAGTGCTGTGTGCACAAAGGGCATATATGTTGAATTAAAAGGCAGGTCAGCGTTGGCCGTCATATTGATGTTTTATTGATAGCAGAATCGATTTTCGATCACACAGTGATCATCTTCGGTGCTGTTCCTATTAAACTCAGACACTGGTATCAAGTTATCTATAACGAAAACTGAGAAGTGATCACAATCAATGATTTCTTTCTATCTGTTTTTCTTGAAGTATTGATATTCGTATGACGTTGTGCCGGCCGGAGTGGCCGAGCGGTTCTAGGCGCTACAGTCTGGAACCGCGAGACCGCTACGGTCGCAGGTTCGAATCCTGCCTTGGGCATGGATGTGAGTGATGTCCTTAGGTTAGTTACGTTTAAGTAGTTCTAAGTTCTAGGGGACTGATGACGTAAGATGTTAAGTCCCATAGTGCTCAGAGCCATTTGAACCATGTTGCATCAGTTGTTTATAAGTCCGTAAATCACACAAAGTCTCGACTGGAACTCCCATAATATAACCCCTACAGGGTACAATACACTGTTCTATCAAAAGTAATGGAATAGCGATATACAGATGGCGGTAGTATCGTGTACACAATGTATAAAAGGGAGTTCATTGGCCGAGCTGTCATTTGTGTTTATGCGATTCATGTGAAAAGGTTTCCGACGTGATTATGGCCGCACGACGGGAAGTAACAGATTTTGAACGTGGTGTTGTAAATGGTTCAAATGACTCTGAGCACTATGGGACTTAACTTCTGAGGTCATCAGTCCCCTAGAACTTAGAACTACTTAAACCTAACTAACCTAAGGACATCACAAACATCCATGACCGAAGCAGGACTCGAACCTGCGACCGTAGCGGTCGCGCGTTTCCAGGCTGAAGCGCCTAGAACCGCTCGGCCACTTCGGCCGGCTTTGTTGTTGGAGCTACACGCATGGGACATTCCGTTACGGAAATCGTTAGGAAATAAAATAGTACGATAACCAGTGTCAAGAGTGTGCCGAGGATGATATATTCAGGCATTACCTCTTACCACGGACAACGTAGTGGCCGATGGCAGCCGAGTTCGCGTAGAGTTGTCAGTGCTGACAGACAAGCAACACTGCGTGAAATAACGTCGGAAATCAATGTGGGACGCACGAGGAACATGTTCGTTAGGACTGTGTGACGAAAAATTTGTCGTTAACGGGCCATGACAGCAGACGACTAAGGCGAGTGCCCTTGCTAACAGCACATCGGCTGCAGCGCCTCTCCTGGCCTCTTGACCATATCGGGCGGACCCTACACCTCTCTGCTACCACTTAATACAAGGACATCGTCCGCATGTGAAAGATGGTTTATTGTGACTTTACCCAGTTTTATGCTAGATTTGTTTCATTTTCTGTGTTCTGTGCCTATCTTTTCTAAAATTAAATTAAACAGTATTGGAGATAATGCGTCTCCTTATCTACGACTAGTTCTGATTTCAGCTTTTCTGACGATATTGTAATTCTTTCAGAAACGGCAAAGGACTTGGAATATCAGTTCAACGAAATGGATATTTCCTGAACAAAACTAAAAAACAATAGTTAAATGTATTCGCAGTTGCGAATATGGACAACCATCAGCTGTGAAATGAAATGACGACAGTGAAAATTTGTGCCTGACCTGGACTCGAACCCCTATTTTCCCTCTCATCGCAAGCAGTCGCCTTACCAATTTTTTTACTTTTTTTTATTTTGTTCGTTATGGTTCGTTGTATTTCGTTGTAGCGGACGTCACATGACATACATCGAAGCTCGTTGTTGATCTTTTCACTCAATTTTTTTTATTACAGAGGGTATCCAGCTCTCTGACCGAACACGCTGAGCTACCGTGCCGGCCACCATTAGGCTATCAGAGCACGCTTTACGGCCAGGCTCAAACTTCTATGTGTCGTCTACCATGTGTCTACAACCTGCAATCCGTTTTGTATATGCCCTTAAAGGGGAGACATTTTACTTGAAAGTCGCTTGCCCGCTACCGGCAAATACATATGATATTGCGGCGCTGCGTTATTCTGAATTACGATGTAATGTTCCTTCGGACATGCATCTATGTCCCATAACACCAGTTTTATCACTAGGGGCAAGGAAGGGAAGAGTAGCGTCCAGCTGGCGAATTTCACGATCATCACACTAACTGCCAGTGGCGTGAATTATGCGCTTCGATTCTATCTTATTGAATAAGGCAGTCCAACCATGTTTATGGTGAGTAATGCACCGACATTTAGTACATCTTTGGACCCGAAGAGGAAGCAAAGAAGGTTGAGGACTGACGCCTCGTAGATCCCGAGCTCAGGAAAACTTGAATCAGAATGGTTTGATGGCAGTTTTAAACCTTATTTTTCATAAAGCGCACCCATTGCCTCCCCACCCCCCCCCCCCCCCCTCCCCCCGCAAGACGCACTAATTACAGTTACAAACCTGTTTACACGTCTGCGGTTCGTACGAAAGCTTCGATGACAATCAACAGCCAGCCGCCCTGTAACAGTCCAGCTAAAGAGAGCGGCGTGCCGTTACGTAATGCCGCCACGCTTAGCATGCAGCGTGAGTAAACACGTCACGTCTTGTGTCACCCGATATGCGGCCCTAACAGCAGCGTATTGTAGCCGGTTTTACAAGACGTTCACTTAGTGTGTCACCGAAGACTGCAGCCACGAGATGTATGTGGGAGACCTACTGCTCAGTGACTGAACGACTTAAGATTAATTTGAGGCTCTCCGTAACCAAAATCCGCCATAGCCTAAATGCAACAAAAAATGGCTCTGAGCACTATGGGACAACATCTGAGGTCATCAGTCCCCTAGAACTTAGAACTACGTAAACCTAACTAACCTAAGGACAGCACACACATCCATGCCCGAGGCAGGATTCGAACCTGCGACCGTAGCGGTCGCGTGGTTCCACACTGAAGCACCTAGAACCGCTCGGTCACACCGGCCGGCCCTAAATGCAACAGTTTCCAATATTTGCTGTTATTTCGGTAATCAGGCGTATGGGTAGTTGGATAAATTATCAAGTCCTGGCAGTTGCGAGAAATACTTCATTTTAGTCTCGCTATTGCATACCACATCAAAAACAGACTGCCTTACATCTCTGCATATAAAAGGCATTGTCCTGACCGACTGGCTGAGTCAACATCGCCTAGCCCAAACCGCTAAGGATAGAAAATTGAAATTTGGAGAAGGTGTGGATCCTATACTCCAGGCGTCTATTAAGAAGGGATTTTTCGAAATTCCAGCCCTAAGGGGTGAAATAGGGGGTAAGGGTTGTTTCGAAAATTGTAGTTACTAAGGCAATTTTGAAGGTAGGCCTACGAAAATTGCTATTTGATTTTTCGGTCAGAAATAAAGAAATACGTGTTTCAGCATTTTTGGAAATTCACCCACTAAGGGGGGTAAAATAGTGGATGGAAGCTTTTTGGAAATACATAATTACAAAATAACTACTAAAGGCTTTTGAAGGCTACGTTTATGACAGTTGGTATTTGACTTCTGGGTTAGAAATAAAAAACTGCCGGTTCCAGTGTTTCTAGTAAATTTAGCCTCTAAGGGAGTGCAATAGGAAATGAAGAAAATATTTCGTTACGTTAAAAATTTTTAATGCTAAATTTACGAAAATTGGTATTTCACTTTTCTGTTAGATATAAAGGAATATTTGTTAGGGGATGAAAGTTACTGTGGAAATGTCCCCACAAGAACGCAAAGGGCGTGATTACCAAAAAAAATGTTTTAACTTTAGGTACCAGAATCATTCCGAAAAGACAATGCTTATATGGCCTTAATTAGTGTGAATAGCTTAGGACGTGTTGAAATTTATGTACAACAAAAAATTCGATTAATTAAAAACAAAAAAGTCTCTGCAGGCGTACGATCTACGTGAGCGAAGCAGCGGGCGCTAATTTAGTAATCATACACAGTCCTAGACCTGCTGTTCTTGCCTTCCACCCTCCTTTCAACAACCGTTTTCAGCAAAAAGTAATATAATAGTGTCCAGCTATTCCGACTGTTCGTCTCAGTATTTTTCTACTGTGTTATTGCTTCATTGATTAACAAAGGGTGAAATCACCATCACTGTTGGACGTAAAGCAGCTACGAGTATGTCTGTACCACAAAGTATTTATATGCAATTCGAGTGCCTGCTTGAAGACAAGTTCACTGCAAGAGGCAGAACTTTAGTGCGCTGTTTGCAGTATACGCACTTCCCTTTGACGTCATAAGCACTTGCAAGTCATGAAAACACTAAAACGCAAAAAATGCCTCTCGGCAAGTCTACAAAAGACATATCTGTAAGCATACCAATAAATAACGTATTGCGATATCTGAGAACAATTTTACGTGTTCGCAGAGGGGACGGTTAGCCGTAAAAGTATCCGTAAAAATTGCACGCAGCATTCTGAAGCTAGGGAGGAGCAGTGCCGGCAGTCGCTCTTGTGGAGGGGCACGTGTGTAATTGTCTCTGGTGGAGCACGTACAGAGGCCGCGCTTCTGTTGAAGGTCTCTGGTCGATGTCGACTGATGGAAGATATTTTCAAGTGGCAACATAGTACATTTGCTGATCACCAGGTGGTACGCCAATTTCATGGATGCAGCTCCAGACTTGTCTATTCTATGACACGGTCAGTTATTTTGCTGGGAGATGCGATCGCCGTCGGGGAAGACATTAAATATTAAAGGATGCAGATGGCGTGCAACAACATTCACGTTGTCTACAGCAGTCATAGTGCCTGCGATTAGTTCCATAGGTCCCGTGGAAGCCGCGGTGAATGTTCCCCATAGCATAGTACCTCCACCACCACTCCGCGAGATGAATGTTTCGAGCACCCGCAGGCCTAGATGATGAGGTATACGAACACGATTACCTACCTGGTGCACGAAGACGCGTGATTCATCCGAGCAGGCGACTCGTTTCCACTCATCCGCGGTCCTGTCTCGATGATTCCCTGTCCACTGTAATCGTAACTGACGATGTCGTCGGGTGAACACTGGAACACGTGGAGGTCGTCAGCTTTGGAGCCCCATCTTCACCACAGAGTGCACTGAACGGTATGTGTCTGTACCACCTCTGTACTCTGTTGTCAGATCTGCTGCCTATCCTGCCACCTACCTTGCTTTACGGAGTTGGCAGGCCTCGTCGCGTCCACGCCCACGTTCTGCGATGGAGCGTAGACGCGCAGCACCTCGTCGCCTGCTCGTGGTCTCACAGTCCTTCAACCATTTCGCATAGAAGCTGACGACAGTAGCACGCTAACAGCCGACCAATTTCGTCCTTTCCGAGATGCTCGTACCCAGGCGCCGGGCCACAACAACCTGCCTCTTTGGAAAGACACTTATTCGTATATGCCACTAGATTTCCCCATTTGCAGCCTTATCGTCCTTAAAATGATTCCCCGTTCGTCTACGCTATGGATATCTGCTTTCCTTAGGCCGGTATTACACTATCAAATTTCTTTGTCCAATATCTTTGTCGAAGAAATTTGTCAAATGTCGTCAAATATTTGATCAAATCTAGGCATCGCTGTAGATTTGATCAAAGAAGTCGCTTGTCTTCTGTTCACTCTAATGTGACATGTTACCACGTGGAGCGCTAGCATCGCTGCATCTGTAGTGTTTTTTTATAAACATTGCCGGTAAATACAATTGGTGTGTACCGAAAACTACAAAATTAAGAGCGATGTATGAAGCTGGTGAGGCGCTTTACAGCGTGAGGCACCCTGAATACAAAAATAGATTAAGAAGATTGGAGAGCTAACCTAACCTAACCTAACACTCTTCTGTAGCAAGGTATCGGAGTGTTACAGTGAGCCTGTCTGCTGCAGATACAGCAGTTCTTAAGTGAATATTGTGCTTCGTGATATGAGGATACACTTCACTGGGCACATACAGAAATGTATGCTCATCCATTTTTAAGTAATTGATGTACGACTTGACGTCCTCCACTATAAGCACACGTAACAAGTTTTGTTGAATGCTTTTATCGTGTCGTCGTAAAACCCACGGCTTCACCCAAGTGCGCCCGCAGCTCGTGGTCGTGCGGCAGCGTTCTCGCTTCCCGCGCCCGGGTTCCCGGGTTCGCTTTCCGGCGGGGTCAGGGACTTTCTCTGCCTCGTGATGGCTGGGTGTTGTGTCATGTCCTTAGGTTAGTTAGGTTTAAGTAGTTCTAAGTTCTAGGGCACTGATAACCGTAGATGTTAAGTCCCATAGTGCTCAGAGCCATTTGAACCATTTTTTGTTTCACCAGAAACGCATCAAAGAACTGTTTCAGGAGTCTAGCGACATGTCGCCATGCTGCATGCGTTGCCCTTTTGCTGTTCAGCTTTTTAAACGATCACTATGAAGGCACCAACTCCTATCTTATCTCTTGCCAGTGTATTCGACTTCTTGTCCCTTCTAGTCATATTCAAAATGTTTTCTTATCAAAGTCCTTATAAGTTATAGGCTTTTTGACACACTGGTAATTTAGTACTGCACACAGAATTAAGTTTTTTTGTAATTTATTCCAAGTCATGTTCATTCTCCTCTTTCTTCATTTTTTACTTAATTTATGGATTTTATTTTTATTCTTTACACTCTACATATTCATCCCCTGGTTCAATGATGTTATTTTTTGTGTTCCTTTTTTTCTTTCGTCATACTGATTACATACTGTTACGACATTAGACTGGTTAACTTTCAGCCATAATTCCTTACTTTCTCTATTGGGGAGTCTTATATCCTTTCTCGAAAAATTTTTGAACAGAATGAGAAGCAAATGTTGTTTGGTGCCATGTTCCTGGTTGAGATAAGTGAAAGCTGGCGACGTGTTTCCTGCAGGAAGGCGAGTGGAATAGTGCAGCATCCTATTTATGCGGGGTATGTTTGTAGAAAAGAGAGCAGTGTTTATAGCAAATTTTATAGCGGCGACATGTGTTTCAGACTGTAAACGCTCGCGAGCAAGAATTACCGTTGTTTATCAACCTCCAGGGACGGACGTTATTGTCACACACTGTGAGAATGGAAGATGTATTTTAAGATAATGTAACCTACTTTTATTGCTACGAAGTAGGATGAAGGTCATATTTCACAAACTGTGCGGTATTATTACTGTTGAGGATTGGCGAGAGAGCCAACCCACTAATGGTAGAGGAAGCCGAAAGGCACGCGTTTAAGCTCACGCAGGCTGGCGTCAGGTCTGGAACAGGATAAGGAAATGAGAACTTAGAAAAACGGACGCAGATGGTGGAATATTAACTTTAATCCATTAATGTTGAACGTTGCTCTTGTCTGTACATTCTTTACAATATCAATAGCAACTGATAATGGCGCCTTGCTAGGTCGTAGCAAATGACGTAGCTGAAGGCTATGCTAACTATCGTCTCGACAAATGAGAACGTATTTTGTCAGTGAAGCAAAGTCGGTTGTACAACTGGGGCGAGTGCTAGGAAATCTCTCCAGACCTGCCGTGTGGCGGCGCTCGGTCTGCAATCACTGATAGTGGCGACACGCGGGTCCGACGTATACTAACGGACCGCGGCCGATTTAAAGGCTATCACCTAGCAAGTGTGGTGTCTGGCGGTGACACCACAATTACTTCATCGTTTGTAAATGCCGCTGAGCGCGTTAGTTTCGTGAATTATATGTGCTGTTCTCCTGCGAAAGGCACGGACTATATCTACGTATGTCTTTTTTTTTTTTTTTTTTTTTTTTTTTTTTTTATACTGAGCTGCTGTCTTCAATTCGTCTGGCAGTAAAATTTTGCCATTTGCGAAGACTGTCCCTCTTCATCGTACTGTTACGATTCACAGGTATAATATTCGATTTGTAGGAAGCGTCTCATGTTTATTTTACGAGTAACTATCGGCCAATAGCCACATGGTCTCCCTGTCCGACAACAAGGTTCTCATGTATCATAACTGACCCCTTCGGCGTTTAAAGACAGTCTCAATTGACAATGTCGTTTGCAGGAAGTATGAAACAAGCAATATTCTAAGACCGTAGCAGTTAAGTCCCATAAGATTTCACACACATTTGAGCATTTTTTGATACTTCTTAGACTACCTAGTTTCAAGATTTCTTCCAGTTCCATTCACGAATGAAGCGGTGTCGTGTTTCTTGTCTTTCTTCAAGCCTTCGGTGTATTAGGGCACCGTAGCGTAGTAAACAAAATTGAAACATCCCCTTTGAACAATTATGCACGACTGTGCTTAACCTGACACACAATGTTTTTAGCGCAACGCAATCTGACTTTCAAAATTCCCTACTAAAGAATGGCCCTGACTAACGTTAAACTATACCTTTCGCAAATCACTTACCTCACAAAAATCTCCGCTGCTCAAGCTACTGCAATACAGCGAGCGCCACTACTGCCAGCTAAATAAAAGATTCAAACTACTGAAGGCACTAACTACTGATAGGGATAGTTAGCAAATGAAAGATATTAATAGAGAACAAACAATGTATTTACCTTAATATCATCACATGTCATAATATATATATCAGTTCATGAAAAATTTCAAAACTTCGCCATCTCTCTCCCCACATCCACCACTGCTGGCGGCTCACCTCCAACTGCGCAACGCTACGCGCTGTTCACAGCCAGCTGCCTCTGCCCAACACTACAATGGCAGACAACAATGCAAACTACCCGCAGACTGCACACAGCACAGCCAGTGATTTTCATATTGAGCGCTACGTAACGTTGCCAATAAGAAAACATAAACAGCCTACTTACATAGAGAAAACATAAACAGCCTACTTACATAGAGAAAACATAAACAGCCTACTTACATAGCCCCCATGCTCCCCACAAAAAATTTTACAAATTTTGTTGGGCAGTGCCCAATAATGATTTGATAAAATTTTTCATAATTACCGTAACAAAGATATAAAATGCGCACACCTATTAATATTATGTTGGTCAAAAGATCAAAATTTCTCACAGTCCATAAAGACAGTCCACATTGTGCATCACAGTAAAAATGCAGAGTTTTTCTCAAAGTCCAAGCAGTAAAAGAAAATGCACATAGAAGTAGTGGATTTCCATGCAGTCTTGAAGAAGTAGTGTTGTCCTTCCAACGGAAAGACAGTGCTGACTCTCGACATGCAGACAAGTATTGGTCCACAACAGAGCAAACCCACAGCAGAGTCAGTCGAAGTTTTGATGAATATTGGTAGGTAGGTCATCACAGAGCAGACCCACTGTAGTCCTGGTAGAGATTACGGTATTGGTGGGCCACCAGAGGTGTAGACCCACTGCAGTCCTTGTAGAAATAATGGCGTTGGTGGGTCATCATAGATGCAGACCCACTGTAGTCCTTGCAGAGATAATGGTATTGGTGGGTCATCAAAGATGCAGACCCACTGTAGTCCTTGTAGAGATGGCCAGCAGCCATCTGTTGTGACTGTGCAGGTGCACAATCACCATTGAAGAGTCTTGCGGATAATATAGCAAGTCCATAAACCACCACTTGTGCACTCACAAAGTTTTTGGAATTGTCCTTAGAACGAGCAATGCTGTTATCCAGTCCCTTGCTGAATCATTAACACACATGCAAACACTATCAGTCCCTACTTCTCACATATTGTCCATATACTATGACCAACAGAAACGTGTGCAGTGAAATGTAACTTAATTGGAAGAACTGGTAACAATTACAATTTGATAACATAAAAATACAATAACAAAGGTACAAAATACATCATTAAAAACATAATAATACAGATAACATCTGTAGTACAGGCTTTACAAAAGAATCGAACTAACATATACATCAGTGGAATTATGACATGAGTACATACATAAAAGATCACAATAATTTTTGAAACATCAACTTCACACATGAGCATTTAAACAGAATAAATAATGTGTAAGCATATTTATAAGGTAAATAACATATTATGAATGCCAATTATATTTGAGGATAACAGTATTCCTCATCATAGTGAATGTAGCTTAATATTAATAGAAGAAAAAATTCTATGAAACTACACAGAGACAGGAAGAAAACAAATACTCAAGGGTACACAAACACATAGTGGGATAACACCAATAGGAAAGGACAGGGTTCGTTTTCAGTGTAACATGTGGTACTGCAGTCCAACCCAAAACTTCATATATCTTTCCTCTTATTTCAACATTTGTTTCCACCAAAAAAATCTTATCCAAGCATGCTTTCTGTATTCTGTTCATATTTCTTTCAAAATAATTATTTCTGATTGTACACTACTCATTTGGGCCCAAATCCTTTTTATATAACTTCGCAATGCATTCTTTACCTATTCTCCATAGTCAGTTTCTCATATAGTCTACCCCCTCTTAAGCTAACTTAAATCTACTGAGCTCAGATGCTAGACTAAGGGACGAGGCAATGCAGCAGCACAAAACATGTAACACAAACAGCAATGACCAAAAAAAATGCAGAGTGCAAAGCAAGCAGCAGTAAATCTAAATTAACAAATAAAACGCAAAATTACAACTAATAAGAGCCAATGAGCAGCAACAAAAAAAAAATCAGTTGTAAAACCGGCTTAACAGAGTAATGTAATGTGAAATTTAGTAGCACTATGCCTGGCAAACAGCAGCAACTTATACCTAAACATGACATAGCGCAAGCAGAAAAAATATTACACTAAACAACAATGCAGATAAGGGAAATGTATATTCACATCTTAATGTCTATGTAATTAAAGTGGTGCACCACAACAACTTATTGTAAAAAGAAATATTACCATGTACTTGAAAAGAAAATTATGTGTTACTGTTACTACTTCCTTCTTATTGTTCTTTCCTTTCCAAGTGCTCCTTTTTTTAAAGAATGTGGATCATAAAATAATTATTTAATAGATCTGTTGACAGAAAGTGTTCACATTAGCAAATGCATTTCATTTTATAAAAGCAGTGCTGCAACACAGCTGAAAAACAGGTATCAAATGAAATAAGCAACTATGAAAAGCAAAGCATAAAAATATCATTCAGTAATCATGTGACATTTCATAAGTTAGTAGCTCTCAACTCTCGTAGAAAGACGCTTATCGTAATCAGGTGTGCAGATGTACGAATATTTCCCATCAATTCATAAGCATTTCAGTAATTAGCACAAAGTGCGAGTAATCATATGTTTTCAAGTAACGAGGGTGTCGCATTAGCGATGAAAGGCACACCCCAATGGCTTGTTCTCCAGGTGTTTGACACGTCCCACGTCCCCTTTTTTTTTTCTACCTGTGCCGCTGAAAAGGGCTCGCAATAATGGCTTTTTCTCCAGGCGTCTGACAGCTGGGTGCCCGCGACGCATTACGTGCAGGTGGTCACTTAACTGTCGTACGGAAATATTTACGACAGCAGTTTCTGCTACCGTGGCAGTCTATTTAACAATATTTCACAGGTCAAGAATTAGCGTTGCAAATCTGTAGAAACAAAATCCTATAAATATAAGTGTCCAAAAAAAGAATATTCGTCAGCATTGTGATACAGTCACACATTTCATAACTCTTAAAGTACGTTTCTTGGTTTCCAACATCCTTTTCATAAATCAGAGTCCCTAAACACTACTCATTATTCCTTACCTCATTATACATATACATATTCGTCGACACTTCTTCAATATTTCATCGTGAGAAATACGTAGCATAATAAACATTCCTCAACAACATAATACACATCGTCGTCGTAATAATAACATCATAACACTTCAGTCAAATCTCAAAATCGTCGTAACTTCCTCCAATAATTTCTAAGCCTAAAAAAATTCTCTGCTCATGTCAAAAGTGTCATCTGCCTCAAACGCACTTTAAAATCATGCTCCCTTACCAAATACATCATTCAAAGCTCTCATAGTATCACAATGATTCCGAAAAAATATGAACAGTTTACAAAGTACAGAGAAAATACAGTTTCATAAGTGTGAAGTTATCCAACTGTGTAATTACGTAAACATGTGTCACTGATGTAGTAAAAAACTGTTTATCTCTCAGTTAAATGATCAGATAGCTGTGTAATTTGTGGGTTAGAGAAATATGGTACCGATGTGTAAAGTTGTATAAGCAAATACCATATTAGCTAGGGTTCCTTGTGGTTGCCACACACACGGTACACAAAGTAAGCGTGTACCCCCCTGAGGATCAATGTAATTATAGCCTCAGGTGTTACAGATTACAGCAATGAAACGAAATGTATCACTGAAAACTTTCTTTGTAATTCAAAAACCTTTAAAAATAAATGTTTTAAGTTCAAAATTAATCACTGAAATGCGTGTCCTGTAGCGCTAAATGTGCATATTGTTGTAAGATAATCTCTGTGAAAGTGTCGTTATTTTCCTCCAAAAGCTAAGTTCTGCAGAAGCCAATGTACTTACCTCATGATAAACAAAAGTGAAATGCTTTGCGTAGAGATATCTTAGTTATTACGCTTATTGTTGTGATGATGAAAGTACTGTGCTGTAACGTATTGTTGTGCTATGGAAAAGGCTGTCTCCTTGTAGCTATACCACAAAAGTTACTAATAAAACATGTTTTGATTTCCAGAAGAATTCAGAAAACTGTGCAGATATAAAACAGATACACCGCAAAAGCAACATTGTAAATTGTCACTCATTAGTAGCGTCGTGATAAAAATCGTGTAGCTGTCACATAAACTAACCTCTGTGTCATCTGGTATCTCTCAGAAAGCACTTTAAATTCAGAATGTATTTTCAAATAAACCAAAATGTTGCATTAAAATCTCATTAGCAGTACTGGTAAATGTTCTAAGTATGTGAGCCTTATAGTCGTTACGTAATCGTGCAACAAACAAGCAAGAATGTACACACACAATAACACTGTGACGTCTGTTTACTATAACAATGCATTCGTCATTTCTGTTTAAATAAGTTCTCTTGGTTCTTGATTGGATATTTAACTTCAAACATTGTTGCATGGTAACAGTTTCTAAAGCATACTAGTAACGTGAAGTGAAACGTTTTATGGCAAAGACAAAGTTAAAAGGCAGATTATCTGTCAATAAATGGTTTTACATGAGAAATGTGGTGTAAACCTTTACTCTTCCTAGTACGCAGACTTTCAACTTCAAAGCAATTATCATGTTGTTTACATCGGTAAAGAATACTAAATCTTTTCTCAAGGCTAGCGGCTTTGTTATTTTTCCCTGAGCCAGCGGGCGCACGCGGATGCCTGCGGTGCGAGTCATTGTCTGTCTCTTTGTTGGCGCGCGCCGTTATTCGGGTTCGGAGACCTAACTGCTACAAATTCACCTTGCCGAGAGGGCCCAGCCGTGTTAGAATCCCGCCAGTTCTGATGAAATTGACGTCTGTCGTTATGATCATATCGTCTGTCGTCATGTCGGTAGATTCCGTAGTTTCTTCCTTGTCCGTCACGTGGTGGAGAATTTCTCCCTGAATCGTAACTGTGCGCCGAACTGTTGCGTCTGAAGTTATTCTGCCTCCCTTGATAATAATTGTTTTGGTTCCCATATTGTCTGTTTCTCTGATTGTCTCTGTAATAGTCATTACCACGGAGAGGTGATCTTTCCCTGTAGTTATTACTACTCTGCCAACGGTTGTCATACGGGTGGTGTCTATTTTGGTCACGATTTGTGTTGTGAGAATAGCCTTGTCGTGTCCAGTTATTACTTCTTTCATCGCGGATTTGCGACGGATGTGACCTGTAATTGTTGTGTTCCTGGTTTCGCGTTCCGCGATTGTCAGTGTCAATTTCTAATTCTTGTAACAGTCCCTGAAAAGCGTCAATGTCGTCTTTGCAACGTCCTGCTAAAATAATATGTCGTAAATGTTCAGGTAATTTGATTAAGCAAATGCGGATGAGTTCTGAGGGGCTGTATGGGTTTGACAGGTACTGATTCTTGTGCAACATGTCTTCAAAATATTTCACAAGACTGGAGAATTCAGATTGTTCGAAATGTTTCATCATTATGATACCATGTTTTACCCGGTCTTGTGTGGCTTGAGACCAATATGCTGAGAGGAAGGCATGGTAAAATTCTCCTTCACTGTGGCAATCGTGAATGACCGATCGCATTCTTACAGCTGGTTCATTCTCTAAGTAGCCACACATAAATTCTAACCTGTGCTCCAATGCCCAGTTGGGAGGGAAACAATGAGAGAATTGATGGAGCCACGCTTGTGGATGAATGTCGTTGGCAGAATTCTTAAACGTTTTGAATTTACGTGTAGTAATGAACAGCTTATAGTCAAAATCATCGTGTCGGCGAGTAGCATCTCGGTCATAGTTAGGTCGTGTCGGCCGTTCCATCTCAAAATTCGGTGCACATTGCCCATTTCTTTCATAACTTCCGAAATGCCCTGTGTTATTATTTTGCGGCTTTTCCGTGTTTCTAAGTCCCTCTTCCCAAGTTGGGGCACGAGTATCCTCTGAAATGCGTAATTCTTGTATTAACTGTGTCAGCTGATCTTGTACTTCCCGGATTTCTCTTTGGTGTTGCGTATTAATCTGATTCTGATTTTGTTTGAATTTCCTAATTTGTTCGCACTCTTCAGTGTCAGTGAAGGCTACAGGTCTTGTGTCATTCAGATCATCATCTACCTTTGTAGATAAGTTAGTGACCTGATCCGAAAGTTCGGCTACTTTCTCCGAAAGTGAACACATTTCCTCAGTGTGTTTTTCTGAACCAAGTTTCAGAGTATCTACTGTGTCCTTTAAGTTTTCCTGAGTTTTTGCAAGTTGCGTAACCGAATCGGTAGATGCAACTGAGTCAATTTTAGCCCACAAGGTCTCATGATTTTCATGAACAATGGCTTGCAGTTCTTTTATGGCTGCTTCGTGATTCTGTAATGCATTTTCATGCCACGAAAAAATAGGTTGAAAATGCTCACAAATTTGTGTTTTTACGTCATTACAGACTTTTTGACATTTCGATTCAATGTTATGTAACTCAGTGGTTAAATCTTCACGTGTTTGTTCAAGTGTAGTGTCTAACTTTTGAAGATTTTGTTCCATTGTGTCTAACTTTTGAAGCTTTTGCTGTGTTTGTCTCTGATTTTGTTCCATTGTGTCTAACTTTTTGAGATTTTGTTCCACTGTGTCTAACTTTTTAAGATTTTGTCCCATTTGTCTCTGATTTTGTTCCATTTGTTGCATTAATTGCAATAATAATGTATTAGTGTCTGGAATCTGTTTCTCTACGCTTTTCGGCAGTGCATTTGCACCGGCAACATTCACATTTTGACAAGCAGAAAATGCGTCTTGACTTATTTGAGAAAACGGCGATAACCCAAAACCTGAATCTACAGTTTTTGCGAAATTGTGTCCTGTCATTTCGGATTCCTGAGGCGAGCTGTTGCCGACCGATCGATCGATAATGCTTCCCTCTTCACTAATTGTTTCACTGTCCGTGCCATTGTTTGCCGCCTGCTCCATTTCCCTATGAACAGTTACCAAATTACTACTTTGAATGTCTGTTAATTCATTACTCTGCGGCGCTAACACACTGCCTTCGTCTTCACTGTCATTTCTCAGTTTACTTTGGAGCCTAGTATTACGTTTTTCACACGCCATAATTGTCACAATATTTCACACGATAACACAGAAAAACACAATTTGAAGAGCAAAAATAAGAGAACACATTAACATAACACTGAAAATAATATCTAGTTAATTACAGCTGCGAAATACTTGGTGCAAATCTATATGCATGCCACAACTGTTTTACTGTACAACAATGAAAGGCTACAACTACAAAGGAGATTCTCTCTACAATTACGCGCTAGCAATAAACAAAATCTACACTAATTACACAAACTACAAGAAAAAATCAGAAGATTCCAGTGAGGTATCCTAGGCAAAGGGTCGACATATGAAACATCCCCTTTGAACAATTATGCACGACTGTGCTTAACCTGACACACAATGTTTTTAGCGCAACGCAATCTGACTTTCAAAATTCCCTACTAAAGAATGGCCCTGACTAACGTTAAACTATACCTTTCGCAAATCACTTACCTCACAAAAATCTCCGCTGCTCAAGCTACTGCAATACAGCGAGCGCCACTACTGCCAGCTAAATAAAAGATTCAAACTACTGAAGGCACTAACTACTGATAGGGATAGTTAGCAAATGAAAGATATTAATAGAGAACAAACAATGTATTTACCTTAATATCATCACATGTCATAATATATATATCAGTTCATGAAAAATTTCAAAACTTCGCCATCTCTCTCCCCACATCCACCACTGCTGGCGGCTCACCTCCAACTGCGCAACGCTACGCGCTGTTCACAGCCAGCTGCCTCTGCCCAACACTACAATGGCAGACAACAATGCAAACTACCCGCAGACTGCACACAGCACAGCCAGTGATTTTCATATTGAGCGCTACGTAACGTTGCCAATAAGAAAACATAAACAGCCTACTTACATAGAGAAAACATAAACAGCCTACTTACATAGAGAAAACATAAACAGCCTACTTACAAAATAAATGTTCACGGAATAGGATTGAAGACTACCAAGCAAACAGAATTTCTTGAAGGAGACATCCATGGAAGCAAAGTCAGCGTTGAGCATATCTCAACGAAGTGACAGCATCGTTAGTGCTCTTGATACGTAGTGCCCATTGCTGATGTGACAGACAACGTCTGTTGCCCTCTGAGGCTGTTCGCGGACGAAGCAGTTTTGAAGTAGAAGCTCGTGTCGTTAAGACATTTTTACGGATTGCAGGAAGACTTGAAGGTGATGGGCGCCTAGTGAAAAGTGTGGCGGCTGACCCTCGGCACAAATAACTGTAATCTAAGGTGTGCAAATACAGGGACTACACGACCGGCAATCAGTCACTGCGATCAGTCAAAACTGCCAAGTACCTACCAGTATCTGTCCGGAGCTACCGATAGCTGTGCGAGAGGAAGGAGCAACGCTGAAATTTCCCAGAACAATTGAGGAAGTATAATTCGTCTGCAAAGTATATGCGTCGAAAAAAAAATTGCTGCTTTGAACAATTCTTGGGTTTATCCGTCAGATTGGGAGCTTTACCACACTGCCTTAATGGAAGAGATGGAAAAGAAACAAAGAAGAGCGGCATGATTTGCCTCATGTTTGCTTAGCCAGCGCGAGAGGATTGCTGAAATGGGAGAAGCTGCAAGAAACATTGTGAGAGCCTATATTCCAATACGAACTGGGAAATGTAACATTTCAAGGGGGACCTGTAGTTGCGGGTAGACACAGGAAGGGGAACGAGAAAGTCACCACATAAGGCTCTTTCACGAAACGCTGATGTAGCCATGGGCGCTCAGGCAGACTTTTATCTTCAGTGACGGAGGTATTAGCACAATAAGAAGAAAGTTGAGCAGGCTATAGTAAGGGGACAGTTTTCCTTTGCGAGAGAGTGTGTCTTTTGACGTGGGAAAAGAGGATACTGCTGAATAGCAACATAAGTTGTTATGAAATAATTCGATTGATGAGATGAAGAACCCGAGCTGGTCAACGAGGCTGAAAATTCGCAAGACGCCGTGGGATAGGGTGGCGGAGATTCTTCCAGTGTGCCGGCCGCGGTGGTCTAGCGGTTCTGGCGCTGCAGTCCGGAACCGCGGGACTGCTACGGTCGCAGGTTCGAATCCTGCCTCGGGCATGGGTGTGTGTGATGTCCTTAGGTTAGTTAGGTTTAAGTAGTTCTAAGTTCTAGGGGACTTATGACCTAAGATGTTGAGTCTCATAGTGCTCAGAGCCATTCTTCCAGTGTGAGACAATTTAGCTCTAAGGTTCATGAGAAACACTTCGCTGCTTGGCCTGATGTGACGCTCTTGAATCTCAGTTGAGGGGTCACACAAGACTTCGCTCGTGGCGGAAGTGGCAACTGTCTGCAGCAGCCGTAGCTAGTAGCCGGCTTTGCGAACCTGGCCTGGCCGCTAATGCAACGGTCGGCCGTCGTCGCTCAAAGAGGCCGCCTTCTGCAGAATGCAGTGTCGACATTGCACGGGGTCTCTGCTGCTGACCAACTGCTGCCTGACAATGCCACGAACTGAAGCCCCACAACAAAAGTCACTACTATTTAGTGTATAGGTAGCGAACTATATAGGAATGATGTTCAGACCGTGCGGTGCGGGATTGTATAGTGTTAATGTCACGACTTGCCGTCAGGCGTCGGTACTGGTACGGCTACGTGGGGTTGAAACACAAGTATCAGTGTGCGTCACAGTTGCAGAGAATCAACGAACGTCTGGACTAGATGAGCAGGGCTTTACTCGTAAAGCTGTTTTATCAGAACAGCAATACTGCTGCTCGTCTTCGCGAGTATCGACGCGCTTTAAGGAGTACAGAGAAGTCCTCTTTCCGGACCGACGTTTCAGAACATGATTCGGAAGTTCGAACTCATTGGCGATTTTTGAATTGCTCCTCGGACAGGCCGATGGACAGTTACGCCACGAATTGTTGAATAAATTACTGATCCCCTCGCTGAGAATGCTGGACGCAAAGTGCGATCTTTAAGCAGCGCACGAATTGTGTCACGGCAGCTGGACACTCCATTGTCCACTGTTTGAAAAGTGCTGCGAACAATTGTGAAATGGTGTCTCTAGTGAAGTTCCACGCTGGGTTGAATGCAGATGGTCGTCACACTGAGCAACGTTTGTGACCTGGAACGTAAACGTGGTATGGAAGTAACAAATGTGACCCTCTCATGAAGATTAAAACTGTAAGTAGGCTGTTTAAGTTTTTATGTTGGTAACGCCATGAAAATCACTGGCTGTGCTGTGTGCGGTCTGTGGCTGGTTTGCATTGTTGGAGTATATGCTATTGTAGTGTTGGGCAGTTGGCTGTTAACAGCGCGTAACATTGCGCAGTTGGTGGTGAGCCACCAGCAGTGGTGGATGTGGGGAGAGAGATGGCGGAGTTTTGAGAGCGGATGATCTGGACGTGTGTCTATCAGAGACAGTAAATTTGTAAGACTGGATGCCATGAACTGCTACATATATTATGACTTTTGAACACTATTAAGGTAAATACATTGTTTGCTCTTTATCAGAATCTTTCATTTGCTAAATATGCCTATCAGTAGTTAGTGACTTCAGTAGTTAGAATCTTTTATTTAGCTGGCAGTATTGGCGCTCGCTGTATTGCAGTAGTTTGAGTAACGAAGATTTTTGTGAGGTAAGTGATTCATGAAAGGTGTAGGTTAATGTTAGGGCCATTCTTTTGTAGGGATTATTGAAAGTCAGATTGCGTTGCGCTAAAAATATTGTGTGTCAGTTTAGTGTTGATCAGAATAGGTAAAGAGCGAAATGTCTGAGTACGCTCAGTTCTGCTCAGCTGTTTGAAAATCAAATAATATTAGAGGTTTATCAGCACAGTAATCCATTAATTTTTCTAAGGGGACGTTTCAAAACATGTTTCTTTCGACGGTTTTTTCGTTAGTTCGCTACCGCATGTCCACACAAATGTTTCCAAAAAAATGGTTCAAATGGCCCTGAGCACTATGGGACTCAACATCTGTGGTCATCAGACCCCTAGAACTTAGAACTCCTTAAACCTGCCCGAGGCAGAATTCGAACCTGCGACCGTAGCGGTCGCGCGGTTCCAGACTAGCGCCTAGAACCGCTCGGCCACCCCGGCCGGCTTGTGTCAATTGTTTACCGTTCACGTTTGACTTTCATGCAAGGCTACAAAATTTGGAAATTTGTGGTAAGTTCGTATGGGACCAAACTGCTGAGGTCATCGGTCCCTAGGCTTACACGCTTCTTAGTGTAACTTAAACTGACTTACGCTAAGGACAACATACACACCCATGCCCGAGGGAGGTCTCGAGCCTCCGAGGGGGGGAGCCGCGCGAACCGTGCCAAGGCGCCGTAGACCGCACGGTCACCCCGCGCAGCTACAACGCTACAATACAGACCTTCAGTAAACACTTCCTAAATCTTAATATATATGTTCGATGCTTAATTATTTCTATTTTTTTGTTGTTGTCAGAAACACTTTTCTTGCTCTTGCCAATCTGTAATTTATATGCTCTCTCCTTCGCCAATCGTCAGTTATTTTGCTGCCCAAAGAACAATAATGATACGCTACTTTTAGTTCCTGGTTTCGTAATCTAATTTCGGCAGCATCGGCTCATTTAATTAGACTCGTTCCATTGGTCTTGTTTAGTGTTGTCGATGTTCAACTCAGATCCGCTTTAAAGAAAGTACTGTGCCGCCTGCACGAAGGGGGAAAGATGATTCTGAAACTTCCTGGCAGATCAAAGCTGTGTGCCGGACCGAGACTCGAACTCGGGACCTTTGCCTTTCGCGGGCAAGTGCTCTACCAACTTAGCTACCCAAGCACGACTCACGCCCCGCCCTCACAGCTTTACTTCTGCCAGTACCTCGTCTCCTACCTTCCAAACTTTACAGAATCTCTCCTGCAAACCTGAAAGAAAGGAAGTTTGGAAGGTAGGAGGCGAGGTACTGGCAGAAGTAAAGCTGTGAGTACCGGGCGTGAGTCGTGCTTCGGTAGCTCAGTTGGTAGAGCACTCGCCCGCGAAAGGCAAAGGTCCCGAGTTCGAGTCTCGGTCCGGCACACAGTTTTAATCTTCCAGGAAGTTTCATATCAGCGCACACTCCGCTGCAGAGTGAAAATCTCATTCTGGAAAGATATTTCTGGTTTCACTACGTGACCGGCGTCGCACACTGAACTGTGGCCTGGGGACCACAGATGTAGTTAACGGAGGACCAGTACGGCTGTTTTCTCATTGGTGTATCAAAACCGGCACTCATTATGCACCTGAACACGAGAGTTGGTAATGGACGGTACGTTGACGGTGGGTTAGGAAACCCGGTAGCTGCCCAACGGGCGTAAGTAAAACAGTGGGATGTTGTCGTTCGCCGCCTTATCTGTAGCGCGGCTGGTCCTCCAGTGGATGGTGACAGCAGGTAGGACCGCGGCTCTCCGGCCGGCGGGTAATGGCCCGTCAAAACGGCGCCGCGCCGCGCCAGTCCCTGCCTGCCCCTCTCTCTCTCTCTCTCTCTCACACACACACACACACACACACACACACACCAGGACACACGGGCCAAACCTGTTTGCCAGCCGCCGGCTCGCGGTTTCACGTTACCTGTCCGGCCGGCCCGTGCGCGCGCCCGCCGCTATGTAGGAATGCGGCTGCCCCAGTACATACCACATAGGCGCGCGCTGCCTGCCCCATACCGGGGCCGCCCCAGGGCCTCCCGTCCCCTCGCCTCCGCCAGCCTGTGTACGGACACTCCGGGCTGTCGCGTCTGTCTCTCTCACTGTCCACTCTTTGGGTACAGCGCCTGTGGTATCTGGAGGCCATCACTTCTGCAAACGTCAGTAGTAACTCCTCGCGACAGGGAATATTTGCACTTTTGACGGCCACTGTGGTTTTGCCGCACGACCACATTTTATTCGTCTCAGAGGCATCAGATACCGAATTATAAGGAAAAAGTACAAATTACAGAGAAGTAGCGGCCTGCCCCTGCTTCCTGACGGGTAGTACTAACAAGGGAAACCCCCATCGTACCCCCTCTCCCCCTTCAGATTTTCTGACTCTGAGCACTATGGGATTTCACTTCTAAGGTCATCAGTCCCCTAGAACTTAGAACTACTTAAACCTAAATACTAAGCCGCTGCAGTCACGGACTGCGCGGCTGGTCCCGGCGGAGGTTCGAGTCCTCCCTCGGGCATGGGTGTGTGTGTTTGTCCTTAGGATAATTTAGGTTAAGTAGTGTGTAAGCTTAGGGACTGATGACCTTAGCAGTTTAGTCCCGTAAGATTTCACAATTTGAATATTTTTTGAAACCTAAATAACCTAAGGACATCACACACATCCATGCCCGAGGCAGGATTCGAACCTGCGACTGTAGCGGTCGCACGGTTCCGGACTGTAACGCCTAGAACCGCTCGGGTCAGATTTTGTGGTAAGATGGTGCAGTGAATAGCTCGTCAAGAACTGAACACAGATCAAGCATGAAAACAGAAGAAAGTTTACTGGTTCAAATGGCTCTGAGCACTATGGAACTTAACTTCTGAGGTCATCAGTCCCCTAGAACTTAGAACTACTTAAACCTAATAACCTAAGGACGGCACACACAGCCATGCCCGAGGCAGGATTCGAACCTGCGACCGTAGCGGTCGCGCGGTTCCAGACTGCAGCGCTTAGAACCGCTCGGCCACAACGGTCGGCACACGTAGTGTCACTAACGCCATGTATGACACACCAGACATGTTTTCCAGTGGAGTATTCGGTTGAGTTGCCGCATTGTCATCAAACGTTTGTAATTGCCATTCCACTTCCTTTCGGCTGCTGATCGAGTAGTTGTACAGAATCAGCTGTCATTCTAGTCCCTTCCTTACATCTCGCTGTTTCAATCGGGCGTCACCGCCGCGGCACAGATACAAATATGAATAAAAAGAATTATATCTTTTTTTTCGAAATTGATCGTTGTATTTGTTCGGGGCGGACGTCCTGTGACACTAGTTGAAGTTCATCGTTGATACATTTCCTAAGTTGCTTTTCTTCATTTTTTATTGCAGGCGGCAGCTAACCCTCTTTTTTTCTTCTTGATGTACTTGTTCGGAGCGGATGTCCTATGACACCTGTTGAAGTTCATAGTTGGTTCATTCATTTTGTTTTTTATTACAGAAGACAGCTAAATAATCCTCTGACCGAACACGCTGAGCTACCGTGCCTGCGTTTGGCCACGGCGTCTTCGTTTGTGTTTCGGGGTTCTCTATATTCCACTTCTTATCCTTCGGCCGTTCACTGTGTCTACTTTGCTTTTTTTTTTTTTTTTTCTTTTTTTTTTTTTTGTCACAGTTCAGTACGCTTTCTTCCCGTTTTCATGCTTGATCTGTGTTCAGGTTTTGACGGGCTGTCCACTGAGCCCTCCCTCTTACCAGTAAGTCTGAGGTGGGTGCGATGGGGAGTTTCCCTCGCAGGTATGACTCTTCTGGCGTAGCGGTAATAAAGTATATACACGAATCTTCCTCGTGAATCAGTCCAGTACCAAAATCGCTACAGCAATTTCTGAGGTTAGCCCGAACATACAGGCAGAAGAACGCAACGAAGATCCAGTCACACCAGTGTGACCACCTGTCAAGTCTTGATAACCACTTTTTGCAGCGCGAATCGCTGCGAGACGTGCAGCGAGTTTCTGGAAGCTACCGACAAGGACGTGGAGCCGTGCCGACTCCAGGGCCGTGCGCAGCATCCCAACAGGCCGGGCGCACAAATTCTCGGTTTCGTGGCCAGGGAAGTACCGTTAACTGATCGTCGTGCTCTTCCTATCGTGCACGTAGGCTGCGAGCTCTGTGGCAGGTTTGCATTGTTCTATTGGTAAATGCCACCGTGCCGAGAAAAAAGAAACTGCACGTAAGAGTGCACATGATCCCCAAGGTCGATCTATTGTGCTATTCCTCTTCCGACGACTGTCTGACATTCCGGCGCTAGAGTTGGCGGGCAGTCATGTGCATGAGATGTGCTTGCTTGTGCTTTTGCTGATGAAGGCTGTGGCTGAAAGCTATATGTAACTTTCTTTTAATTGTACCTGTGTGTAACTCAACGTGCCTTGTTTACAGTAAGTAGCAACCTGTATATGCCTACAGTGTTGATATTCCTGTCCATTTTTTAACCCACAGTATCTATCTGAGGGGACAAACTTGTAACTGATTGGACGATATCAGTTTCAATGCCCATCGTGGAAGATGTAGCGACCCACCCAAACACGTTAGCTTCAATAGCTAAAAAGATAATATGGTTCTCGCTATCTGTTGGGTAGCGAAACGGAGACAGAGCTGCAACAGTGTTTTGTTCCTCCGGAGAACTTGATATCGGCCTGTAACTGTCCTAACTGTTTGTTTTAAGTCTTGAACGTTCCACTTGCAAAGAATGAGGTAATGATAAACATGATTTTCCCTTTTCGTTGCCAGACACAAATAATCTCTGATTCTGTCACCTGTTGTCATTTTGAAATAAAAATTTGCTGCCAACAGTCATCAGTAAATTATTTTCTTGAAGGAATAATCCTCCACAATCGGTCAAATTTTGCATAGCTTCCATGTATTTTGTCATAATGCGATGTAGCTAATATATAGCACTGGTATGTGATGGTAACGGCGTTATTAAGTCGTAACCTCCATCGGAGAGCTGCCCTACTTCTTCAACGTAAATTGATAAAATTTTAATATCTGTTCCTTTCGTACAATCGTGTCTACCTTCCCCAAAACTCTGTTATTTTCAGTGGCTAGGCTTCTTTCTTATTTATTCTTAATAAGGTTTACGCAGCAGTAGACTCTTCCTCCTTACGAGTTGGCATAGTCCGCTATATTATACTGATGCCAGTTGTAAATCAATAAAGGCTGCCCTTTAGTGGTGTTGGTGAACATCTTCGCCAACACTTCCAACACAGAACGCTACTTGGCAGTCACAGGTCAACGGCAGTACTGAACTGCGGGAGAAAGCGACGCGTCACAGCCGCCTGTCAATGAATTGGTGTGCAGACGCGGTTCTTGTTGCAGGCTTTCCCAGGTAGCGACGGACAGGCCGTGGCGCCCCAATTCTGGAGTAACCTTTTCCGAGATCTGCTACATGGAGTGTCCTGGGCTCCGCAGAAATCTGCGTACAGGTCTGACGAACTCCACGGAATTCCCATAGGTTACGGACCGGTGATCCGTGGGCGCGGAGCTATCGCCCTGCGCTTCCCACTGGGTGCAGACAGATGTGGTGGCGAAGACATCAACGTCAGTTCTCTGACCCGAACAGTTATACTGCTAGAAGACGTCACTGCTTTCGCGGAAGACACCAAGCATGAAATGATGCAGGTTCTCCACAATAATATTTACGTAGTCCAGAGAAGTCCTGGTGCCGTTCAGTTACAACCATAGGTCTGGTGAAGACGAGGTGAGTGTCCTCCGTAGCATATTATTTCCTCTCCCGGGTCTTTGTTGCGGTGCGGTGCTATTCGCCGTCCGCAGCTCGGGGTCGTGCGGTAGCGTTCTCGCTTCCCACGCCCGGGTTCGATTCCCGGCGGGGTCAAGGATTTTCCCTGCCTCGTGATGACCGGGTGTTGTGCGATGACCTTAGGTTAGTTAGGTTTAAGTAGTTCTAAGTTCTAGGGGACTGATGACCATAGATGTTAAGTCCCATAGTGCTCAGAGCCATTTGAACCATTTTGCTATTCGCCTGCATCACGGCGTATCCGGACACGACCATCGACCAGGCGTAACAAGAAACGCGATTCATCAGACCAAACGATGTTTCCATAGATACATGCTCCAGTCACGGTGATCCCATTCCCATTGCAATTGTAACTATGTCGGTTGGTGAACATCTTGTCGCGTACTCGTATTTTCACCGTCCTTCAACCACTTTCCATAGTTGCTGACGACACTAGCGAGGCCACAACCGTGCTACACTAGTTTGACGAGCACGATAGCAAAGTCACTGCGATGTGTCGCCCACCAACGCAGTGGAGCAGATCTGAAGCGGTATCGGCCGCGAGGTCTGCGCCTACAGATATCAGGCGGAAATGTGTTGAAATTGTGTGGTCTGTGCGTAGGTATCTGGTGCCGTATGCTTACAGAAGCCAACCAACAACTTGACGAATTCGTGGCACCCAGAATCGATACTGTACTGCTTCCCAAAGGTGGACCAACACGTTATTACGTTTCGGATGTGTCAATGTACACTACTGGCCATTAAAATTGCTACACCACGAAGATGACGTGCTACAGACGCAAAATTTAACCGACAGGAAGAAGATGCTGTGATACGCAAATGATTAGCTTTTCAGAGCATTCACACAAGGTTGGCGCCGGTGGCGATACCTAAAACGTGCTGACATGAGTAAAGTTTCCAACCGATTTCTCATACACAAACAGCAGTTGACCGGCGTTGCCTGGTGAAACGTTGTTGTGATGCCTCGTGTAAGGAGGAGAAATGCCTACCATAACGTTTCCGACTCTGATAAAGGTCGGATTGTAACCTATCGCGTTTGCGGTTTATCGTATCGCGAGATTGCTGCTCGCGTCGGTCGAGATCCAATGACTGTTACCAGAATATAGAATCAGTGGGTTCAGGAGGGTAATACGGAACGTTATGTTTACAGCATCATGATGGTCGCATCCGTGTTTGGCAACGTCGCGGTGAACGCACATTGGAAGCGTATATTCGTCAGCTCCATACTGAAGTATCACACGTTGTTCTGGTCTTCAATACGAAGACTGCTTTGACTCATCTGTCTGTACTGCTCATGTGCTGCTTTCTTCATAACTATTGCGACCAGAACAACAGCCGGCCGGAGTGGCCGAGCGGTTCTAGGCGCTACAGTGTGGAACCGCGCGACCGCTACGGTCGCAGGTTCGAGTCCTGCCTCGGGCATGGATGTGTGTGATGTCCTTAGGTTAGTTAGGTTTAAGTAGTTCTAGTTTTAGCGGACGTATGACCTCAGAAGTTAAGTCCCATAATGCTCAGAGCCGTTTGAACCATTTTGAACCTCTCACTAATACTGTAACAGAGCGCATTGACGGCACTATGAACAGTGGACGTTACATTTCAGATGTGTTACGACGCATGGCTCTATCCTTCATTCGATCCCTGCGAAACCCTACATTGCAGCAGGATAATGCACGACGGCATGTTGCAGGTCCTGTAGGGGCCTTTCTGGATACAGAAAATGTTCGACTGCTGCCCTGGCCAGCACATGCTGCAGATCACTCACCAATTGAAAACGTCTGGTCAATGGTGGCCGAGCAACTGGCTCGTCACAATACGCCAGTCACTACTCTTGATGAACTGTGGTATCGTGTTGAAGCTGCATGGGCAGCTGTAGCTGTACACGCCATCCATGCTGTTTGACAATGCCCAGGCGTATCAAGGCCGTTATTACGGCCAGAGGTGGTTGTTGTGGGCACTGATTTCTCAAGATCTATGCACCCAAATTGCGTGAAAATGTAATCACATGTGAGTTCTAGTATAATATATTTGTCCAATGAATACCCGTTTATCGTCTGCATTACTTCTTGGAGTAGCAATTTTAGTGGCCAGTAGTGTAGTCGGGCAAAGCGGAGGAGGCTGGCGTGCTGGAGAGGAGCCGTGTGCGCGGCAGGTGGAGTTGCCTCTGCTGCGCGGCGTGGGCGTCCTTGAGGGGGGCAGGTGTGCGCGGCGACCTTGGGCGGCGCGCAATTAAGAGTTTGGCGCGTGCTCAGTGCGCCGCCGCCGCCGCCGCCGCCACCCCATCGCGACACAGCGGCCGGGACCGGGAATGCGGCAGCCGCCAGCCGCCCGCCCCGTGTTTTTGTCTCGCCTGGGAGACGTGACGCGCCTACTGCACAGCCGGCGGGGACCACTGGGGACCCCACCACACCTCACCTCCTGCCTTCACTAATATTCACTCCTTCGCTTTATCACTCCAGTACTGTCAACTATCAGTTCACCCTAACCCAATATTGCGAAAATAATACACTACTGGACATTAAAATTGCTACACCAACAAGAAATGCAGATGATACACAGGTATTCATTGGACAAATATATTATACTAGAACTGACATGTGATTACATTTTCACGCAATGTGGGTGCATAGATCCTGAGAAATCAGTACCCAGAACAAACACCTCTGGGCGTAATAACGGCCTTGACACGCCTGGGCATTGAGTCAAACGGAGCTTGGATGGCGTGTACAGGTATAGCTGCCCATGCAGCATCAACACGATACCACAGTTCATCAAGAGTAGTGACAGGCGTATTGTGACGAGCCAGTTGCTCGGCCATCATTGACCAGACGTTTTCAATTGGTGAGGCATCCGGAGAATGTGCTGGCCAGGGTAGCAGTCGAACATTTTCTGTATCCAGAAAGGCCCGTACAAGACTGCAACATGCGGCCGTGCATTATCCTGCTGAAATGTAGGGTTTCGCTGGGATCGAATGAGGCGTAGAGCCACGGGTCGTAACACATTTGAAATTTAACCTCCAGTGCTCAAAGTGCCGTCAATGCGAACAAGAGCTGACCGAGACGTGTAACCAATGGTACCTCATACCACCACGCCAGGTGATACGCGAGTATGGCGATAACGAATACACGCTTCCAATGTGCGTTCACCGCGATGTCGCCAAACACGGATACGACCACCATGATGCTGTAAACAGAACGTGGATTCATCTGAAAAAATGACGTTTTGCCATTGTTACACCCGGGTTCGTCGTTGAGTACACCATCGCAGGAGTTCCTGTCTGTGATGCAGCGTCAAGGGTAACCGCAGCCATGGTATCCGAGCTGGTAGTCCATGCTGCTGCAAACGTCGTCGAACTGTTCGTGCAGATGGTTGTTATCTTGCAAACGTCCCCATCTGTTGACTCAGGGATCGAGACGTGGCTGCACGATTCGTTACAGCCATGCGGATAAGATGCCTGTCATCTCGACTGCTAGTGATACGAGGCCGTTGGGATCCAGCACGGCGTTTCGTATTACCCTCCTGAACCCACCGATTCCATATTGTGCTAACAGTCATTGGATCTCGACCAACGCGAGCAGCAATGTCCCGATAGGCTACAATCCGACCTTTATCAAAGTCGGAAACGTGATGGTACGCATTTCTCCTCCTTACACGAGGCATCACAACAACGTTACACCAGCCAATGCCGGTCAACTGCTGCTTGTGTATGAGAAATCGGTTGGAAACTTTACTCATGTCAGCACGTTGTAGGTGTCGCCACCGGGGCCAACCTTGTGTGAATTCTCTGAAAAGGTAATCATTTGCATATCACAGCATCTTCTTCCTGTCGGTTAAACTTCGCGTCTGTAGCACGTCATCTTCCCGATGTAGCAATTTTAGTGGCCAGTAGTGTATTATAATCGTGAAAATATTTAATATTGTTATATGAAGGCCCCATCTGTTGACAATTATCACTTACTGCACCATCATCAATCACTAAGGTACTTGTTGGGATTTACAAGTTGTTGTTCTGGTCCTCAATGTGAAGACTGCTTTTACTCAGCTGTCTGTACTGCTCCTCTGCTGGTTTCTTCATCACTACCGCGACCTACATCTGGTTGAACACGCTTAACGTTAGTCAAGACCTGATTATCCTCTACAGTTTTTGAACCCCCCCCCTCCCCATTCCTGAAATACAGACACACATTCGTCATCGGGTTGAGAGTCCGCAGGTGACAATACAGTCCGAGGCGAGCGGTGCATACTTAGCTGCACTGAAGACACCTGCTCCCAGGTGGAGCAGTTTCTGTTCTTGCATTTCGTCTCACCGGTTCCTTTTCTTTTCGACGTTGCCTCTTTCATCTACCGCTATTTGTCTCCCGTTTTCTTCAAAACAAAGTGTCCCATGATGAAGTAGTCATCTCTGGTTTAACGATCGAGGCTTGACGTCTCCCAGTTGTTATCATTCACGTGACACATCAACTTGTTATCCTCTTAGTTTCTCCACGTTTCGAGATCGCTGTTGCTTTGTAATTGTGTACTCGATTAAAGAATAGACGCTCCAGTTGCTAAAACCAAGATACTGAAACAATTATTATTTCAATGGAACTATATATTCTTTGAAGCAAAAAGACAGCTCTGTACTTCTCTTTAATGTTTGCCGCTAATCTTATTGCAAAAAAGACGCAAGAAATGCTGAATATGAGGGGCAGTATGGGTGGTACTGGTTACCTTCGTATCTGTCGTGCTGTAAACATAATGCAGCGAATGTCGGGTCCATGCATCCCCTCTTTTTATAGAACATTTGACGATTTCCAGAATGAGGTTTTCACTCTGCAGTGGTGTGTGCGCTGATGTGAAACTTCCTGGCAGATTAATACTGTGTGCCGGACTGAGACCCGAACTCGGGACCTTTGCCTTTCGCGGGCAAGTGCTCTACCAACTGAGCTACCCAAGCACGACTCACGCCCCGTCCTCACAGGAGACGAGGTACTGGCTGAAGTAAAGCTGTGAGGACAGGGCGTGGTCGTGCTTCGGTAGCTCAGTTGGTAGAGCACTTGCCCGCGAAAGGCAAACGTCCCGAGTTCCAGTCTCGGTCCGGCACACAGTTTTAATCTGCCAGGAAGTTTCATATCAGCGCACACTCCGCTGCAGAGTGAAAACCTCATTCTGGAAACATCCCCCAGGCTGTGGCTAAGCCATGTCTGCGCAATATACTTTCTTTCAGGAGTGCTAGTTCTGCAAGGTTCGCAGGAGAGCTTCTGTAATGTTTGGAAGGTAGGAGACGAGGTACTGGCAGAAGTAAAGCTGTGAGGACGGGGCGTGAGTCATGCTTGGGTAGCTCAGTTGGTAGAGCACTTGCCCGCGAAAGGCAAAGGTCCCGAGTTCGAGCCTCGGTCCGGCACACAGTTTTAATCTGCCAGGAAGTTTCATTTGACGAGTTCTTTTACTAGACACTCACAGGGAACATTGATGAGTATTACGTAACTGTGCTCTTTTCAAGGTACTTTGACTGCGGTCAGAGAAGTAAAAATAAATAAAAAACAATAATTGAACTGCAATTGCTTCAATATCCCGAGGAATAAAACCTCCACGAGCGGCAAGTGTACAGAAGAATAGTGTCACATTTGTTTACTGTGACCTCATTTCGATATCTCGACACTTTTATGAAATACTGACGATTCCGACGTGATGTGAGAAGACGTTAGTGTGTCGATACCGAACTGTTAGTGGCTATTTTATCGGACGTGATATTCAGTACCAGAGGCTTCGGGGCATAAATGAACATGAGCTGTGGCCCTGGCAACCGGCAGTCGGTTTTCCCGCTCATTTGTTTCGTCATAAGCTGCGCTCCTCGCAGTAGCGCACAAAAAGGGCGCGGATTACGGCCGCCGGTTCTTCGGCGGCGCGTCTGAAGCCCTGCAGGGCAAAAAGCGCACTGCATCAGATGCGGCGTCAGACGCAGCCTCCCAGCCGCGATTCACGTCCAGCTGCCGCCGAAGGCACCGTCTCCGATCGCTACCAACTTCTGGCGCCCAAATCCGACGTGCCTGGGCGAAACACGCGCCTGAAAAGATTTAGATTAACTGCTCTATCTTTCGCAACAACATGTTTGCAGTCCTTATGAAGTACCCCTGACAACAAACGTCGAACAAATTCAGTGACCAGCCGCTATGACGTAACAGATCGGTACCAGCCGTGCGAAATTGTATCAGAAGTGATGGGAAACTTACTTGGGAATCATTGGGAGGAAGATGCCGAAGTTCTCGCGAAAACTGCGTAAATTAAGAGAACCTGCCCTTGAAAAAAAAACTGTGCGATCATTACACTGCTACCGTCATACACTGAACAGCCAAAAAAACAGGTAGCCGGCCGGTGTGGCCGTGTGGTTCAAGGCGCTTCAGTCTGGAACCGCGTGACCGCTACGGTCGCAGGTTCGAATCCTGCCTCGGGCATGCATGTGTGTGATGTCCTTAGGTTAGTTAGGTTTAAGTAGTTCTAAGTTCTAGGGGACTGATGACCACAGATGTTAAGTCCCATAGTGCTCAGAGCCATTTGAACCAATTTGAAAAAAACGGGTACACCTGCTTAATATCGTGTAGGGCCCCCGCGAGCACGCTTTCAAATGTCTGAAGTAGTGTTGGAGGGAAATGACACCATGAATCCTGCACGTTTGTCTATAAGAGTACGAGGGGGTGGAGATCTCCTCTGAACAGCACGTTGCAAGGCTCACAATTATGCTGCAATGTCCATGTCTGGGGAGTCTGGTGGGCAGCGGAAGTGTTTAAACTCAGATGAATGTTCCTGGAGCAATTCCGGAAGTGTGGGGAGTCGCATTGCCCTGCTGGAATTGCCCAAGTCCGTCGTAATGCACAATGGACATGAATGGCTGCAGGTGATCAGACAGGATGCTTACGTACGTCTCACCTATCAGAGTCGTATGTAGACGTATCAGGGGTCCCAAATCAGTCGAACTGCACACGTCCCACACCGTTACAGAGCCTCCACCAGCTTGAACAGTCCCTTGCAGACATGCAGGGTCCAAGGATTCATGACATCACACCCGTACAAGCCCATCCGGTCGATACAATTTGAAACGAGACTCGTCCGACCAGGCAACATGTTTCCAGTCATCAGCAGTCCAACGTCAGTGTGGACGGGCCCAGGCGAGACGTAAAGCTGCGTGTCGTGCAGTCATCAAGGGTATATGAGTGGGCGTTCGACTTCGAAAGCCCATATCGATGATGTTTCGTTGAATGGTTCCCACGCTGACGTTGGTTGATGGCCCAGCATTGAAATTTGCAGCCATTTGCGGAAGGGTTGCACTTGTGTCATGTTGAACGATTCTCTTGAGTGGTCGTTGGTCCCGTTCTTGCAGCATCTTTTTCCGGCCGCAGCGATGCGGAGATGTGATGTTTTACCGGATTCCTGATATTAACGATACTCTCGTGAAATGTTGGTACGGGAAAATCCTCGCTTCACCGCTACCTGGGAGATGCTGTGTCCCATCGCTCGTGCGCCAACTATAACAACACGTTCAAACTCACTTAAATCTTGATAACCTGCCACTGTAGCAGCCGTTGCCGCTCTGTCGGCGAATGTTATAGGAAAGAAAATCGACAACGCTGTTACGACGTAGGCTTCACCATGCAGTGTATAGTTTCTTGGGGAATGTGTACGTGGACGTAGAACCGCATGGGATAAGTCTCTGCAATTGGGACCGATGGCCCTAGTAGTCTGGTCCCTTCAATCCCACAAACCAACCAACCTCTGCAATTGATTGTAAGAGAAATGTAGGGACTAGTAACGATCTGACGAATACTCCTACTTTAGTGAAAGCTGCCCTGACCCATTCACGGCTCGCCGGGCCTCAACTGAAAATAAGAGACCCCTATAATGACGGCGCCTCGAGGAATGAAGTGTTAAGAAAACTGCAGTGTTTACACCGAGAAAAAAATTAGAAATAGTTCCAGTTCTCCGGTTCGGGCCACATTATCGCTAAGTTATTCTTGGTCATTAGGCGAATTGGCGTAACAGTAATTTCCCTCTCAAATACAGTGCCTGACAAAAAAAAGGGAAGCGCCCAAAAGAGGAAGGAAGAAACGAGAAGAAACTTCGTGGGTTGAGATGGTATGTGATGTTATTTCAGTTATTACAAACTCGAATGAAATTTTCAAAGAACTTGGCTGTACGAGCCCAGTTATCTGTATGACGTTGCAACCTCTCCAGCCTGGATGCATTCACTGATTGGGTTGGGAAGGTATCACACAGCCTTTGTATCCTGTCCTGAGACAGACTGGCTCACAACTGTTGTGACGGTCCTCGATACCCTGGATTCTGGCACTGCGGCCGAGGATGACGTCAGATCTGGTACCAGACAGCAGGGGATCTACAGGAGTACATCAACATCGTGCAGACAGTTGATAGAAGCACTTGAGAATTGTCTTGCTGGAAAATACCGCCACGATACTGTCGCACGAAAGGTAAGGCGTGAGGACGCAGGATACCCGTGACGTACTCTTACCGTCAGAGTTCCCTCAATCACTGCCAGCCGTGACCTGAGGTCACGCCCGACGGATCCCAACACCAAGGCGCCACGACTGACACCGCTGTGCCTCTCCTAAACATTGCAAGAACGGGAGCTCTCCGCAGCTCGCCACAACACTCGCCAACGGTAGTCATCTAGGGTAGCGCGGAACCGCGGTTCCTCACCGAACACAATGCGACGCCATTCACCAACGTTCCGTGCTTCCAGGTCATGGCTCCACTCCAAACGCAGCCGTCTGTACTGCGTTGTTATCGGCAGCTACGCACGGGACGGTAATTGGCTAGTCTGGCTACTGCTAATCTCTGGCCAGTGCTGCGGGATGACGCTGAGTGCTGCAGGCAGCCCGTCACTTGTTCTCGGACGGCGGGCGCAGATGTGGACGGGTTACGATGCACTTGGTGCACAATGCAGCGACCGTCCCTTTGGTGGTCACACGTGATCGACCAGAACCTTCCGAGTGCCCCACAAATCTGTACATTTCACGATTCGACCAACCGATCAAATGTCTGGCACGAGTACGCAGCATCTCCGTGTCCCTCACAGCGATCACTCTAAATCTGAAGCTGTTCGCACCCTTCAGTGTCCCTACCGGGCCTGGTAACACTAGCACGAACAACGCTAACGCCCTCTAGTGGCCGTTCCACCTGTTACGGAGAGCCTCAACTCTAATCATTCGTACACCTGCCAATGGTGTGCCAGTGTACGAAGTTACACCGACATCTGACCCCGTCTTACCGGTGCTTCAGTTGTTTTGTCAGGCAGTGTATTTCCAATTGCGAAACTTTTGCTCACTCCCAGTTCAATCTTGCTCGGTTGAAAAGAACAGAACTCTAGAAAGGCACACCGTGCCCTCACGGGTAGGAAATAAAAAATAAAAAAAAGCTTATCACTCTGCCATCAACTAATCCAAAAAAAGTGATGTGTTTAATTTTAAAATTAAAAACTGAATACGGGCTGTAATGATTAACCTTCGTGCTCGTTCAGCACAATAACTTTTCACAACATATCGCGGTCTTGTAGCCAAAGACAGATGTAAACCTCAACTAAACCTGCTACAGCGGATGAATTTAACATTATTCATTTGTCAGCGATCGTCCGTTTCCACATCGTCGCTAAACAAACTAAATACTTTGTTATTTACTGGTTCAACGTTGCACAGTACACTGAAACCCAATGTAGCTGTCGGCCGTGGTGGCCGAGCGGTTCTACACGCTTCAGTCTGTAACCGCGCGCGACCGCTACGGTCGCAGGTTCGAATCCTGCCTCGGGCATGAATGTCTGTGATGTCCTTAGGTTATTTAGGTTTAAGTAGTTCTAAGTTCTAGGGGACTGATGACCTCAGATGTTAAGTCCCATATTGCTCAGAACCATTTGAACACTGTAGCTCTCACTTATTTTCTCGGTTACGTGTTCATGCGGAAAATATTTATCGCAAGGTGTACGATTAACAATTAAATGAACATGTTTTTGTGTTCTTTTCCTTCGGCATCAGCTCATCACTGGAGAGTGCTAGTTCCTTTGTACACGGATAGATTTCCATTCCACGTTAAACCGTGGGTCTCTTTTCCCCGGTTCGGTAACTGGGATAGAATAGGAACACGCAAGTCACCGAAGTGGCGCGCAGTTCAAATAGTTGCACCTGGCTGTTGTGCAACACGGAACTACTGTTTAGTCTCCTTGAAGGATCTATCCTGTCATCAGCGTGAAGTTATCTATTGGGTTAACGACAAACGTAAATCGGTTTAGTTAGTTACTTTCATGTACCATGGATCATTGCTTTATAAACTTTGCGATGTGGGACGAGTATTTTACACTGACATAAATTAATTTGTAAATATTTTAAACATTACAATAACAGAAATTCCTCAACGGAATAGAAGCAATTGTCTAGGAGAAACTTTTTCAGTTTGTTTTCAAATTTTGCTTTGTCGTCTGTCATACATTTTATATTCTTGCTAAGTGGTCAGACATTTTTGTTGCAGCGTTTGTACTAAAGACCATCTTAATGTTGAGTAATGAATGTCATTTCTCCTTCTGGTAGTGTAATTATGTACATCACTGTCCCTTTTGAACTGCAATGGATTATGTACAACACAACTTCATGAGCGAATAAATATACTGTGAAATATTCAAATGTGTCTGAATTGCCGGCCGGAGTGGCCGAGCGGTTCTAGGCGCTACAGTCTGGAACCGCGCGACCGCTACGGTCGCAGGTTCGAATCCTGCCTCGGGCATGGATGTGTGTGGTGTCCTTAGGTTAGTTAGGTTTAAGTAGTTCTAAGTTCTAGGGGACTGATGACCTCAGAAGTTAAGTCCCATAGTGCTCAGCTATTTGAACCTTTTTTTTTTTGTGAATTCCTAACCGACTAAACTGCTGAGGTCATCGGTCCCTAGACTTACACACCACTTAAACTAACTTATGCTAAGAACAATACACACACCCATGTTCGAGGGAGGACTCGAACCTCCGGCGGGAGGGGCCGCTCAGTCTGCGACATGGCGCCTCAAACCGCGCGGCCACACCGCGCGGCAAATATACTGTGAAGCTGTAGTCAGAATGCCCAACTCCTTAAACAGATGACTGCAAGAAGGTCGTGTGTGAACACCATATATTATTCCTTCAGTCCGTTTTTGAGCACTGAAGACTTTCTTCCTTAAAGACGAGTTACCCGAGAAGATATATGAATTGGCAGGATGGCAGACAGTGATTTAAATCACGCGCCACACGGATACGAGTCAAATGGCCAACAAAGATCATGCCATACGGTGACGTTTTCATTCGAGTTTGTTGGTACAGACAAACATGGAGAAGTAAGAATTAGATATGCTAGAAGAGTATGAAGGAATAACCATGAAGTTCTGCTGTTTTCACATCCCAAAATTTTGTAACTGAGGACGTAGAGGATGTGAAGGGGTTACAAGGTAAGAGTTGATTTTCTTTCGGGGAGACGAATTGACCTCCCGCCTCTGTGAGAGAAAGTGGACGCCACTTTTTTATCAACCTTTGCTGCATGCAAACAGGTATCACACGGACAGACGTCGTCAGGCAAATTCTGATCGGCTCTGACATGACACTGACCCAGAGAGAAACGTGCTCCTTGGCATAACACGAAGAGTATGGCGTACAGTAAGCGACATTACATCCATATTTGCACAAAAAAACTGGCTTTCGGATCGGCGCAGGTAAGAAACATCTTGAATCAGAGGAAAATATTGGCAAAGTTGGGCACAGCATCGAGGAATAAGCCAAGCCTGTCTGTCTCGACGAAGCATGCCGGCCGTAGACATTGTAGGCGTTAATGATGACGGTGGTCGGAAAACGCATGGATGACGAGACACTGGCGTCAGCGTGTCCGAGGACAGAAATAGCACTCATGATGACGACGACTTGATAAACGGTTGTCTTGGTAAGGAAGCAATGCTCTTTCCGAAGAAGCGAGTATCTCAGGGTCTGTCCACAAATGTTTTCAGTTTTCGGGGTGTAATGTTCAGCCAATTTTTTGTAAGATGTGAGCTTCAAAACCGTGGTACAAATTCCAAAATGGAGAGACAAAGGAAACGGACAGATTTTTTTAAATACTTTAGTGCTGTACATAAAAATGTCTTACGGAATCATATTTAGGTTGTTGCAATATTTCGTAATTCCGTGGATTCTTTATACTGTTCCCTGTCTTACATTCTTGACATGAGAGACATAGTTGCTGCTTTTGGATTCGGTAAGATGTTTACGACCTAGAGAAGGCACATCTGACTATCGATGAGTGAGAAACTGGATATGTGAGAAACCTCTATAAACGACAAAAAAATCCAGCCATTTGCATAATCGTCTTCATCATCGGCGCAAATTAAGGCACTCTGCAGAAGATCCTGATCATTTACTCAGATTCCACTGTCCTATCGCCTTTAGTATATGTCATGATATCGCCAAGCGTTCTGCCCCAAGTGTAAGAAATGCTTGCTGCAGACTGGCCCATACATGACGTAACATTGATAATTTTAGTGAATCAGAACGTGAATGCTAAAAATAAAGATAAAAAAAAGCAGTAAAATTAAGATGCAGATGTACTCAGAGATGTCTCAATGTATGCGACTTCGAAAGACCCTGGTGCCGACGTCCATTAAGGGTCGATTGGGGAACCCATATTTGTGATCTTCAACGTACACATTTGGACCGCAGCAGCCGGCACGGTTAGTTTTAGGCCTCCATTGCAGGTGGAGGCTGCGCGGAGTGTTTACCACAGTCGCGCGGACACGCTCTCCTGGCTGCCGATGACATCTTTACGGCTGCCCTCGTTAGGGCCTTTCAGTGCACGCCTACTGGGGGGTCGTGTGCCTTTTGTGCTGCAGAAAGGAATGTTTCCAAGAGCCGGGCCTCCAAGATTTCCGGAGCCCGACATAAACACTGGCTGCTCCACAGGACACCGACACAACAGTTCCTTTCCAAACGAATTTTGTCTCTCTACAGGCCAGTGCCTGTACGTAACAATAAATCTGCCACAACTGACGCAAGTGTTTTGCGTAATGGAAATCATTTAAGCTCACCGCCTTGACCAAACCAGTCGTCTATTTTTCTTCGATCCAAACTTGATTGTACGGTGTGTGTCACCAGTGGGTTCTTTTATTTAAGAAGTATGCTATGTGAATGCAAATCCATTATCTGCATGCACATCTAGGCTCTTCAACTACTTTATGGCGTGTGTCGGAGGGTTCTTCCGGTACCACTATCTTGTCCCTCCTACATCATTTACGTTGCGTACGAGCTGTAATTTCTCCCATTTTCTTGTCGAGGTCTTTACTCGCGACTCTTCATGGATCTGTCGGGCTTTGGGTCTAATAGCAAACTGCGAACCTGGAAACCATAAAGTTGAGGCCGCTTCGAGCAATACGTCGTGTAATTTCGCGACTACTTCTTGTCGACCCCTATTCAGTAGTCCGGGAATTTTGCAGTAGCCTCCCAATACATATTTTCTTTAAGGTCGTTTGTTGTTAACAATAGCCGGCCGGAGTGGCCGAGCGGTTCTAGGCGCTACAGTCTGGAACCCCGCGACCGCTATGGTCGCAGGTTCGAATCCTGCCTCGGGCATGGCTGTGTGTGATGTGCTTAGGTTAGTTAGGTTTAAGTAGTTCTAAGTTCTAGGGGACTGATGACCTCAGGAGTTAAGTCCCATAGTGCTCAGAGCCATTTGAACCATTTTGTTAACAATAAAGCTTATTCCTAAGAGTTAGCAGCTTTCACTCAGTTAATGCTAGGCAGAAATCCAATACGCATTTGGAATGCACCTCCTCGACGCTTGTCCACAAAGGCTAGCAGTATTCTGGTGCATCCATTTTCAGTAGGCTGCCACAAGAATTCAAAAATCTTAGCAGTAATCCACGCACTTTCACGTCTACACTGAAGAATTTCCTCGTGGCTCACTCCTTCTGTTCTGTCGAGGAACCCCCTGAAAAATGAAGAAAAGAGTTCTTGCGTTACGTTGTTGATTATGTTTATTTAAACTTATTGCCAGCCTTATGCATAGGATTCATATACGTTTCATTTTATCCATTACTACTCTTCTGTTATAATTTCATGTTCTGACTCGTTCCATGCTCCTCTGGTCCTACAGAACATGCCTTATAAAATAAAGAATCCCGGTCAGACACCGGAATTTTTCTGCCTGCCTTGACGCTAGCGCCTGCATCATCTCATTGAAAACAAGGAACCGTCTCCACATCATGTCAGTGATAACAACGACTCGTCTCCTTCTCCCGGTTGGATTACCGGCCTTGGTTAAGGAGGCGCAAGTCGCTGAAGTAGCGTCCTGTTTCAAAAACTTGCAAACGGGCGGCTGAGTATCCCCCTGGGCACAATGTTGGGGAATACTGCGGAGATAAGAGATGACTATCTTTTTAGACAAATTCAGGTGTGTTGTATAAAACGTAGCACAAGCTCAAAGGTGAATATTGGCCTAACTGAAAGGACTTTTAGAATACGGTATAAAGAGCACACGGAGTGAACTAAAACCGAAAAATAAACTGTGGCACCCAGCTCAGTAGATTACGCCACGACAGAGGAACCATACAGAATATTATTAAAGTTCTGCACAGTATAGGAGAAAAATAACTCGATGTGCTTGGGAAGATGGAAACATTTGCTGCTAAAAGGAGGAAACCTGAATCACTACTCAGTGAACAGATCGAGTTCAAAATTAGTGGTTTTTATTCCGTTTTTCAGAGTCTAGTGTAGTGAAAAACAATAAGTAGGTCTAAAGACTCAGTAGAAAACACAAGCCACAAACACGATGTCACACGCGCAGCTTGCAAGGCGGAACGCCGGGGGATGAATGGCCGTGACATCTCCGGCCAGCTGTGGACCTAGCAGTCGGATAAACTAACAAGCAACAGACGCCCCTCGCGTGCTGATTGCAATACAAGAAGAGGGCATCAGGACTTCACTGCAAATTAGCAGGTTAAATGAGTCGAAGAAGCAGACATAGCGTATAGCAGTCTTCTAACTTGTCTGCCTGCTACATCCTAACTGGGCATACGAAGCACTGACATCGTGAAATATGCGGATGTTGCGGACGTAACAAACACAAGCAATGAAGTTTAAAGACAGAAACTAAACTTCAATATACCAGACTGTGGACAACCTATCAGATTCCAGGAAGCCCGAGTACTGGCGAAAGAATCGCGGGTGCGAGAATGCAAAATACGGGAGGCGATCGAAATTATTAAGCAGCCTGACAACATCAGCAGAGAAGATGGCTACAAACACCCGGCGTCCTGGCTGCCGTCCATCCTAGTCCAACGGGCCGCGAGCGGTCGCGGGGCAGAAGCCACACGGGACACGGGCGTATCTGCACAAACAGCTGTCAGTCCACTTCCGCGCACACCAGGAGGAAAACTTGCCGATCAGAAGCCGAACGCTGATTGGCGGACAGGTACCAATCGTTGGCGTCATGGACATCCACGAATAGCCTCTTTCTTTCCATCTTCCCTTACGCCATGACTAGCCAATCATATTAGAGGGCCAATTAAAAGTTTTACAACAGTGACGTCAGACATCGATAGTCTGTAATAAACAGAAGCGCCTATCCCCATGCAAAACCAGTCGTGCGCTGAGGAAGGCCGTTGCAATTCGGCCGAAACGTCAGTTTTAGTTTTTTATTGTTGGCATAATACCCAGAAGAATTTTAATCACACTGTATAATGTTTGTATTCGTCTGTTACCTCAGCGTTTCCAGCACTCGGTATTACTGTTTGTATTCTGGCCGAGCGGTTCTAGGCGCTTCAGTCTGGAACCGCGGGACTGCTACGATCGCAGGTTCGAATCCTGCCTCGGGCGTGGATGTGTGTGATGTCCTTAGGTTAGTTAGGTTTAAGTAGCTCTAAGTTCTAGAGGACTAATGACCTCAGCAGTTGAGTCCCACAGTGCTCAGAGCCATTTGAACCACTTGTAACTCTTCCGAAACAGTGTCATTATAAAATAAATTACTACTACAGTGCATTTACATCTAAGTGACTACTCTGCAATTCACACTTAAGTGCCTGGCAGAGGGTTCTTCGAACCACCTTCAGATTATTTCTCTCCGTTCCACTCTCTAGCAGCGCGTGGGAAAAATGAACGCTTAAATCTTTCTATATGAGCGCCGATTTCTCTATTCTATTACGTTCACCATTTCTCCGTATATAGGGTGGCGACAATAAAATGTTCTCAAATTCATAGGAGAAAGTCGGTGACCGAAATTTCGTGAAAAGATCTCGCCGCAACGAAAAACGCCTTTGTTTTAATGGTTGCCATCCCAGCTCGCTAACCAAATCAGTGACACTCTGTCCCCTCTTTCGCGATAATACAAAACGAGCTGTCCTTCTTTGAATTTCTTCGATGTCCTCTATCAATCCTGTTTGGTAAGGAATCCATACAGCACAGCAGTACTCTTGCAGAGAACGAACTGGCGTAGCATTGTCAGTCTCTTTAGTAGACCTGTTGCATCTTCCAACTGCTCCGTCAATAAAACGTAGTATGCCAAGATTAGGTCATCTAATACATCTGGCAGGTAGCCGTAACGTGAAAATATGCATGTACACAGTGCTGTATATTACTTCAAAAAAAGGCCTAACAGGAACTGTTTAACGGAGTACAAGTGGTAACCCATAAGCTGAAATGCAACGGAATGAGACACAGTTTTAAGACTGGATGGCTTCATTTACGCGTTAAAAATTTATAATCCGTTATGGTAAGGGAAGTGAACTGTTTTGGAATCGTGCTGTGGAAGCCAGTGGTTCTTTCGATCGGAGGTTTTCTCCTGCGTTTCGTCTGTACATCCCGTGCGCCGTGCTCGGGAATTCAGGTCAAGGATCGCCGTACGCAAACTCTTGCCTGTTCTCGGTGTTTGTGGAGAAACCAACAGCGACGAAGAAACGGGCATAGCTGCACGAATGGTGTTTCAGCACTGTTCCTACAGCAAGAAACTCATTAGCAGCTTCCTACGGTGAGAATTTATAGAATACAGTTGTCAAAATAAACTTTATTCTCATTCACGTTAGTTCTGCACTAATACCGGGAGTTTTCGACATATAGACAGGACTTTACATCTGTTACTCCACACGGCTATGGACACGACCTCTGCAAAAGATAAAAGTATTGCTGTCCCAGTGCTAAAACGTTGTCTGTTAAACTTCCAACTCGGACATAATGACTTGCGATTTTCGTGAGTGCTTTAACTCGTTCGAGACCAAATATACAAATAAGTCCTCAACATTATCCCTGCTGTGTTTCGAGGAGTCAGCTTTTTATCTTCAGGTCGAAATGGGCTCAGAATGGTACACTCTCGGGTAAATCAAATGGACACGCTTCGATTCATTGAAAACCACAATTCTTCCACAAAAGAAATTGCCCAGTAATACCTGCATGGACTGTACTAGTATTCATGGTTTTGTATGAGGGCTAACCGCAGCCGCAAGCAGACATCTTGAATAATAACTGCTTGGCTGCTCTTGTAAATACTTTATTTAACGACCGGTTTCACAACCTAGAAGCCACGTCATCAGGTTGAATATGTTAAATCAGATCATTAAACTTGCAACATGGACGTGACCGAATATTCCTTGTCTATGAATAAATGAAGCAATTAGCGGAACTTCAGGTAAGCTTGAGGAACTATGGACTCATACTTTTTGCTTACCTGACGATTCCCTAATTGCCCATTTATTCATAGACAAGGAATGGCCGATCACGTCCATGTTGCACGTTTAATGTCATAAGTTAACGTATCCAGCCTGATGATGTGGCTTCTATGCTACGAAACCGGTCGTTACATGAATTATCTGCAAGACCTTAATGGAGTTATTATTTAGTATAGGAGTGCTTCTCAAGTGTGTAGGTCCCATAAAAACAGCAGTAACAGGGGATTTATATGCGCAACAGCAACACGATTTGTCACAAGTTTGTGTGTTGTTCATGGAGAGTCGTGCAAAAAAGCTGAAAATATGAACTGCCGAACATCAGACACAAATGCCAACGACTGCTCGTTATCATACAATTGAGAAATAGCTAAATGTATCAGTCTGACGTGTGAACCGTGAACGCCAAATTAAAATAATCATATTTTGTCCTATGGAATTTTTCCCCTTTTCCATTCGGAAACGAACGAGAAGAAACGCTGTTATGTGGTACAGAGAAAGATATCCTTTGTCAAAAGAATGGTTCAAATGGCTCTGAGCACTATGTGACGTTACTTCTGAGGTCATCAGTCCCCTAGAACTTAGAACTACTTAAACCTAACTAACCTAAGGACATCACACACATCCATGCCCGAGGCAGGATTCGAACCTCCGACCGTAGCGGTCGCGCGGTTCCAGACTGTAGCGCCTAGAACCGCTCGGCCACCCCGGCCGGCTGTCATTTGTCGTGACGTTGTTGTTCCATCATATTTACTGAAGTGCAGAGTCGATATTGTTGTGAGACGTTGCACCTGTATTCTGTAAGGTAAGCTAAAAATGCGTAACAAATCAGTTACTATCTGGAGAAGGTGGGCTATGATAGAAAAAATAACGGCAGAAAAAGCCGACATACGTCTTTTTCGCACACTGCCTCCGATTCCTTCTCCCATTCTTACAACGAAGCATTGCTCCATCTCAACTGTTACATCTTCAGCTTGAAGCTGAACTAAACACCAACTGTATATAACATTCGTAGTTAGTGAAAATCCTCTATTTCCTGCGGAGGTATGTCGCTTTGTGTTTTGAGACTCCGCATTAATCGAGTAGCTCTTTTTTTTTATGCCAACTTTGGAACTAGACTGTGCTGTGGAGTCAGTGTTCATCTGGGGAGTTAATTGCATAAGCGATGGTGGACGACGCTGTTCAGGAGATGTTGTTGTTGTTGTGGTCTTCAGTCCTGAGACTGGTTTGATGCAGCTCTCCATGCTACTCTATCCTGTGCAAGCTTCTTCATCTCCCAGTACCTACTGCAGCCTAAATCCTTCTGAATCTGCTTATTGTATTCATCTCTTGGTCTCCCTCTTCGATTTTTACGCTGCACGCTGCCCTCCAATACTAAATTGGTGATCCCTTGATGCCTCAGAACATGTCCTACCAACCGATCCCTTCATCTAGTCGTGCCACAAGCTCCTCTTCTCCTCAATTCTATTCAATACCTACTCATTAGTTACGTGATCTACCCATCTAATCTTCAGCATTCTTCTGTAGCACCACATTTCGAAAGCTTCTATTCCCTTCTTGTCTAAACTATTTATCGTCCACGTTTCACTTCCATACATGGCTACACTCCATACAAATACTGTCAGGAACGACTTCCTGACATTCAAATCTATACTCGATGTTAATAAATTTTTCTTCTTCAGAAACGCTTTCCTTGCCATTGCCAGTCTACATTTTACATCCTTTCTACTTCGACCATCATCAGGTACTTTGCTCCCCAAATAGCAAAATTCCTTTACTACTTTAAGTGTGTCATTTCCTAATCTAATACCCTCAGCATCACTCGACTTAATTCGACTGCATTCCATTATCCTCGTTTTGCTTTTGTTGATGTTCAGGAGATAGAATTAATTAATCCAAGAAATGCTTTCCTATTTTGGATCATCAGTTATGTGACTGGGTTGGTGCTCTCCGCCATAACTTCCTCTCCTGCGCCAACTTCTTCGTATCAAAGAACCGCTTACACCCAGAAGCCTCGATTATTTATTGGATATAATGTAATCTCTGCCCTTCCTTACAGACCTTGTCCTCTACTGTAGGAAGAAAGATTAGAGTCCAACGTCGCGTTGACAACTAGGCCATTAAAAATGGAACAAACGGAAAACTGCTATCATCGATCGCATGTACAACGCTCAAACGTGTGGACCCCGTCCCAAGTAGGACTTAAGAGGGGACAGAGCTACTGAGCGTATTCAGTGACTGTAATACTGAAGAACCACAACTGGCAGACGCTTGAAAACAGACGTAAACAACCACGTTAAAGCCTGCTTACAAAGACTCAAGAACCAACCTCAAATACGAATCAAGGAATATACAACAACGGCCTACCAATCGATCCAGTAGAGATCGCGACGAGAAGACTAGACTAATTAAAATGGGCGCGCAGGCTTTCTTACCTCGCTCCAAACGTGAATGGGACGTGAGGAATCTCTAGTAAATGGTACAATAGGAGGTATCCTCCTCCATGGACTTCGCAGTGATATGCAAAATATATGTGGATATACAGCATAAGTTCGATGGAATATTAAACGTAGGCTGGCGTCTGAGGATGAAGCTGTCGGTTCGAAACCGATAACGGGCTAGCTGTTTTTGTAATTATCGTTATTTACTGTATCTGATAACTATTTATATTTTCGTGTAAGAATTAACCTATATTTATACACAGTCGCGGTCTCATGTCAACGCTCGCAAAGAAATGCGATACTGGTAGCGCAAGCCGTTAAGGTGTGAAGTGGGGATCTGAAACACGCGGTACTGCGTTGCGAACACTTGAAGGTGTCGAGGACCGCGAGCGGTTATGCCTGCCCTTGGGGAACGGGGCAGGGGCATACCTGCGCCAGTGGCAGCAGAGCTGAGAGAGAGCTCAACAAAGGCTTTGTTGGCTGCGTGCGGCCGCCGCGCGCCCCGGCCTTGACATTCACCAGGTACCCGGCCAATTCTCAGCGGCCGCAGGTAGGCCTGGCTAGGCCACGCTGGCCACAGGTCCCCGTGGCGCCTGACATTCCATAAACACAGGCAGGGCGTAGCATGTAGCTCCAACACTGATGACAACACTGCGGTTACAATGCAGGGTGTGTCAAAAAGAATCATACTATTTGGCACGTCTATATTTCTGAAACTGAAAAACATATACGATGAATTTTGTTTTTTGATGAGCAGTAAACTCAGAAAGTTTTTTTTTTTTCATACCTTTTCGTAAGTGATCAATATGCCCCCCTTGAGATGCACGGCATATGTCAATGTGGTATTCAAATTGTTCCCACACTGCAGCGAGCGTGTCTTTGAGTTACAGCCTCGACAGCTGCTGTTATGCGATGTCTCAGTTGTTTCATACTTGTTACCTGTTGTCGGTAACGGACGCACATAAACAGTGTCTTTTATAAACCCTCACAAGAAATAATCGCGTACAGTCAGGTCCGTTGACCGTGGAGACCAGTAATGTAAGGCTGAATCGCTTGGTCCAGTGCGACCGATCCATCGTTCAGTAATCATTTGATTTAAAAATCTCCCACACTTACAGATGCTATTGCGGCGGTGCCCCATCCTGTTGGTAAATGAAGTCGTTCGAATCACTCTCCAGCTGTCGGAAAACAAATTTCTCAAGCATACCGAAATATGTGCTTCCTGTAGCAGTGTTCTCTGCAAAGAAAAATGGACTATACACCTTTTCACGTGAAACTGTACAAAACACATTAAATTATGGAGAGTCCCTCTCAAGTTGTACAACTTCCTGTGGTTGTTCAAAAAATGGTTCAAATGGCTCTGAGCACTATGGGACTTAACTCCTAAGATCATCAGTCCCCTGGAACTTAGAACTACTTAAACCTAACTAACCTAAGTGCATCATGCACATCCATGCCCGAGGCAGGATTCAAACCTGTGACCGTAGCGGTCGCGCGGTTCCAGACTGTAGCGCCTAGAACCGCTCGGCCACCACGGACGGCCATGTGGTTGTTCCGTACCCCACATTCTCACATTATGACGTGCACCTTTCAATTTAAATGGAATGATCTCGTCACTAAAAACTAACTGTGGAAGAAAACTATCATTCTCCATCTTCCCAAGAACGAAATTACATAACTCCACATGTTGTTGTTAGTTACCTTCACGAAGAGGTTGGAGCAGCTGAATTTTGTATGGTTTCATGCGTAAACGTCGACGCAACACTCTCCAGACGGACACTGGGGGCATGTTGAGCTGCCAAGCTGCACGGCGAACGGATTTCTGCGAACTCCCTGTGAAACTATGGCGGGCATGCGTTCGACGCCTGTGTCAGACACTCGGGGACGCCCCGGCGATTTGCCTTTATACAAGCAACCTGTTTCTCGGAATTGTTCATACCACCGTCCAATGCTTTGTGCTGTAGAAGGATCCACACCATACCTATTACGAAAGTCACGCTGAACAGTTATTACTGACCCGCACTGCGCAAAACGTAGAACATTAAACGCTTTCTGTTGTCCCCACACCAATTTTACTCGAACTGAAGTGGGCGCACACTTCTGGTACCTAGCGAGAATCATGTAAAACTCGAGAGTTTGCTCTGTCCAACAGTACGTTGTTCACGTACATACCTCAAATAACATAACAGTTATGATTTTTTAAAATCAGATGAGTCTTTTTTATACTCGCTGTATTTTGTTTTGAAAACCAAGATTTGATTTCATCCATTGGAAATAGTAGAAGCCAATGTGTTTATTTATAAAAGAATTTTTTCTGCTACCAGTCACGATTTTTTTATTTATATTTTGCACAGCGCTGTTTGGGAAATGATTCCCATTTTCAAGTGTGTTTTTCTTCTGTAATGTCATTTATTCGCGATGTTTTCGATGGGTGAGGTTAGGATTACAGTGTTCTGAAACCCCAAAATGAGGACACCCTCAACGTTTTAGGACGGTTCTAGTCAGGCTTTATATAGTGGTAAATAAAAAAAAGAAATGACTGGTGTACCCCTTACCCGTAGTATAGCCCTAACCGGTAGTAGATGGGGATGTTTTTTGATTTTGAATAATAATGAAATGATCGTATGGCATTGTTGGCCGGGAGGCCCCATGCGGGGAAGTTCGGCCGCCGTATTGCAAGTCCTTTTTTTAGTTGACGCCACTTCGGCGACTTGCGAGTCAGTGATGATGAAAGACAAACAACACCCAGTCATCACGAGGTAGAGAAACTCCCTGACCACGCCGGGAATCGAACCCGGGACCCCGTGCGCGGGAAGCGAGAACGTTACCGCAAGACCACGAGCTGCGGAATGAGTATGGGTGACGCAAAACATTGACTGTGACGTTCCTGTCGAGACCCGGATTTATCCCTTTAAGGCTGGCTCAATTTTACGTTGTGAAATTGCTGTATTACATATGAAACAAACAAGATGCATCCGTATGAATACACTAGTTCGCTAAAAATAGTTGTATCGGACGAAAAAAATTGTAAATTGAAAGCCGGGCGAAAGGCGAATATAACAGCCAAGGAATGTAGACATCACTCCCACAGTCTAACATAACAGTTGCGACATTCCGTCTGCTTTTGCTCCTAACTGCGATAGCAGCGCGCCAAGCGTCCAGGAAGTTATACTGTAGAGTACAGCGAGACATTATAAAAGCGAAAGCGAAGCGTGATTGCTCATGTTCGTCTGTAGAATGGTTTTTACAAACGGGAGCGTGTGTACCCCAATAAATTGCAGCAACAACAAATAAAATAAAACTGTTATTCGCTTGAAATGAAGATGGAACTGTTTAAGGCAGCTGATGAAGAACGGAGGTCGAGGGCGAGAATCAGTAGTTTTGCGTTTCTAGTCATACACTATGATAATTAACTGAAATATAATTAAGGCAATACTTGAGCACGTTTTGCTCGAGCGAGAGAGAATATATAAATAAAATGGTTCAAATGCCTCTGAGCACTATGAGACCTAACATCTGAGGTCATCAGTCCCCTAGAACTTAGAACTACTTAAACCTAACTAACCTAAGGACATCAAACACATCCGTGCCCGAAGCGTTCCAGACTGAAGCGCCTAGAACCGCTCGGCCACATCGGCCGGCCGAATATATAAAAAGGGCTACACACAATAATGTTTGGTTGCAATGAACTAGGTTTCAGAACGCTTCCTTATCAGAAGCTTTATTTCTGGAAAGAGCTGACGAAGTTGCAAAACAAACAGGGATGCAATTTTCTGTAAAAACACACGGGTTGGAACGTTTCAATAAGAGGAGGGGCACTGTGTTCAAAAATGTTTGCCGTGAAGGTAACGAACTTTTACCGCCTATGACTACAGGTAGGTTATAACCTACGTCACCTTCAATACTTGAAAAATATGTCGCGGAAAACGTCCTCAACGGAGACGAAACTGGTCATTTTTGCCGATGCTTACACAATAAAACTGTTGTTCTAGGACTTTCGTGCGCAGTGATGTAAAATCTCCAAGAAAAGAATTATGGTATGTGTAGTATGCACTTCATATGGGTTCTCATTTTGGATAAACAATAACAGTTTTTTTCCCAAAAGCGATAGTATACTGCATACAGACTTTCAAATTACAGCATGTGCGAACATTAGATTTATCAACTTGAACTTGAATTTCTACATTGTAATAAAATTGGACGGCGTCAGAAATACAGTATCTTCCCCGCTTGTGAATCGTTTAACAAGAACTTTTTATAAAGAAAAACACTTTTCTATCACCTCAGTTTCGTGTTAAAGGTTTTTCTCTATATTGACTACTACCAAACCGTGCACAATTTAAAAACTGTAATGAAACTGAACACTTTCTAGACAACAGTATACGACTGTATCTATGATTTTGTCCCTGAAACACTTTGGACTTTTTTTTTTTTTTTTACATTCCACAGGCAGAGGGGTTCCACTGCAACTTTTTGTTTTTCACAATATTTTATGAATATTTAAACAAAAGAAACAGTACCATATCACTTATTATTTTTCAGAGTGAAAAATTTTTAAAAAAATGGTGAAGCGCTAAGAATGAATACCAAGATGTTCAAAGCAACGTAGTTTCGCCTCCTTGTCTTTTACAGAATAAGCTGATTTCGCCGTCGTACTACCGCACTGCCAAAACTGTTTGTCGTTTATGAATGAATATGGATACAAGCCAATGCATAACGGACTGCGATGTTTTTGACACCAAACTTAACTATTGTTATAATGTAACTCGTCGGCTGAGGATGAGCTGATGAAATTCTGTTTTTGTTTATTTACTTATTTATTTTGAGAACAAAGAAGAAAAGAAATGGGATTCATCAAGTTGACCCATATAGCCATTGCTTCCTACATCCTTATTTTCCAGGTGTATCATTTGTGCTCTCTCTCTCTCTCTCTCTCTCTCTCTCTCTCTCTCTCACACACACACACACACACACACACACCACAAATTAGCATTTTTATCATTAATTTCTTTCATTTTGAAGCATAAACGTAATAACTGCACGCAAGTGCTACTACGAGTAAAATGTTCCTGTACTTAAAATTGTGCCGTAGCATTCCAGTACCATATATTTAATAAATACTTGCAAATCAAAGCTTTATTTATGACATATTTTTCCTTTATTTACAGGTAAGTGGTCGACCATCTGAAGATGAATATCGTATCTGAAACGGAAACTCGACTTGGCAAGCTGAGACGCGAGGGCTAACGCGGTGAGTGCATGCGTATGATTATCGATGCCTCGTATGTAGGCGCACATTGTTATCATCTGCAAGGGCAGCAGACTTCGCCGCGTAGTGACAAAAATGTGAAAGAGACATTAGTAACTAATAAGTACTTGTTACTATTACACGATTGTTCAGTAGTATCCGGTCTGTCTTCCAAGAGCATGACGTATCTGAAGAACTTAATGAAGGTTTTCGATACAGTAATCCTAAAATAGTTTAATAAGTCACAGCTGCAAAATACTAACGCGAATTCTTTACAGAAGAATGGAAAAACTAGTAGAAGCCGACCTGGGGGAAGATCAGTTTGGATTCCGTAGAAATGTTGGAACACGTGAGGCAATACTGACCCTACGACTCATCTTAGAAGCTAGATTAAGCAAGGGCAAACCTACGTTTCTAGCATTTGTAGACTTAGAGAAAGCTTTTGACAATGTTGACTGGAATACTCTCTTTCAAATTCTGAAGGTGGCAGGGGTAAAATGCAGGGAGCGAAAGGCTATTTACAATTTGTACAGAAGCCAGATGGCAGTTAGAGTCGAAGGGCATGAAAGGGAAGCAGTGGTTGGGAAGGGAGTGAGACCGGGCTGCAGCCTATCCTCGATGTTATTTAATCTGTATATTGAGCAAGCAGTGAAGGAAACAAAAGAAAAATTCGGAGTAGGTATTAAAAACCACGGAGAAGAAATAAAAACTTTGAGGTTCGCCGATGACATTGTAATTGTATCAGAGACAGCAAAGGACTTGGAAGAGCAGTTGAACGGAATGGATAGTGTCTTGAAAGGGGGATATAAGATGAACATCAACAAAAGGAAAACGAGGATAATGGAATGTAGTCGAATTAAGTAGGGGGTTGCTGAGGGAATTAGATTAGGAAATGAGACACTTAAAGTAGTAAAGGAGTTTTGCTATTTGAGGAGCAAAATAGAAGATGATGGTCGAAGTAGAGAGGATATAAAATGTAGACTTGCAATGGCAAGGAAAGCGTTTCTGAAGAAGAGAAATTTGTTAACATTGGGTATAGATTTAAGTGTGAGGAAGTCATTTCTGAAAGTATTTGTATGGAGTGTAGCCATGTATGGAAGTGAAACATGGACGATAAATAGTTTGGACAAGAAGAGAATAGAATCTTTCGAAATGTGGTGCTACAGAAGAATGCTGAAGATTAGATGGGTAGATCACATAACTAATGAGTAAGTATTGAATAGGATTGGGGAGAAGAGAAGTTTGTGGCACAACTTGACTAGAAGGAGGGATCGGTTGGTAGGACATGTTCTGAGGCATCAAGGGATCACCAATTTAGTATTGGAGGGCAGCGTGGAAGAAAAAAATCGTAGAGGGAGACCAAGAGATGAATACACTAAGCAGATTCAGAAGGATGTAGGTTGCAGTAGGTACTGGGAGATGAAGAGGCTTGTACAGGATAGAGTAGCATGGAGAGCTGCATCAAACCAGTCTCAGGACTGGAGACCACAACAACAACAATCCTAAAAGTGGAGTACCTAATGCTTTGGGTGCCCATTAAGGATCCGCTCTTTCCCATAATAGTGGACAGGGTCCAAAAGTAGCACTTTGTACCAAGGGCGCATATACGATAGCTTTTAGAGCGGATGGGTGGGGGCGGGAGTACACCTAGGAGTATAGAGTATTGTTAATAGTTTGGAAGAGGTGTAGCGACTTGTAACTAGCCATAAAAAAGTTTCAGTTCTGATCCTGTGAAAAACCAGTGTAGTACCGGCTTTAAAATCATTTTCTTGAAAGAAAAATACCTGATTGCACTGTACCTTTTTTTTTGCCCGCGGTTTGGGTCCCCTTGATTTGGATACCGCTTAATGACGAGATGATCTAGTGGCTGCTGTGGAAAAGAGCGACCAACAGTGAGAAGCCCAAACATGGAAGAACCGATCAGAACAGCCCGGATTAAGCTTCAATATAGAGGAGACTGAATACTTGTCGACAGAAGCAAATACTAGTTATACGGACGCTGTCAAGATCTGTCAAAGAGAAATGTCTTCAAGTCCCTTAGCTAAAAAAAAAAAAAAATCATAAACTCGCTTAGCAATGCATGATTTAAATGGTGGACAGCGACTGGCGTGATTTGTGTTAAGAAGATCCCAGACCGGCTCAAGCCGAAGGTGTATATCGCCCAGTTGCCTTGTACGGTGCATTCTGGCTCGTAGCGAAGGAAGCACAGCAACGATGCCCTATGAAGGCAAAGAGCGAAAAGACCGGATACCACTGCACTGATCGGATTTTTAAAAATTGTTTATACATTTGTTGTAAATAAGAGGTCTAACACAACAAAAATTTAGCTCATAGAGGGTTTTGGTCACTGGCGAAGACTTCTGGGCGGGCTGAGAACGCTTCAGGTTTCTAAACGAGAGTGCAGAGTTCCGCAGACGGCCAGCGGCTGTTGCCGATCTAGATTGACAGATTACATGTTCATTTTAATTCAACCAGGAAGACAAAACAGCAATGGTGGAGGTGTTTCTTGGAGTTCCCACGGAGAGCTATCATGAATTTAATCTGCCTTCTGTTCGTGCCTAGGATTACACAACTTCTGTATTGCTTCGGCATGATTAAGCTGCCATGTTTTTGATTGCAGGCTTTAGTCCAAAGTTCTACGCGCTGCCTCCTGATCCAGTTACGTTGTTAAGATTTTACTATCGTGTTAGTGGTCAGGATGGGTTACGGCTCAACAAAAAGGAGTCATTGCCCTACTCTGGCCACCCCATCAGCTTATTCGTTACCACTAATTCCTGAGTGACCAGGGACCGACAGCAGGTTTATCCTGTTGTTTTCCTCTAGTCCGGAACGATCTTTGATCTAGTTGCAGGGGCTGATAGAAATTTCAGAGCTGCTTGGCTGTCTGAATGAATGTAGATGGTACGCCGTTAGTAACATCTCCTCCGCCCGTTCTCTGATACCGAACAGAGGTTAATGTAATTATATTATAAAGAATGGCAAAATAACGAGCAGAAATATAAAGGTTTAATGTGCCTTGGGCAAAGAACTCATTAAAGGCCCACCAAAAGGTTGGGGAAGGATGGGAAGGAGATCGTCCGTGCCATTTTCAAAGGAATTGTTCCGGCATTTCCCATAAACGTTTAGAGAAACGACGGAAAACTTAAATTTGCATGCCTAGACGTCGATCTGAAGTGAGCCCGGTGTCTTACCGCTGCACTAATTCGTTCGGCAGTAAGCAAAGTGTGTGAAAATCACCGTAACAGGGCACTCACCTGCCTGAGATGTTCAGAGCAGTGGCTAAACACATTGGTAGTGAACAAACTTAATTTCAGTAATATCACACTCAAAAAAGAACTAAATCAATGAAAACTATGTTCCTTCATAGAGGGAAGGTAACAGAAATTGCTCTGACTCCACTAGTATTAATTTATTAGTTGATGATTTTCTCCGTATTAGATAAATGTCAAGTAACAACTAAGTAGCATCCACAACGTTTTGCTTAATGTGGTTCAGTAGAAGACACAGGAAGTAAACAAAATAATTACGATTGCACTTGTAAACAGTCATATAAATTTTCGTTTGGGGACGATTCTGGAAACGATTGAGTGTTGCAGGGGCAGGGAGAAGGAGCGGAAGTTACTGAAACGTTGAAGAAGACACTGCAATGAAGGGAAGGGAAGAAGATGTGTTATTTGCATGCAGTAGTTTACAATAAGTGCAGTGAAAACGGTACGCGGGAATGGGATCCATACAGTGGACGTGTATTTGGAGAGCGTGCAATCTAAATATAGGCCGGCTATAGTGGTGTATGCGATAAAGAGTTGTTCTCAGACTCCAGAAGCGGCAGAGGTTATCTCTACGGGACCCGCGGTTACCAAGTCTGCAACGTGGATCTCATTTCCGAACATCGAAAGCTTTTTGCTTTCCCGGGAGCCACGAAATACTCTCTCCGTAATTGGAAGTTTTATCATCCGCCTACAAGCCATACTGCTTGTCTGGAACACAAACTTAGCTAAGTGGCGTACTGAAAAACCACTAATGTGTAACACAGCTTGCATTGTTTGTACACGAAACCTTGCAAATAGTAGACGCAGGTGAACAGACAGCGTTCGTCTACCTAGATTTCGACACTGTTTCACATTATCGAACAATAAGCAACAAGCGATCACACGTAGTATTTTCGCAAATACGTGATTGACTCGATGAGTATCTGAGTAGTAGAACCCACAACGTTGCACTAGACAGCGCATTTTCCACAGAAACAAAAGTAACAGTGTGTGTTCACCAAGGGTGGTTAACAGGATCTCTAATGACGGATATTAGGTTCGTATGTTATACACAGCTGTTTTTCATATAAAATCCAAATATGTTTCAGCACTTTTGTGCCATCGTCAGTGGGGATCTTTTATTCAGTTTTGTAAAATGTAATTGAGTTTTATTATTAATTATACTAAAGACTTAGATCTAAAATAGTTTTTCTGTAATGTTGTCATTATCTTAATTTTTACATTATTGGTTTATGTAGTACCTTCTGTACATTACTGGATATTGGTAGCTTGTCAACAGTTATATTGTACATTTGGTAGATGAGTTAACAAATCGCGCGACTGCTGCGGTCGCAGGTTCGAATCCTGCCTCGGGCATGGATGTGTGTGATGTCCTTTCGTTAGTTAGGTTTAAGTAGTTCTAAGTTCTAGGGGACTGATGACCTCAGATGTTAAGTCCCATAGTGCTCAGAGCCATTTGAACCATTTGAGTTTACAAATCACTTTATCTGTGAACATAATTTTCTTGCGTCAAAGTATTTCGCGAATATATTTTGCGATTACTTACAGTTAGCTTTCAGAATCCTTTCTCATCTGTATTCTCACGTGTTGCTGATATGCACACACCAAAATACTGCACTTATTTTGCTGACCTTCACTCTTAAATAACACATTTGAACTTTGCTTACTTTCTCTCTCTCTCTTTTAGTGTGTGTGAGTGTGTGTGTGTGTGTGTGTGTGTGTGTGTGTGTGTGTTTAGCTGTTTGTGTCGTCTTTTCTGTACATTTCCTTCAACTGTTAGTGTGCCATGGCTTAGTGTAGTGGAATCGTTTATTATCTGTTTTCCTTGTGACAATGCCTTCTGCATGTGAAGGTTTTCCTCTACTTTAAGTTTATGCAGACTGTGGCTGGATTTTAGTAATTTTAAATATGTTTCTCTTTTAGTTGGCTGATGGTTCTGGCCTACTAAGTGGTCAGCAAGTTTGGTATGGGAGATGTTACTTTTTAGAGCTGTGAGATGTTCTGATTATCTTGTTTTGAACTTCTTGCCTGTTTGCTCCATGTATAGTGAGTGACATGACGTTGAATCTTGTTGTGAAACTTCAACCAATTTGTTGGATGTAGAAGCTTGGACATGAGCCGCAAACGAGTTTGTACACACCTGACTTTTGATATTGTTGCATAGTGATACTGCAACTGTCAAAATAATCCATACAACGCAATTAAACCAACTAATTTCCGGACAACTACCCACAAAATGTAAAACCACCTTTTAAACGTACCCTTATTATGGAAGATCTCTTACTATATTCCGAACCTCTTTAAAACATAGACGTAAGTTTCTTCACCAACAACAAAGTTTAATATAAAATCAACCAGACTACCAAAACTGCTGTTTAATAATACACTCCTGGAAATTGAAATAAGAACACCGTGAATTTATTGTCCCAGGAAGGGGAAACTTTATTGACACATTCCTGGGGTCAGATACATCACATGATCACACTGACAGAACCACAGGCACATAGACACAGGCAACTGAGCATGCACAATGTCGGCACTAGTACAGTGTATATCCACCTTTCGCAGCAGTGCAGGCTGCTATTCTCCCATGGAGACGATAGTAGAGATGCTGGATGTAGTCCTGTGGAACGGCTTGCCATGCCATTTCTACCTGGCGCCTCAGTTGGACCAGCGTTCGTGCTGGACGTGCAGACCGCGTGAGACGACGCTTCATCCAGTCCGAAACATGCTCAATGGGGGACAGATCCGGAGATCTTGCTGGCCAGGGTAGTTGACTTACACCTTCTAGAGCACGTTGGGTGGCATGGGATACATGCGGACGTGCATTGTCCTGTTGGAACAGCAAGTTCCCTTGCCGGTCTAGGAATGGTAGAACGATGGGTTCGATGACGGTTTGGATGTACCGTGCACTATTCAGTGTCCCCTCGACGATCACCAGTGTTGTACGGCCAGTGTAGGAGATCGCTCCCCACACCATGATGCCGGGTGTTGGCCCTGTGTGCCTCGGTCGTATGCAGTCCTGATTGTGGCGCTCACCTGCACGGCGCCAAACACGCATACGACCATCATTGGCACCAAGGCAGAAGCGACTCTCATCGCTGAAGACGACACGTCTCCATTCGTCCCTCCATTCACGCCTGTCGCGACACCACTGGAGGCGGGCTGCACGATGTTGGGGCGTGAGCGGAAGACGGCCTAACTGTGTGCGGGACCGTAGCCCAGCTTCATGGAGACGGTTGCGAATGGTCCTCGCCGATACCCCAGGAGCAACAGTGTCCCTAATTTGCTGGGAAGTGGCGGTGCGGTCCCCTACGGCACTGCGTAGGATCCTACGGTCTTGGCGTGCATCCATGCGTCGCTGCGGTCCGGTCCCAGGTCTACGGGCACGTGCACCTTCCGCCGACCACTGGCGACAACATCGATGTACTGTGGAGACCTCACGCCCCACGTGTTGAGCAATTCGGCGGTACGTCCACCCGGCCTCCCGCATGCCCACTATACGCCCTCGCTCAAAGTCCGTCAACTGCACATACGGTTCACGTCCACGCTGTCGCGGCATGCTACCAGTGTTAAAGACTGCGATGGCGCTCCGTATGCCTCGGCAAACTGGCTGACACTGACGGCGGCGGTGCACAAATGCTGCGCAGCTAGCGCCATTCGACGGCCAACACCGCGGTTCCTGGTGTGTCCGCTACGCCGTGCGTGTGATCATTGCTTGTACAGCCCTCTCGCAGTGTCAGGAGCAAGTATGGTGGTTCTGACACACCGGTGTCAATGTGTTCTTTTTTCCATTTCCAGGAGTGTATAAGAACTCAGATGTCTTCAAATTAATTTGAAACTCATGTCCAAGCTTTTACAATGGACAGGAAGTTTCAATGGACAAAGTGCTAAAAACTTCATATCAAGATTCAAAGCGCGAACGGGTGCACTGCGTCTTAACAACCTGAACAAATCCTGCTTTGCCACCCATCTTGCTCAACACAGTCATTCTGCAAAAAGCATAGAAAAGAATCTTCGTGTACTTCTTGCTAACAAGAGCACAAAATATGATCTTCTTGAACAAAATGAAATCTTTATCAACAAAAACATATCACCAGACCACCTTCTCAGTGACCAGACTGGACTGAGAAACAAATTTCTCCTTCAGAACTTTGAAGTCTTACTAGCTGAGAACACCTGACCAGCCAACTAGCCTCATCCCTCCCCCATTCTCCCCTCCTCTGTTCCTCCCCTTCCATCTTAGCGATAATAACCTGCCAGGGAATAAATCTTGTCCTATGTTGCTAAATATCTACTGTTAAAAGAACTCCATACTTACATTATGTTATCAAAAGTATCTGGACACCTGGCTGAAAATGAGTTACCAATTCGTGGCGCCCTCCATCGGTAATGTTGGAATTCTATAAGGTGTTGGCCCACCCTTAGCCTTGATGACAGCTTTCACTCTCGCAGGCATTCGTTCAGTCAGGAGCTGGAAGGTTTCTTGGGGAATGTCAGCCCAGTCTCTACAGAGTGCTGCACTGAGGGGAGGTATCGATGGCGGTCGGTGAGGCCTGGCACGAAGTTGGCGTTCCAAAACATCCCTAAGGTGTTCTACAGGATTCAGGTCAGGACTCTGTGCAGGCCAGTCCATTACAGGGATGTTATCGTCTTGTAACCACACCGCCACAGGCCATGCATTATGAATAGGGCTCGATCGTGTTGAAGGATGCAGTCACCATCCTCGAATTGCTCTTCAACAGTGGGAAGCAAGAAGGTGCTTAAAACATCAATGTAGGCCTGTGCTGTGATAGTACCACGCAAAACAACAAGGGGTGCAAGCCCCCTCCATGGAAAACACGACCACACCATAACACCATCGCCTCCGAATTTTACTGTTGGCACTACACACGCTGGCAGGCGACGTTCACCGGGCATTCGCCATACCCACACCCTGTCATCGGATCGCCACATTGTGTACCGTGATTCGTCACTCCACACAACGTTTTTCCACTGTTCAGTGGTCCAATGTTTACGCTCCTTACACCAAGCGAGGCGTCGTTTGGCATTTACTGGAGTGATGTGTGACTTATGAGCAACTGCTCGATCATGAAATCCAAGTTTTCTCACCTCCCGCCTAATTTTCATAGTACTTGCAGTGATCCGTCGGCCTGTGCGCTTTTGTGCCGTACGTGTCCCTTCACGTTTCCATTTCACTATCACATCGGAAACAGTGGACCAAGGGAGGTTTAGCAGTGTGGAAATCTCGCGTACAGACGTGTGACACAAGTGACACCCTGCCACCTGACCACGTTCGAAGTCCGTGAGTTCCGCGGAGCGCCCCATTGTGTTCCCTCACGATGTCTAATGACAACTGAGGTCGCTAATATGGAGTACCTGATGTTAGATGGCAGCACAATGCACCTAATATGAAAAAAGGAAGTTTTTTGGGGTGTCCGGATACTTTTGATCACATAGTGTATGTATATTCTAGCTAAACCCGGGAACGCTTCGCTGTGAATCAGCCTGATATGAAATGAATGGAAAAGTAAATAAATGTATTCTATCGAACATAGATTCACCGAGAAAAGGGATCATTTAATTCAATACCCTGCCTTGCGTTGCTATAGGTATGTGGAATCAAAAGAAAGGAAGAAAAAATGTGTTTCCACAGAAAACCATTTTTATTATACAGCTGGTGGATTGAGTGCATTTCAGTTGACAAATTTAACTCACATCTCGTTTTTGGAAAGAAGATAATCAAATCCCTGCCGAGATAATGAAATCACTCTCAACGACTGATTATGCAAACAAATGTGGATGGAAACAACAACTTTTCACTTCGATTCGTATAGCTCGTAATGTGGCCCGCGAAAACACGACGATGAACTGGAAAGAAATGAAATCGATTTTCGAAATCAGATAATCAAATCACATCCCAACGAAAAGAAATGAACTGAATTGAATGCAACGATGTCAATCAAAGTAACTCACATTCCGATTTTTTAAAACGATAATCAAGTCATAGTTATAAAAACTAGCGCGTATTCTAACGCGACGTTGTGTCAAAATTTCTAGTCAATCGACCGACTGCTTTTCGAGTTTTGCGAGCAGAAACGTATACAGGGTGTTACAAAAAGGTACGGCCAGACTTTCAGGAAACATTCGTCACACACAAAGAAAGAAAATAAGTTATGTGGACATGTGTCGTAACGCTTCTTTTCCATGTTAGAGCTCATTTTATTACTTCTCTTCAAATCACATCAATCATGGAATGCAACACACAGCAACAGAACGTACCAGCGTGACTTCAAACACTTTGTTACGGGAAATGTTCAAAATGTCCTCCGTTAGCGAGGATACATGCATCCACCCTCCGTCGCATGGAATCCCTGATGCGCTGATGCAGCCCTGGAGAATGGCGTATTGTGTCATAGCCGTCCACAATACGAGCACGAAGAATCTCTACATTTGGTACCGGGGTTGCGTAGACAAGAGCTTTCAAATGCCCCCATAAATGAAAGTCAAGAGGGTTGAGGTCAGGAGAGCGTGGAGGCCATGAAATTGGTCCGCCTCTACCAATCCATCGGTCACCGAATCTGTCGTTGAGAAGCGTACGAACACTTCGACTGAAATGTGCAGGAGCTCCATCGTGCATGAACCACATGTTGTGTCGTACTTGTAAAGGCACATGTTCTAGCAGCACAGGTAGGGTATCCCGTGATAACGAGCTCCATTGAGCGTAGGTGGAAGAACATACAATACATACTGACGAAACTAAAATGAGCTCTAACATGGAAATTAAGCGTTTCCGGACACATGTCCACATAACGTCTTTTCTTTATTTGTGTGTGAGGAATGTTTCCTGAAAGTTTGGCCGTACCTTTTTGTAAAATTTGAGAATATTCAGGTTATTATGTTAGCTGCTATAAAGCGAATCTGTATTTACCGCAAACCAATAATTTAAGATCGTGATAACACAATAGCAATGAAGCAGTAACACACTTTGACATTTTGTTTAGAAAATTTAAAGCCTTCCCTTCTGGATGGCTGTGGTGACGGCCGTTTTTGTCTCTGGTCCAGCTGCAGGTAAGGTAAACGCCCTGATTACACTTCATCGTGGTGTAATTCCTCTGTCTTCCACCCTTCGTTCTACTACTCAGCAGGGTATGGCAAGTCAGTATAACTGAGCAGAAAGTTGCGTACCGCCTTAACCACGAACAGATGTGCATTATTTATTGTGACACTTCCGGGAAGGCTGAACAGTCGTGTCGGACTGGGACTCATTGACCTCCCAGCCAACAATGCCACACGATCATTTCGTTTCATTGTCAGTTGCGGCAGTTCGCTGGCAAAGCCGTTGTCGCCTGAGCTATCCGGACGCGGCCCGGGAGGCACTCTCACGCGACGTCATCTCTGTCAGTACCTCTCACGTACTTTCCAAATTTAACAAAAGCTCTCCTCCATACTTCTTCATTAGTCAGTTAAATTGCGACTGACCATTCAGCGAGTCGAGTGGTACGGGCCGGGCGACCCGCGCTCTCGAGCGAGCCTCGTTGCAGAACTACTGACCCGCACGCCGGCGCCGTGCTCCGCCACTGCAGTGCGTCCGTAACAAGTGTGGTACATGCTCTCAGGTAAACAACGGGAAAGTACCGCGTGTTAAACGTAGATGTTAAGTTCCACAATTCCTGACCATTTTAGAGATTCCTTGGTTTTCATGGCTACTTTATTCTCCGAGAATTGTCAGAGAGTGGACTAAATTATGTAAACATCAAAAGCGCAACACATTACCATGCCTAATACGGTGTAGGAAAACTGCTGGCATTCAAAACAGCCTCCAGTCGTCCCGGAATGGATAAATATGGATCCTGTGTGGTTTTCAGGGGAATCGTGCCATTCCGATTGCAGAATGGTGGCAACTTCAGGTAATGATGGCGGAGACTGACAGCGATCACGCACCCTTCTCTCTGAAGCAGACCACAAAGGTTCAGTAATAACGAGATCTGGTGTCCGTGGTGGCCAGGGGGGATGAGACAATTCACCTCCGTCTTCACAAAACCAGTCCTGGGCAATGCGGTCGGCGTGAACAGGGGCTTCGTCGTCTGGGAACACAGCCTCATCATTGGAACTAATATTGTACCATGGGGTGGGTCTGATCACCTAAAATGATCACACTATCCTTGGAAGTAACGCGAGTGCGCTACGGTCGCATTAAGTGCTACGATGCGGCTACCCAAATCGTCACCTAAACCCCACCATTTTTCCCTCTTGGGACGTAAACTTGGCCCGAAGCTGGAAAGAGTGTGAAAGAAGAGTCATCCGACGAAATGATGTTCTACCATAGCTTTATGGGTTCGGCACCACGTGCCCTGTTACGAGCATTTGTGTCACAGGTGAGTGGTTTTGGAATCTCAGCTCGCCCTGCAGTTCACAACTTATGGAATCCTCCCTTCGTGTTGCTTTGATGCTGACAGTGTTCGCAAGTATGACATTTGCAGCTGTCGTCGTCGTTACAGCCCTCTTCAACGAGTGTCACGATCACTCAACACCACCGTCGTCCATGCTGTGACTTACTTTATTTGGCCAGAGTGAGATTTTCACTCTGCAGCGGAGTGTGCGCTGATATGAAACTTCCTGCCAGATTAAAACTGTGTGCCGGACCGAGACTCGAACTCGGGACCTTTGCCTTTCGCGGGCAAGTGCCCTACCAACTGAGCTACCCAAGCACGACTCACGCCCCGTCCTCACAGGAGACGAGGTACTGGCTGAAGTAAAGCTGTGAGGACGGGGCGTGGTCGTGCTTGGGTAGCTCAGTTGGTAGAGCACTTGCCCGCGAAAGGCAAACGTCTCGAGTTCCAGTCTCGGTCCGGCACACAGTTTTAATCTGCCAGGAAGTTTCACTTTATTTTTATTTGATACGTGTAGTTCCGTAGCACCAAATTGAGGAGCAAATCTCCAAGGTCATGGAACGTGCCAGTACATGAAATTACAACTTAGAAGTAATAACAGATAAAATAAAATGTTTATGAACCCAAAAAAGACGAGCCATAAGTTTCTGTAAACGCAATCAACAATATAACAAAGGAATCAGCTTAATTTTTCAAGGAACTCCTCGACAGAATAAGAGTGACCCATGAGGAAACTATTCAGTTTCAATTTGAAAGCGCATGGATTACTACTAAGATTTGTGAATTATTGTGCTAGCTTATAAAAAATGGATGGAGCAGGATAATACACAACTTTCTGGACGAGAGTTAAGGAAGTGCGATGGAAATGCAGATTGTACTTCTGCCTACGATTAACTGAGTGAAAGCTGCTAATTCTTGGGTATAAGCTGATATTGTGAACAAGAAACGACCGTAAAGAATATATATATAGGCCAATGTGAGACTACCCAGACCCGTGAACAGGGGTCGACATGAGGTTCGCGAACTTACACCATTATTACCCGAACCGCCCATCTCTGAGTCAAAAATATCCTTCGAGAATGGGAAGAGTTGCCCCAGAATACAACAGCATACGTCATAAGCGAATGAAAATAAACAAAGTGATTACTTTTAGCGTGGAAATATCACTTACTTCAGACACCGTTCGAATACTAAAAATGAACAAGATTCTGAACGTGGGCTTTTCACGACAGTTTACTATCTATCTGAACACCTAGAAATTTGAACTGTTCAGTTTCACTAATAATATGCCAATTCTGTGAAATTGAAACGACGTGTTTTGTTGAATTCTGTGTCAGAAATTGCAAAAAGTGAGTCTTACTATGATTCAGCTTTAGTTTATTTTCTACAAGCCACGAACTGCACTATTTGACCGCACCCACCAGTTGACCGTGCCCCATTCAGACACCACATCAAAGCCATTCTCAGCACTGTGGATACTGATCTTTTGCTGTCTGTTGTTGAAGTGAGAGGTGAACCAACTGTGAGCCACTCCCCGTACTCTATAATAGTCCAACTTCTGGAGCAATATTTTGTGATCAACACAATAAAACGCCTTAGTTAAATAAAAAAAATGGGTAGCGTTCGAAACCTTTTGTTTAATCCATCCAGTACCTCACAGAGAAAAGGGAATATAGCATTTTCAGTTGTTAACCACTTCTAAAACCGAGCTGTACGTTTGATAGCAAATCAAGTGAAATAAAATGATCAGTTATTCTTACATTCACAGCCTTCTCAATAACTTTAGCGAACACTGATGGCCTAGAGATAGGTCTAAAATTGTCTACATTATTCCTTTCTCCCTTTTACTACTTCGTAGAAGATGTTTCCCAACTTTCCCTGTATGTGATCTAAATCTTCGATATGGTGCCTCTTGACACATCAAACACAGTTACGGAAGCACACATACACCACATGAACACAAACAATTTGTCCACGTTCAAGACATGATGCACTCACGACTACACAGAATCCTGTCCCGACCACGCCTAACTCTTGTAACATATAGAGCATATTGCACAGGTGCAGACTATCATCTACATTCATTTCAAGCGTACATTTCTCGCGGTATTTTCATATTTTTATCCAACCCTGCACGTAAAAATATAAATGCTTCTACCAAAATGTTTTAGGGGAGTCATAATCTTCCTCCCCCCCCCCCCCTCCCCCTCCTTGGTCCCCAGCCTGCGTAATGGCACAAATTTGAGTTTTTCTGTTTGCGTTGTGAAGTAGCAATGCACAGGAGACATCGCACAGCTGTTTCATTGCTCAAACAGAAAGGAAGTCCCCGGAGAAGGGTGAAAGACCGACGGGTGAGTACTAACACGCCGCAAGACGCAACGACCTCCTCGGTAAAACAACACGACGTTTTTACCGTCCCTGCGTTTGCTCCGCCGGCACTTGTGTCAACAGCGGCGAGTGGCCAGGTCGTGAGCACCGGCCGAGTTTGCGTTCCAGCTGGCGCACGATAGCCCACGTGTGCGCCCGCGTTTGCGTTGGGCTAGGCAGCAAGCGTAGAAACACTTGTGTAGTTCCATTCATAGTGTGGGGCTTCGGCCGGCTGAGATGTATGCGTTGAGACGTTTGAGATGTATGCACTGAGACGTTTGATTGCTTTCACCATTACAGAGCGATCGAACGATAGCGCTTTCTTTATTTCTCGCTTGCAATGTCATGTTCAGACATCCTTTCTTCGAAGCCTCGGAGGCCTTTCGCGACCGCGACCGTGCCCTGAATCCTCGTACCCTTTAAGACGTGCAGACGCCATTCAAATTTCGCGACATAGTATTCCGCGAACTTAATCGCGACCTTTACTGGCTTATTTTGATTAAGTCTCAGCACTGCTACGATACAAATAACGGTGCTTGCGTCGCATTCACCCGCGAGACAAGTTTAAACCCCTCCTGGCAATGATGTCAACAGCGAAAGCCCTGTAGCAATACTACTACTTTCAGAAAGATCTAAATGTGCACAAATATTCCACAAGCAACCGTATGGAGCACGGTGGAGGGTAACTTGTACCGCTACTAGTAATTTCCCTACGTGTACCACTCGCAAATAGAGCGAGGGAAAAACGACTGAATCTGCCTGCGTACGAACCCTAATTTCTCGTATCTTATCTTCGTAGCCCTCACGCGATGTTGGCGACCGTAGAATCATTCTGCAGTCAGCCTCACTGCCGATTTTCTAAATGTTCCCAATAGTGTTTCGTGGAAAAGAACATCGCCTTCCCCCCACGCATTCCCAGTTCAGTACCTGAAGCATCTTCGCAGTACTCGCCTGTTGATCGAACCTACCAGTAACAAATCTAGCAGCCCGCTTCTTAGTTACTTTGATGTCTTCGTTCAATGCGACTGGTACGGAGCCCAAACACTCAAGCAGTAGTCCTACCAAAGAAAGGGTCACACTAGTATCTTATATGCGGTCTCCTTTAGAGATGAACCACACTTACGTAAAATTATCCCAATCGACGACTCCTGCCCGTACACCATAGCATCGTCAGCAAACAGCCACAATTTGCTGCTGCCAGTGTTCGCTAGATCATTAATTTGTATAGAAAACAGCGATCCTATCACACTTCTCCGGGGCACTGTTAACGATATGCTTTTCTCTGATGAACACTCGCCGTCGAGGAAAACGGACGGATTCCTGTTAAGACGTCTTCGATGATGATGATATTTGGTTTGTGGGGCGCTCAACTGCGTGGTTATCAGCGCCCGTACAAATTCCCTATCATTTCCCTGTACAGTCTCACCACTTTCACCAGTGGTGGTGAAATGGTGAGGACAACACAAACATCCAGTCCCCGGGCGAAGAAAATCGCCGACCCGACTGGGAATCGAATCCGTATCCCCGTGATCCAGAGGCAGCAACGCTAGGCACTAGACCACGAGCTGCGAACGACGACAAGTCTGCGAGCTGCTCACATATCAGGGAGCCTATTCCGTATGCTTGTACCTTTGTTAACAGTCTGCAGTGGAGCACCGTTTCAAATGCTTTTCGAAAATCTAGGAATATGGAATCTGCCTGTTGACCTACATCCATAGACTCCGGGATAATTATGACAAGCTGAGTTTCGCACGAGCGATGCTTTCTAAAACCGTGCTGATTCGTGGACAGAATCTTTTCCGTCTCAAGGAAATTTATTATATTCGATCTTGTAACAACAACAACGCTGTACTATTGTGCATATAAGTAAATTTTTTTTTCCATCTGATTTTTCGATAAATTAGTGTAATCGATGTTCCGATTTCAATTTTTTTTGTTTCATGCCATTATGTTAAAGAAACTGTAAACAATTTTCAATGTGAATATTAATGTTTATGTAGAATTTCAAGCAATATTATAACAGAATTGAAATGTAAGAGACGTTGAATCTGTTGTAACATGTTTAAAATTGTAATTGTGCGTCTGGTCATACGTAGGCAATGTGTTAGGATATGTAGAATGCAAAACCTCTGGTGAATACCCTGTCTGTAGGGGAGCGGTAAAAGGTGGATGGCAGCTGAGCGCGGGAAAATGCACACGGGCGCTGCACGGCATAACGGGCTCAGCAGTAGTAGTCGGAGTTGGGCTTTGATCTGAGCAACACGTTCTGGATCGAGGAGGCTCTCCTGGAAGACGTAGTTTCATTGAGCCTAGGATATGCCGTTCCGACGCCTATACAGCATGGCAAAATTTCATAGGCACTAAATGGGAAAGTATTGCTGGAACACGTGAGGCAATACTGACCTTACGACTTATCTTAGAAGAAAGATTAAGGAAAGGCAAACCTACGTTTCTAGCATTTGTAGACTTAGAGAAAGCTTTTGACAATGTTGACTGGAATACTCTCTTTCAAATTCTAAAGGTGGCAGGGGTAAAATACAGGGAGCGAAAGGCTATTTACAATTTGTACAGAAACCAGATGGCAGTTATAAGAGTCGAGGGACATGAAAGGGAAGCAGTGGTTGGGAAGGGAGTAAGACAGGGTTGTAGCCTCTCCCCGATGTTGTTCAATATGTATATTGAGCAAGCAGTAAAGGAAACAAAAGAAAAATTCGGAGTAGGTATTAAAATTCATGGAGAAGAAATAAAAACTTTGAGGTTCGCCGATGACATTGTAATTCTGTCAGAGACAGCAAAGGACCTGGAAGAGCAGTTGAATGGAATGGACAGTGTCTTGAAAGGAGGATATAAGATGAACATCAACAAAAGCAAAACAAGGATAATGGAATGTAGTCTAATTAAATCGGGTGATGCTGAGGGAATTAGATTAGGAAATGAGGCACTTAAAGTAGTAAAGGAGTTTTGCTATTTGGGGAGCAAAATAACTGATGATGGTCGAAGTAGAGAGGATATAAAATGTAGGCTGGCAATGGCAAGGAAAGCGTTTCTGAAGAAGAGAAATTTGTTAACATCCAGTATTGATTTAAGTGTCAGGAAGTCATTTCTGAAAGTATTTGTATGGAGTGTAGCCATGTATGGAAGTGAAACATGGACGATAAATAGTTTGGACAAGAAGAGAATAGAAGCTTTCGAAATGTGGTGCTACAGAAGAATGCTGAAGATTAGATGGGTAGATCACATAACTAATGAGGAAGTATTGAATAGGATTGGGGAGAAGAGAAGTTTGTGGCGCAACTTGACCAGAAGAAGGGATCGGTTGGTAGGACATGTTCTGAGGCATCAAGGGATCACCAATTTAGTATTGGAGGGCAGCGTGGAGGGTAAAAATCGTAGAGGGAGACCAAGAGATGAATACACTAAGCAGATTCAGAAGGATGTAGCTTGCAGTAGGTACTGGGAGATGAAAAAGCTTGCACAGGATAGAGTAGCATGGAGAGCTGCATCAAACCAGTCTCAGGACTGAAGACCACAACAACAACAACAACATGAAGAAGTGCCGATACATCAAGAGCCATTGCTGTGGTTGTGTGTGTGCTCCGTGCCTCGCCATCTTGCCGCCCGCCAACCGCCGCATCGATACGAACAGGTTGAAACTTATAGTACTGTATTCGTGTGGACCAGTGTTACTTTTGTTCCATACTGTTCAATAACAACTTAAATTTTACCAGAACTGTCCTATCATTTAATTATCTTCACAACTAACCTAGCCAGGATCCTTTCCAAATGTTGTGCAATCCGAGTGTCCCGAAATGAAGAATTAAAGTTTATGTTAATGATAATTACCTGCAGACCTAGCTATGTTAGAATGATGTTTAAAGAACTTTTTTGTTAATGAATTAATAGACGAATAACAAAGGTCTGACAAAGTTGGAAGATAATTTTGATATTGATTTAGTAGTGAAGTTTAATCATTTCGAGACAGATATAATGGTATTTAAATGAGCAGGAAATAAAATGAAAAGAGTAGTAACTAATATATTGGAAATCTTTGAGCACATAATGATTTCAGTAATCGAATTTTTTAATACAGTGATCATAACAGTTTCAGGGTCCCCCCCCCCTTCTTTTTTATTCATTTGAATTCTGAAGTGTTCTAGACTGATTTGATCAGCAAAGTTAAAGTCAATAGAAAAAACCAAAATTTATCAGTGTTTTACCTTTATCAAAATTGACATTGTGTGTGTGATTCGAAAGTGCTATTTCTAGGGTAACCTATGCCCGATTTTAATCAGATCAATAGACAGTACGAAGTTTTGTAGTTAACATTATAGTGTAGTGTTATGTATTTATGGTTTATCCCTATCAGTACAGAAAGTGAAATTATCAGTTCAATAGATTTTCTGGTTCTAAAATTTACCATATTATGCTGTGTTACTACGTGTTGTTTTGCTTGAACGTACATCAACTTGTACAGGGAAGAAACTCAGTTAGTGCCTAATTGGGCTGGCGACCGTATTATTAACAAATTGGTTGCATCTTCTGTGTTGTTTCTTGTCCGTCCTGACGTGCAGTTGCATTTCGGACTTGCTTGACGTATCATTGTTATTACAGAGTGGGTGTAAGTCTGATTTGCCTCCATTCAAGTACACGCGGTCAATTTATATACAAAAATCCTTTCTCATAAGGTGAAGCCCGTCAACTTACCATAGTACAGGCTTTAATGAGTATCGTGCCCCAAAGAGCAGTGTTACAATCTGAGAATATGTTCAACAATTCTGCAGCAAACCGACGTTAAGGATATTGGTCTGTAATTTTGCGAGTCCGTTTTTTTTCCTTCTTTTATACGGAAGTCACCTGTATTTTCTTCCAGTCGCTTGGAACTTTGTGCTGGGCGAGCGATTCGTGCTAAATGCAACTTAATTAAGGGGCCAATTCAGAGATACGATCACAAGGATCACTGGAGTCGAATATACACAACGCTAAGAAGTGGGACAACGCCTCCAATCGGCCACTAGTAACTCTCGCCGGTAACACAACAACATAAAGAACAATAATAAAATTAGAAGTCAGTAGGGAAAAGGCGACAAAGAAATAGCACAGTCAAAGTTGTACAAAAGCAAATGAAATTTATTGGCATCAGTTAACCCTAACCAATTCCGTCTCTTTGGACTAGACGTGAAATCCACACCTGCTTGAGGGAATGCACTTTGGGATTCTCACGTATCTCCATTCTGCACGAAGTAACTTGGTTGATCACGAAGCATTACCTGATCCCGACTTCAGAAACACGCGACGAAAACACTACCTCTGTCCCAAAGGACACACCGCTTCTGCACTACGCGAGGACTGCCAGTTTGATTTCGATTTCGTAAGCTGCCTAAACGCTTCACGGAAGTATTAACGCTGAGGCCTTCCAACAAGTCAGAAACAGGAGCAGAACGCATCCATTTTCCTGCTGCTGCAGCTGATGGCGTTTTTGCAAGCTGCTGCTTCGTGGCTGGACTAACTTTGCGCTGATGATGCGTGAGCAGCGGCCGCCATGAACAAATCTCTAGCCCTTAAAATTAGCCTAGACAGCTCCGACCACCATTCATTTAGGAGAATTATGGAAAGACTGGCCGCACATCTTCAAGCCGAACAAAAGACCACAGTCTATATTCGTTCAGCAGAAGTACAACAACACAGACTAAGTACTGGCAGTAATTTAATCTACACTGAACATGAAATAAGTGGTCTGAGAGGCAGAGACTGAGCAACGCGATGAGAACAAGTAGTGTAGATAGGGATAAAGAAAGTAGCTGGGGGAGAGGGGAGTATTTGTTTTACTGTTTCACAAGGGAAAAACTGGCCATATACGTCCATTTTTGGAGAAACGTAATGAGGCTGACAAATGGCTTTGCTTCAGCTTCTTTCCAAAGCAAAACACAATTACTGAATTGTGTGCACAGTGCAGGATAGCTTCTTCTAGAGGCGGCCAGCAGCTACAGATGTGTTTGCGAATGTTTTTATTGTATGGTTCAAAATGGCTCTGAGCACTGTGGGACTTAACTGCTGAGGTCATCAGTCCCCTAGAATTTAGAACTAGTTAAACCTAACTAACCTAAGGACATCACACACATCCATGCCCGAGACAGGATTCGAACCAGCGAACGTAGCGGTCTCGCGGTTCCAGACTGTGGCGCCTAGAACCGCTCGGCCACTCCGGCCGGCTTTATTTTATGGATGCGCGTAGTTAGGATAGTAGGTAAAGTGAGACCTTGTATTGCGATTATAATGAGATGGACATACGAGGGCAGTTCAATAAGTAATGCAACACATTTTCTTTCTCGGCCAATTTTGGTTGAAAAAACCGGAAATTTCTTGTGGAATATTTTCAAACATTCCCGCTTCGTCTCGTATAGTTTCATTGACTTCCGACAGGTGGCAGCGCTGTACGGAGCTGTTAAAATGGCGTCTGTAACGGATGTGCGTTGCAAACAACGGGCAGTGATCGAGTTTCTTTTGGCGGAAAACCAGGGCATCTCAGATATTCATAGGCGCTTGCAGAATGTCTACGGTGATCTGGCAGTGGACAAAAGCACGGTGAGTCGTTGGGCAAAGCATGTGTCATCATCGCCGCAAGATCAAGCAAGACTGTCTGATCTCCCGCGTGCGGGCCGGCCCTGCACAGCTGTGACTCATGCAATGGCGGAGCGTGCGAACACACTCGTTCGAGATGATCGACGGATCACCATCAAACAACTCAGTGCTCAACTTGATATCTCTGTTGGTAGTGCTGTCACAATTGTTCACCAGTTGGGATATTCAAAGGTTTGTTCCCGCTGGGTCCCTCGTTGTCTAACGGAACACCATAAAGAGCAAAGGAGAACCATCTGTGCGGAATTGCTTGCTCGTCATGTGGCTGAGGGTGACAATTTCTTGTCAAAGATTGTTACAGGCGATGAAACATGGGTTCATCACTTCGAACCTGAAACAAAACGGCAATCAATGGAGTGGCGCCACACCCACTTCCCTACCAAGAAAAAGTTTAAAGCTATACCCTCAGCCGGTAAAGTCATGGTTACAGTCTTCTGGGACGCTGAAGGGGTTATTCTGTTCGATGTCCTTCCCCATGGTCAAACGATCAACTCTGAAGTGTATTGTGCTACTCTTCAGAAATTGAAGAAACGACTTCAGCGTGTTCGTAGGCACAAAAATCTGAACCAACTTCTCCTTCTTCATGACAACGCAAGACCTCACACAAGTCTTCGCACCCGAGAGGAACTCACAAAACTTCAGTGGACTGTTCTTCCTCATGCATCCTACAGCCCCGATCTTGCACTGTCGGATTTCCATATGTTTGGCCCAATGAAGGACGCAATCCGTGGGAGGCACTACGCGGATGATGAAGAAGTTAGTGATGCAGTACGACGTTGGCTCCGACATCGACCAGTGGAATGGTACCGTGCAGGCATACAGGCCGTCATTTCAAGGTGGCGTAAGGCCGTAGCATTGAATGGAGATTACGTTGAAAAATAGTCTTGTGTAGCTAAAAGATTGGGGAATAACCTGGTGTATTTCAATGCTGAATAAAACAACCCCTGTTTCAGAAAAAAATGTGTTGCATTACTTATTGAACTGCCCTCGTACTTGAGCTCTGATTCGATGTACTGTGGTGCCTGTGCACTGAGGAGCCGATGAAGTGGACACAGCGCGCGGTTGTCAGCCTGTGGTTGCTGTGGACTCAGGCAAATTAGAGACACTTAAAACTTCGCAAAAGCTGCATCATCTGGCTTTCGACTCTCGAGACATTTTTGGTCTCCAATTCCCTGTCAGGAAAGAGCGAGGGGTGAGGTGATTGCATCCAAATGAGCATGCCTTGTTTCAGGCCACTCTGGTAAAATTCTGAACACTAATACAAATATATACTACGTGCTTCATATTAAATTTTGTTTCACCCTTTACTAAGGCCGGTATTACACTATCAAATTTCTTTTTAAAAAAACTTTGTCAAAGATATTTGATGGTGTAATAGGAACTTTGTCAAATGTCGTCCAATATTTGATCAAATCTAGGGCCTCGCTGTAGACTTGATCAAAGAAATCGCTTGTCTTCTGTTCACTGCAATGTGACATTTTACCACATGGGGCGCTAGCATCGCTGCAGCGTTCTGTCGTCTGTAGTTTTTTTTATAAACATTGCCGGTAAATACAATTGGTGTGTGCCGACAACTACAAAATTAATAGATATGTATGAAGCTGATGAGGCCCTTTACAAAGTTAGGCATCCTGGATACAAAAACAGAGTAAGAAGATTGGAGACCTGACCTGACCTAACCTAACCTAACCCTACCCTCTCCTGTAGCAAGGAATCGGAGTATTACAGTGAGCCTGTCTTCTGCAGATGTAGCAGTTCTTAAGTGAGTATTGTGCTTTGTGATATGAGGATACACTTCACTGAGCACATACAGAAATGTATTCTCATCCATTCTTAAGTAATTGATGTACGACTTGACGTCTTCCACTGTAAGCTCACGTAACAAGTTTTGTTGAATGCTTTTATCGTGTCGTCGTAAAACCCACGGCTTCACCCAGATTAGATTAGTATTTCGTTCCATAGATCCGTGCTGAGGAGATCCTCGTGGATGTGCAACATGTAATTTTTTTTTAAGCTGAAATAACAATACTAATATTATGAATAAAGACAATACATCATTTGTTTCTATTAAAAATTTCGCCAATGGAGTAGGAGTTGGCCACTAGTAAGTCTTTCAGCCTCCTTTTAAACTGATCTTTACTTGTAACTAAATTTTTTATGTATGCTGGCAAACTATTGTTTCTTATGCAGATCATTTTTGTTAGTAGTGTTGTATGTATGGACTGAGTTGTTTGTTGGAAAAAGAGATATATTATTTAGGACAAATTTCATTAAGGAGTAAATATACTGAGAGGCAGTAGTTAGTATGCCCAGTTCTTTGAAGAGGTTTCTGCAGTACGTCTGTGTTTTTACTCCACAAATAATATGTACACTCCTGGAAACTGAAATAAGAACACCGTGAATTCATTGTCCCAGGAAGGGGAAACTTTATTGACACATTCCTGGGGTCAGATACATCACATGATCACACTGACAGAACCACAGGCACATAGACACAGGCAACAGAGCATGCACAATGTCGGCACTAGTACAGTGTATATCCACCTTTCGCAGCAATGCAGGCTGCTATTCTCCCATGGAGACGATCGTAGAGATGCTGGATGTAGTCCTGTGGAACGGCTTGCCATGCCATTTCCACCTGGCGCCTCAGTTGGACCAGCGTTCGTGCTGGACGTGCAGACCGCGTGAGACGACGCTTCATCCAGTCCCAAACATGCTCAATGGGGGACAGATCCGGAGATCTTGCTGGCCAGGGTAGTTGACTTACACCTTCTAGAGCACGTTGGGTGGCACGGGATACATGCGGACGTGCATTGTCCTGTTGGAACAGCAAGTTCCCTTGCCGGTCTAGGAATGGTAGAACGATGGGTTCGATGACGGTTTGGATGTACCGTGCACTATTCAGTGTCCCCTCGACGATCACCAGTGGTGTACGGCCAGTGTAGGAGATCGCTCCCCACACCATGATGCCGGGTGTTGGCCCTGTGTGCCTCGGTCGTATGCAGTCCTGATTGTGGCGCTCACCTGCACGGCGCCAAACACGCATACGACCATCATTGGAAGGCAGAAGCGACTCTCATCGCTGAAGACGACACGTCTCCATTCGTCCCTCCATTCACGCCTGTCGCGACACCACTGGAGGCGGGCTGCACGATGTTGGGGCGTGAGCGGAAGACGGCCTAACGGTGTGCGGGACCGTAGCCCAGCTTCATGGAGACGGTTGCGAATGGTCCTCGCCGATACCCCAGGAGCAACAGTGTCCCTAATTTGCTGGGAAGTGGCGGTGCGGTCCCCTACGGCACTGCGTAGGATCCTACGGTCTTGGCGTGCATCCGTGCGTCGCTGCGGTCCGGTCCCAGGTCGACGGGCACGTGCACCTTCCGCCGACCACTGGCGACAACATCGATGTACTGTGGAGACCTCACGCCCCACGTGTTGAGCAATTCGGCGGTACGTCCACCCGGCCTCCCGCATGCCCACTATACGCCCTCGCTCAAAGTCCGTCAACTGCACATACGGTTCACGTCCACGCTGTCGCGGCATGCTACCAGTGTTAAAGACTGCGATGGAGCTCCGTATGCCACGGCAAACTGGCTGACACTGACGGAGGCGGTGCACAAATGCTGCGCAGCTAGCGCCATTCGACGGCCAACACCGCGGTTCCTGGTGTGTCCGCTGTGCCGTGCGTGTGATCATTGCTTGTACAGCCCTCTCGCAGTGTCCGGAGCAAGTATGGTGGGTCTGACACACCGGTGTCAATGTGTTCTTTTTTCCATTTCCAGGAGTGTATTACACGCTTTTGGACTCTGAAAACTTTTGTTTAAGATGAAGAGTTACCCCAAAATATTATACTATATGGCATTATGGAATGAAAGTAGGCAAAGTACGGAAGCTTTTTCATTTTTATGTTGCCTATGTCTGCTAACACTCGAATTGAAAATACAGATTTGTTACGGCGTTTCTGCAGTTCTGTGGTGTGCCCCTCCCAACTGAATTTATTATCAAGTTGTAATCCCTGGAGTTTAAGACTGTCAACCTCGTATGTATGGTTCCTTTTTTTCCCCCACTTCTTTTTCGCATGTGCACACAATGCAATTGCGGTACGTGCAACTGCTGCAGCCATCTGTTGTCAGCCATCTTGAACATTGACGAAAAATTTGATGACAGTGTAATACCCCTTCTAGCGCTACGTCAAAGATCTTTGTCAAATATATTTGACGGAATATTTGATCACATCTTTGATCAAATCTTTGACAAAGAAATTTGATAGTGTAATACCGGCCTAACTAAACCGAGCAAATAATATAGCAAGACTAGAGTTAGAAAATGCTGACTGTTTGAATTGATGACGGTGGAGGGTATTTCTGAGCATTTCTTTTTCTCCAGCGTACTAGTGGAGCATATTCAACATTCTTTTCCGTGTTCAGTGGTCTGTTGTCTCGGCAGACTATTAGTGACTTCAGGGTGAGTGAACGAAGAACGATACGTGTCACGAACGTAGCTCCACATGCCAGAGAGTCCTCTAACTCGAGGCAGAAAAACTATCGTCACGTGACGGAGACCCACGCTGCAATCTTGATCTGCACATTGGGGTCGTTGAGGGGCTGTCAGCCAATTGGTACGTCCGCTGACCTCCCACACGAGAGCCGCTGCTGCGACGACTGGCGTCCGTCCTGCGAGCCCAGAGACCAGCTTAGCGACGCCACTGTAGCCTCCGCACCGTTGCTCTCCTGCCATAAATTTTCGGCAATTTTTATAGCTGTCACATCTCTTTTAAAATGTGTGATGCTCTCATATAAATCGGCCAAGAGGAAAAGGACACAGAAGTGATATGTATGGTTTATACCTTGGCAATTCCTATTTGTGAAACACAGTACTTGTAAGAGAATATTGTAGATAAACTGTGTAGCAGTCATGGAGAGACAGATTCGAGGTCTGACTTCTGAAGCGTTCTAGAGTAGTACCTGTTCACGACTAATTCACAGAACTTCTACGTTATTTCGAGAGTGGAACGGTAGAGAAATAGCTTTGGAACGGTAGAGAAATAGCTTGAAGCTAGTTCGATGAACCCTCTGCCAGGTACTTCATCGTGAATTGCAGAGTAATCACGTAGATGCAAATATTTCGTTCAGGGATCGCATCAGTGTTTGTCTCCGGCGGTAGTGGTTGAGGTGAAAACTGTAAATGAAATCGATACAGCTTTATGGAAGTGCTTTAAACACATTCATATCGAAAACTGTGAGTAAGTTTTTGTGGTCTGCGAGCTAGTGTAGACTACAATTGCATTCATTTTTATGCCTGGCCAGAGGAACTAGCGTAGGTAGCCAAAAAACACTTAGACATCGTGTTATCAGCCGGTAATGGTTCATACAATTGTACATGAGTTACGGAAAGAATAAATGGCTGTTACTTTTTCCTAAATTACAACGACTGAATAAAATTCTGTATGCAGTGAGTCACTCCACAAATTTGTCAGTCACTGACATACTAAACTGGCGCAGGAGCACGGTTCTGTTCTGGGGGGATCACTGTTTGTTACTAACCTCTCCTCCCAAACGCAACTTGCTATCATTCCCATTTCAACGTGCCACAGATGTGTACGATTTTAATGATAACAAAATATATAAAAGCTTTAATACAGTACTAATAACTTTTTATTTGTCATAAATATACAAAATATTTATATGTAATAGTAATAATTTATTTACATCACTGAATACTTCACTGCTTTAGCCTGAAGTCCAAGAAATTCCAATTGAGAGAAGTTTAGGCATTGGAAAGCGTAATGTCCGAAAATGTGAGAAGTACATGTGTCGCGCCATAATTTTAAAAACTAAAAGAGCGACAAACTCTCAAAAATTTGCTAATGTCAAAACTTATACATTACAAACCGAAGCATGCCCTCACTAAACTCTGCTGTTACGAACACTAGTCTGCAAATTATGGACAGATGAGCATATAGCCCGCATCTCGTGGTCGTGCGGTAGCGTTCTCGCTTCCCACGCCCGGGTTCCCGGGTTCGATTCCCGGCGGGGTCAGGGATTTTCTCTGCCTCGTGATGGCTGGGTGTTGTGTGATGTCCTTAGGTAAGTTAGGTTTAAGTAGTTCTAAGTTCTAGGGGACTGATGACCATAGATGTTAAGTCCCATAGTGCTCAGAGCCATTTGAACCATTGATGAGCATATAAATGTGGGGAGTGCTATCTTTTTGCAATGGCTTCCACCTATGTCAGCTTTTTTTTTTGTTAATTAATGGATGGTCGTCATCTTTGTGCTTACCCTCATAATAGCTAGCTACTTGCATGCTTAACCATCACCCATGATCAAACGTTTTGCACAACCCCGCACATACCCCTCCCGCGTCCTTCGGCTCAAGCAAGCTTGTAGTCATTAATTTATAACAACTTTCCATTTTTTACTTTTCCCTACATAATTTGATCTCAGCGAATTTTTATGTTTCATTACTACATCTTTCTCTGCTGCGGGAGGAATTTCTTTATATTTAACAACATGGAGATCTTGCGCAGCGTTCTATTTTGTTTTATGGTGCTACGTCTTTGATTTCAAACAGAGGAAAATTCAGGATGGAATAATGACAATATTATGAAAAGGATAGTTTGCTACTCGCCATATAGTGAAGATGTTGAGTCGCACACAGGCATAACAAGAGACTGTTGAACAAGTAAGCATTCGGCCAATAGTGCTTCCTCTTAAACAGACAAAACACACACACACACACACACACACAATCACACACACAACTCACACACACATGCCCATTGTGTCTGGTCGCTGTCAGAGAGAGTGGTCATGCGTGTGAGAGCTGTGTTTACGTGAATGTGTCTGTGTGTTATCTATTTCAGAAGAAGGCCTTTTGGCCGAAAGCCTACTTATTTAGCAGTCTTTTTGTTGTGCCTGTCTGCGACTCGTCATCTGCCCTTTTCATAATGCGTCTTTGATTTGGTATTCCACACAGGAAAGGCTGACATTCACAAGCGCGAATAAAGTCTTCGATCAATTCGCGGTTGATATATTTCGGACTGCTGGAAACGCTCGCCACGAAAACTGCCTCAGAACTGTGCTACTTCATCCTAAGGCACGCTTGCGCAAAAGGCTTGATCATGCGCGCTTCTCAAGCATGGCGTTGCGTGTGTAGCCCCCTTTGCTCAGCTTCGTTAGATTTCTCGGTTCTATCCGTGGACTCACGAACCGTGTCGGATTTGATACGGTCAGCGCATGAATGTGTGCTTTTATCTGACTAGATGTCATCGGCGTAGGCAGTCCGTCAGGCAAGCGGTATCCAGTATCAAACGTAGCTTCTAAAGTTCTAGAACTCCTTGCCCCTCTCGAGACTCTTCCTTAACATGGTACTTTACTCGCCGGAAGTGTTTTTTACAGGGGTGGTCTTGACCCCATGACACATCCCCTTGGATGCGCGTCGTATGCTAAACGCGCAAAATGAGTTTAACTAAAAAACATTTAATTTTCAGAATAAGAAAATCTTATACCGAGGCCTGTTGGGTGATTTATTTATGTTTTTCGAAGCAGTTCAAACTAAAACATAAGAAATTGTCAATCAGATTGCTTTTCACGAGTTTGAATGAGATTCAGAACTGAAAAAAATACTGTTTAAAAGTTCTGCTGGGAAGCCGAAGCGACTACACTTGAAGTAAGTGGTTTTAACAGTCGCCTGATCGCAGTTATTACGAAGTTATCTTGCTACTGGACGCAGGAATAGGAATATAGTGTTTTACTAGCCATTTCATTTGAGACAAAGTACTTGCAGTTTAACTTTCGATCCGAACTGGGATACGTTTCCGCTTTTGGCTTTGAAGTAAACTCCTGTTGTCAGAAATTTATGACAACAGGTTAGTAGCAGAATGTACTAGATTCGAGTCAGGAAATCCAGCAGGGAATGCGGAACGACTTAAGAACCCGGGTAGAGTGTTTACGGAGAATATTCCTGGATGCTCGAGTACACAAAGCAGTCGAGCCCGGCTGTCTACGATGAGGAAGCAAAAGCGCTCAGTGTGAAAAGGTGCTGCTTTTTGCGGACATGAGTCATCAGCCAAGGACGAGCGTTGGTGCGTCCACACAAGTCCGCGGCAGGTAGCAGGTATGTGGGAGAGGCCCTCGTCTGCTTCGCTATGGGCGGCGATCTGTCAGCGTCAACCCCACAACGGGGGCTGTCAGCCGACGCCGTCAGCAGACAGGGAGGATCTGTTTCAGCCGTTGTTTGTACAGTCGCCTCAGTTCTGCCACGCACACTGGACTGGCAAAACTACATACAAGTGCTCGTTTTTCTTTATTCAGGTACAGCGTGTGTGAAGGGTTGTGTGGTGTCTAAGCTCAAGTACTGTGGTTTGAATGGGACAGCGCTCAAATGGAAGAGTGCAGAAAGTTGAAATAAGCAGTTCACATAATATGCAAAAAAACTGGTGATTTCTCAAATTGGGGAACAATCAAGAATGGAGTGCCGCAAGGTTCGGTCTTGGGTCCTCTGCTGTTCTTAATACATATTAATGACTTGCCATTCTATATTCACGAAGATGCAAAGCTGGTACTTTTTGCCGATGATACAAGTATAGCTATCACACCCGACAGACAAGAATTGACTGGTGAAATTGTAAACGATGTTTTTCAGAAAATCATTAAGTGGTTCTCTGCAAATGGGCTCTCATTAAACTTTGACAAAACACAGTATATACAGTTCCACACAGTAAATGGAATGACACCATCAATAAATATAGACTTCGATCAGAAATCGGTAGCTAAGGTAGAATGTTCAAAATTTCTAGGTGTATGCATTGATGAGAGGTTGAACTGGAAAAAACACACTGAGGATCTGCTGAAACGTTTGAGTTCAGCTACTTATGCTATTAGGGTCATTGCATAGTTTGGCGATATACATCTCAGTAAATTAGCTTGCCACGCCTATTTTTATTCTCTGCTTTCGTATGGCATCATATTCTGGGGTAACTCATCATTGAGTAAAAGAGTGTTCATTGCACAAAAGCCTGTAATCAGAATAATTGCTGGAGCTCATCGCAGATCATCCTGCAGACACTTATTTAAAGAGCTAGAGATCTTCACTGTAGCCTCACAACATATATACTCACTTATGAAATTTGTTATTAACAATCCGAACGAATTCAAAAGTAATAGCAGTGTACGTGGCTACAACACTAGGAGAAAGGATGATCTTCACTACTCAAGGTTAAATCTAACTTTGCGTCAGAAGGGGATAAATTATGCTGCCACAAAAGTCTTTGGTCACTTTCCTAATAGCATCAAACGTCTGACAGATAGCCATATAGCATTTAAAAGGAAATTAAAAGAATTTCTGAATGGCAACTCCTTCTACTCATTAGATGAAATTTTGGATATAATAAGTGGGTAATTTCCCCAACACCCACCAAAAAAAAAAAGAAAATTAAAAATATTAAGTGTCATGTAATATTTTGTGTAATGTAATATCTTGTATAGACACCTTTTCTTAACCTGACACGTTCCACATCATTACGATGTGTTGTATTCATGATCTATGGAACAAGTACTAATCTAATCTAATCAGCCGTAACGCACCGAACCAGCTCGGTTTAATATACAAGATTTTCTTGTAACTATCCCAATGTATGGCTACTGGGCCTCTGCGAATCTTATTTTAAAAAGCTGAAAATATATAGGGGTTACCTTTCGTGTACGATGGTGCGCTGAAACGTAATGTATCTGAATTTTTTATTCTACATCTTTATTCTTCGTGTTTACGTATTTATTTCTCAATATAATAATCCTGGCGACGAACCCGTTCATTCCAAGGAAAAACCAGTTTGTTGGTACTGTCACTGTAGAATGTCTGACTTTGTTGATGGAGCCACAACGTGACCTCTGCTTGCATCGCTTTATCACTATCAAAGTGAAATCCTCGAAGGTGTTGTTTAAGTTCTGGAAACAGATGAAAATCGGATGGGGACAAGTCGGGACTGCAGGCTGGATGATCGATGGGAGTGAATCCAAAGAGTCGGATTGTTACAGATATTACAGCGCTCCTGCGTGCTCTGGCATTGTCATGCTGTCATCTTTCATTCTTCTGTGGATTTCAATTGGAGGCAAGTTTTCTGCGGTTAGAAACTCGATTACAGCACGCTGTGTCTCACGCATCGACGCAGCTACGTTACACATCGCCATGTTGTACGGTACAATTCGTAGCCCTGTAGCGACAGAGGGTCATATATTGCATCAGCAAAGCGGGAAAATCGACCGAGTAATAGGCATGACACGTGATATCTCAAACGATATTGAGAGCAGAATAAAAATATTCGGTGGCGTTACTTTTTAGCTCGACCTCGTATTTTATCGATCCGAAAATTGTACTCATTCCCACATGCCTTATGGTATTGTCCATGAAGTTATTTTCAGCGTTCAGCGTAGACTTCTGACGATCACATGTTACACACTGAGCTCTTATTTCTCGTTAACCGTGTGGCAGGTTTGGTTCTAATGGCTCTGAGCACTATGAGACTTAACATTTGAGGTCATCAGTCCCCTAGAACTTAGAACTACTTACATCTATCTAACCACACATCCATGCCCGAAGCAGGATTCGAACCTGCGACCGTAGCGGTCGCGCGGTTCCAGACTGAAGCGCCTAGAACCGCTCGGCCGCACCGGCCGGCGTGGCAGGTTTAGTGTTGCTGTTCAGCTGAAATCGTATTTTGAGATATGCCTTGTTTTTCTTTTTTAATAAACTGGTATATGTTTTATCTGTATGTGATTATCAAGGATTAAATCAAGATTATGAGATTGGCCCTCAGTAAACACCAGTCACAGAATATTGACTTAATCCTTAAAGGTCAAATACACTTTCATTATTCATCCTTGCTGAGGTAACAGTAGCCAGTTAATATTTTCCTCGCCGTAAGAGAATACGCTGCTTGTAATTGGTATAACTGTTCTCCATTCATATTCCATTGACTCCTTTCTCTTGTCTACTCCCTCGCTTTTGTATCTGTTCATCAAATTGACCAGTTATTCGTCCAGATACCATATCACTCTGCGCTAGTGCTCACTTGTGTACTTTTCCGGCCTGATATTCCCATACAGTGAATGTTTGGAAATAATGTAATATAGGGAGTATTTTTCGATAGCTTACTTGTGTACTTCATTACGCTTCTGTTTTTCGTATGGATATATTTAGTCAAAAATGGTCACAAATCTGTGGAAAAACAATCGTTGTACAGCTACGAAGTCTCGCCAGTATTGTGGGGATTGTTGTTTAGTTTCAAGTTGACTGAAGATGGCCTAGAGCCGAAAGCTGATTCATAATGAACTATATTAAATAAATGTTATCCCGGAACATCATTACTGTACATCAGAATGGAGGCAGACAGATGGACACTAACCGAAAAAAGCCGCCTATACTGTTGCAGTAAGTAAAAAACTAAATTTACATCTATATCGACACATAAGCTATAATCATGGCGATACATTAAAGTGTGTTCCATCTTTTTGTCATAGAACCAGCACCCAGCATTATGCTAGCAATAATGATGTAACTTCCTGAAACCATCTGAAGATGAACCTGAAAAGGTTCGAAAGTCGGTTCATGAAATAAAACATAATTATTCAAAAAAGTGACTGGTTGCAGTTTTGTATAACTTATTTACGTTCATTACTGTGTGTTTCAGTTTTTAGTATTCTATAAAGTACATACATGTTATCTGTAGTTTACGGCCCTAAGGGGCATACTGAGACACAATTTCTTTGTAGAAGCAGGGATGCTTATACTTATTGATTTTTTCGTGCTCTTTTGAAACATTTACTTCTTGTACCATGCTAAGGACGAGTGTCTACTGCACATATCGAGCATCTAATCGATTTTACTGTGTGTACACGTAAAAAATACACATTCACATACACTAGACGAATGTCTGGGACATGTTGTCCCGCAATTAAATTAAATGGCTCAAATGGCTCTGAGCACTGTGGGACTCAACATCTGAGGTCATCAGTCCCCTAGAACTTAGAACTACTTAAACCTGACTAACCTAAGGACATCACACACATCCATGCCCGAGGCAGGATTCGAACCTGCGACCGTAGCGGTCGCGCGGTTCCAGACTGAAGCGCCTAGAACCGCTCGGCCACAACGGCCGGCAATTAAATTAAAAATAGATGCAGTGTACCGGATCATTACTACAAGTGCCCTCTCCCCTAAAGCGTGAAAAGTAGGGAAACAAGTGTGGAATGGGTGTGACTTGTGCTTTCCTAGTCGTTTTAATGCCAAGTGTTAAGAAGGAAAGACAAACATGAAGAATAACCTGTCGCCCAGCAACGACCGACAGACGCGCACACGAGGCAGGGCAACGTTCACGTGACCTACAAAATGTAATGTATACATACAGAACAAGCACTACGGGACAGACCTTTAAAACAAATATCGCACTATACCTATTTGGGACCGCTCTACCGAATGAACATAAGAAATTCGACTTTAGGAAACATTTTAATTGTAACAAGTAACAAATGAACATTTTCCGTAGTTTAGGTGTCACGCGAAACACGCGATGAGCAATTGTTGTTCGGGGTTCCTCCATCTTCTTACTGCAGAAACTAAATTGCAAATAAGCGGCTAACGACTCAAGCCTTCGAAGAGGGTCTCAACGGCGTAACGTTTCTGGAACTTAACCAAACAGTAAGAAGATAACAGCGCAGAAAACCAGTGTCGCTCCATCAGCAGGATAGGTCGCACAAACTTCTGTCCCAATGTGCCAAATGTAAGCGAGCACGTGACTCAGGTGCAAGATTGCGCGCTTACCTGTGCGCTTAACTGCAGTCTGTGCTCTGCTGTTGCAGTGATAAGGCAACTTGGTCGCGAAGCTATTTAAACTTTCCAAATGTATGCGGCAGTCAAAAAACTTGACATAGTTCTCGTTTATGACGAATGTCTCCACACAGTTGTAGCTGCGACTCACGAAAAGGTCTTCTGATTGTGTCAAGCACTCACGAACTGTCATTTCAAACCCTATAAGAAAATGCTCAAGAAACTGGAACTGTGCAGAATGAAATAAGCCACCGAAAACGAACAGTAACTGATGAGAGGAATCAAACAAACATTCTGGCAGCAGTTAACAAATGTTCAAATGTGTGTGAAGTCTTATGGTACTTAACTGCTAAGGTCATCAGTCCATAAGCTTACACACTACTTAACCTAAATTATCCTAAGGACAATCGCACACACCCATGCCCGAGGGAGGACTCGAACCTCCGCCGGGACCAGCCGCCCATTCCATAACTGCTGCCCTTCAGACCGCTCGGCTAATTCCGCGCTTTCCGTATGGATATCCCGCACGCCCAGCAATTAACACAAAATGACATTTCACTGAGGTGTGTTCTGCAAGTGCTACATTTCAGTGCATTTCATCCTTTCTGCATTTTGCTCCATCAACAGCTTTAAGGCAGTTACTCGCAGACTCGGTTATGGGTCTACGAGTGGTAGAAAAATTTGTGGTAAGTTCCTATGGGACCAAACAGCTGAGGTCATCGGTCCCAAGGCTTACACACTACTTAATCTAAATTAAACTAGCTTACGCTAAACACAACACACACCTATGCCCGAGGGAGGAGAACCGCGCGAACCGTGCAAGGCGCCCCAGACCGCACGGCTACCCCGCGTGGCTGTACGAATGGTGTCTATGAGGACTGCAAAGTGCTCCGACGTTTGGATGAAAAATTTTTGTATGGATGAAGTATCGTTAACGATTCATGAGCAAATCAATTTCCGCTGTATAGACTACTAATCAGTTCAAGGTCCATGCTAAGAGAACTATGTAAACAACGTCGGTTACAGGCTTTTCAAGAATCGCATCGTTGGTCCTCGTTTTATTGCTGAAGCTCTGGATAGCCAAAGGCGCTTACGGTCCCTAACCGATATGCTGCTGCAGTTAATTGTAAGACATCCGCCTGGACATAAAGGCGACTCACGTGGTACCAAGATGGCCGATGTCTCGTCCATACCGCAACCATAATTACAGACCTTTGTTATACAGCATTTGGAGGTCGTTGGATCGATGAATCGTTCCTAAAACAAATAACAGTTTTTCACGGTCGCTGGCCTTTTATGTGTGGGGTAAAGTAAGACAAGAGCTCTACAAGAAGATACCGACGACTCCCGAAGACACGAGATGGCGTATGACATAAGCCTGTTCTGCGAGCAGTCCGGCTGGAATTCAACGTACAGTACTGACCGCCCGGATCGCCTGTGGAGCAGGTACCAATGCTGGTCAATATTCTGAGCACGTGATTTGACAATTATGATAATAAACACACGACACGTACGTTATTCGCGTCTTTGTTTACATTTGGTACAGCAGGGCAGATTTTTGCTCTTATCCTATAAGAGGGAGTTTTCGTAAGTTTCTGCCGAATTTTTGGAACTTTATGGACACACTAGGAACCGATTCTTTAGCAAAATCAAAAATTGCTACGAGAGAGATGTGTGGTTCAAACGTAGTCGTTCAGCGAATGTAGAATCTACGTGGAACGGGGCTGATGCTCGATTACAGCTGTTAGTAAAAAAGTTAATCCACTGATAGAGAAATTTAAAAGACGTGTGAAACTACGTGCGTAAGTTTAACTATGAAATGTAGACTACAATAGCTGTTAGTAAAAAAGTTAATCCACTGACGGAGAAATTTAAAAGAAGTGTGAAACCACGTGCGCAAGTTTAACTGTGAAATGTAGACTACAAGTTGTGGTTAGCTCCATCTCGTGGCACCGTTACGCATCTGCAGAATTAAAACATGAGAGGAAACCTCAGTGCACTATGTGATGTTCACCGAACGATATTGTAACAGTTGGAAATCGATTCCGCAATAGACTAAAAGAGAAAGTAGTAATTGGCGGATGAGACAGAACTTCTTGCGAAGCCCTTCCAGAATGTATCTCTGAAAATTATGTGCAACGAATAGTCCTCAAACGCGATTCGTAAATATATTTTGTTGGCGCCAGAAAGACTTGGCGTTTTTGAGCACGATCACGTAGAGACCAGAATCAGTGATCATGAGTCCCTTGTAAACATAACGATAATGAAGTTATAAAGCGGTACAAAACGAAGAATGGAGGCGAACGTGCTCAGTAAATTGAAATGTTGAATTAGAAGTTGGACGAAAGAGAGACGAGAAGGCAGAGTGTAGAGGTAGCCAGAGGGCGGGTGGCTGCTGCGCCGTGTCTGTTGGCCGTGTGCGGCACGGCACGGCAAGTCTCACTTTCTGGGAAGCACTGGCGCCCGCCCAAAGCCGCCAGCGGCCAGCAGCCGGTGGCCGCCGCCTGAGCGATAGCTCAGAGACCAGACACAGGCGCGAACGTGGCAGCCAGCAGGCGCAGGTCCAAGGTCGTAGGGGTGAGCGGGAGAAGGGGTTAGTTCCGTAGGGATCATGACCTCCTCCTCCCCCCCCCCCCCAAAAAAAAGAAATACTACAGCCGTTGTGCGTTATCATTTCGTGCCGCCCATGTTTTGGATACTTTTGTTATACTACTCGTAGTTGCCTGGGCCATTGTCCGGCTTCAGAGGGGAGGTTTCCACATCTACATCCATACTCCGCAAGCCACCTGACGGTGTGTGGCGGAGGGCACCTTGAGTACCTCTGTCGGTTCTCCCTTCTATTCCAGTCTCCTATTGTTCGTGGAAAGAAAGATTGTCGGTATGCCTCTGTGTGGGCTCTAATCTCTCTGATTTTATCCTCATGGTCTCTTCGCGAGATATACGTGGGAGGGAGCAATATACTGCTTGACTCCTCGGTGAAGGTATGTTCTCGAAACTTCAACAAAAGCCCGTACCGAGCTACTGATCGTCTCTCCTGCAGAGTCTTCCACTGGAGTTTATCTATCATCTCCGTAACGCTTTCGCGATTACTAAATGACCCTGTAACGAAGCACGCTGCTCTCCGTTGGATCTTCTCTATCTCTTCTATCAACCCTATCTGGTACGGATCCCACACTGCTGAGCAGTATTCAAGCAGTGGGCGAACAAGCGTACTGTAACCTACTTCCTTTGTTTTCGGACTGCATTTCCTTAGGATTCTTCCAATGAATCTCAGTCTGGTATCTGCTTTACTGACGATGAACTTTATATGATCATTCCATTTTAAATCACTCCTAATGCGTACTCCCAGATAATTTATGGAATTAACTGCTTGCAGTTGCTGACCTGCTATATTGCAGCTAAATGATAAGGGATCTTTCTTTCTATCTATGCACAGCACATTACACTTGTCTACATTGAGATTCAATTGCCATTCCCTGCACCATGCGCCAATTCGCTGCAGATCCTTCTGCATTTCAGTACAATTTTCCATTGTTACAACCTCTCGATATACTACAGCATCATCCGCAAAAAGCTTCAGTGAACTTCCTATGTTATCCACAAGGTCATCTATGTATATTGTGAATAGCAACGGTTCTACGACACTCCCCTGCGGCACACCTGAAATCACTCTTACTTCGAAAGACTTCTCTCCATTGAGAATGACATACTGCGTTCTGTTATTTAGGAACTCTTCAATCCAATTACATAATTGGTCTGATAGTCCATATGCTCTTACTTTGTTCATTAAACGACTGTGGGGAACTGTATCGAGCGCCTTGCGGAAGTCAAGAAACACAGCATCTAACTCTGAACCCGTGTCTATGGCCCTCTGAGTCTCGTGGACGAATAGCGCGAGCTGGGTTTCACACGACCGTCTTTTTCGAAACCCATGCTGATTCCTACAGAGTAGATTTCTAGCCTCCAGAAAAGTCATTATACTCGAACATAATACGTGTTGCAAAATTCTACGACTGATCGACGTTAGAGATATAGGTCTATAGTTCTGCACATCTGTTCGACGTCCCTTCTTGAAAACGGGGATGACCTGTGCCCTTTTCCAATCCTTTGGAACGCTACGCTCTTCTAGAGACCTACGGTACACCGCTGCAAGAAGGGGGGCAAGTCCCTTTGCGTACTCTGTGTAAAATCGAACTGGTATCCCATCAGGTCCAGCGATTTTAATTGTTTCTCTATCCCTCTGTCGTCTATTTCGATATCTACCATTTTGTCATCTGTGCGACAATCTAGAGAAGGAACTACAGTGCAGTCTTCCTCTGTGAAACAGCTTTGGAAAAAGACATTTAGTATTTCGGCCTTTAGTGTGTCATCGTCTGTTTCAGTACGATTTTGGTCACAGAGTGTCTGGACATTTTGTTTTGATCCACCTACCGCTTTGACATAAGACCAAAATTTCTTAGGATTTTCTGCCAAGTCAGTACATAGAACTTTACTTTCGAATTCATTGAACGTCTCTCGCTTAGCCCTCCTCACACTACATTTCGCTTGGCGTAATTTTTGTTTCTCTGCAAGGCTCTGGCTATGTTTACGTTTACTGTGAAGTTCCCTTTGCTTCCGCAGCAGTTTTCTAACTCGGTTGTTGTACCACGGTGGCTCTTTTCCATCTCTTACGATCTTGCTTGGCATCATCTAACGCATGTTGTACGATGGTTTTGAACTTTGTCCACTGATCCTCAACACTATCTGTACTTGAGACAAAACTTTTGTGTTGAGCCGTCAGGTACTCTGAAATCTGTTTTTTGTCACATTTGCTAAACAGAAAAATCTTCCTACCTTTTTTAATATTTCTATTTACTGCTGAAATCATCGATGCCGTAACCGCTTTATGATCGCCGATTCCCTGTTCTGCGTTAACTGTTTCAAACAGTTCGGGTCTGTTTGTCACCAGAAGGTCTAATATGTTATTGCCAAGAGTCGGTTCTCTGTTTAACTGCTCAAGGTAGTTTTCAGATAAAGCACTTAAAAAAAATTCACTGGATTCTTTGTCCCTGCCACCCGTTATGTACGTTTGAGTCTCCCTGTCTATATCCGGCAAATTAAAATCTCCACCCAGAACTATAACATGGTGGGGAAATCTACTGTTTTTCAGCCTGGAGGTAATGGGCTAGTTTTTCCCTAATCCTCTTAAATGGTTTGCGGCCAGAATCTACATAGTTGGCTTGCAGAGAGAGTAATTTCCCGCTGGTGGCTGGTGTTCCCAACACCCATTGCAGAAAAAAAATCCTGCTAGAAGGCAGCACCTTACAGAAGCGCTGTAAATGGCAGCACGAAAGGGCCAATGAGAATGCCTACACTCTGGTCCTGACTCTGATTGGCTGAAGGGGCCTACAGTTAAATAACTGCGAGGATCTATCTCAGAGCTCGCAAAATGGATGAGTCGGCCGGAAGCCCTCGTGGGATTGAGGTGACAAATGGTGGGCCCTCTGGGGCGGAGCTTGTCAAGTGCGGAGTTGTCGATCCACCGTAATCAACGAGGTTGCTTTCCCGGTACGGTAAGCCTACAGAGCGAAAGTGCGCTCCTGTGCACGGACGTCGCGTCTTGCTGAGGCACGTTCCGCTCTGCTCGGCGCGAGTGTTCCGGAGCGGTGAGCGCGGGTTGTGAGAGCAGCCTAGTCAGGCACAAGCGACCGACTTGGCCAGGGTTAATTCGTGACAATTAACTTCGTTTGTTGCCGTGTAAATCTGAGTGTGGTGTTTTTGTGAGACACTGACATTGAACCGTATTGTTGCTTCGTCGTGTGAAGATTATCGACGGGAGTTGTTAGGGGACACCTGTGGAAGGTGTATGAGCTGTCTGCTGTGAAAGTAATTACAGTCCAGTCATCGAATCTCGGAATCTTTATCATAGTAGTTGGACTGGATTGCTGCGCAGCTTTTAATTATTGGCTTTCGAATGGTGAGACGTTTAGCCCTGTCTCACGGGTCAAGGCGAGACTGGCGACCCTTTCTTTTGCTGGTTTTACATGTGTAGCGGTGTAAGAAATTAATATGGGCCGTCAGCAAAGGTTTCCGATTAAATGTACGGAGCAGTACTTCGCGTAATTTGTTTCGCGCTTCTTACATCGCCCAGAGTGAGAATAAGGTAGAATGAATTGGAAAGTCAAGGGATTTTATAGAAATTGGAGCTACTTTTAGCACTGCATACTTTTCTATGACGACCAGCCGATGTGGATGGGTTTGTGGCGTGAACGCTAATAATCCAGTAACATTCATGGCTCTGAACACTGTGGGACTTAACTGCTGAGATCATCAGTCCCCTAGACTTAGAACTACTTAAAGCTAACTAATAAGGACATCACACACATCCATGCCCGAGGCAGGATTCGAACCTGCGACCGTAGCAGCAGCGCGGTTCCGGACTGAAGCGCCTAGAACCGCTCGGCCACAATGGCCGGCTAGTAACATTCATCTCCGAAAACTTTTAGCACAGTCGAATTATCATGATACCTCAGTGTCTTTTCGTTGCAGTCTGTGGTATTACGTTCGAACAATCTGTATATTTTTATATTGCGTGTTTTCGGTAGCTCCTACTGTCCACCACGTCAAGTGCAATTTGGTGCGCAGCATAATTGATGGGTACTCCATTTGACGTTTTGGGCGTAATGTCATGACCAAAGATTGTGTGTATGTTGACAGGATCTTTGTTTTGGTCTTGTTTGGTCTTCAGAAGCAATTAAAGTGACCGATGAAACAGACAAAATGGCTCTGAGCACTATGGGACTTAACATCTATGGTCATCAGTTCCCTAGAACTTAGAACTACTTAAACCTAAGTAACCTAAGGACATCACACAACACCCATTCATCATGAGGCAGAGAAAATCCCTGACCCCGCCGGGAATCGCACCCGGTAACCCGGGCGCGGCAAGCGAGAACGCTACCGCACGACCACGAGCTGCGGACTGAAACAGACACACTACTGCCTCTTGTGGACACTAGTCAGTTTCTTGCGGACGTTAGTCAGTTCTTTCCTGACGATGGCCCAATAAGCCGAAAACAGATTCGAAACGCCGGCCGGAGTGGCCGAGCGTTTCTAGGCGCTACAGTCTGGAACCGCGCGACCGCTACGGTCGCAGGTTCGAATCCTGCCTCGGGCATAGACGTATGTGATGTCCTTAGGTTAGTTAGGTTTAAGTAGTTCTAAGTTCTAGGGGACTGATGACCATAGATGTTAAGTCCCATAGTGCTCAAAGCCATTTCTTTCTTCTGTGAGCTTCGTAAGACGGCTCTGCTGCTTTGGAAACAGCCTGCTGCTGTTGACTCAGCCACACAACACCCAACCCATGTAGATTCACAGAAACATGGCACACGCAACAATTCTAAAGAAAAACAGCAAAATTAGAATATAGATGTAATCGGGGGTGAAACGGCATTGTCAGAAATGTGTGAATAAACAGTCTGCAGTGCCTTACGGTTTGCTGTTTACAGCGCAGCCACACATCGCAACTGACGCTCCAGGCGCATGACTAACGCGTAACCATTTTCTGTTTCACCTTATGGCATATCAGTTTAGCTTCCTATAAATATTTTAATCTCTAGCAGAGTAGTTTTTATGTTAAACTGGCTGCAAGCGGCCACGCTCTGCTGTAGCTCAGTCTAATCAAATGGAAAAGAAAGAGAAGAGAAACCACACCTTTCCAATGTGTGTGGAAATCGGGTATACGTCCTCACCTCCTTGCCTCCCCTGTCTCTGCCCATGTGCCTCTTTCCCTTTCTTTGTCCACATCCTCCTCCTTCCACTTCTCTCTCTCCATCAACTCCTGCTCCTTTCTCTCTGTCCCCCTCTCTCTCCATCTCCTCCTTCTCGTTTTCTAAGTCCATTCTCTCCCACCCTTCTGTTTGTGTCCTCTTGCCCCCTCTCTGACCTTTATTATTATTGCAAATTCAGATCCTGTAGTATTATAGCCATAAAACAATAAGCCATAAATAAAACTTTGAATCGAAACGTTGTTAACAAACAGGAAAGTTGGGTTTATGGCTTATTGTTTTATGACATTACACACACATACACAAAACACATACACATGTGTCTAAACGTTTCTTACTGTAACGTGTAAAAATTTGAAGTAAATCGGAAAGGTACATTTTGAGGTTTTTGAAAACAAAGGTATCTCATATATTAGAAATCAACGTTGAGACAAAATTTCAAAGAAATCGGTCTAGAGCATTCGGAGATATATGATTTTGAACAAACGAATATCACATTTTTATTCATGTAGATAATGACTTTCGGTAAAAGCTTCCGTGGAGTAGAGCTTAGTATTGGGACGCTGCTGAGGAGAATTTGCCACGTTATTGTTCTGGAAATACCGTGCAACAGGTGCGGAACTTACACTCCGTGAGGCCGACTATGAAGCTGCAACTAGAAGTTTAGCTACGACGCTTGCGAGGTGATATCGCGTCGAAAAACTATGCCATACAACAGTGCGTGCATGAAATGCCACGGGGTGACACACGTGACATCCATTGACGTGTGGTATCGTATTTTTTCCTCGCCTCTCTTCTGCCGTACGGTTGGTCCGCTTTCTCCTACCGTGGCACGCGGCCTACAGGGAAGATGCGCCCACCGTCACTTTGGTGGCGTGAGCAGCGGTCGGCGGCAGTGGCGGTGGGCAAACGTGTCAGAGCGCAGGTCAGCTCCTGTGCCAGCGTGGGCGCCCACTGCCGTCTGCGTGTGTCACGTCCCGGAGAGCGTCGCAGCCAGGTCCGTAGTTCGCTAGAAGGCTGCTGGGACGTAATCGGGACGGTGTGACGTGCATCAATCCCGGCCGCACCTGCCCGCTCGTCATGTCTCCTACTGTGGGCACCGAAGCCGGTCCCCACTACCCAGGAGTGTTTCTGCGGTGTTCTGCAGACCGCGGCCGTGGAAATTTGGGCCGAGGAAATGTGTAGTAATCCCGGTGGCCAACCTGCGCAACTTGCCCGCGGACGGAAGAGACGAGGATTCTTAGGTGATGTAATGATGAAAAGGACTGAAGGTACTCGAACAAGAACTCTAATGCCAAATTTTGTACGCCTGGGAGTGATAAATTATTTTACTTTCTGACGGACGCAATCGCAAAATTTTACTTGTGATCATATCTTCAGAAACCATAAAAACCAAATTACAAGCATGGAGCTGGCCGGCGTGGCCGAGCGGTTCTAGGCGCTCCAGTCTGGAACCGCGCGACCGCTACGGTCGCAGGTTCGAATCCTGCCTCGGGCATGGATGTGTGTGATGTCCTTAGTTAGGTTTAAGTAGTTCTAAGTTCTAGGGGACTGATGACCTCAGAAGTTAAGTCCCATAGTGCTCAGAGCCATTTCAACCATACAAACATGGAACTTGTACTTGACGATACTTTAAAATGGTTCAAATGGCTCTGACCACTATGGCACTTAACTTCTGAGGTCATCAGTCCCCTAGGACTTAGAACTACTTAAACCTAACTAACCTAAGGACATCACACACATCCATGCCCGAGGCAGGATTCGAACCTGCGACAGTAGCGGTAGCGCGGTTACAGACTGAAGTGCCTAGAACCGCTCGGCCACACCACCCGGCTTTTGGAAATCGTTAGGGCATTCAGTATTCCGAGATCCGCAGTTTCAAGGGTGTGTCGAGAATAGGATATTTCAGTTATTACCTCTCACAACAGACAATGCAGTGGCCGACGGTCTTCACTTAACGACCGAGAGCAGCCGTGTTTGCCCAGATTTGTCAGCGCTAACAGGCAAGCAACACTAAATGTGGGACGTACGACGAACGTATCCGTGTCGACGGTGCGGCGAAATTTGCCGTTAATGGGCTATGGTAGCAGAGCAGACGACCGACACGAGTTCGTTTGCTAATAAGCGCGACATGGCCTGCAGCGCACCTCCTGGACTCGTGACCATATCGGTTGGACCTTAGAGGGCTGGAAAAACGTGGCGTGGTCAGGCAAATCGCACAGACCCCACGATGCCTTGGACCCAAGTTGTCATCAAGGCACAGTGCGAGCTGGTGGCGGCTCGATAATGGTGTGCGCTGTGTTTACATGGAATGGACTGGGTCCTCGGGTCCAACTGAGCCGATCATTGACTAGAAGCTGATATGTTCGGCTATTTTGAGACCATTTTCAGCCATTCATGGACTTCATATTCTCGCCGGCCGGAGTGGCCGTGCGGTTCTAGGCGCTACAGTCTGGAACCGAGCGACCGCTACGGTCGCAGGTTCGAATCCTGCCTCGGGCATGGATGTGTGTGATGCCCTTAGGTTAGTTAGGTTTAACTAGTTCTAAGTTCCAGGGGACTGATGACCTCAGATGTTAAGTCCCATAATGCTCAGAGCCATTTGAACCATTTGAGCAAAGCAACAGTCGCAGCCCCTCTCAGTACCCACACATTCTTGGCGACGCGTGGCGTGCGAGGCAAAGTACTTCATACATTTACTCGGAAACATTTACTGGCGGAATCGGAATAATCCTTTGTATGACACACTAAATAAGGGCCGCTTTGGGCCTCGAGACAGAATTATAATTGACACTACTCCTAAATCAATAGTTAAAGCCCTGTACCTATCTAACTGGTAGAATTCCGAGCCCGACGGCTGGACTGGAAAATATTTACCGCTAACAAAATGGTTCAAATGGCTTTGAAGACGACGGGACTTAACTTCTGAGGTCATCAGTCGCCTAGAACTTAGAACTACTTAAACCTAACTAACCTAAGGACATCACACACATCCATGCCCGAGGCAGGATTCGAAGCTGCGACCGTAGCAGCAGCCCGGTACAGACTGAAGCGCCTGCCGGCCATTGTGGCCTGCGGTTCTAGGCGCTTCAGTCTGGAACGGCGTGACCGCTACGGTCGCAGGTTCGAATCCTGCCTCGGGCATGGATGTCTGTGATGTCCTTAGGTTAGTTAGGTTTAATTAGTTCTAAGTTCTAGGCGACTGATGACCTCAGAAGATAAGTCGCATAGTCCTCAGAGCCATTTGAACTGAAGCGCCTAGAACCGCTCGGCCACAGCGGCCGGCTGTTGCTTTGCACTGCGCTACAGAAGCTACGGCAACGAACGAAGGCAACGTTTGAGAGTAAAATAATCTGTGCTGGAGAAGCTACCATTAACGCAGAAGAAGTATGTGAATTTCGTAAACCAAAATATCTAGAGAGCGAACCAAGGGCGCTATTTTTTTTAACGAGCCTAAGTTTCCAAAATATACATATACAAACATGAAGTTTGAGCTGAACACCAGTTTAAAAATGGTTCAAATGGCTCTGAGCACTATGGGCCTTAACAGCTATGGTCATCAGTCCCCTAGAACTTAGAACTACTTAAACCTAACTAACCTAAGGACATCACACACATCCATGCCCGAGGCAGGATTCGAAAGGATCATCACGAGGCAGACCAGTTTAAAGCATGCAGCGTCTGGCGTTGTAAAGGCAGGATTTCCACAAGATTATATTTGTCTCGAAGTAGTGTTGGAGTTACACATATTAATATACGATGTAGCTATTCTGGAGCAACGTATATAGATAAAAATACAACATATCGTTTGATAACGCTGTTGTCAATGAATGAGTCGCTGGAGTCAGTTTCAGCTTCAAAATTTCAGGAACAGTTTGGAATGGCGTGCAATGTTCATCTTCCTCTCGTCGGTAGGAAACTGGAATTCTGGTGCAGATAATGACGTCCGAAGTCGCTAACGATGACTAGAGTAGTGCCACTCGAGTCGGTAGTAACCGTTTAGAGAAGCCTGCTGGAAGAAGCGGGCGTATGTGGCGAAAACTTCGCGATTGCTATACCGTGCGCGGATGCCATGATATCTCAGAGTTTTATACGGTGAAGGGACGGCGCTGTTGATCCTGATTCGTCCGTCGCATAGGGATGTTAAGCCTTGTGATCGCCGCCGTGCTGTTCGGGAGGGCTAGGCCTTCAGCCTCTCCTGTGGTACATCTCCTTGTCATCGCAGTAACAGACGCGACACCAAACACTACATTCGTTCAACAATGGCATCTACATGGGAGTATTACAAATAGCACTTGACACTCACAAATCGCGAAAGACATGAGCCAGTGATTCTCAATTAAAGAATAACCTTCCCGATTATGTGAATTAATCTCTCCTGGACCTCCCAATCTGCAATGACGTAAGTCTGTAGTTCCATGGTCAATGATCTGTAAATTATTTCATTTTCTCTTCGAAACGTTTGCGATTGTACATTGATATGAGAGAGAAGGTGGTTGTTTCACAATACGAAGCAAAAAGCGGGATTGTGAAAGAGCTTAAAGTTTTTGATATACGCTTCTTTGATTAACTTTGATCGCTACCTAGGTTGTACAGTTGAAGAAGCACTGATACGGCTTTTCTAAAGGGCACGTAGAGTGGCACCCTGACAGTATCATATGCGCCGTCCTCCAGTGTGTTTTGTCCTCTGACCAGCCGTCCTAGTGTGACACCCCACTACGCGCGACATTTCGTGGACGCAGTGGGCCGCCACTCCATTACGCTAATGAAGGCCGTCGGTTGTTGCTGACAATTCGCACGCGGGAGCGACATCCTGCTTCTGAAGCCACGCTTCGGTGCTTCAGCGCTTCACTCCGCGTGACGGCTCTTCATTCGGACGTTTCTCCTCAAATGTGAAGACAATTTCGTACTGACGTGGACTGACAAATATTGTCTAAATGTCTTAGTTAAAACAAGCTCTCCCTTTTCTCGTAGCGCCGGTTCCTAGTTACTTTGCGTATCTGACTCAAATCTACTGCTAGGACTTCGTTGTTGTTCGCAAATTTTCGTTCTTCTAAAACATAATTTTCCTAAGGTGAGCCACAACCGTTGTGTAATACTGTTTTTGAGGAGACTGTACGGATGTCGTCTTCTTTGCAATACCTTTACAGCGGTTCGTGGCGTGGGAGACATCCGATATACACTGCCTGACCACAAGTACTGTATGCGGGGACCTAGTCGTGCACTTTAATGTGGGTTGTGCCCACCCTTTGCCTGTATGGCGGCATTAACTTTGCTGGGGACACTTCCAATGAAGTGTCTTAATGGGGTGGACGAATGGCATACCACACACCCTCAGCAGCAGAAACCAGAGACGGTGGTGATGTTGGACGGTGGGGCCAGGAGGGAAGCCCCAATGGATATACACTACTGGCCATTAAAATTGCTACACCAAGAAGAAATGCAGATGATCAACGGGTATTCATTGGACAAATATATTATACTAGAACTGACAAGTGATTACATTTTCACGCAATTTGCGTGCATAGATCCTGAGATATCAGTACCCAGAACAACCACCTCTGGCCGTAATAACGGCCTCGATACGCCTGGGCATTGAGTCAAACAGAGCTTGGATGGCGTGTACAGGTACAGATGGCCATGCAGCTTCAACACGATACCACAGTTCATCAAGAGTAGTGACTGGCGTATTGTGACGAGCCAGTTGCTCGGCCACCATTGACCAGACGTTTCCAATTGGTGAGAGATCTGGAGAATTTCCTGGCCAGGGCAGCAGTCGAACATTTTCTGTATCCAGAAAGGCCCGTACAGGACCTGCAACATGCGGTCGTGCATTATCCTGCTGAAATGTAGGGTTTCACAGGAATCGAATGAAGGGTAGGGACACGGGCTGTAACACATCTGAAATGTAACGTCCACTGTTCAAAGTGCCGTCAGTGTGAACAAGAGGTGACCGAGACGTGTAACCAATGGCACCCCATACCATCACGTCGGATGATACGCCAGTATGGCGATGACGAATACACGCTTCCAATGTGCGTTCACCGCGATGTCGCCAAACACGGATGCGTTCATCATGATGCTGTAAACAGAACCTGGATTCACCCGAAAAACTGACGTTTTGCCATTCGTGCACCCAGGTTCGTTGTTGAGTATACCATCTCATGCGCTCCTGTCTGTGATGCAGCGTCAAGGGTAATCGCAGCCACGATCTCCGAGCTGATAGTCCATGATGCTGCAATCGTGGCGATATCTTATGAACAGCACGTTGCAAGACATCCCAGTTATGCCCAATAATGTTCATGTCTGGGGAGTCTTTAAACTCAGAAGGGTGTTCCTGGAGCCACTCTGTAGCAATTCTGGACGTATAGCGTGTCGCATTGTTCTATTGGAACTGCGCAAGACCGTCGGAATGCATAGGGGACATGAATAGATGGAGGTGATCAGACAGGATGCTTACGAACGTGGCACCTGTCTCTGCCGAACCTAGACGTATCAGGGGTCCCATATCCAACTGCACACGCCCCACTCCATTACAGAGCCTCCACCAGCTTGAACAGCCCCTGCTGACATGCATGGATTCATGAGATTGTCTCCATACCCGTACTCGTCCATCTGCTCGATACAATTTGAAACCAGACTCGTCTGACCAGGCAACATCTCTCCAGTCATCAACAGTCCAATGTCGGTGTTGACGGGCCCAGGCGAAGGTTCAAATGGCTCTAAGCACTATGGGACTTGGCATCTGAGGTCATCAGTCCCGTAGACTTAGAGCTACTTAAACGTAACGAACCTACGGACATCACAGACATCCATGCCCGAGGCAGGATTCGAACCTGCGACCGTAGTGGTCGCGCGGTTCGAGACTGAAGCGCCTGGAACCGCTCGGCCACAGCAGCCGGCCCCAGGCGAAGCGCAAAGCTTTGTGTCGTGCAATTGTCAAGCGTACACGAGTAGGCCTTAGCCTCCGGAAACCCGTATCGATGACGTTTCGTTGAATGGTTCGCACACTTCTTGATGTCTCAGAATTCAAATCTGCAATATTTTGCGGAAGGGTTGCACTTCTGTCACGGTGAATGATCCTCTTCAGTCGCCGTTAGTCCCGTTCTGCAGGATCTTTTTCCGGCCGCAGCGATGCCGGAGATTTGATGTTTTACCGGATTCCTGATATTCGTGGTACACTCGTGAAATGGTCGTACGGGGAAATATCCACTTCATGGCTAACTCGGAGTTCCTGTGTCCCATCGCTCGTGCGCTTAGTAACACTACGTTCAAACTCACTTAAATCTTGATAACATGCCCCTGCAGCAGCAATAACCGATCTAACAACTGCGCCAGACACTTGTCTCATGTAAACGTTGCCGACTGCAGCGCCGTATTCTGCCTATTTACATATCTCTGTATTTGAATACGTAGTCCTACACCAGTTTATTTGGCACTTCAGTGTATTTGCAAAAGAAGCAGCGTCATGTTTGCTTGTATTTTGTTCACGCTAGTGTTTTTAATTTTCCGCCAGAAGGGTCTGGTGTGTCCATGATTGTCCTAGTAGGGAAACAAACTGTTGTCACTGTGGGAGTTTGTGCTGTGTTGTTTGTAAATAAACGAGACAGCATAGTTTCGCGTACGCCACGTCGATGTAACGGATCAAAATTGTACAGTATTCTGTAGTTCAACTGCATCCATCGCTTAATGTATAGGAGTTCAGACCAGAAGCTTTTCTTCCTTTGAGTATATTTCATTGCTGTACATTTTTCCTTCTTGCAGAAGGGTATATACGAGGGCAGTTCAATAAGTAATGCAACACTTTTTTTTCTCGGCCAATTTTGGTTGAAAAACCGGAAATTTCTTGTGGAATATTTTCAAACATTCCCGCTTCGTCTCGTATAGTTTCATTGACTTCCGACAGGTGGCAGCGCTGTACGGAGCTGTTAAAATGGCGTCTGTAACGGATGTGCGTTGCAAACAACGGGCAGTGATCGAGTTTCTTTTGGCGGAAAACCAGGGCATCTCAGATATTCATAGGCGCTTGCAGAATATCTACGGTGATCTGGCAGTGGACAAAAGCACGGTGAGTCGTTGGGCAAAGCGTGTGTCATCATCGCCGCAAGATCAAGCAAGACTGTCTGATCTCCCGCGTGCGGGCCGGCCCTGCACAGCTGTGACTCATGCAATGGCGGAGCGTGCGAACACACTCGTTCGAGATGATCGACGGATCACCATCAAACAACTCAGTGCTCAACTTGATATCTCTGTTGGTAGTGCTGTCACAATTGTTCACCAGTTGGGATATTCAAAGGTTTGTTCCCGCTGGGTCCCTCGTTGTCTAACGGAACACCATAAAGAGCAAAGGAGAACCATCTGTGCGGAATTGCTTGCTCGTCATGTGGCTGAGGGTGACAATTTCTTGTCAAAGATTGTTACAGGCGATGAAACATGGGTTCATCACTTCGAACCTGAAACAAAACGGCAATCAATGGAGTGGCGCCACACCCACTTCCCTACCAAGAAAAAGTTTAAAGCTATACCCTCAGCCGGTAAAGTCATGGTTACAGTCTTCTGGGACGCTGAAGGGGTTATTCTGTTCGATGTCCTTCCCCATGGTCAAACGATCAACTCTGAAGTGTATTGTGCTACTCTTCAGAAATTGAAGAAACGACTTCAGCGTGTTCGTAGGCACAAAAATCTGAACCAACTTCTCCTTCTTCATGACAACGCAAGACCTCACACAAGTCTTCGCACCCGAGAGGAGCTCACAAAACTTCAGTGGACTGTTCTTCCTCATGCACCCTACAGCCCCGATCTCGCACCGGATTTCCATATGTTTGGCCCAATGAAGGACGCAATCCGTGGGAGGCACTACGCGGATGATGAAGAAGTTATTGATGCAGTACGACGTTGGCTCCGACATCGATCAGTGGAATGGTACCGTGCAGGCATACAGGCCCTCATTTCAAGGTGGCGTAAGGCCGTAGCATTGAATGGAGATTACGTTGAAAAATAGTTTTGTGTAGCTAAAAGATTGGGGAATAACCTGGTGTATTTCAATGCTGAATAAAACAACCCCTGTTTCAGAAAAAAAATGTGTTGCATTACTTATTGAACTGCCCTCGTATATTTAACTTCGCCCCAGTCTGCTGTAAAGGAAGATGAGCACCTCCATGCGGATACAAAAGTGAAGACGTTTTTTTCCCCATGCTGCAGCGCGCCTTGGCATGGACGTCTCCTGTTACTCTCATTAGCAGCTGCCATTAGGCGGCAATTATCTGCCATATGCGGTGCCTGCCTCTGACGCGACCAGCTGCGCGACTGCTTTCACTGCAGGCTCTCAGGGCATGTGCGACGGTTCCTGGCCTAATTTTTAATTCTCGCGCTTGTATGTGTGATGCCGTAGTCGCTCGAGGGTGCCCTAGAGTGTGCCTTTCGCAGCCGTGGCCATTGGTATGATATTAGGCAAGTGCAAGCTCTGTTATTCGAACTTCGGCTGCTATTGTGCTTTAGGGATTCGTGGCACCGATTTCATTTTTCCTCGAGCATATTGTATTTCAGAAAGCCCCTGATGCTTAAGACCAGCAGAGATTTGCGCAGCTTTACATCTGCAGTGTTGACATCAAGGTAGCGCTTGAGCAGCCTTCTGGCGTTATGGTCTCGCCATTAACAATAATGCCTATATCATTGTGAGAACAAACAGTTCGTGACGTTACGGGGGTGGAATCTGACCTTTATAGCGATTTAGATTTCTGTGTTGTCGGTACGTTTCTTATGAGAGTTTTCGTTAGTGAGTATTCGCACAGGACAAAAATTAATTCCCCTCCTCTTCCACCCCTACGCCAGTGTCGTTTAATAACTACCCCAGCCGTGACGATGCCCTCAGTTTGGCGAATAAGACAGTCCACAAGTTTCTACAGGTGTGCCGTGGCCCGCTGAAGCTATTCACTGATGATTAGAGCTCGTGTTTTTGTTATTCTATTCGTCCTCAGGCTGGTCTGATGCTACTCTTCACCCGAAGCTGCTTCGTGCGAGACTCTTCATCTTAAGTTCTGCCACAAATTTATTTTCCCCTGTTTAGATTCGGTACTGCCTCATTAGTTATTCAATCTACCCATCTAATGTTCAGCATTCTCGCGTATCAGTACATTTCCAAAGCTTCTATTCTGTTAATGTCTGAACTGTTTATGGTCCACGTTCCACTTCTCTACAATGCTACCTTCCAGACAAATACCTCCAGAAAAGACTTCCTAACAGTTAAATTTACATTAGATATTAGCAAGTTCCTGTTTTTCAGAAATACATTTCATGCTATTGGCATTCTGCATTTTGTGTCCTCTCTGCTTCACTCATCATGAGTTATTTTGCTGCCAAGTAGTCTAAAAATGGTTCAAATGGCTCTGAGCACTATGGGACTTAACATCTGTGGTCATCAGTCCCCTAGAACTTAGAACTACTTAAACCTAACTAACCTAAGGACATCACACACATCCATGCCCGAGGCAGGATTCGAACCTGCGACCGTAGCAGTCCCGTGGTTCCGAACTGCATCGCTAGAACCGCACGGCCACCGCGGCCGGCCCAAGTAGTCTATTTCTTTTAGTGTCTTATTTACGAATCTAATTCACTCAGCATCACCTGTTTTAATTCTACTACATTCCATTTTTTGTTAAAGTTCATCTTATAACCTCTTTTCAAGAAACGATCCAGTCCGTTCAACTGCTCTTGCAATTCCTTTGCTGTCCCTGACAGAATTATAGTGTCAGCGCCAAAGCTCAGAGTTTTTATTCCTTTCCAAATTTCTCTCTGTGTTCCTTTACTTGGTGTTCAATGTACAGACTGGATAATATCGGGGATAGGCCACAACATCAACTCACTCCCTTCTCAATTACTGCATCCCTTACGTGTCTTTCGAATCTTGTAACTGCAGTCTGGTTTCTGTACAAGTTGCAGTGCAAATATCCTTTCCCTCTCTGTATTTTATCGTTGTACGGCAAGTTGAAAAAGAAAGAGAAAGAGGGAGAGAGAGAGAGGGAGATTTATAGGTGCATAAGATAAACCCCATCCCTCAAAAATATTTCTCTCTTTCATAGCTCCTCTGTGCTACCACAGATGACGTGTCACTGATGTCATTGCCGGCCGCGGTGGCCGTGCGGTTCTAGGCGCTTCAGTCCGGAACCGCGTGACTGCTACAGTCGCAGGTTCGAATCCTGCCTCGGGCATGGATGTGTGTGATGTCCTTAGGTTAGTTAGGTTTAATTAGTTCTAAGTTCTAGGGGACTGATGACCACAGATGTTAAGTCCCATAGTGCTCAGAGCCATTTGAACCATTTGAACTGATGTCATTTGTACTAAGACTGCAGTACACGCGAGGTGCCTGTTTGGTTCCACCGCCCTGAGTGGAATGCAGAAGTTGTAATAAGTCTTCACCAATAGGTTCTCAGCTATATGTCCAAATAACCATACTCGCTAATAAAGTCTTAACCTGACACCGACCGCGGCAGACAATATATCTGTTCTCCGAGGCTTCCCAAACAGCTCTGATCTTACAGCCGAACCAATTTCCCCGCCATTCAAGTTAAGGGGGGTAGGACGTCAAACGAGCGGACTTGGAGCAGGAGAGGCACCACGGACATTTTAATTTCCTCTGTCTATACTTTTACAAATAAATTCGCAAAACTTTCTCAGCATGACCATGGAGGATTCAGGATTCAGACTCATGGCAGTGGAAGTTCAAAAACATAACGAAATAATTGTTTTTTACATGTGAAATTTCATCATTTTGTCACTTACTATTGGCTGCATTTGTTGTTACAGGTACATAAGTAAGAGAGATTCTTCGATGAATTTTGCACAGCATACAAACCATACTTACAGGTGTACGAAACTCTAGAATTTATTTAATTTATCAAAAAGTGAATGAGCTGTTACATTTTAAACTTCATGTTTACAAAAAACTGAAATTTAAATTTTATAGTTAGTTACCTCAATTTTTACCACAATTTTTAATAGTTTTGGAAGATTCTAGAGTTTCATATATCTGTAAGTACGGTTTTTATGTTGTGCAAAATTCATCAAAGAATCTCTCTTACTTATTATGCAGCAATAGTAAGAGAAAAAAAATGATGAAATTTCCTATGTAAAAAAAAAATTATTTTGTTATGTTTTTGAACTTCCACTGCTATGAGTGTAACTCCTGAATCCGTCCTGGTCATGTTTACAAAGTTTTATGTATTTACTGTATATGTCAGAGTGTACACAGTAGAAATTAAAATGGCCTGTGGTGCCTCTCCTGCTCCAAGTCAACTCCTTTGACGTCCTACCTTCGTTAAGCGCGATCGGAAGACATCCGAAGTGCTTCGTATGCCTTTTCGTTTAGCAGTTGTTTATGATTCTGCTGGTCATTAATACTTTTGAAATCTGAAATGCCATGTTTAGTTTGCCTAATATTAATAACATAACATTGTCATTTTTGCGCGCAACTACTGAATGCAGCAGCCAATCGCCGAGAAGGATCTCAATTTAGGCAGTCTTTCTCACGATACCCGTGCCTAACGAGCCATCTGTCATAGGTACCTTACATCACATTACGTCATCTAGACACTTCTGCCTTCTCAACTGCTCTAAGATAGCTTCTTTCACCTGAATATGATGGCTGCAAAGGCAGAAATATTACAGTTGCTATCTTCAGGGTTTCGGATCCTGTTTCAAGCAATATTGTCAAACCCTTTCTTCAAATCAACAGTTGCTGTTACTGTGTGTTTGCCTTTCTTCAACCTGTGTTTTAAGATGGACGGTATTGCCTTGCGCCTTCGTGCAGTTGTCCAATAATGCCGTGTACAAATAGATACCGAATGAAGCCGACAGCAAACCGAACGAAAGAACAGAATACAAAAATCGTCAGAACGACCGCCAAACTTACGAGGGTTTCTAACAATACCACCACTTGCAAAGTAGATTAGAAATCAGATTAATAATGTTGCTCACGCAGCATATGTTCGCTTTATCGGGCAACAACAAAACTATTGCCTGTGGATGGTATCTTCAGAATCGAAATAATGGGGTCACTGTAAAGAAGTCATTAATTTGGAACTTATCTTGAATGGATTCCCACGTAGATTTCGTCGAAGTCGTTATGGCTCATCTTGTTGATTCTAGGGTGATTCCACTTTGGCTGCTAGAAGGTCCGGATCTGTATTTTAGCAATATTTGAAGACCTAACAAATGCGTTTTACAGGAAATTCTTAATGATCAAACAATCCCAGATCAGAACAATGGCGTGGTAGAAATAATTTTTGACTTGGTGTTCACGATCCACATTTTTAATAAACTTCTTGTAAATTCACATATACTTCTTCTTAATTGTCACATCATCAAGAAAACAATTTTGTATCAGTCTTTACATATTTAATTTCCACTTTAACCATACACAAGACTTGACTGTTCTTTTGCAGAGCGAAATAACAACATAACTTCTGCAAAGTGAAACAAAGACTGCTCTGTGCGCATTCACGACAAAACGATTACAAGTAAGTCAAAGATTATGACAGTCTCACAGAAATGAATACACACAAGAATCATATCACTGTAATATATCGATACATCGGCGTACCTACACATTAATAAAACCAAAATACATAATGAGAGAATGGTACAAGGACAATCCAAAGAGGATAAGAATTGGAAGTGCAAAAGATGATATTAGCGTAAACTGCTTGGGATTCGCTGATGATCTTGCTCTCCTAGCCAACACCGTTCAAGAAGCCAGGCAACAAGTGAAATCACTACAAGAAATAGCTGAGAAAGTAGGCCTTAGAATATCATTTGAAAAAACGGAGATTATGCTAACTGATCCACCACTTGCAAAAAAATTACAATAGGAGAACAGGAAATCAAAATTGTTGATACATTTAAATATTTAGGCGAAATAATAACAATCTAAATGAGAAGCCATCATGGCAAAATAGAATAAAAAACTGAACTACGCAAATTACTTTACGAAAACTACATACAACAAAAAAAGCCTATCTATAGATGCAAAATTAAAACACTATAAAACAGTTACACAACCAGAAATAACGTATGCAGCTGAAACTATCTTCAAAACAACTAATACAGCAGAAATTGACAGAATACTAAAAACAGAAAGAAGAATAATTAGGAAATGTATAAATAAACAGTATAAAATAAATGGACATTGGAGAATAGCATCAAATGAAACAGTATATAAGAAAATAGAACCAGTCATGAGCACAATCAGGAAGAAACGCATCTCATTCTTTGGACATCTGATGAGAACTCCAGAAAACAGAATTAGTAAAAAAATAATACAAAAATTGTGGAATAGCAAGAGCGACATTAAATGGATCACAGAAATTAAGGAAGATATAAAAGAACTTCAAATTACAGTAGATGACCTAAAAAACAAGACAGAGAAAACCAGAATACTGCAAGACGCGCAAACCAGACTACAAATGAAAATCAATAAAAGGAGTACAGGAAGAGTTGTCTCAGATGAAGAAAGAAAGAAAATATCTGAAAGAATGAAGAAATATTGGGCAGACAGCAGAGCAAAACACCTTTCACATAAGAATAGCCTCTAATAATTATATTACCTAAATATATTAAGTTATTGTCGAACCAAATTGTATCCATGTGTAACAACTTGTTTAGAACTTTGTATTTTTGACTACAGTGGTCCAATGAAGGCCATAAAATAAATAATAAATAAAACCAAATGTGAATATTGTCACAAAAATATGTCTGTTACTTCGCAGAAAAGTAGTTCGTTATTACTGGTATCGAGAACTGGGGTTGGAGTGCCGTAATGGTCGCGTAAATAAAGAACCATGACAGGTTTAGCGAGAGAACCAGAGACGCGTACCATGAAAAGTTGCGCCAAGAACCGGCGGGTCATGATCTCCGCACTGCTGCAGCAGGCGTCGCGTATTTCTCGGCTGGCGTGGGCGTAGCGGGCAGAACTGCGCGCTTGGCGCTACGGCGCTGCGCCTCATTGGCCGACAAGACGGCGCCCGGCGCGCGGCGCGCGGCGTGCGTGCCAAGTGCGTGCAGCGCCCCCGCACTGCGCCACGGCGCGGCCCCAGCGTTATGCGAGTGTGTGCGTCTGCATTGGGCAGCGGCCAGCCGGTATTTGTGGTGCATCTGACTGTTGTGAGCCCATTTCTCATCTCTGCGGAGCGGACAGCCGCAGCTTCTCGCGTTTTGTTACATGGCAGCAGCTGCAGTCGGAATTCCCCCGCCTCCAAACACACACACACACAAACACGTGTACTTCACCGGCAGTTGTTCGCTAATAGTTAACGCACGTGTTCTGTAGCCTGTCGTAATTTCTAAATGCCACGCTATAAACTTCTCTCTATTTCTGACCCTTCTGAATGCTAAATTCGGATCCACGACTGGATAAGGAAATGGTTAGCTCGCTGGTGTAACGCACGCCTAGCCGTTGACTCCATACTGAACATTTTGTAGTTTTCGTGCGACGATCGTGGGTGTTTATGCTAATAAAAGGTGGAAGACAGAACCCGGTGCAGAGACATACCCTCCTTTTCTCGAATGACACTGAGGAGGCCGTATAAATCCACGTCCTCATTTGAAGGACAGGTCACTGTGAAGCATGACTTGTTTTTTCAAATAACTTGCGGGTTTGTTGCTGAGTGACGTTGTCGACCACCGCCGATATTTCGACAGGAGCACACCCTGCCATTCTCAAGGCACAAATGCATCCTATGGAATACAACAACACGGAGATTCTGGCTTGCACGTCCAGCTATTGAGATAGTGTTATTAAGGAAACTGTTGAAATCAAAATATCAAGGAACCTTATAAACAGAGATGGTAGTTCAAAAAATGGCTCTGAGCACTATGGGACTTCTGAGATCATCAATCCCCTAGATCTTAGAACTACTTAAACCTATCTAACCTAAGGACGTCACACACATCCATGCCCGAGGCAGGACTCGAACCTGCGACCGTAGCGGTTGCGCGGTTCCGGACTGAAGCGCCTAGAACCGGTCGGCCACTCCGGCCGGTAGAGATGGTGCATTTTGTTTAAATGCTGCTTGGAATCCAGCTCTGCCTGTCATCAAAAAACAGAGGGACAAAATTAGTGCTACCTCACCTGTTGATTAATAGTCACTATCGATATTTCTGATGTTCGTTTTCTTTGGTTATGTGTTGACTCTGCGGTTACTTGTTCTGTGTGTGGTGTCTTCCTTGTTTCTCCTCTGTGAACCGAGGTATTAAATTCCCTTATACATTACTTCCTCCTTCCATTTGTGCCTTGATAATGGCAGGGTGTGCTCCTGTCGAAATATCGGCGGTGGTCGACGACGTCACCCGGCAGCAAACCCGTAAGTTATTTGAACATTCAATTCGACGGGAAAAGTTAAGGTCTCACTTGTTTTGTCCTCGGAGATGTGGGGTCATGCGAAGACTAGGTCGCAGCCTGAGACAATATGCGACGCTTGAGCCGTTGATTACGAACGTAATTTTTGTAGACGGAGCCGCGTCACTTCTGAGACTGGTGTGTTAAACAAAACCCCACGTCTTACCACCTACATCCTGCAACTCTACCGTCAGACTCCTGTATGTTTAGAGCTCCAAGAACCTCCCGCAAATATTTAAATCTGCACATCTTTCAGCCACTTTGGCTGCTTTTCACTCAAATGCGGGCACTTTTATTGATCATGGAGCCCTTCTACAGATAATCGCATTTCTATGGAAAGTAATAGGTTCTTCCACAAATTATCACTTTATTTCCAACTTAAATGTTACCGAAAAAAGAACTGACGTCATAGGAAGGTATGTATTGAGCAAACCTAGCAGACGCGTAGCACAGCAGTCATTGTTCATTGCGAATTCCCCTGCACTTCTCGTCTTAGTGAGATTACTGAAACCCAACCTATAATGTCCCACCTTCGTAGCAAACACCTCTATTCCAAGGATCTGGTGGAAACTGCGGGAGGCCGTCTCTTGCTCCATCATCAACAGAGGCCACGATCCTCGGGTGGTGTCTATTGTATCAGACTAGAATAAGCGTAAAAAGACTTCCCCAATTTAAGTCTCAAACGGATAATTCCCCCCGTGAATCCTCGTCTCAACCCAACAGGTTGAAAGCAGACGTTGCACGTTGACAGTGACATAATACACACTGTTAATGTTCTAAATACAGGGTGTTTCAAAAATAATACACTACTGGCCATTAAAAATGCTACACCACGAAGATGATGTGCTACAGACGCGAAATTTAACCGACAGGAAGAAGATGCTGTGATTTGCAAATGATTAGCTTTTCAGAGCATTCACACAAGGTTGGCGCCGGTGGCGACACCTACAACTTACTGACATGAGGAAAGTTTCCAACCGATTTCTCATACACAAACAGCAGTTGACCGGCGTTGCCTGGTGAAACGTTTAGTGATGCTTCGTGTAAGGAGGAGATAAAGGTCGGATTGTAGCCTATCGCGATTGCTGTTTATCGTGTCGCGACATTACTGCTCGCGTTGGTCGAGAGCCAGTGACTGTTAGCAGAATATGGAATCGGTGGGTTCAGGATGGTAATACGGAACGCCGTGCTGGATAACAACGGCCTCGTATCACAAGCAGTCGAGATGACAGGCGTCTTATCCGCCTGGCTGTAACGGATCGTGCAGCCACGACTCGATCCCCGAGTCAACAGATGGGGACGTTTGCAAGACAACAACCATCTGCACGGACAGTTCGACGACGTTTGCAGCAGCATGGACTATCAGCTCGGAGACCGTGGCTGCGGTTACGCTTGACGCTGCATCACAGACAGGAGCGCCTGCGATGGTGTACTCAACGACGAACCTGGGTGCACGAATGGCAAAACGTAATTTTTTCGGATGAATCCAGGTTCTGTTTACAGCGTCATGACGGTCGCATCCGTGTTTGGCGATATCGCGGATGAGCGCACATTGGAAGCGTGTATTCGTCATCGCCATACTGGCGTATCACCCGGCGTGATGGTATGGGGTGCCATTGGTTACACGTCTCGGTCATCTCTTGTTCGCACTGACGGCACTTTGGACAGTGGACGTTACGTTTCAGTTGTGTTACGACGCGTGGCTCTACCATTCAATCGATCCCTGCGAAACCCTACATTTCAGCAGGATAATGCACGACCGCACGTTGCAGGTGCTGTACGGACCTCTCTGGATACAGAAAATGTTCGACTGCTGCCCTGGCCAGCACATTCTCCAGATCTCTCACCAATTGGAAACGTCTGGTCAATGGTGGCCGAGCAACTTGCTCGTCACAATACGCCAGTCACTACTGTTGATGAACTGTGGTATCGTGTTGAAGCTGCATGGGCAGTTGTACCTGTACACGCCATCCAAGCTCTGACTCAACGCCCAGGCGTATCAAGGCCGTTATTACGGCCAGAGGCGGTTGTTGTGGGTACTGATTTCTCAGGATCTATGCACCCAAATTGCGTGAAAATGTAATCACATGTCAGTTCTAGTATAATATAATTGTTCCATGAATAACAGTTTATCTTCTGCATTTCTTCTTAGTGTAGCAATTTTAATGGCCAGTAGTGTATACGTATTTCAAAGTATTATTTTGTCCAAACTATCGATTGCTGCGCCTCCGTTCGGCTATTGGAGAACGAATATATAGTCGACTTGATTGTAATAGCCGCTATATGTCAATTGTCTTCTGCTTTGCTTGGTAACTGGCATTTGTGTAAAATGGCTACTCCGCAGCAGAAATCATTTTGTGTTCTCGAGTTTGCGAAGTGCAATTCCGTGATTACAGTGCGAATACGTTTCAGGTTGTGGCGCCAAATTGATCCTCCGAATGGGTGGAACAGGCGCAGATGGTATCGACAGTTTCTAGATACAGGTTGTGTATGTAAAGGAAAGAGTCCTGGCCGCCCTCGTGTTCCTGTAAGAAATGTTGCACGAACTCAGACTGCTTTCCAACGCGGCCCTTCAAAATCAACTCGCCGTGCCAGTCGGGAGTTGCAACTGCCTGCAACAACAGTTTGGCGCGTTTTGAGACGTCGGTAGGTTATGAAGCCGTACAGGTTACAGCTGTTACAAGCTCTGCGTCCTGATGATAAACGCAGAAGTGTGGCATTTCGTAACGAGATTCTTGATGCTATTAACAATGATAACACTTTCGCACAACGCTTTGTGTTCAGTGATGAAGCGACTTTCCATTTTAGTGGCCAGGTTAACAAACACAATGTTAGAAATTGGGGCCTACAGAACGCACATGCAGCCACTGAACAAGTACGAGATTCGCCCGAAGTCAACGTGTTTTGTGCGATATCCAGATCATCTGTCTACGGCCCATTCCTCTTTGATGGAAACACGGTTAACGGTCAGCAGTATCTCGCTATGTTAAAAAACTGGTTGTTTCCGAGCTACACGAAGACAACTTCATTTTTCAGCAAGGCGGACCACCCCGTTACTGGAGTCGCCAAGTGCGTGAATGTCTGGATGAAACTCTACCGAACCGTTGGGTTGGTCGTCAAGGAGCTGGCGAGGTAGCATGTCTCAGCTGGGCTCCACGGACAACGGATCTGACACCCTCTGACTTCTTCCTGTAGGGCTTCGTTAAAGACAACGTTTATGTACCACCACTCCCACGGAACGTGGAAGAGTTGAAGAAACAGATCCGTATTTCCATAACATCAGTGACGAAGGACATGCTTGCCGGCCGGGGTGGCCGTGCGGTTCTTGCCGCTACAGTCTGGAACCGCGCGACCGCTACGGTCGCAGGATCGAATCCTGCCTCGGGCATGGATGTGTGTGAAGTCATCAGGTTAGTTAGGATTAAGTAGATCTAAGTTCTAGGGGACTGATGACCTCAGAAGTCAAGTCCCATAGTGCTCCGAGCCATTTTGAAGGACATGCATGCCCGAGTATGGGAGGAATTTGAGTATCGATGTGATATTGTTCGTGTCGCTGATGGAACACATATTGAACATCTGTGATCTGAACTTGAGAGGTTCGTAAATATGTGTGTAAAGTTTCATATTCGTATATCTTAAAGTTTAATAAATATATTCATTCGAAATACACTAATGGCCATTAAAATTGGTACACCAAGAAGAAATGCGGTTGATAAATGGGTATTCATTGGACAAATATATTATACTAAAACTGACATGTGATTATATTTTCACGCAATTTGGGTGCATAGACCTCTGGTCGTAATAACGGCCTTAATACGCCTGGGCATTGACTAAAACAGAGCTCGGATGGCGTGTACAGGTACAGCTGCCCATGCAGCTTCAACACGGTACCATAGTTCATCAAGAGTAGTGACTGGCGTATTGCGACGAGCCAGTTGCTCGGCCGCCATTGGCCAGACGTTTTCAATTGGTGAGAGATCTGGAGAATGTGCTGCCCAGGGCAGCAGTCGAACATTTTCCGTATCCAGAAAGGCCCGTACAGGACCTGCAACATGCGGTCGTGCATTAACCTGCTCAAATGTAGGGTTTCGCAGGCATCGAATGAAGGGTAGAGGCACGGGTCGTAACACATGTGAAATGTAACGTCCACTGTTCAAAGTGCCGTCAGTGCGAACAAGAGGTGACCGAGACGTGTAACCAATGGCACCCCATACCATCAAGCCGGGTGATACGCCAGTATGGCGATGACGAATACACGCTTCTTATGTGCGTTCACTGCGATGTCGCCAAACTCGGATGCGACCATCATGATGCTGTAAACACAACCTGGATTCATCCGAAAAACTGACGTTTTGACATTCGTGCACCCAGGTTCGTCGTTGAGTACACCATCGCAGGCGCTCCTGTCCGTGATGCAGCGTCAAGGGTAACCGCAGCCACGGTCTCCGAGCTGATAGTCCATGCTGCTGCATACGTCGTCGCACTGTTCGTGCATATGGTTGTTGTCTTGCAAACGTCCCCATCTGTTGACTCAGGGATCGAGACGTGCCTGTACGATCCGTCACAGCCATGTGGATAAGATGCCTGTCATCTCGACTGCTAGAGATACGAGGACGTTGGGATCCAGCACGGCGTTCCGTATTACCCTCTTCAACCCACCATATTCTGCCAACAGTCACTGTACCTCGACCAACGCGAGCAGCAACATAGCGATACGATAAATCGCAATCGCGATAGGCTACAAACCGACCTTTATCAAAGTCGGAAACGTGATGGTACGCATTACACGAGGCATCACAACAACGTTTCATCAGGCAACGCCGGTGAACTGCTGTTTGTGTATGAGAAATCGGTTGGAAACTTTCCTCATGTCAGCACGTTGTAGAGTCGCCACCGGCACCAACCTTGTGTGAATGCTCTGAAAAGCTAATCATTTGCATATCACAGCATCTTCTTCCTGTCGGTTAAATTTCGCGTCCTTAGCACGTCATCTTCGTGGTGTAGCAATTTTAATGGCGCATAGTACTGCATCTGTAGCAGTTGGCACCACAATGACACAACGACCTGCTAAAAATCGTTACTTTAAGAACAGCTCCGAGCCAGACACCCTGTGTTGTGCATTCCACAGGTCACAAACCACCTCCATATGCGCCCGCCGAGGTGACCGAGCAGTTCTAGGCGCTACAGTCTGGAACTGCGCGATCGCTACGGTCGCAGGTTCGAATCCTGCCTCGGGCATGGATGTGTGTGATGTCCTTAGGTTAGTTAGGTTTAAGTAGTTCTAAGTTCTAGGGGCTGATGACCATAGAAGTTAAGTCCCATAGTGCTCAGAGCCATTTGAACCATTTGAACCTCCATATGCTATTTCAGTGGTGTCAAACGAGTGCGCTGGCCGTTGTGGTCGAGCGGTTCTAGGCGCTTCAGTTCGGAACCGCGCGACCGCTACGGTCGCAGGTTCGAATCCTGCCTCGGGCATGGATGTGTGTGATGTCGTTAGGTTAGTCAGGTTTAAGTAGTTCTAAGTTCTAGGGGACTGATGAACTCAGTTCCATAGTCCTCAGAGCTAGCCAAACGAGTGCACCTTGAAGGACAGGATGGAAGTGTGTTGTGTTTTCTGATGAAAGCAGGTTCTACCTCGGAGCCAGTGATGGCCATGTTTTGGTTAGGAGGAGGCCAGTTGATTGGTTCAAATGGCTCTGAGCACTATGGGACTTAACATCTGAGGTCAACAGTCCCGTAGATCTAAGAACTTCTTAAACCTAACTAACCTAAGGTCATCCCACACATCCATGCCCGAGGCAGGATTCGAACCTGCGACCGTAGCGGTCGCGTGGTTCCAGACTGAAGCGCCTAGAACCGCTCGACCACAACGGCCGGCGAGGCCAGTTGAGGATCTGCACCCAACCTGTCCGCGTGCCAGACACACCGGACCTACACCTGGAGTTAAGGATTGGGGAGCGATTTTGTGTGAGAACAGGAGTGCTCGCGTCGTTATCCCACGCACCTTGACTGGAAATTTGTACGTCAGTCTGGTGATCCGACCTGTTGCGCTGCCATTCATGAAGAGCATTCCAGGGGTTGTATTCCAACAGGATAACGGTCGCCCACATACCGCTGTTGTAATCCAAAATGGTCTGCTGAGTGTCCACATGTCGTCTTGGCCTGCTCGATCACCAGATCAATCTCCAATCGAGCACAAATGGGATATCATCCGACGACACTCACAACCAGCATTAGCCGTCCCAGTATTGACCGACCGAGTGTAACAACCATGGAACTTCATCCTCAGACTGATGTCCGGCACCTGTACAATACAATGTATGCGCGTTTGCATGCTTGCATTCAACATTCTTCCGGTTACACCGATTATTAATGTACCATGACTCTACGTTAATTATTTTTAGTGTTGAGATTTTTTTCCGATTATTAATGTACCATTACTCTACGTTAACTATTTTTGGTGTTGCGATTTTTTTTTCGTTAGTGCACTTGTTGTTGATAGTAAGCCGTGGATCAGCTCCAAGACGGCTCATTTGTTTCCACATTACAGCATCTCGTTCAAGCTTGCGAAGCCAGAGTATAACCTGCTAGCGCGTTCATAAGCTAAACTCTCTCCCAAGTATACTTTTTACGTCTTCTTTGTGTGTGTTTTTTTTTTTTGGCCTGAGCGAATGTAGTCTCGCTGCCAAAGCAAGCACTAAGATCCGCAACGTTTTATTACGAAATGAACGAGCGCAGAACTTAGCGGCAAGACTTATAATCAGGAGCGGCTGTTTTTGCAGCTCCTCTCGCCGGATTTCACAAAGTTTTTTGAGTTGTGTCGCTTTATAGTCTCTTATTACTGCAGATACCAACGTCGGACTGAATATCTTCTCTTGTATTTTTTCTCTTTCTGTTCCTTATTTTCGTTTTGGGAATATGCTGTTATTATCTCAGTGTATTTTACCCTTCCTTCTTTCTCCCACTTTAGGGCTTGTTCCGTACATTCAACTTTTGTTCTTCTCGTTTTATACAGGTCATTTTAATATGACCAGTGATCTAAGTTATAAATGTTCCATATCGATCAAAAGTTGTCACACATTGATTTGGATAGTAATGTGTATCGGAGGAATTTACAATTTGGAAGGAAAACGTAATTTTTCATTCGTGGTCACAAAACTCAAGGTTATGACGTTACTTGATGATAGCTGTGAAATTCTATCCTAATTCGTTGTTTCGTCTGGAAAAAAATAAGGGAGAACACGTTTAGTTATGCAAAATGCATCAGAACTCTACGGAATTTACTGAAACACTAAAATATGTATTTAAAATGGTAGTTTAAAGCTAAAATGTGGAAGTACAAAGCCGATAAATAGCTAGCTGAGACATCAATACAATCTGTAAACAGTATTTTTAATACATTGTATGAGACACATTTTGGCGGTGGATTAGGATCGTCCATCGATAATGTCCAGGTAAAGTTTCTGCTGTCTATGCTTTCGGTATTAGATCGGAAAGTCAACAGTTATAGTGAATAGAAATTACAATACGTTCAAATAATTATACGAATGCAGTTGGATGACGTCTTTGACAATCGCCAATGAGATCATCCCATCGTTTTCGAGGTACGAATGCGATAAGAGTGCACTCTGCAAGCAAATTTAAACCGTCGGAAGTCGGAGCTACTCCGACCAGCAGCTATAATACGGTACTTGCAGGAAGACAACACGAAATTCCGGGAACAACACAACTAATGGTGACCCACGTCAGGAGTTATCGGAGGCGAATATCAATTACCACGGTTGGGCAAGTATTGTGAACTCTTTTCCTCTGTTGTTTGACCGAGCAGATACCAGGATTACAAGCAGAATTTAAGGAAAAACCTTCGTCTCTATTTATTAGGTCAGTTGCTAATTAAATGTCAACTGCTCCCTTAATAACACCACCCCAATAGGTGGAAGTGCACGCACGAAGTTGTATCCCGTAGGATGACTGGTACCATGACACTGTTTTCCACTAGTAGATACATTTGCTCGGCTGTTGTGAGCATGTGTGACGCTTATGCTCTGGACGCCGGATCTGCACGGGCCTGATCGTCTGACCAACGTAAGGCATGCCACAACTGCATGGAATACCACAGATTCCAGCCTTACACGAGTCAAGATCGTCCTCTGTAGACCCCAGACGCTGGTCGAGAAACGCACTTCACCCCGTGTTCTCGCAGGATATGACCAATTCTGTTGGAAATGCTACCTGTGTAAGTCCTATTTCCACAAATGTTAACTTGCACTTACATACTATTCGATCACAAGTTCTATGGTCAGACAGAGGGAGGTTGCGATGGGGAGCCTTTGTCACCTATTAATGTCGATTTATTTGTGGAAGAGTTCCAGGAACGTGCCCAGGAGTCGATGGCAAGAGGCGCCACTTAGGTCTACGGTCTCTTCATCTTTCATTCTTTAAGTACACCTTCCGTATATCTATATTTTGTTTAGTACTGTTTATTGCTATTAGTGATATTGTTTACACAATAAAATCAGCAACAACTTCGGCGTCAATAACCTAACTTGGCTGTAAGGGCTTCTTAGAGAATGACACTTTATTTTTAAATTGTCGGTACACCGCAGCACATCCATTTGGATGGTGGCTAATTTGGCTACGTTGAAACGTACGTACTCAGGTGAAGGAAATACATACAAAAATTAAAAACGTGCAAATATAAACTTTTTGATGTGTCAGTATGAAATTATCATTAATCGGGTTTCCATCATAGCCCCAACGTATGTTCCACGACGGTAACGCCACGATAAATATGAGAGGGACGTAATATAAGACACAACACACTTCCATGTAAACGTAAGCACTATGACTCGAACATTGTTGGGCCATTGAAATCCAATAAATTAGTTGTTTTGAAGATCGAAGATGTTTCGCTATCAGAAGCGAGCGAAGTGATTGTATAATCGACTTATGATCTGTGGTAGCTGCGTTCCGATTCCCGTTCGATAGTACTGGTCTTTGTTTTCGGTTATTTCCGTAAATCATGTCAGACCAGTGTGGCGACAATTCCTCGACGTAAGCAGAACATCAAACCTTAGTCGACCATTCTTTCTTAGAATAGATCACCACCTGCAATTTCCCTTACCTCTGTGCTAAATGGCCGGCCTGAGTGGCCGAGCGGTTCTAGGCGCTACAGTCTGGAACCGCGCGACCGCTGCGGTCGCAGGTTCGAATCCTGCCTCGGGCATGGATGTGTGTGATGTTCTTAGGTTGGTTAGGTTTAAGTAGTTCTAGGGGACTGATGACCTCAGAAGTTAAGTCCCATAGTGCTCAGAGCCATTTGAATTTGTGCTAATTAAGTGCACTGTCTCGCCACTGCAGTGGGATGGTAACCTAAACCACAGAGAACATGTTACAGGTTTCATAGCTTGATCTATGCTTTTATGATGTCTGCCTGTTTCGCTTAAATAACAGGCCAGGATATTCGCATATAGGAGCAGTACCACCACCTTTTTGCACCATTTAAGACCCATGTATCGACATTATGCGCGTAATGCTGCCAAACTTGGCAGTGAAGGAAAATCCGACACGTCTGTTTCCAAAATTTATCATAAAAAACCAGTTTCCCGCGAGGCCACCATTTTTAGTGGTTCTCCACAAAAAGCTCAGTTGTCGTATGGCTGATTTATAGCGGCTTGCTTTAATAATGTTGGCAGAGTATTCATTCTCGGTCTTTCCACAAACTTGTTTGTCGAATCGGTGGCATACGCTTGCTTTATAAGTAACTAGCTGTTACCGCTGCTTCGTTCGCATGTCAGTACTTTTTTTATGATGAGAGATAGTGATTAAGCAACTTTGTCTGTGTATATTGTGCTGCAGAGACGTATGTATAGAGAATTTATCCAATGCCGATATCTAGGGACGTAATGAATGTGTTTCTATTATTTTTCTGCTGTATTTAGAATCTGAAAGTGTGCATTTCATTTTCTAATTATATTTAAAAAATGCCTCGATTCATTACATTCGTGCAGAAGTAGAGCTTTTAGGGCTTTCTCTGACATCTAGTACTTGATGTGACATTTTGCCACTAGAGCAACAGATATCAACCGTTTTTCCCTTCCATTTTAATGCGATATAGTGCCCACATTTTTGATCCATCCATTTGGAATCCCTGGAAGAAAGGCGGCGTTCTTTTCAGGAAACACTATTAAGAAAATTTAGAGAACCGGCATTCGAAGCTGACCACTGAACGATTCGGATCCCTCCAACATACATCGCGCATAAGGACCATGAAGATAAGACACGAGAATTTAGCGCTCATACGGAGGCCGTACAGACAGTCGTTTTTCCCTCGCTCTGTTTGCGAGTGCAACAGGAGGGGAAATGACAAGTAGTGGTACAGGGTATCTACGTAGATGTAGATCCTTCTATAATAACTAATTTGTGATTAACATAGTCAGTTAATATATCATAATCAAATGCAGCCTCCCACGTTTCACTTGTAAAGGTGCGACTCTCTGTCTATCGTACAGCCTCTAAATGACGCCATGATGGTGCGTCTCCAAGCGCCTCGGTAGCTGCAAGAGACGCGTGACGCTCGGCGCCTATAATGAGACGGTCTTGCGACTGTTCCAACATCTCTGTAGCTCTTAAGGCCATCTGACGTACTGCATCCAAGTTACGGCGTGCACGAGATTGCTCCGCGGTTTGTTGTATTCGAGTAACTTTCGTAGCCTGAGCATTTTCACAACTGTGTGCTAAATCAGTCTTCCCTGAACTTCCTTCCTCTGAATTTTTCGTTGGTTTCCTTTAACTGCTTGCTCAGTGTACTCATTGAATAACAGCGGGAAATAGTCAACTACAGACTATTCAACTTACAGACTAGTCAGCTACAAAATAATCAGCTACAAATATTTATGTTCTGATAAAAGAGTCACTAATACGTTACTAATGAGCTCAAAAGATTGAACAAAGTAAAAAGTCAGTGAATTGGATGGTAGAAGTGCCTCGATACGAGATGGTTATTACTGGACCGCGAGAGAACGCTCTGTCAGTCAAGAAAAACCACACACGTAAGTAATCAGAGGACACGCACAAAATGAAGAAATAAACCACGTAATTGGGGCCGAGCTCAAGTGATGTTGTCCAGTGACGGCAAATAGCAATTGAACGTGACAGACGGGATGCGATGGTGATTACGCGTTGCCATCGTAATTCAGGACGATCTGATTATTGCAACTAGCGACGAACAAGATCGTCCATTAATTGTTTCTCCGACTACCCGGCGACCTTCTGGTGCGTGTAGCTTTCAGGTAAACTGTCTCGACATGGCGCCTGACTGGTGGGAACACGTGGTGTGAAGACTGGCGGTATCAGCCACGGAGACGCGTCTTGACGGCAGAATGTGGGTCCCAGTGAGACGGAGCTCCTCATGTGTGTAGCCGACCGCTCAGAGCATCGCCCACCTAACCGTGCTCACCTGCGCAGTCTTCGGCAGGCCGACTAGTTACGTTGCGCCGCCACACACAGACTCCTAACGGCCGGAACTGCTTGTCTGGCCCCTCTGTGGTTTTCTAATGCATGATGGAACGTTCAAATACAGCACAAAGTGCTCGCTTACAAAGGAAAAAGCCACCTTGGTGAAAATTACTAGCTTCTGAATTAACTGCAGGACCAGCAAAAATTATGTGCACTACCTATACAGGGTGTTACAAAAAGGTACGGCCAAACTTTCAGGAAACATTCCTCACCCACAAACAAAGAAAAGATGTTATATGGACATGTGTCCGGAAACGCTTAATTTCCGTGTTAGAGCTCATTTTAGTTTCGTCCACCTTCGCTCAATGGAGCACGTTATCATGATTTCATACGGGATACTCTACCTGTGCTGCTAGAACATGTGCCTTTACAAGTACGACACAACATGTGGTTCATGCACGATGCAGTTCCTGCACATTTCAGTCGAAGTGTTCGTACGTTTCTCAACGACAGATTCGGTGACCGATGGATTGGTAGAGGCGGACCAATTCCATGGCCTCCACGCTCTCCTGACCTCAACCCTCTTGACTTTCATTTATGGGGGCATTTGAAAGCTCTTGTCTACACAACTTTGAACATTTCCTGTAACAGAGTGTTTGAAGTCACGCTGGTACGTTCTGTTGCTGTGTGTTTCCACTCCATGATTAATGTGATTTGAAGAGAAGTATCAAATGAGCTCTAACATGAAAGCCGGCTGCGGTGGTCTCGCGGTTCTAGGCGCGCAGTCCGGAACCGCGCGACTGCTACGGTCGCAGGTTCGAATCCTGCCTCGGGCGTGGATGTGTGTGATGTCCTTAGGTTAGTTAGGTTTAAGTAGTTCTAAGTTCTAGGGGACCGATGACCACAGCTGTTAAGTCCCATAGTGCTCAGAGCCATTTGAACCATTTTCTAACATGAAAGGAAAGCGTTTCCGGACACATGTCAACATAACATATTTTCTTTCTTTGTGTGTGAGGAATGTTTCCTGAATGTTTGGCCGTACCTTTTTCTAACACCCTGTATAGTGGGTAGTGGCTGTTTGGTATCTGTCGCGTCCGCCCTTACTACGCACAAAATTACGAATCGCATTGTAGCCAACACTAATTACTTCACATAGCGAGACCATTGCTAGCTAGAAAGGCTTCTTAATTTCGGATTAACCTAATTATGACGTCGGCTAATAGTTTGTGGCATCGCACTCTGAGCGAGCCCTCGTGTTTCTTCCCCTTCTTTTCGTAGCCGTTGCATACAGTTTGATTGAATTCAGGGGAGCGGTCGTGTGCGATGAAATTGGGGTTAAGCAAATGTCCTTTGTGTGTTGAGTCCTTTGTCAACACAGCCATTTTATTGGATTCCCCTGCGCGCTTGTTTCCACAGAAAGCTAACTTGATTTCCATACTGCTGTAGCGGAACCGCATACAGAATTCTCTCGCGGTATGTTAATGATTGAAACTTTCCCCGGGAGTGAGCAACTGCTTTCCGCTCATCTCTGCCTCGCACGAGGGCGAAAATAGGACGTGTCTGTAGCAAGCACGCTGTTTTTTCTGTTTTGAGGTCATGCGGCAGCAGATCGCAGTATACCCTCGGCCTGAGAAAATCCGTCCCTCCGCCAGCCATCCGTAGCAACGGGACGCAGTGCTTATCGCCAGGGAACATTAAGGCGGCTGCGACGACGCCGATTTGCATTCCGTGCGCAGCCGTTCCCAGACCGAATTAGGTGGCTGTTCAGAAACGTATGTGTGTGTATGTACGTGTGTGTGTGTGTGTGTGTGTGTGTGTGTGTGAGAGAGAGAGAGAGAGAGAGAGAGAGAGAGAGAGAGAGAGAGAGAAACAGCAGAGAGAGAGACATTGTGTAACAGTTGTTCTGAAGATAAGCAGAGGAATTGTCTGAGTCGGCTACCTTATCTCATCTTGCTTGACATGTGTTAAGATAAGGCCACTCAAATGCTGGAAGAATCGAGAAGGCCAGCAGTGTACACATTAACTGACACAAAACACGCTCAGTTATTTCTACTGAATCATATGTAAATTTCCTGGGTTGACCGAACATTATTTTTAATAATGCTGTACAGAACTTAACCTACGATTCTCTGACGAATTTCTGCTAACGATTGAGACAGTAACTGTGCTTAAAATAACGGCTTGGGCTCCCGTAATGTGCGTAAGTGCGCAAGATTTGAAGAGAGAGAGAGAGAGAGAGAGAGAGAGAGAGAGAGAGAGAGAGAGACTTGGCAGTACAGTGTTAAGCAGTTGCCGGGACGAAGGAAATAAGAACATGGCTGCCAAATATAACGGGTGATCAAAAAGTCAGTATAAATTTGGAAATTGAATAAATCGCGGAATAATGTAGATAGAGAGGTAAAAATTGACACACATGCTTGGAATGACATGGGGTTTTATTAGAACAAAAAAAAAACACTCCATATTGCTAGATGCGTGAAAGATCTCTTGCGCGCGTCGTTTGGTGATGATCGTGTACTCAGCCGCCACTTTCGTCATGCTTGGCCTCCCAGGTCCCCAGACCTCAGTCCGTGCGATTATTGGCTTTGGGGTTACCTGAAATCGCAAGTGTATCGTGATCGACCGACATCTCTAGGGATGCTGTAAGACAACATCCGACGCCAATGCCTCACCATAACTCCGGACATGCTTTACAGTGCTGTTCACAACATTATTCCTCGACTACAGCTATTGTTGAGGAATGGTGGTGGACATATTGAGCATTTCCTGTAAAGAACATCATCTTTGCTTTGTCTTACTTTGTTATGCTAATTATTGCTATTCTGATCAGATGAAGCGCCATCTGTCGGACATTTTTTGAACGTTTGTATTTTTTTGGTTCTAATAAAACCCTATGTCAACCCAAACACGTGTGTCAATTTGTACCTCTCTATCTACATTATTCCGTGATTTATTCAGTTTTCAAATTTATACTGACTTTTTGATCACCCGGTACTTCGCTAATCGTCTTAGTATAGAGTTATAGAAGTAAGTATGGTGGCAGATGATATATACGTCACTTGAACCTTTGCATTGTAACTACTTACGTAGCTTCCGACGAGAGCAAATCATTCTTTGCAGCCTCAGCTGGAAGAGAGTGATTTTAAATACGGTGGGCATATCCCCTGACATTACAGACCTGAATATACACAGCACATTCACACGCCTTTATTCCAACAACGAATCTCACATTGCATTATTCTTGCGCATTGCAATGTTTCAACGTGTTGACAGTTTTACTTGCACTTTCACCAGAAGAGTGACGCCTTGATACTTTATCGTGACGCTTAAAGCGGCGAGAACAATATCACATTTTTAAAATTTATTGAGACCATTAGCTTATGCGAACCACTTTCTATTTGCCTGTAACAGGACGTATAAACACTTCTTTCAAGCAAGACAGTGACAGTGTATTAAGAAATTTGTGATATTTTTCAACTGAATACAATAATAATAATAATAATAATAATAATAAAATCTTAAGAACAAAAATCAAGAGAAACATATAAAAGTAACGTAAAAAATATAAACTCCGACAATTACAACCTAATATGATGTATAAGCATCCAGTTATCAAACTAATGTATGGTGGTAGTATCTGTTCCCGAAAGAACAGACACCATTGATGACCGTGCAGCTTCTCTAGAGTGAAATGATAATTAAATCGAGACCCTAGCTGCAAACAGGCGTTGATGTCCATCATTGGGAACATGTTGAAAATGTGTGTCCCGACCGGGACTCGAACCCGGGATCTCCTGCTTACATGGCAGACGCCCTATCCATCTTTTTTTTTTTTTTTTTTTTTTCTAATGAACCGCTGCAGGAGCAGGACGACGGGTAGGGCAGGGGTCGACACCCGAAGCCTGGCCATCCCGCCGCCACGCCCAAGCAACGTGTTCGAATTCGAGAATCGAAGGATCAGGAAGAAGATGGAGTGGGTTTGTCGATGTTGTTCTTTTTATTTATTTATTTATTTAATTTTTACAACATTTTTTTTGTATTATAGATTTATTTTGTTTCATTACAAAGAAAGATCCTACAACTGCCGTAGCCGAGCGTCCGAGTCGTCTTCTCGTCTGTTGGGAGGGGTTCCCCCCTATTCCGTCCGGATAGGATCAATATGCTCCAGGATTCGTCTTCATTTTCAGCGTCTCATACCCGGAACGCCCCAGTGAGCAGGAGGATCCGCAAATAATGAACCTAAATAATTTGCGAAACGAGTTCTGTACTTCGGGTGGCGGCTGAAAGCTGCATGTGTCGTCATCAATAGGGACCAAAAGTCGAGTGTGCCTTTGGGAGCATCGCAAAATATGTAGTAAACGGCCATGCCTTTTAGCCAGTTAACGGCGTTCGTTCTGGTTGATGGAAAGTATACGACGTCGGGGCGCAATACGTCATCAGGGGAGATAGACTCCGGCAATCGCCGCAAGAGTAATGCCAGCATGCGCTGCGTCAGTAGCCAGCACTCGCTGGTCGCGGCACACGTCAGACGGTGTGCATCCGAGTCAGCGACTGAGCATGTCGGACACAAGGGGTCGTCCGTCAGATGTATGGAATGTAACCTCTGACGAGTAGCGAACTTCCCATTCACAACTACGTACCACAATGAACGCACCGTCGTAGGTAGAAAAGGCGTGTGTAACGCTCGCCACACCGTGTTCCAGGCAACTTCAGGGTGTCTGTGGGTGACCGTATTTACAGGTTGCCGCTGCTGATAGAGGCGATAATAGTCTTTTGTGCTGGGCTTCCGTGTCGTCGGAAGTTCTGAACGTAAGTAGCTGAAGTCAATAAAGAAGTCTCTGATGTGGGTGAGTGCCGGTGAAATGTGTCCTACAGAAACCGGGGGATGCAGAGAGTGTGGTGCCACTTCCGCTATCAGGGTGCCCGTCAGAGTGGCGTGGGCAGAGGTCCACGTGCGACGCATAGTGTTGAGATAAAGCGATCGCGCACGGTTATATACGTGAATTAAACCGATACCGCCCGCCCGCTGCGGCAGTGTCAGGGTGGCGTATCGGACTTTAAAAACCAGACCGGTGCTTACGAAATGTCCATATGCTGCTTGAAATCTGTCGGCCATCGTAGCTGTCAAGGGAAGGATATGCGCAAAATAGTTCAGTTTTGAGACAAGATAGGTGTTGACATAACGTGTTCTGAGGAGCATATCCAAGCAACGCAGTTTGTTGTCCTGCAGCAGAGCACGTGTCTGGTGTAGGAGCCGGCGGTACGTAGCCGCCGCCGTGCGGCGGACATTGCTATAGAATTGCACTCCTAGACACTTGAGTACGGGCACCTTGTCAAAGGGCACCGCCGTTGTGTGGGAAATCCCCCCTCCGACATCCATGTATTTTGTCTTCTTCACGTTGATGACGCTCCCAGCGACCGCCCCGTACTGGCGTAGCCACTGTAGCGCCATATGCATTTCATCCTCTGATCTGGCCAGGAACACCACGTCATCGGCGAATGCACCACAACAAAAGGTCACGTCCCGCAAGGAGATACCAGTTAATCGCTGCCGTAGACCATGTAAAGCTGGTTCAAGTGCTGCAGCAAATAATATGCCCGACAGGGGGCATCCTTGTCGCACTGACCGTCCAACAACAATGTGACCAGACTGATAACCGTTGACCATCATGCGGGAGCGCGCTCCGTGGACCAGTCGAAGGACCACCTGTGCAGACTCCGGAGAGAGGCCCATGCGATGCAAAACTGCGCGTAAGAAGCCGTGATCGACGCGGTCGAATGCGTGGTCAAAATCTACGGCGACAAGGGCGCCTCGTATTTTGCAGGCCGCCGTCAAAGCAATTACGTCGCGGTATGCTCCTAACGCCGTATGAATGTTGCTGACACCACCTAAACATGTCTGATCGGTGTGGATGGCTTTCCCGATAGCGGTGTGGAGACGCGCGCGGAGGATACGGGCGAAGATCTTGTAGTCGTTGTTGAGGAGTGTGAGTGGGCGAAAATCCTGCCACCTACAACCACCATTCGGTTTCGGAACTGGGATCAAGATGCCTTCTGTGAATTCTGTGGGGACAGTGAAACCAGGGCGGATCAGGTCTTGAAACATTTGGAGCCACTTGTCACCCATAAGGTGGTAAAAAGTGCGGTAGAATTCCAGGGGTAAACCGTCCGGTCCAGGCGACTTGTTCGGTGCTCCACGTGCCAAGGCCGATGTCAGCTCGTCGGGTGTAATGGGCAACAGCAGACTATCATCGGGTGCCACGTCCCGAGGGGCGTGAAAATCGTGTAACAGCCCGTCATAATCACGTACATTCCGCGGATCTTCCATGTACAAGGTCCCATAGTGTCTGGCGAACGTGTGCGCGATGTCCGCTTGTGTCACTGCGCGCCCGCCGTCCTCCGTGTTTACCGCCGTAATGAGCTGACGTTTGCGGTGGCGCCTCTCGCGCACAATGTGATACACTGACGCTGTTTCGTTGGGGATACAGTCTTGCACTCGCGCACGGATGCGGACACCGTCTAGCTGCTCTGTCCTGATGCGAAGTAGACGAGCTTTGATGCGTTGTACGGACATCTGACGTTCGGGAGACGGCGGTTGCGTCGCCAGCTCACGTAACGCTGTATAGTAAAATTCCGATGTTGCCCTTTGCCAGTTCGATCTGTCACGCCCGTAGGCCATGAAGGTCTTTCGGAGGGCAGGTTTGACACATCCCAGCCACCACAGCAACGTGGAAGCATACATAGGCAGGCGCCTGATACATCGACGCCACGTGTCAGTGACTGCTCGCCGACACGCTTCCTCGCGAAGGAGGGAGACGTTCAGCGTCCACGGGCCCCTGCTGCGTCTTGTGAGTTGTCGGGGCAAGGTGACAGTGCAGATGTACGCGAGATGGTCCGTGAAGGCCGTCGGCCAGAGTTCTGCATCACGGGTTGCTGTGCGGAGGGCACGCGAGACGTATATCCGGTCCAGACGACTGGCAGACTGGCTGGTAAAGTGCGTATATCCACTCTGGGTCCCATGATGCAAGAGCCATGTGTCGTGGAGCGCGAGGTCACGTATCAATGCTTGTAGAGCGGGGCATGGGACGTAATGCGGTATCTGGTCCTCGGGCCGCAGAACACTGTTAAAATCGCCGCCCACTATGTAATGGTCCATATTTCCTTGCAAAAGTGGGGCCAATTCCTCCGAATAGAAGACATGCCTGTCACCACGGTGCGAATTACCGGAGGGAGCGTAGACGTTAATGAGGCGGACTGCGCAGAGTGTGAGTGCGATGCCTCGCCCGTTCGGCAAGTACGTCGCGTCCGTCGCGTCTATGCCATCTCGGAGAAGGATGGCCGTTCCTCCTGCGCCATCACCTACGGGTAGGCTGTACGTGGTGTAGCCATATAGGTCTAAACACAGCTCGGGACGGACCTCCTGAAGAAGGGCAATGTCCAAGTCTGCCGCTCTGATCATGTCGTGTAACATGCGGGTCTTGACAGTGGAGTGGACACCATTTACGTTGACTGTTCCCACACGGTATGACTGAGACATATCAAGAGGCGGAGGCAGTGTGCCGGTGCAATCCCACAGTGATTTCACACACCACACACCACACAGCCATCCACCTGCATGCTGTGCATTACTGTGCCGTAGGAGTCCCTGAGTGGCAGAGCCCTCCGGGCTCATTGTCAGCCATGGGCTCTGGTGGAGATATCGATGTTTGCTGTGCATCATCTGCCTCCATATCGTCTGCCCAATCACCAAGAGACGATTTTGATGTCATTGGGGGCTGGACGCTTTCACAGGAGCCCACATTTTGGGAGTCGACGCAGTGCGCCTCGTTTTCTGGGCCACCAGATTTAGGAGAGTGTTCCTTGTCTTCAGGCACCTTCTGGTGAATGATGCCACTGGAGTCCGTTGCAATTGTGGGCGAGTCAACGAAGTCGATGTCTTCCGCCGGCTTCACATTCCTGTCCTGTTCGTCAGCTGACAATCGCCTCTTCTTGTGTCGCTTGGGTGATTTTTGCTTTCGGGTCCGAGATTCGACATCCACTGGAGGGCGGGGCTCGACACAGTCTCGGTCGCTAGGAACCCCTGTGTCTGATCCCGACAGTGACGGTGGCTGGGTGCCCACGACGCTGCGGTGGGCGGAGGCTGTAGGAACCTCTGCACCGTTGGGCTGCGGCGTCGTCGACGGCGCTGACTCTCCAACGGAGCTGGCAGCGGCTTGAGGAGGTAGCAGGTTTTGATCATCCATCACATCATGTCGTGCCGCCTCCACATATGTTAGCGGGAGAGAGGTCATAGTGGATCGTTGGGGAAGTTCATTGCGGGGCACCTGAACGAGGCGGCGCTGCAGACACTCAGTTCTAACATGGCCCTCCTGGCCGCAGCCCGAGCAGGTCCTCGGTTGTCCATCATATATAACAATTGCGCGGCAGCCACCAACGAAAACATACGATGGAACGTGCTTCTTAAGTTCTATGCGCACTTGTCGTACCCCGTTAAGGACAGGGTACGTTTCGAATGTGTTCCATTTCTCCTCTGTGTGGCTCAGAACTGTGCCGTATGGCCGCAGCGCATCAACGACTAGGTTGGCAGGGACTTCGAACGGTAGTTCAAAGATGCGCACGGTACGCACCCCCAGACCAGCATGGTCAACTCCTACCACGCTCACGTTACCGTCTGCGTGACAGAAGCGAAAGCCGTTTGCAGATCGTTGGAGTAATCTGTCGCAGGCCGCTTCGTCAATCAGTTTGAGGTACGCTGTGCTGGTTACAATAGACAGATGAATTCCTATCAGTTCTTGTGGTTCTATGTGCATGATGTCTCGTAGAAACCGTTCAATTTCATGGGCCTTCGGTCTCGTGTACGATGCGTTGAACGTTAGTTTGATTGTAGCTTTTCGATGTGAGAACGCCATGTCGGGTCGGTACAGGTACTATACGGCAAGACAACGACGCGACCGCGCGCTAGCGGGTAAACAACAACACCTGCGGAGCACTGCCCGGCGCGCCGAGCCCGTCCGCACGGTAACACGGCTGAAAGCCGACTGCGTCCATCTGAGCCACCGAGGGCACATAGGTTGGTGTGCCTGCAGTGACTTATCCCGTATCCCTTGCCCCAATTCGTACGGGGCTTGGTAGATTAATCCGCTACGAGTAATGAGTGTGATGGGCAAACATCTATTAGGCGCACTACGAATGTAGTGGTGTGGACATGTTGGGAATGTGGATCTCGCGGGGGGGGGCGCGCACTATCCTCTGTGCCCTCGGTCGGTCAGATAGATACAGCGTCTGCCATGTAAGCAGGAGATCCCGGGTTCGAGTCCCGTTCGGGGGCACACATTTTCCCAATCATGCTTATCAACGCGTGTTTGCAGCTAGGGTGTCGATTTAATTATCATTTATAAAATTAATTCTGAACATAAACTCTATTGCCATCTGGTACCGTGACGACTTAGGCAAAACAGGACTCTTAGCACACCATTTGGGATTCCCTCTGCACTTTGTTTTTGGAATTGCTGTTTTTCTAAACGAAGCCCAGTAGTTTCGTGGAACTCGAGCCGCCCTGGTTTTGTGGAACTCGAGCCGCCCGTGTCCGTTGTGTGTTGTTTGGTTTCATGGTCGAAACTTATGAAGTACACACAACTCATTGGGGACCAACCGAGTAAATATAATAAGATTCGAAGTACAAAAATTGGGTATCATACTGACTGAGTCTGCCGATAGTAACAATACATAGAATAGCATTTCCAGTTGCGAGCAACCATACAAGAAATAAAAGGAGAATGGCAACTACTGTTAAATATATGTATTGAATATACTAAGGAACGATAGTTCTATTTAACAGCTACACAGTAATCTGCAATATCGTGCTAAAATAACTGAGATAACATGTACTTGACGCTTCATTTGTACCATGAGCGATATTAGGTTGATGAAGTTATTTATAGTTGCCCAACAACCAGGGTTCGTTAATACATGGCGAAGGTTTGCGGCTACAGCATCGGTGCCCCTAACAGCAGCTAAGAGGACACCGTAACACCACGTTATCTGGTTCACCGACTTCTCGACATTCACATCTGTCTGGCAGTCTTTTGCCGATTTTATGCAGGTAGAGAGCGCACCGTTCGTGTCCCGTTCTAGAACGGATCATGCGTCTATTAGTATTCATACACTGGAGTTTCTTTCTTTGGCGAATGTGTAGGAACAATTCGTAAAAAAGACAGGCGTTGTGCATATATTGCCAATACATAACTTGGGAAATACGAGCTAGGGAATTGACTGGTTAATGTTTCAAACTGGTGGTCGTGCAAATTCCTTCACCCATAAGCTCCATTCCCCTCCAGCTAGGTGACAAACCATAATATCTGATAAATGTTCAAGGGAAGACGATCGTGACAAGGCTATAGGAAAAACGTGCAATGGTTTGGGATGCCATCATTTGAATTTGGCAGATAGTTGTGCAGGGTGGCGACAGGTGGTTTTGAAAAGGAGCAAAACGACTCGGAAGCCGCACGTGAGATACGATGAGCAATTCGTTTTTCGAGTGCACGAAACAACAGCGGGACGCATTTCGCGAGGTTTCCAGGAACGGAGCAGTGAGTGGGGCAGCTGCTGGCAGGTGAGAGCGCTGACGCAATTAATTACCACTTTTTGGCTGGGAGCGACTTTCTCGCGTTCCCCAGAGCCCAGTTCTGGTTGCTCGTCGTTTCACCTGCTCCCACACATCGGTTCATTTGTTGCTAGATGGCACTAGCAAGACCGCATAAAAATAACAGTTTCCCCTTCCGTATGCTGTCGGGAAAGTCTTGGAACAGAGTAACCGACGCTGCCATATGTTGATGATGTTTCGTATCTGGTGAGTAATGTGTGTAATATCAATACAAGAGTGGAAAAGCGTCTGGATACCATTTATGTTAGCACTGATACATGGGACGTGAATACACTAAACACAAATTCATGACAGTCAAGAAGTATTCTGCATTACTTCTGAAGTGTTGCCAGAAGAGCCAACACTGTGTTGCTAGAGGAGGCCGAAATGCACGCGTTTAATTACACGCTGACTGGCGCGAGGTCTGGAACAGTTAAGGTAATTAATAGTAGCAGATAAAGTACGTAGTTGATATAATACTTAACTTTAATCCACAATTGGTGTACATCTCTCTGGACGGTACATGTTATAATCTCAATATCAAATGCTATGGCGCTTTGCTAGGTCGTAGCAAATGATGTAGCTGAAGGCTATGCTAACTATCGTCTCGGCAAATGAGAGCGTATTGGTCAGTGTAGCATCGCTAGCAAAGTCGGCTGTACAACTGGGGCGAGTACTAGGAAGTCTCTTTAGACCTGAAGTGTGGCGCCGCTCGGTCTGCTATCACTGACAGTGGCGACACGCGGGTCCGACGTATACTAGTGGACCGCGGCCGATTTAAAGGCTACCACCTAGCAAGTGTGGTGTCTGGCGGTGACACCACAACTTCTGCATGTAGAAGAGGATGCCAAAAAAAGGACAAAATATCTACAACCTGACGCAAAACCCGTTTTTATTTAGGAGTTAATTTTAACCGTGATGACTGTTATTGCTTCCTTGAGTTGTATGCGTCTCCTTAATTAAGTGGACACCTCACCGTCGATAAGTACACCAAATATTCGGTATGTCTTCCATTGTAAAGAACATGTGGTAAGACTGGATTTGTTCGTATCATCACGACCCAGTAGCGACAAATATTACTGAAGCTAAAAATGCGTAACAACTGAAAAAAAAATGAGGGCTGACTTCGTCGATGACCAAAATGGGCAAGGTAGGACGTTGGCCTTCGTCCAAAAGACTTGAAATATATTAAGAAAAGCCGCACATCATGGCAGAAGAAGGGGCTTTACAGAATAAAGCGTGCAAACGATGTTTGGAAGGAACAAAGAAAGCAGACCTCTTTGAGGTCAATGAGGCTGTGGTCGGTGATTGGTTGCAGGCTGACAGGATAATCTAAGACTCTAATGTGTCGCCAGCAGCTTTTTTTGTATTTTGACACGATTTATTGTACCATTTGTTAGTTTCCAAGCCGCTGGAGGCTCACCATTAGATGGAGATGTTACAGAAACATCACGTGCACGAAGTGCAACTAGAAGTGCTGGGGTCATGGTTATGGCAGAAACAACGAAAATTTAGATGACGAAGTGTTTATGAAAGGAAAAGATTGTTAGCTTTTAGCTTCGTTACAATTAATTGCGTCGTGCTATAATGAATAAATGTTTATGAAACGAAGAAATCGTTTTGTTTTGTAACATAAAACATATCGCTCTTTTAGTTTCATGAACATTTGATTTACTAAGTTTGTGTATTTTCGGCCAGTACCAGTATAAAATGTTCCTGTAACACTTCCATCACCCTACAGTGGCCTGAAAACCAGTGAATGGCACAGCAAATGGTATCAAAATACAAAGAAAAGCGGCTAGTTGCGTATTGTACCGACGTAAAGCGACAATTAAATGCCAGCTGCAGTTTGTCATACACAGTGGATATAGAGAATTTGGTGGTTGAGTATTCTAATAAGGTGGGGTTGCAAGCGTAACTTTTACTGGTAGTTTACTTGCAGCGTACTCGACGGGTCTGGGGGAACTGCTGTATTTACGAGGGCTGTTCGGAAAGTAAGGTACGATCGGGTGCGGAATGGAAATCACAGTGAAAATCCGATGAAGCTCTGCACACATATGTTGGAGTGTGCCCGTCGATCGCGTCACATCGTACATTCCAGTTCTGAGCGTACAGTGAGCATGTATAGATGCCTAGAAAATAGTGTCTCCCAGCAAGTATGAGGGCCTGGTGAGAGATTTCGTCCGATATCATGCGACCCACATAACATAACTGTCATGCGTTTCCTTCTTCGTGATAATTCTCGATCGCCCTGCAGGGGCAATGAAGATCCTCCTACAGCGTTTTCGATGCGACGGGTTTGATCACCCACAGCGCAGCCTGTAACTGGTTCCTCCTGAGTTTCGTTTCTGCTAACATGAACCGCTGGCAATGATGACCGCGTTGTGGTGCAGACAACGAGCTGTAGATCAGCGTAGAGAAATAGCGGAAAGCACAGGCGGCGATCTTCTATGAAGAGGGTATTGGAAAGTTGGTACACAGCTACTACAAATGTCTAACAAGGGGAGGCCACAACGTTTGGACCGCGGATTTACTATAAACTTCGTACACTCGTAGTACTCATGAGGACTACAAAACGTGTAAGCAGTAGCGCGTACTTCTCAAGCGTTATTGAGACAATCACAAGATAATTTCGGTCGTCATATATATATACCTGTGCGTGTCCATTTTTACCACGAAGCGGCGGCAGCCGAGTGGTTAGCGTTCAAGCCCCGTAATCACTGGATCGCTGGATCGAGTCCCGTTCGTCAGTTTTTTTTAATGTTTCTAACACAGTCATTTTCTTTACTATTTATATTACAATTGATATAATGGGAAAAATACGTGTATCCGGATAACTTTTATTAAATTTAGAATGTTATTTGGCAGTCTACAAATTTTCATTATCACAAATAATATAATATTCATGGCTATCGACTAGTAAACGACCAAACGCATAAAGTGATAACGAAAATCTATGCTTGTCCGTTTCTTCAAAATTGTTCGTATTTAATCGAAAGAGAACGAGAAATTGCTTCTGGTGAAGACGCCATTAAAATCCACTCGATACTGAATGACCAATTATCAGCGCCGATATTTAAGGAAATGCTGCGTTCTGCATGGTTTGCTTCCAAATTATGGGCTGAAAGAGAGGTTTTTGAAAATGTTAACGTGGTTTGTTTTTCCATGGAAAACCTCAGAAGACCTTGCGTATGCGGAAACATAGCATTTAATCAATGCAGCTGGTGCCGTTTAACTTTATGTTTCCATGTTTTTACGAAATATACCATGGTGCAACTTGTACACGTAATGTCGAAAGCGACGATATCTTTCGAAAGCCGTCTGTGCCGGTCAAAACTTGCAGGTAACAAGTACATTCGGGCTCCTTCCAGATATAAGTGATTTCTCAAATCACGGACAAGCATACATTTTTAGTATCACTTTATGCGTTTAGTCGTTTACTAGTCGATGATTAAGAATATTATATCATTTGTGATAGCAAAAATTTGTCGACTGCCAAACAACAATGTAAATTTAATAAAAGTTCATCCGGTAACACGTATTTTTCCCATTATATCAATTGTAATATAAATAGTGAAGACTGACGAACGGGACTCGATCCAGCGATTACGGGGCTTGAACGCTAACCACTCGGCTGCCGCCGCTTCATGGTAAAAATGGCCGCGCATAGCCATATATATTTGACGACCGAAATTATCTTGCGATTTTCTCAATAAAGCTTGAGAAGTACGCGCTACTGCTTACACGTTTTGTTGTCTTCATGGAGTACTAAGAGTGTACGAAGATTACAGTAAATCCGCGTTCCAAACGTCGTGGCCTCCCCTTGTACGTCGGAGCGGCGACGATATGGAGAAGTAGCTGGAAGGTGTAGCTAACTCGTGCAAATGCAATATTTTTGATATTCACGATGGTTTCCATTTCGCGACCGATCGGATCTTACTTTCCGAATAGCCCTCGTACTTGGGAAAGAGGTCGTGGAATCGTCCGTCAAATGTAGACGTACTGGGTCCTGGTTGTAAAGCTTGTACAGAAGTGGAGGTGGACACTGTGCAGAACGTTTCCTCTCGGCAGTGCCCGCATACATCGGCCGCCTCGCGATGCGCGACCCGCTGCTGCGCACGCCGGCTACCGGTCGTCATTAGCCACTCCTTGGGCGCCGCCGCGACCACTGAAGGAATGCGGCGTCGTTCTGAGACTGGGCGCCGGCCAAAACGAATTTGTTCGCCTTCCCGGAGCAAATGGCTGTGAAGTGAAAGGCAGGAGAGAGAAAGGAAGATTAAGATTTAACCTTCTGTCGACGACGGCGTCATAAGGGACGGAGCACAAGCTGGGCTTGAGGAAGGAAATCGGCCGTGTCCTTCTCAAAGGAAACCGATCCCGGCATTCATCTGAAGCGATTCAAGGGGAACCACGGAAAACCTAAGTGTCACTAGCTGGACGGTCGTTTGAACCGCCGTTCTCCCAAATAAGGATCCACGGTCTTACGTTCATTAGTTAAACAGATCAAGAACCCCGTCTTAACCGGTGGTTCTGCGTGCTTTTTCCAGTTTGTTAGGAGAAGGACAATTCCAGTCGATTCTACACACATTCGAATTGTCAAGTAATTCATGTTAGATATCATCGTCTACGGAAGATGCAAGTTAGTCTTTTCGATGTCACAGTACCTACGTGCGAACGGTTAGAACAGTCAAGAAGAGAACTGTTTAGCGCGTATCGATTTTGGTTGGTTGCTTGGTTTGTGGGGATTGAAGGGACCAAACTACAAAGGCCATCGGTCCCGCGTATCGATGTAATGCTGCCGTACTACCTATACTTTTGGAAAAAAGCTGTTAGTGATTTGATGTGGTGTGGTGTTGACGCCAGCCTTTGCGCGGGGCAGTAGTTCCCTATTCCGCCTGCTGCTAGTCTATAACTAGTTTCAGGTGGTAGGTGCAGATGTATAGGGCTTACGTGTTGCGACCGTTGTGGCCTAGCGGTTCTAGGCGCTTCAGTCTGGAACCGCGCGACCGCTACGATCACAGGTTCGACTCGTGCCTCGGGCATGGATGTGTGTGATGTCCTTATGTTAGTTAGGTTTAAGTAGTTCTAGGGGACTGATGACCTCAGATGTTAAGTCCCATAGTGCTCAGAGCCATTTGAGCTTACGTGTTACGATGTACTTGTAGTGGTCAGGTGTATAGGGCGGAACTTTGAAGGCGTGTGTGCCGGCCTTCACGTGCCGACGCTGTCCAGTATCGCCCCACTGTCAGTTCAGAATGCCCCAAAAAATTTGGATACTGCGCGATTCAGCCAGCTGGCTAAATGGAGGCCGAGAATGAGGCCCCTTTCAAACTCTGTCAGATGCTGATAACGCTGTCTCAGACGAGTACGCGGCACCTCCGCGTCCGTCACGCTGTTCACCGCCCTTATGTACTTTTGCAGACACGCTGAGAGCACCAGACACGAAAAACACTGATGCAGTCTGCTGGCCGTTCTGTCACTGCAAACTGCAACTTTTTAGCATCTGGAAGCCCGCCGAAGGTGTCTACTTCCCCGAAGATACATTGACATCTGACCTTATCTAGTGGGTACTTACTCTTTTTGTCAGACAGCGTACGTACTCGACAAGCCACAGAACAGTGCATGGCGGAGGCTACATTTTAGAAATGTTATGCATAACCTTCATCGTTCCATTCGCATATCGAGCGAGGGAAAAAAATGACTTTATGTACATGCCATAATATCTGCTAGTATCATCATCCCTACGCGAGATATACTAAAGGTGGGAGCGGAGCGCAATGACTGCACAGCATTCCTCGAATACAAGGTTGTTTTTTTTTTAATATTTGCCCATTGCGGCAACCCTTGCAAGGATTCCCACTGAAGTTCCCCATCTCTGTTACTCTTCCGCATAGGCTGTACCAACGAGCTACGATCCTATAAGTGCATTCCTAAATTTGTTCGATGTTCTGTCATAGCTACCTGATAAAAGTTCCAAAAATTGGAACAATACTCTAGAACTGGGCGCAGTTTTGTATGTGATGTACTTTACAGGTGTATTCAGTTTTCCAAGAATCCTTTAAGAAAACTGAGAATTACTTTCTCCTTTCCTAGTACTGATTTTAATTTATCATCCCACTTCATACTGCTTCCTAGTATTAGTGCTAAATGCTTATAAGGTGTGAAGTCTTCAAGGTGTTCGCCACTAATCTTGTAATCTGATGCCTTCTGCTTCTTTTCCTTTGTTATTTATAGGCGTTAACTTTCATTTATCATTTTTACTTAACAGTTCCATGTCGAAGATCAAAGCAAAAATTGGGCTATGTCCAATGCTTTCTTGCTTCTCTGGCATAATTCATGGGAGGTGCATTTACTAGGACAAATACATTCCATCAAGAGATGTTCCATATCCCGATATTTGCAAACAAATCACATATGTCAAGTTAATCTGAAGGACTCAATTTGATCAAATTTGCATTGGTCGGACACCGGTGACATTGGTCTGTAATTCTGTGCATCAGACCTTATACCCTATTTGTATACAGGAGTGCCATTGAGGAAGCGTTCCACATCGCTGGCAATGGGTTCTACACAACGCTGGTGACTGCTTTGAAGGACAGTAACAGGTGAAACCATGTAACTCTTGTGTATCGGTTGTGAATAAATAGTTGGCACCATTTAAGTTCCAACCGTCGTAAAATAGAATGCACGTCCTGTGATACAAAATATATTGGTCAGATAGGAAGAAGTTTTCAGTTAGGTACAAAGAACATAAGACACTTTCAGTCTGAAGAATTAAGACCAGTTAGCTATAGTCTACCCTTAAACGGAATAGAGGACGATTTGGAAATCTTTCAGATGGAAAAATAAGGAAAAAACTCCACTTGCTAGAAGAATTAAAAATAGCCATTCACGAGAACAAATTGTGCAGTCTTCTAGACTATGTGATCAAAAGAATCAGAATACCAATTAGTGGACATTAATATGAGGTGTGTCCAGTCACCGCTATTATGACGGCTTGAATTTTGCTACGGAACACTTTCAGTAAGATGTCTGCAGAGGAATGGCAGCCCCTTCTTCCACAAGCTCCGAAACTAGAGGAGCTAGGCAGTATGTCGGATGCTGGGGTCTGGAGCGAAGTCGACGTCCTAATTGATCCCACAGGTATTCCACTGGATTCAGATGGAGACTCTGGACACGCCAGTCCTTTTCAGAAATGTTATTCTTCAGAAGCCATTGCCTCACAGATAGTGCTTCGTGTCAGGGCTCATTTGTCATGCTAACACAAAGAATCATCGTCTTGGAGCTGTTCCTTTACTGTACGCAGTACACACACAATGCTGTAATATGAGTTCGTATTGTTCCGCATTTCCCGTTTTCTTAAATGCAACGAAAACACCCCCACGACTGTATGACCAGACCCTCCGCACTTCACTGCTGGTACTACACCTCGTGGCAGCTAATGTTCTCCAGACATTCCCTAAACTCAAACCCTTCTATCGGATTGCCAAAGCCTACAGCGTGATTCACCACTCCATATCACTCGTTTCCAGTCATCCACTGTCCATCAGCGTCGTTCATCCCATCACCTCGAGCGCCGCGAATCATTGACTACAGAAACGCGTTGCTTATGAGGAACTGCTCGAGAATCGTACCCCACTTTTCTTAATTCCCTACATACAATCACTGTGCTAGCTGGACTTCTGGTAGCGCTTTGATACTCGTGAATCATTCCATCCACTTATTTCGTGCGATTTTTTACAATCATCCTCCGTAACACTCGTTGGTCCCTGTACATAATGTTAAAAAGAACTCAATCTACATACGAATCCGTGGTCGTGCAATCCTGGACAACAATCGATCACTAGATAAGGTCATCCACGAGAGTTTCGAATGTGGAATCCTGTATTACTAGTGGAGACCACGCGTTAATGCTACGTCAAATAAACTACTGGCATAGTTCTTATTTATTTGCTTAATTCTGTATAAACTTGAAGCGCAGTGTAACTGTGAGATCTAGGAAAGACAGAAAAAATTCAAGGTCTTTAAAAGTTAAGAAAGTAATTGTTATTTTGGTATAAGAAAATTGTATAAAACGTTACACAAATCAATAAAATTACGATTCAACCCTCTTACACTGATTGTAGTTTTTGTCATCTTCACCCATTTTCATAGCAGATGTTGCTAACGAAGGCTGTTGCAATGAAGTTGAAACCCAAGGTCTCCCATACCAATTCCCAGTTGGCATCTTCGAGGTGGAAGAAATTTTCACTACCAGCATAGCGGACAGCTTCCTGACCAACGCGCGAGTAACTACTTATCGTTTACCTCTCACCCAACGATAACATGCGACATGGTTTTACTTTGCTTTAATATTATATTCGATATTAAGTTATATCAAGCTTACTTAGATGGATTTCCTAAAGTTTTATGGAAAGACGAATAAATTATTATTATTATTATTATTACAGGATAATTAATACAAATATCAATAACAACATTTTGCTCTATTCCTGTTTTTTCTGCCAATCCTCTCCATTCAGGGCAACCTTATTGCGTACACAGAGATGCCCCTTTGTTTTGTTGATGCGGTCTTTCCAAGAACGTCGTGGTTTCCGCAATTACGTCCCCTAGGTGGTTTCCATTAAAAAAAAAAAATTCTTTGGCCACCGATGATCTGCCGTTCTCGACCAATGCCCATATCATTTTAATAATTTTCTTTCAATTCTGTCTATTACTGTTTCATCTGCTCTCATTCTAGCTCTTACTTCACCATTACCTTTCCTCAATTAGTGATATTCCGGCAAATAATCCATTTCCACAGCTGTTAGTCTTTTTTGGAGTTCAGCATTTAAAATCCATAATTCTGATCCATACGAAGGACAGATTCAGCTTTTATTGCTGTTAGAAATGTTCTTATCCCACCAGAGAGACTTCACATACCTTATTACTTTATGCTTTGTTGTATCCTAAATTTTACTTCTGTATTATCCAACCCACTTTTGTGAATAAACGCTCCTAGATATTTAAATTTTTCTACTTGTCTCGTAGTTGCTCCGGCACTGATGTGTGCTTCAAATGTAGTGTCACTGTTCACTACCAGATATTCGGTTTTTGTCGGACTCATGTGTACCCCCATTTGTCATACACTCTTACATGATATAACCGTCGTATCATGAACTCAAACTCGTATTTATCTAGTGCTAGAGTGGGGTGATCATCATCAAAACTTAACGAAAACACCAGTACATCATTCACAATAATTCTTATTCCTCCACAGCTGTTCTTTCATCTTCGGGAAGCCACTGTGTGTGTGTGTGTGTGTGTGTGTGTGTGTGTGTGTGTGTGTGTGTGTGAAATGCTAAGGGACCAAACCGCTGAGGGGTTGGGTTGTTTTGGGGGAGGAGACCAGACAGCGAGGTCATCGGTCTCATCGGATTAGGGGAGGATGGGGAAGGAAGTCGGCCGTGCCCTTTCGCAGGAACCATCCCGGCATTTAGGGAAATCACGGAAAACCTAAATCAGGATGGCCGGACGCGGGATTGAACCGTAGTCCTCCCGAATGCCAGTCCAGTGTGCTAGCCACTGCGCCACCTCGCTCGGTTCAAACCGCTGAGGTCCCTAGACTTACACACTACTTAAACTACTTATGCTAAGAACACCACACACACACACGCATGCCCGAGGGACTCGAACCTCCGGCGGGAGGGGCCGCGCAATCCGTGACATGGCGCCTCAAACAGCACGGCCACTCCGCGCGGTGGAAAGCCGCTCCTGCGTATAAACTGAACAACGCGAATGACATATCGTAGCCTTGTCTCTGTCCCTATGTGACATAAATAGCTTGTGATAATTTTAATGCTCTTTAACTCTGCACCTAAATATTCTTTGTACATTTAAATAATAATCTACATAAGATGGCCATCCATATATCTATCGTAGCTTCCCACAGTTTTCCTCTAGGAAGTATGTCAATAAGTTTTTCTATTGTACCGGATATCTTCTGCCACCTTAGTCTATCTGATGCAGTATTTGTATCCTGTATGTTGCGACCAATCCACCGTTTGTGGCTGACATCTGATGTCCATTGATATAATTATCATTAGAAACACATAATTTATATGTGCCTTGTACGAGCTTACTGGAAGGGATCTGCCGACTGGAAGGGATCTCCCGTCCTCTGCAAATGTTAGCTATTCTTCGGTTTGCTGGAAGAACCTGCTTACTGCTGTCGCATAATTTTCCGCTTTCCGTTACGCAACTGCAGTTGTATCCGTCTCCAGCGACTATATTTGCGGTTTCGCGGGAGCAGACTTCTATGGATTTGCATGGCAATAGACAGCCATAAGAATGTGTCTAGTTCTCGTAGGAGTAGCTGACCGGTGCGGAAGAGATTTCAGCATCGGCAGTCGTGGCCTGGCTTGTGAATCACCAGTGGTGGAGTGGAATGGACGTAGCGCCTTAAGTAATGACTTAAAGGAGACGGCCGCTGGAGACTCAGCGGAAAACTTGCGATCAGCTTCGACAAAAGCATGGAAGCACTGGATCCGGCGTACGAAATATACTAACGCCACAGTGATAGGAACATGAACACGCCACAGTCAAAACATTAATGGTGGCACTCGGACGAAGAATGAAAACTTGTTATGCTGCTCTTTCCTCTTTGTGAAATTTATGAAATAGTTTTTGCTGCTTCAGTAACTTCTTACTAATATTCATCTTCTGGCGCGTCACAATTTGATATACTTTAATCTGAAGTATGATGAAAATTATTTGTTGAGTGTGCTAGTGAGGTTACGTGCCGAAATTTAATCTTTTTTGCTGGAAGTTTATTTGCCTAGCACACAGAGCACAGTAATAAAAGCACCATCATCATTTAACACTTTCAAATTTACATGTTTACATCATTCCAGAGCTTTTTACATATGAGACAGATTATCTCAAAGACAGAAAACGCTAACTTCAGATATAGGAGATGAGCTGGGGACCCAATTTGACTCTACGAACGGAATCAACGACCGTTATCTTGTAGTCGCACATTGGCCCGTACAAGTGTGGTTTCTAGGTGATTTCCACCGCTCGTCTAGCCAAATACAAAGGCACAGAACCATCTGCCTGTTAGGAACAGCACAATAAAATGGTTCAAATGGCTCTGAGCACTATGGGACTTAACATCTGTGGTCATCAGTCCCCTAGAACGTAGAACTACTTAAACCTAACCAACCTAAGGACATCACACACATCCATGCCCGAGGCAGGATTCGAACCTGTGACCGTAGCAGTCGCGCGGCTCCGGACTGAGCGCCTAGAACCGCTAGACCACCGCGGCCGGCTAGGAACAGCACAGAAATAGCTAGAAAACACGAGGAATGTATCTCACACGATTCGAAGACAGGTTGCTCAGTAAATTGCGTATTGACTTAGGGTAAGATGACCACGTGGCAGCAGCAACAGTATCGGTACACGAAATTGTGATATGCTAAATCTAGGGTAAGTGAGGAGTAGTCATCGAGTAGGCCCTGCGCGCGCTGTAATTATCTCGTCTTGTCTTCACGCTCACTGCGAGAGCTGGGACACACGAGCGTTTTCTATGCAGCCTCTTTCTAGTCTTGCCGCATTTTCCCAGCATCCTGCCAATGAATTCTAATCTACCCACGTGCTTTGCCTACGACAGCCAATTTAGTAGTAGTAGTAGTAGTAGTAGTAGTAGGTGTTGTTGTTCTTTTGTTCAACTGCATGCCACTTTTATAAGGACATTAGGCATGTGTTCGTATTACAAGTTAACTCATGCGTATAGGCATTTACGTACTTGCAGGTCTAGCTTGATAAGGCTCGGCCGTGGCGTTATGGTAGATGTTATGCAGGCATTTGCGACAAGTAATTTCGCGAAACCACAGAAAACTTAAATCAGGACGAAGATAGGAGCCTCTACCCTCCCAAAAACAAGACCAAAGTGTTTAAAACAGTGTTACTTCATTCGGTTTATCCTAAGTGGACAATACTGTTTAAAGATATTTAATAATGTAAGAGGCTAGTGCTACACTGTTCAATCATTTTCCACTCCTAATTACTACACACGCATTGTTTCGTAAAGTAATACTAACTGGGTGTTGTGTGATGTCCTTAGGTTAGTTAGGTTTAAGTAGTTCTAAGTTCGGGGGGACTGATGACCATAGATGTTGAGTCCCATAGTGCTCAGAGCCATTTGAGCCAACCAAGTAATACTAAACATACTATCAGCTGACGTCAGTATTTACAGGGAGGAAAAAATGTTCTGTAAAAGTGTTACGTGAAATTATAGTTTTTTATTATGATTATTATTTATTTCTATTTTTTTGCCAAATACAGTACTTACTCTGTGTTATCTAGCATTCCTTCATTGTAGAGAATGTATTGCCTAACAGGTACTTTTTAACTGCGTTTTTAAACAAGTTTGTTGTAGCAATCTCTTTAATTTACTTGGGCTATATGTTGTACACTTCCATTACTTCGTAGAAATTACTGTTTCAAGTTTGTAAATGTAAGTTCATTATAGATCTTTTTCTCTGGCCGTGGGCACAGCTGTTTGTAAAGAAATTATAAATGTTATTTTTGATGTGTATAACTGACTGCTAAATGTACTCGTATAGTGTTCTGAGCAGATCTTTACGATGAGCTAGACTAGTATTTTAGGTTGTTATTCTTGTGGCCCTTTTCTGTAGTTTGGAAACTGTTCATATTTTGTGCATTTCTTCCCCAGACTAGAAAGTTTGTGTTTGTTACACAGTCAACGGAGGTACCATCCCCATTTTAATTTAGCTGTTTCATTATCCCTCTTCAAAATGACGTTCATGGCCTTTGTTTTCTCCATGTTCAATGGCACTTTGTTGCGTACTGGCCAACTGTAATCTTCCTTGAGAGTTTCATTTGCTTTCTCAGCAAGGAGTTACGTCATTCTCTCAGTGACTGTAGTAGTGTTGTCTTTTCCCCACGAGTAACACTACTAGGAAGGTCATGGATGTGTATCAGGAACAATGTTGGTCCTTATTTGCTACTTTGAAAAACCCTTATATTAATGTAGTTTCGTTCTAATTAGAGTTTTTCTGAAAGTTTGGACTTATTTGAGGTATGTGTCTTCTGCACTCTTCGTACCCTATGTGGTTGGTATGACTGGAACTCTTATTCCTAATACTTCTAGCTTATTTAGTAAACTCTTATGGTCAACAGTATCAAGAGCGTTAGACAGAGCTAAGAATATATCTGTGACACATTCATCCTTTTCAAGAGCATCACTTAACACTTCGGTGAATTCTACTATGACTGATTCTGTACTTTATCACTTCAGAAACCAAACTGTGATTCACTTAGAATATTATATTTATTCAAGTAATTCATTAATCTGTCTTTCATAATTAATTCTAACTTATTGGGAATAATGTCAGTAGGGAAGTATCTGAGAGTCTTCTTTGTTTTTGGGTTACCTTTCTTTAACAGAGGTACAACTCTTATCTGTTTTAAATACTCTGGAAGTTATCCTGTTCTGAATGGCCCATTAGTATTTTTTGCTAAGGACGTTTGTATATTCCGTATGCATTGATTGAGTACACATATTGGTATCTGCTTGATCTAAGCCTAATGACTTTTTATGCTTTACGTTTTGTACAGTTTTGCTGGCTTCGTGCTCTGGGGTTGATAGTAATAACATTGTACTTAATGCGGTCATTCCATTTCGTCCCCAGACTCCCAACTAATTGTACGAGATCACTGATTCCTATTGTGACTTACTGATATTAATGTAAGCGGAGATACATACCCCGACGAATACTAAAGCAAGAGTGAACTACATCCGCATATATCGCCAGAAGGAGTTCTGATGCTGTCGGAAGTTTAACGTTTGAAAACGGCGCGAAAATCAGTGGAAGACTATCAGCGATAGTGGTTTATAACGTTACACGCACCAGCGTCTCAAGCAACATTCGTAGCGTGCAAACACACCAATTCATTGAAAGAATTCGAACACACTATGTCTTCTGTAGCGAAAGGAGTGAGGTAACAAAAAAATGGTTAAAATGGCTCTGAGGACTATGGGATTTAACATCTGAGGTCATCAGTCCCCTATAACTTAGAACTACTTAAACCCAACTAACCTAAGGACATCACACACATCCATACCCGAGGCATGATTCGGACCTGCGACCGCAGCGGTCGCGCGGTTCCAGACTGAAGCGCCTAGAACCGCTCGGTCACAGCGGCCGGCAGTGAGCTAACACTGGCGTTGTACGCCCATTAGGAAGGTGCTTGCGTGCCGACGGAAACTCTTGTTCCGCCGTCCGCCGCTCGCCCACTTCCACGAACATCCTGTTGTAAAGGCGCTCACTTTCGGCGTCCGCGCAGACGACACCCACGAGCACGCAACTCGCTCAGCAGGGCGTTAATTACCGCACTCAAACACACCTCGGCCGCTCCACCGCGTGTGAGCAGGTAGGCTGCCTGCCTGCGTCAAAACAAACCGGCACCGCCTTGGGGTTGGTTCTCAGCGCGCATCCGGCCGGCCGCTCGCTCGCGCCATTCCCACGGTCTGTTTGGCCGCAAACCCACTGCGGCTGCAGCCGCACTGCCGCTTCGCGAATGTCTCATGATCTGTGACGCAATTTTCCTCCACCTCTGCCTTATTTAGTTCGCTTTCTTTTGGAGGACTACCACGCTAACTACAGCTAGGTCATTAGGGGCGGCTTATTGAATGAGGAGGAGGAATCAACCGTCCCCTGAAATTGTTTAGTGTCGCACACTCGGCGCAAAGAGGTTTTTGAATTCGGCTTCTAACGCTGTGCTTCAAGTTCCATTTCACCGCGCTGCGTTCTTCGAGCAGTACTTCCAGATATCACTTGTCGAGTGTTTCCTTACGTACTGCTCGTGCAGAATGTACTGCTTTTGACGACACGCGTGGCTGTTGTCGCGACGTATCGACGTTTTTAACCTGTAACCTGACAGAAAGTTCTGACCCAGTACTTGACCTTCAGCACAGGCCGGCGACATTTGAGTGACATTTAGATTGGGGAGAAGGGGCGACCGGGATTTTCTGACGACCCCAACACGAACCATTGGCCTCGGGCATGGAGGTGTGTGATGTCCTTAGGTTAGTTAGGTTTAAGTAGTTCTAAGTTCTAGGGGACTGATGACCACAGATGTTAAGTCCCATAGTGCTCAGAGCCATTTGAACCATTTTTGAACGAACCATTGTGATTCCGCTGGCATTGCTGTTTTCTTTACATGTCAGGTACGTAGGCATAAAAATTAAGAAAATAGAGATGTTAGCTTAGTGCAATGTTGTCTCCACTCAGGTGACTAAATCTGGAGCCACTACACCTGAAAGAGTCTGCAATCAATGGTACATGAGACTGATGGCTACAGCTTCACATCAATTCGATGACTTTACAGCCATAAAATGAGAATTTCTGGAACACACGTTCAGCTCAAATGAGAACTTGTAAAGGCAGAATTTTCGGGGCCATGATATCAATCAAAGCGAGATCGTATCTAGGTACATGTTTTTTATTTATTTATTTCGTATTTGAACCAAACGCGTTTATTTTTATTTAACGCAACTTCAGTGGTCACTCGAACAAATGTATTTTTGTTTACAAATTGGTTTAACGACATTATAAACAGTTCTCATGTTTAAAATTACTTTTTTATTACTTACGTTTTTTGACTCCTTCGTTATCTTCATGCCTCCTTGTGCACGCAGGCGTTCGGATTTTAACACACTGCCCAGCAATGACACACATTTTCTCGTTTTGCAATTTTTTTTTTGTTTGTTTTCGGATCCACGTACACCTAATCTACCTTTCACCGATCCCGCGAACGCCTTTGTCTCCTAGGAGTTGAAACCGGTACCTTACCCGCGAAAAGCAAGCATTTCAAAACTGTTACTGAGAAGATGGAATTCTTAGGCTCAATAGATGCTGCGACCCGTTACAAATAACTTCTGCAGTATCATTATGATCCTCACTACCCCAGTGGAAGTAATATCCATTATAGAATCTTCAAAATAAAAAAAATAGTAGTTATGATAAAATATCAAGAAAATTAATTAAAGAGCATGCGTCTGTGTTTAGTAACATGTTAAGTTATCTGTGTCACCAGCCATTTAGCAGTGGAACATTTCCTGAATGGTTGAAACATGTGGTAGTTAAGCTTTTGTTTAAAAAAGGAGATACAAATATTCGTTAGTTTCAGTTTTATCATTTTTCACGAAAATTTTAAAAAAGGTAACATACAAACGGCTTCTTAACAATGTTACTACGAAAATGTATTATCAAAGGCACTTCACGGATTTTTAAAGGGTTCCGGTATTGAGAAGATTATTTACACGCACAGCAAGAACGTACATAATTCATTAGACAATAAATTACAGGTTACTGATATATTTTGTGATCGGTCAAATGCACTTGACTGTACAAATTACAATATCCTTTTAAGAAACTTAGAACGTTACAGTGTAACAGGAAACGATGCAAAATGCTTCAGATTGTATCTCTCTAATGGGAAACAACATGCAGTCAGTAGTGTAGAGTCCTGTAACAACGTGTTACGCTTCATCCAAATGAGAACGCTTTACATGTAGTGTTCCACAAAGTTTCATCTTAGTCCTGTCATTTTTCTTGTGTAAATCAGTGATCTTTAAGCAGTAATATTACCAGATGCCAAGTTTGTTTATTTGCAAATGATACAAACGGTGCAGTAAATAGCAAATTAAGTTCCATTTCAGAAAGATCAATTAGTGAAATTTTCATGCACGTTAATGAATGGTACCGAGCCCATATTTTTTCACTAAACCTTGGAAAAACACACTACATGCCATTTAGAACTTGTAAGAGGTATCCCGCCAATATATGCCTAAAATATGTAAGAGGTATTTATTTTCAGCCATAATGGCTACGTTTGTATACCGTGACTGTGTGGGAAAATTATTTATTTCAAGTTTCTGCTACCAGTTACTTTTTATTTTATGCTTAATCTAACATAATGCGACGCGTTTCGAACATGTTTTGTTCATTTTCAAGCGTTTGTACATACATACATACATAGAGAAATGTTACTTAAAAATAAACAGTTTTAAAGTAGATTAATCTAGAACGCTTTGTTTTTTACTGTAAGAGGTATCCCGCCAATATATGCCTAAAATATGATGAGAAACGGATTGAAGAAGTTGACAATGTTAAGTTCTTGGGATTGCAACGTGATAATGAATTCAAACCGGGGGAAGCATACCACAAACTGCTCAAACGCCTGAAGAAATCTTTGTTCGCAATAGAGATGCTGCCAGACAAAGGGGATAAATAAAAAAGCTAGCATACTTCACACACATTCGTTCCACAGTGTCACACTGGCTCATTTTTTGGGGTAACACATCCAAGCTACGCTTAAGTCTTCCGGGTCCGAGAACTTGAAATAGGACTTATTTGTGAACTCAAGCACATACCGCAGAGGTCTTCTCAAAAACCGAACAACATTAATGCACTCTGATGGCCGTTCTATCAGTTACAGAGAACTGCGACTCTGATCAGTGTGTACGTGTAAGAAGTCATATTGACATCTGACGGTCTATCTTCGAGCTTCACTTTTTTGTCAGGCGGTACACTTCGGTCGAAGTAATGATGGTGAAACGGCCGCGGGCAGCACATATACGATGTACCAATGTGGCTCAGCAGGAACTTACTGATTATTTCTGTGTGTTTTTACTCACTATCTGGTCACAGCGTGTGAGTGTAGTGTACAGTTTGTTTACATGCAAATAGGTAAACGTTTCCGTTTATGGAATTTAACCAATGTGACTCTATTTCTTTCCGAATTTCTGTATTTTCGATAACCCGGGTGACGTACGGTCCCACCTAGTCCGGATAAACGAGGCTCCACTGTAGTTGTATCATGCCCCTTTTGCACCACCATTCATCGTGCGTGGCCCAAATTCTACGCTTGTATGAAGATACTGCCTAGAAGTATTCTTAGCGGCCGTCGCATCCCTGACATGTTATGGCTGAACCGTCCCGCGAGAACAATGTTGGGATCATCAGGCGTAACATACAATGCTTTGGTGCTAGAGGTGAAGGTGCCATCTCTGTGCCGCGCATTGTAACCGCTCCGGTATTGCTGCCAAGGAGAATCCCAGGGTGAGTCATGAGAGAAGCGAAAACAAAGCCAGTACGTCTAGAAGTGCAGGTTCTGACAACGTTGGCTGCTATTTATACAAAGCACTATTCTTGTGCACTGCAGCTGAGTCAGCTACAAACTACCTCCCTACCCGTCTATTAGCGCAGACCTACAGGGCAACTCTCGTCTCCTATCCACACTTCACTCACTGACAGTGGCGGCTGCTGCGTAAGAGCACAAGACCATGTGAACACCCGCGCGGCTCCACCCCTCCCCCCCCCCCCCCCCCCAACCACGACGGAGGTTCGGGTCCTCCCTCGGGCATGTGTGTTCGTTTTGTCCTTAGCGTAAATTAGTTTAAGTTAGATTGAGTAGCGTAAAAGCTCAAGGACCGATGAGCTCAGCAGTTTGGTCCCATGGACCTTACCACAAATTTCCAAAACATGTGAACACCCTAACTTATGACACCTTGCGGATTTATTGGATTTTTTCCCCTTGAATGCCGTCAGACGTAACACTGATGCTACTCCTCTAGATTTAGTGAAACTTGGCGTTAGGATCGCGAGCAAATCTTCAGTTGTACATGCTTTAAGGAGTTTTTGTGCATGCCCATCTGCCGTGACGTTATTGCGTTTTTGGTCAAGTAGCAGGGATTTGATAAACAACGTGCACGATACGCGGCGTTCAGATAGCCTTTACCACTCAAGTGCAAGTTTACGTCAATGCCACCAGGTGGCAGCACACTGCAGCAGACTTTTCTCCCCGTTCGCTTTGTAAACCCACTAGACCTTAGCACACTCCTCAAATATGCCAACTCATTCACTACAGTTGTTGTTGTTGTGGTCTTCAGTCCTGAGACTGGTTTGATGCAGCTCTCCATGCTACTCTATCCTGTGCAAGCTTCTTCATCTCCCAGTACCTACTGCAACCTACATCCTTCTGAATCTGCTTAGTGTATTCATCTCTTGGTCTCCCCCTACGATTTTTACCCTCCACACTGCCCTCCAATACTAAATTGGTGATCCCTTGATGCCTCAGAACATGTCCTACCAACCGATCCCTTCTTCTGGTCAAGTTGTGCCACAAACTTCTCTTCTCCCCAATCCTATTCAATACTTCCCCATTAGTTATGTGATCTACCCATCTAATCTTCAGCATTCCTCTGTAGCACCACATTTCGAAAGCTTCTATTCTCTTCTTGTCCAAACTATTTACCGTCCATACATGGCTACACTCCATACAAATACTTTCAGAAATGACTTCCTGACACTTAAATCTATACTCGATGTTAACAAATTTCTCTTCTTCAGAAACGCTTTCCTTGCCATTGCCAGTCTACATTTTATATCCTCTCTACTTCGACCATCATCAGTTATTTTGCTCCCCAAATAGCAAAACTCCTTTACTACTTTAAGTGTCTCATTTCCTAATCTAATACCCTCAACATCACCCGACTTAATTCGACTACATTCCATTATCCTCGTTTTGCTTTTGTTGATGTTCATCTTATATCCTGCCTTCTAGACACCATCCATTCCGTTCAACTGCTCTTGCAAGTCCTTTGCTGTCTCTGACAGAATTACAATGTCATCGGCAAACCTCAAAGTTTTTATTTCTTCTCCATGGATTTTAATACCTACTCCGAACTTCTCTTTTGTTTCCTTTACTGCTTGCTCAATATACAGATTGAATAACATCGGGGAGAGGCTACAACCCTGTCTTACTCCCTTCCCAACCACTGCTTCCCTTTCATGTCCCTCGACTCTTATAACTGCCATCTGGTTTCTGTACAAATTGTAAATAGCCTTTCGCTCCCTGTATTTTACCCCTGCCACCTTTAGAATTTGAAAGAGAGTATTCCAGTCAACATTGTCAAAAGCTTTCTCTAAGTCTACAAATGCTAGAAACGTAGGTTTGCCTTTCCTTAATCTTTCTTTTAAGATAAGTCGTAAGGTCAGTATTGCCTCACGTGTTCCAGTATTTCTACGGAATCCAAACTGATCTTCCCCGAGGTCGGCTTCTACTAGTTTTTCCATTCGTCTGTAAAGAATTCGTGTTAGTATTTTGCAGCTGTGGCTTATTAAACTGATTGTTCGGTAATTTTCACATCTGTCAACACCTGCTTTCTTTGGGATTGGAATTATTATATTCTTCTTGAAGTCTGAGGGTATTTCGCCTGTCTCATACATCTTGCTCACCAGATGGTAGAGTTTTGTCAGGACTGGCTGTCCCAAGGCCGTCAGTAGTTCCAATGGAATGTTGTCTACTCCGGGGGCCTTGTTTCGACTCAGGTCTTTCAGTGCTCTGTCAAACTCTGTCAAACTCTTCACGCAGAGGACAGAATTACAATGTAATTGGCAAACCTCAAAGTTTTTATGTCTTCTCCATGGATTTTAATACCTACTCCGAACTTTTCTTTTGTTTCCTTTACTGCTTGCTCACTACAGTATATAGTAAAATTAGCTTGGACGTCATTATATGTTATAGTTATACTGATGAGAAAACCTATTTTATGTGTTTCTGGATGAGTTATAGTTTATTAAGTTTTGATTTTATAATACAGTAATGCATTTGAGGCGCTGAGAACCATAAGGACCTAAAGCACGTCATTGTCAGTTGTGAGACTGTACCATTTATTCATGCTTCTGACGTCGGGTGATGATGTGGTGGATCAGGTTTATCTGTACTGTAGGCCCACGCTGTACGTACATCTGAACATTCACAAAAAGCTGTCTCACTGGTTTTTCTGATATTCACTTAAATATGGGGGTCGAAGACGGCGTGCTTTTGGCCCTCATGTCTCTCAGTGCCTCAATTTTATTCTGGTCAAGTGACCTTGTTGGTAGACGGTACTACTTACATTTAATAATTTCCGCAAACGGCAATTTGTCTTTGGAATTGGTTGTTTACTGTGCAGGACTCGGCTGTTGTGTGCACTGTCGACATGAACTCTGGTCAATCTATTTTAAATGCTAACAGAAACGTAAATTACCAGGAATAGTTAGCTGCAAAGGAATTAAGGCCTCCCATACCAGAACCATTGATTGAGAAAGTGACGAAATGAAATAAGAGCGAACATCTAACAAAGAAGTTGACAGCCGGCCGGTGTGGCCGAGTGGTTCTAGGCGCTTCAGTTTGGAACCGCGCTGCCTCGGGCATGGATGTGTGTGATGTCCTTAGGTTAGTTAGGTTTAAGTAGTTCTAAGTTCTTAGATGTTAAGTCCCATAGTGCTCAGAGCCATTTGAAGAAGTTTACAGTTAGTGTAAGTTGCTGTGTGGGTGCAACGTAAGAATGTGTGATTTTGAGCCCTGAAGTTAATTCGTGGACTAATAAATGTCTTAGGGATCTTGTACATTTGTCCGAAAAAATAAAAAAGTACGAAAACTCCCACTTACATAAAAATAGGAAACGGAGAGTAGCGAAAGATTACAAATTATTTCGTTCTTGCCCTAAACTGTACTTAACAACAAAATTCGACAAAAGCAATTTTTTTGTCAGTTGAGTTGTGCATATTATTATTATTTTCGATTATTCCCATTTAAGAGAGCGTTTGAGCTTGAATTCCTTTATGATGATTGTTTATGTTTTTTCTGAGCCCAAATTTTCTTCATGTATTCACTGTGTTGTTTCTTTCGCTCCGCTGTCCATTTGCATCCTGGTCTCTTCTGTGTTGTGGTGTCAAATTTATGTTTTTTGATGATGTTCCTGAATTCAGTTCTATTTTCTGCATCGTTTACTGTTATATGTGCTTGTCTGAGGTCCTCTTCAACTTCTTTTATCCATTTTGTTTTTCCCCTGCCTGAGTTGATGACTTTAAGAATTCGGTTTGAAATTCTGTTTTCATTCATCCTGTGGATATGTCCGTAGAACTGCATTCTTCTTTTCCTTATTGTATCCGTAATCTTGTCTGTGTATTTATATAATTCTGATGTTGGTCTCTTCGTCCAGATTCCTTGCTCTTGTATCGGGCCAAAAATTTTCCTGAGAATTTTCCTTTCTTGTTTCTCTATTTCTTTGATTTTAGTTTGCCCACCTATTTGTGTTGTCTCAGATGCATACAGTGCCTCCCGAAGTACGACAGTGTTGTAGTGCCTCAATTTTGCGTTAATGGATATGGACTTTTTGTTATAATAGTTCCACGTGAGTTTATATGCTCTCTTTCCTCATTGGCCTTTAGGTTGATCCCTGATGGCTGGATGATTTCTCCCAGGTACTTAAAATGTGGTACTTGTACGATTTTCCCATGGGTTGTCACAATAGGCATATTATTATTAATATTATTATTATTACTGTCATTATTATTATTGGCAGTGGGTGTATTTGTATGAATTTTTTAGCTGTTATACGGCAGGTGCTATTAATTTCACACTCTGAAATTTATCTCAGTCTAAAAATTTTTGAACACTCCGAACCTGTACTCACGAGCCGCCACTGCACGGCATGGATTTGTTTTTACATCGGGCTGACCATCGCACTGCTTTCCTACCACTGTTAATCACGCGGCAGGTACAACCTCTGACCTGCCACTGAAACTTCGACTGGATTGTTCTGGAGAGATCTGGCAGGTCTTTGCCCAACATTTCACTGCATATAGAGGCTAATATTCTTCTTTATATGTTACTGTAAGTCCTTGGACGATATTCCAACTGCAGCTGCTGTTCATAGGAGAAAGATGCTGTACTTGTGTCTAACCTCTCCCCCGTTGATGTGAGTTTTCTACCACAGGATGGATCCGATGAGCCACACTGTTCACATAATCGTTGGTAGTAATGCCACCTTGCAGAGTAACCATGACTGCCCAAATCACAACTGAACCCCCGCTATGTTTCATACTGGCGCCAGAGACAGTGTGAAACCAGACTCATGCGACCAGACTAATTCCTTCCATTGCTCCGTAGTCCAGGGTTTAGGTTTCGGAACCACGTTTCCCTGTTACGAGCATTTGCATAACCAATGTGTGGTTTGGAATTCCAATGCAATTCCCTGCTTACGGAAGGACCTTCGTGTTGTTTTGTTGCTGCAGGGTTCGTGAGTGCGACTCTCAGTTCTGCAGTGACTTTTGCATTTGTTATCATTTTATTTTTCGTCACATTCCTCTTCAATGACCGTCCGTCGCGATCACTGAACACACACTTTCGCCTGGGTTGTGTCTTTGTGCATGGTGGTTTCCCGGTTTCCCAGTATGCGGTATAACTTTTCTATACGGTGCCTCTTGCAACACCAAACAATTCGCCTACCTTGCTTACGGTACCTCCGACAATGCGAACACCAACAATTTGTCCACGTTCGAATTTACTTAGCTCCGACTGCACTTCCAACTACACAGAACATTAGTCTGACCGCGGCTGACACTAGCAGCGTTCTGAGGACACGGTACGCGTGCCATTCGTCGTCAGATGCAACAGCGTTACGCCAGGGTTGGCGAACATCTGCATGTATGTTCAAGCACGCGTTTACCGCGGTGTTTCCATATTTTTGTGTCCGCCTGCTTAGCTGCGTGGTTACGTGCTTGCCTACCGTGCAGCGGGCCCGGTTTCCATTCCTGGCTGTGGAAAGGGCGTTGTGTTGCCCTCCTCATCACTTCATCATCACCGACCTGCAGGTCGCCCAGTGTGGCGTCACCTGAAATAAGACTTCCAACCTGGTGGCAGAACTTTCCCGGATGGAGCCTCCCGGCCAACAATGCCACACATCATTTAATTTCATATTTTTGCTCAATCCCTATATGTACATAGGCCTAAATGCTTATTTCATTCTGACTGCACCACATTTAAATATGTTGGCTCGATGCGATTGAAGACAGTCATCATACAACGAAAGTAGTTACCTGATGTAAAAAGTTGTAGTCCGTAACTGAAACAGGTTTCCCGCATCACTGTGAATTTGATTTTAATCCCACGCCGCGGGCTCGACTTCAGTCCGCCACATCAGTGCAGTGTGAATGTATGACAATGCAAACCAGTCCTGCTGGAAAAAGAAAAATAATGAAACCAACTTTGGCCGAAAGTGCTGAGACGACATCCAATAGGCAGTATGTCCCATTTGCTGCCATTCTGACTAGGCTTAGTGGAGAGGCACCGTGCTCCAAAAGATAGTAGTACGAAGCGTGTTTTTTAAGTAAGTACCGTTTTGAAATTAAAAAAAAAGACGTACTAAGATATCTCAATAATTTTATTTTTACATGAAAGCCTGTACCTTAATCTACTTTTTTTACATAATTTCCGTCAATATTGTCGCACTTGTCATAGCGTTGTACCAGTTTTTGAATACCCTCTTCATAGGAGTCTGGCGCCTGACTTCTTAACCACTGCATCACCATTGTTTTGACTTCGTTATCGTCTTGAAGACGCAGATCGCCCAGGTGTTTCTTCAAGTGCAGGAACAGATGGTAGTCACTGGGCGAAAGATCGGGACTGTACGGAGGATGATATAGAGTTTCCCATCGAAAAGATGTGATGAGATCTTTGGTCTGATTTGCCACATGCGGACGGGCATTGTCTTGCAGCAAAACGATGCCCTTGCTCAACTTCCATGGACTGTTGCTTTGATTCTGGTGTGACGTAGGCCACCCATGTTTCATCGCCCGTAACAATTTGGCTTAAGAAATCATCAACGTCGTTGTGGTACCGCTCAAGGAAAGTGAATGCACTGTCTAAACGTTTGGTTGTGTGCACATCCGTCAACATTTTCGGTACCCAACGTGCGCACAATTTTCGGTAATTCATATTCACGGTCACAATGCCATATAAAACACTACGAGAAACATTAGTAAAGTCATCCCGCAAGGAGGAAATCGTAAAGCGTCTCTTTTCTCTCACCTTATTGTCCACTTCCTGCACCAAACTTTCATTAACGACCGAAGGACGTCCACTCCATTGTTCAGCACAAAAAAAAGTTCAAATGTGTGTGAAATCTTATGGGACTTAACTGCTAAGGTCATCAGTCCCAAAGCTTACACACTACTTAACCTAAATTATCCTAAGGACAAACACACACACACCCATGCCCCCGAGGGAGGACTCGAACTTCCGCCGCTGTTCATCATGCACATTTGTGCGGCCATCTTTAAATGCTCTCACCAACTTTCTGACCACTACATCGCTCATCATGTTTTCTCCGTAAACTGCACAGATGTCACGATGAATATCGATCGCTTTTAGGCCTTTAGCACTAAGAAATTTTATAACAGCCCGTACTTCACAGTCGGCGGGACTATCGGAGGCATCTTAAACACACAGTACACAACGTAAAGAAGGAAGAATCAGACTGTAATGGCGTCAGTGCGTAGACTAAGTTACAGGCTTTCATGTAAAAATAAAATTATTGAGATATCTTAGCACGTTATTTTTTAATTTCAAAATTTAAAAAACATGCCTCGTATATTGAATGAATAATAAAAGGGTTGCGTTCTCTCTCTCTCTCTCTCTCTCTCTCTCTCTTCCTCTGGCGCCTTTGCTCAGCGTGAGTCACGGAGCCGCCATTTACGCAACAGCAGACGTTATTTACTTGCTGGCTTCTGGCGGGGCTATTGCATTCAGCGCGGCGCTTGGCACACATTCAGAGGAAAAGCCTTCTCAGGACTGGACGAACCGCCAGGCGATTGTGTGTGTGTGTTTTCGGTGAGATCATGGACGCAGTGGGAACGGCTGTTCAAAAGTGTGTCAGCAGGGCTTGGCGCTGAGCTTCACCGGGATGCTTTGACGGCGCAGCCCAGAAGCCGAGCGAACACCTGAATACGCTCCTTGATCTCGTACGATGTTCTGTTTCGTCATCATGTCCTTTTTTTTCAGTCACATTCTATGTCCCAGTAGCTGATTCTTTTGCGAGACAGTAAATATTCGTGTGATGTAGGCCATATGTTGGACGAATTAACTGCAGGAAAGCTGACGCAGTACCAAGTTCATCTACATTCTCCAGACATTTCGCACACAATTTAGCCAACGCGAAGGCGTTGTCACTTGTAAATTTTTACTTAGTACTTAATTACTATTTTGAAAAAAGGAAGTTTTCTCTATTTTGTGTGGCTCTCTTTAGTGCTAATTGAAAAATAAATTTTGAGAAGAGGAAATTAGTTGGAGTGCCGTTAGTTTAGATCATCACATGCACAGATAAATTTACCACTAAGAGAGAGAAAATTAATAATTCAAGATTTTGTCTAAGCTGCTGTGATGCCGTGGATTGACCGCGCACATAGTTTGTTGTCCGCGTGACGATAATTAATATTACACCTCAGGCACAGAAGTGATGCCCGGAAACTGGGTTTACAGACCGGCTTAACAGATCTCAGTGAGGCACGAATGGCCGCTACAAAGTCGAACATCAATGATGTTCGGCAGCGGCCAGCAAACGATACGTCAGCTGTCTTACAGTTCTCCTACCTGAAACAGAGAAAAGTTGGCAAGCAAAGTTGATGTTGTTGAAATGAAACATTGGTAAACAATGACAATATTCACACAGTCTTACACACCTTGAAAATATCTTTCAAATAAAAAATCATTCGAGAGAGCGATCAGTAAGAGAGAGATACAGAGAGACAGCTATCGAGAGACCCAGCGAGTCAGATGCCGCTCGCGTTTATACAGGGTGAGTCACCAACTATTGAACAATTGACACCTAGAATAACTCCGAAAGTAAGATAGTAGCTGAAAAGTTTGTGGGACATAAGTTGTATGGGACAATGGGGGCCATAACATGACGTTGATTTTTTGTTGCTGGGTGGGGTCGCTTCAGCGATATGAAGGTCAACTTTTTTTTTTTTAATTGGTTGCTATAGTTTGGTACTCATTTTCTGATAGCCGCTATCGAGACGAATTCAATGATGTGAAACAGTAAGGTCTTTGAAGGTCAACGAAGGTCACAAAGGTGGTATGAACGTTCATTTACAGGTGTACGAAGTGATGACCGCTGGTATCAATGCAGTGCTGCAATCTTCTTATCATGGATTAAGTGGTATTCCTTATCACATCGGCACTCACCGAAGCACATCCTCTGACAATTCTCTCTCGCATATCTTCAGGTGTACTTGGAACAGTCGGCCGCTGGTGGCCGAGCGGTTCTGGCGCTACAGTCTGGAAACGCGCGACCGCTACGGTCGCAGGTTCGAATCCTGCCTCGGGCATGGATGTGTGTGTTGTCCTTAGGTTAGTTAGGTTTAAGTAGTTCTAAGTTCTAGGGGACTTATGACCTCAGCAGTTGAGTCCCATAGTGCTCAGTGCTATTTGAACCATTTGAACTTGGAACATCTTTATAAACAATGTCTTTTACGAATCCCCACAAGAAAAAATCCACAGGCGCCTAGTCGGGCGAACGAGCCGGCCACGACACATCGCCTCCGCGTCCAATCCAACGATTTGGGAACTGTCTCAGCAACTCATTTCTTGGCATCAGCGAAAAGTTGTGCCGCACACCCTTCGTGCTGATGCCACATTCTTGGTTCAAATGGCTCTAAGCACTATGGGACTTAATATCTCCCTAGAACTTAGAACTACTTAAACCTAACTAATCTAAGGACATCGCACACATCCATGCTCGAGGCAAGATTCGAATCTGTGATCGTAGCAGCAACGCGGTTCCGGACTGAAGCGCCTAGAACCGCTCGGTCACAACGGCCGGCATCCCATTAAAAAAAAACAAAGTTGACCTTCGTATCACTGACGCGACCGCACTTGGCAACAAAAGATCAACGTCATACTGTGGCCCCAGTTGTCCCATGTAACATTTGTCCCACAAAATTTTCAGCTACTGTCACCACCTTCGGAGTTGGTGGCAATAGTTAGTGACTCACCCTGTATACAAGTAGAAAAATGAAGGCAGCTCTACTGTCATCTTTCCTCACTCTCTTCCTGTTCTGGAAGCACTTCAGTGGGAAAATGTTCGAGAGACTTCGCTGCGCTTCTTTCCGACCCGGCTTATCGCATACAATTTACTTGTTGACGCAGCTTGCGTTGCATCTGATTAATTATTTGCCAATTAAAAATATAATTGCTAATTTTAACATCTGTGTGCTCTCTCACATTTAATAATTAATTATAGTTTTACATTATAAAACAATTTAAAGACAATACACGAAATTGATACAAAAATACAGCGATTCTTACGTAGGTTTTGGGGCTTAAAGTAATTTACACATAAAAAGAAACGTTTCATTACGTATCGTTTAGTGAATAATGTACAGGTGATATACTTTGAGACGAACAGCGACCAATCACTTTCTATAACTCGCCTTTGGTTTAATTGGTTGGTTATTGGTTGTTTTGGGGAAGGAGACCAGACAGCGAGGTCATCGGTCTCATCGGATTAGGGAAAGACGGGGAAGGAAGTCGGCCGTGCCCTTTGAAAGGAACCATCCCGGCATTTGCCTGGAGCGATTTAGGAAAATCACGGAAAACCTAAATCAGGATGGCCGGACGCGGGATTGAACCGTCGTCCTCCCGAATGCGAATCCAGTGTCTAACTACTGCGCCACCTCGCTCGGTTTTTGGTTTAATGTCTTGTTAGCAGTTTGTCGCCAGTCTGCCGCATCTTCATATTGAAATATTTATTACGAAGTTCACATATGTACTTCGTCGGTGTCCTCCTCCTTTGCCCATTACAAGAAAAGAACTATAGTGCGAATTGTACATTAGTGTACGTTGTCATAATTTTGTTAGATGCAGTTCGAATCGCACGAATACTTGTTAATTGACATAGTTCTTTACCCGATGTCGAAAATGTAGCTACGGCATCGCTAACACGCTTTTCCGCATGGAGATGAACTGGATGCGGCAGTAGTAGAATGCAAGGTGTTTCACAGTTCCTGTTACAGGTTTCTAGTGATTGTGGTACCGATTTGAATGCGTGCTGTTCATGATGATTATGATATTTGGTTTGTGTGGCGCTCAACTGCGTGGTCATCATTTTTAAAGAGTTCAATTTCTTACGCGTTCCAATCTAGCCACTGTCACGAATGATGATGATGATGAAATGATGAGGACAACACAAACACCCAGTCCCCGGGCAGAGAAAATCCCCAACCCGGCCGGGAATCGAACCCGGGACCCCGTGATCCACAGGCAGCGACGCGAGCCACTAGACCACGAGCTGCTGAGGCGTGCTCTTCATCGTCTTTCACGTTCTTAAATCGCATCGAGAATCACATGCAGACAGTTGCGGAATGTCGCTCCGTATCTGGCTCTGAGTTGAGATATAAGACTCCAGTGTTACAGTGACAGTCGGTGAATTCTTGAATACCGGTACCCTTGACTTCGTCGAGAAAAAAGTGTCCAAGTAGTCGACAGGTCAGGCAGTGGTATTGTGCTTTGCGCCAGGGAAAAATTTCCAATCTGGTAGCAAAACTTCGTCGACGTTTATCGTATTTATGACAGTTCTTGTGATGAAAGTGCTTTTCTCTCACCCAGTTCCAAGTAGTAATCGTTTTCTTGCATAGAGATGCAAGAATTACGACCCACACTAAAACTTTACTTCCGTCACAATATCCTCTCTTACCTGACAGAGAAATTCTCCTGTCTACCTCGTGTCCCGGTCCGGCACACAGTTTTAATCTACCCGGAGGTTTCAATACTCAGTATGTCCGGAGTCCAGAGCAACCGTCGTCAGTGCACCGCGCTATGGAATCTGCGAATTGCCCGTACACTGCCTCTGGCGCAGTAGTACATCATACGAGGGTAATCCCAAAAGTAAGGTCTCCTATTTTTTATAGGTACAGAACTCTGTCTGGCAGTTGGTCACAGTGCTTCACGCGCTGTGTGTAAACATGCGCACGCAGCGCTCAATCAAGGCTTGGCAGCCGTTGAGAATGGAGCTCCCGTTGGATGTTACCGCCAAGTGCGAATTGCGCGCAGTTATTCGGTTTTTGAACGCAAAGGGCACTGCGCCGATTGAAATCCATCGCCAATTGACGGAAGTGTATGGTGAGTCGTGCATGGATGTCAAAAAATTTCGTAAGTGGTGTAGTGAGTTTGCAGCTGGTCGGACTGAAATCCACGACGAACAAATGAGCGGGAGACCGTCAATTTCCGAGGAGACAGGCCGGCCGAAGTGGCCGAGCGGTTAAAGGCGCTACAGTCTGGAACCGCACGACCGCTACGGTCGCAGGTTCGAATCATGCCTCGGGCATGGATGTATGTGATGTCCTTAGGTTAGTTAGGTATAAGTAGTTCTAAATTCTAGGGGACTTATGACCACAGCAGTTGAGTCCCGTAGTGCTCAGAGCCATTTGAACCATCCGAGGAGACAGTGTTGAAGGTTGAGCAAAGCATGTGTCAAGATCGGCGGATGATCGTGGATGATCTCTGCACGTTGGTTCCTGAGATTTCCCGAAGCACCGCTCACAGAATTTAACGGAAACATTGAACTACCGGAAGGTGTGCGTAAGATGGGTGCCACGCATGCTGACTGAAGACCACATGCGGCAACGAGTTGATGCTTCCCGCGCATTTCTTCACCGCCTTGCAGCCGAACAGGACAACTTTCTGGACTGCTTAAATGAACATTTGGCCGGAAAGCGATTCATCTCCGATGATGCAGTGAAAGAAGAGGTTCGTAACTTTCTGAACAGCATGGCGGCCAGATGGTATGACATGGGCATACAAAAACTGCCACAGTGTGTACAAAAATGCATTGACAGAAATGGTGATTATGTCGAAAAATAGCTAAACCATTGTAGAAATAAAAACTTCTATGTGCTTATAAAAAAGTATCAGACCTTACTTTTGGGATTACCCTCGTACAAAAGAATGTGTGCTGTTGGCTGTGTGATTACGCGTTGGCTGTGCCTTTCCCCGTCCCAGTAGTGCCCTGTTGTACGCCATCCAGCGGTGGAGAAGCTGGCTCGTCCGCCGTGTGTCCTCTCAGAGGCGCTTTCTCCGTGATCCGCGGAACCCAGCCGTCACGTATGCAAAGCAGCCGCTCAGGCATGCGTGTCGCACGCACGGAGGCGCGTATACACGGCGTGTACGCACGTTAACGGGCTGTATTCCCAGCGCGCGGCGGGAATACAAGCGGGCGTAGCTTTACACCGGCCACCGCTGCCACTGCCATTGTGTTGACGGCATTATCCTCTCAGTTCTGCACTGCGCTTCCCGTTGTTGTGGTGAGATTAAAAATAAAGTTAAAGCAGAAAAGCGAGATCTTAACATTATAGCTACAGGACAGGACCCTGCTGATGAGGTGCGGCATAGAAGTGGCAGCCGAACGAACATCTGTTTAATGTTTCTAGCGGTTTACAACAGAGGCCGAAAAACAAAGAAGGCAACATGTGTGTTATTTGCCACTTACATTCAAGAACAGGGTGTTCCGCAACCATTAATCCTATTTCACAAGACCACACCGCCGTTCAAAAGTTTCGAGAAGGGTTGTATTACTGGCTTATAAGCGACGTCAGCGCAGTAATTACGATGGCAGTGATGTTGCAAAACTTCTTCAGAATGTTTTGAAGAAGAAGGAAGTGTGTGGAAGGTTTCTCCCGCATATCTTGACTTCCGAACAAAAGCAACGACGGATGGATGCCTGAAGAGACTTGATTGATATGAAAGACGCGCAGAATTCTTTTCCGGAAAAAAATAAAAGAATGTCGCGACTAACGCTCTCATCGTCCAGCAAGACCGAAGAAGAAGCGAATGTCGATGCACGAGCTGAACAATATCCCAAACAAGGACTTTTCCGACAGTTTCACGTGGTTATATGAACGTTCAGCGCGTTGTGCTCAAGTGGGGTGAAACTATGTAGAGCATCTGAAGCATTAAACCACCATCTTAACTTCTCCCACGTTTTTACGAACACACTCTTAATTAAAACATTAGTAAAAGCAAAGGGACCTTCGACGGTCCATGGAAAATCCTTCTAAGCGAGGAGTGAAAAGAACTAGAATCTCAAAAGTGTGGTTACAGGAATGATGTAATGATATAAGTGTCTTTTTCCACAACACCGAGCACATGCCTGAAATATCCATTTATAACACGGCGGAGAACGGCTGTACAGCATCTGCATCTACATGGATACTCTGCAAACCACATTTAAGTACCTGGCAGAGGGTTCATCGAACCACCTTCACAATTCTGTATTATTCCAATCTCTTATAGCGTGTGGAAAGAACGAACATCTATATCTTTCCGTGCGAACTCCAGTTTCCTTTATTTTATCATGGTGATCGTTTCTCGCAATGTAGGTCAGCGTCATCAACATATTTTCCCATTCGGAGGAGAAAGTTGGTGATTGAAATTTCATGAGGAGATTCCTCCGCAACGAAAAACGCCCTTGTTTTAGTAGTGTCCATCCTAAATCCAATATCATTTCAGTGACACTTTCTCCCCTATTTCGCGATAATACATGACGTGCTGTCCTTCTTTGAACTTTTTCGACGTACTCCGTCATTGTATCAGGTAAGGATCACACACCTTGCAGCAGTATTCTAAAAGAGGACGGACAAGAGTAGTGTAGGTAGTCTCCCTAGTAGGTCTGTTACATTTTCTAAGTGTCCTGCCAATAAAACGCAGTCTTTGGTTAGCTATCCCCACAACATTTTCTTTGTGTTCCTTCCAATTTAAGTTGTTCGCAATCGTAACTCCTAGGTATTCAGCTGAATTTACGGCCTTCAGATTTGATTGATTTATCGTGTAAACGATCTTTAACGGATTCCTTTTAGCACTCGTGTGGATGACCTCACACTTTTCGTTATTTAGGGTCAATTGCCAATTTCCGCACGATACAGATATCTTTTCTGAATCGTTTTGAAATTTGTTTTGATCTTCTGATGACTTTATTAGTCGGCAAATGACAGCGTCATCTGCAAACAACTTAAGACGTCTGTTCAGATTGCCTCCCAAATCGTTTATATTGATAAGGAACAGCAAAGTGCCTATAACACTACCTTGGGGAACGCCAAAAATGGCTTCTGTTTTAGTCGATGACTTTCCGTCAATTACTACGAGCTGTGACCTTACTGATAGGAAATTACGAATCTAGTCACATAACTGAGACGATATTCCATAAACACGCAATTTCACTTCAAGCCGCTTGTGTGGTACAGTGTCAAAAGCTTTCCGGAAATCCAGTAGTACGAAATCGATTTGAAATCCCTTGTCAATGTAAACGCATTTCTTCACAAGGAACTGTTTCAGCGACTAGTCGAGCGAAGGGGGCGTACGGGCCTGGCCTTGCACTATTTGCCTCCAAGGTCGCCTGATCCATCTCATGGTATGAGATTTTTTTCGTGGCGCAGCGGGGGAGGGAGGTGAGTTTAGCGAAAGCCCCCGCCTACACGCCTCGACTTCCAAGAGCTTCGGTGAGCTGCGACACCGCATTGCACCGTGATTGAGTGCATTAGCTCCAGACATGCTCGCAAAAGTATGGACGAGCTTTACTAGCGTGCGCCACTTGATGACTGGGTGGGCGATCAACAGGACTCTTAGCATCGTGGCTAGTGGAGTATTATGGTGATAATACCTGTGTTCGATTTCATGAGTAGTTTACGACTGCCTCGGGTTGAGGTCTACACGTTTAAATTTTGGCGTATAAATCGAGGCCCTATTCGCTTTTTGTAATATATTTCCTGAACAGCGCTGTCCCGTGGATAAAATGGCTGAAAAAGTTTAAAATCATTACAGAAATGTGAACTTTGAAACAGATCGTCTGTATCGAGGTATTTCGACATTCACCGACTATGAGACCTTAATGTCTTGAGCATGCATTTTAAATTAAGTGCGTATCGAAAAGTAGGTTGAGCACGGCTCTCATATCAGGCTTTATGCAATTACTAGCTGAGTACCTGGCGTTGCCCGGGTATATATTTGTTCCACTTTTCTATCAGTTCGTCTCCTGTTTTCCTCTCTCTCTGTCCACTTGCTCCTGCCTGCTCTAATTCCATCTTCACCTCGCTGCTCTCCCTGTTCATCTCTTTTCTTCTTTTCATTTCTCTGACCATCTCCTCCTCATCCCTCCCTCTGTCCCTCTGCTTCTCCCCTTTTTCTGTCCATCTTCTGCTCTCCCTCTGTCTATCCATTTCCCCCTCCCATCTCCTCCTCCTCCTATCTGAGCCCATCTCCTCCTTCGCCGTCGCTCCCTCTCCATCTCTTCCCTCCCCTTCTCTCTCCGCGTTAACACGCACACCCCTATACGAGGCTTGAGGCTTTTACCCCAACAGAATTTCTTTTCAGATTGTAACAAATGTGTGTACCAGATTCGTTTGAAATGGTTCGAGGGGCTTACGATGAGCTTTTTACCCTTGGCTTTTCCTACGTATGCACATGTCAGATATATTTGACATATTACGCACGTATTTGTCCACACATTTCACCTGCATCTCAATAGGCCTTCGTCCTGCAGTTTCAATTTCACGCAGGTCAGTATTTACGACGTCACTATGAGCTGTACACGAAATGTGTTGAGAACAGAGTTAGTAGGAAAGACAGAATAAATTAAAACGTCATGCATGATGCGGCTGTTTTTGACGCCTCTAGTGTTTATGACGCCATTATCTCCTGAACAATGTGTCGTGCAGTGGTATATTTTTACTAGTACATTCAGTGGTATATGTGAATGCTGTGTGCAACATGTGTGGCGAATACAGTTAATACTAAAGAAGTGATAAATTAAAACGACATGCTTCATGCGGAAGTTTTACTGCATGAAAAGCGACAATGTAGAAGCGATGAACTTTCTTCCTTTCGTCATTTTGTGGGGGTCATCAGCGAGAAAAGTTTCATGAAGATTTAAAAATATGTGAAAAGTTTGTTGCAAGTTTCTAATGCTCTCAGTCTCAACTAATGGATGATGAAAGTATGGGTTGTATTTTTCAAATATTCCAAAATATATCCAGCACTTAAGTAATTTGTACATCACCATATTGCAACTTCGCAACAAAATCGCACGGAATTTTCGACGGCACCAACACACCAAGAATATTTCGCCACAGTAGAAGAATAAAAATCGAAAACCGACGATTATGTAAAGTGTATCTTGCAAATCATGTGAACAGCCGTCTGATGATGAACTTGCCAGTTCGAAACCGGTTACGGCGCTATTTACCTAAATAAATAGCAGTATTAATAGTGGCTGTTTGCTGTCTTCTTCTTCGTAAGAACTAACCTACATGAAGTTATTATGTCACTGCGAATGAGAGCTGGTTCTCACACTTAATAATGCTGCGGATAATTTATGAAAGGGGTATCGACTAGCAAAACTTAAATCACACGGCGAAAACTGGTAAAGTAAATATAAGAAAAAAGAATGATGTAGAAAGAGGCACATAATTTGAAGTAATTTTCCTCTGTGGGTGAGAGCGTCTGTTATGTTACAGCAGAAGTAACTATTATTGCGAGAAAATTTAAGGAACAACGAACAAAGAGCCTTGCTGTTGAAACATGTGCTTACACATAGGATAGAGAGAGCTGGACCACTTCTTTCCCTCAGCGTAAAATTTCTGTATTTTTCAATGGTTCAAATGGCTGTGAGCACTATGGGTCTTAACTTCTAAGGACATCAGTCCCCTAGAACTTAGAACTAATTAAACCTAACTGACCTAATGACATCACACACATCCATGCCCGAGGCAGGATTCGAACCTGCGACCGTAGCGGTCGCGCGGTTCCGGACTGTAGTGCCTAGAACCGCTCGGCCACTGCGGCCGGCTATTTTTCAATCTTTTCGACTTCTCGTAGCATGCTCGTATAGAGTATCATACAGTTTTAAGTACAATATAGTTCTGAGGAATTGGCACCTAAAAGACAAGATATATGATAAAATGAAAATGTTCCTGAGCGGTCCATCTCACGCGTAGGTGTATGGGCGAAATGGACCAGTGTAGTGGGAAAGATGGACCATATGAAAATGGCTATAGATGAGGAAAAGAGTCAATTGAAATTACATATTTTATGTGGAAGATGTTGTAATGAATAGAGAATTATACTATTAAGTGTTTTAGTCCGAAACAATATTACCGGTTTATTATGAATCTTGATTTAACACTGGCTTTTGTAATGAGTTGTTGGTTTTGTTCAAGCATTAGTGTACTTGTCTCTTACCACAGCAATTACACTTATTACCAAATGTTGAACAACATTCGTGTGGTCACCGTGAAAAAGAAACACACTGAATCCAACGGTCATTTTTGTTAGTTTCGTAATAGATTTCAAATCACCCAGCAAATTCATCATCATCCCTCCATTTTTGGAACCTTCTGCAATGTCTGAATCTGATGAACACGGTTAGCTAGTTACTGCACTTTTTATAGTTTCTTCAGTCTGTTTACTCTCCATTAGTACCCTTTGGTGATCTTTTTGAGCCTTTTTCTTTTTGCTTTCTTTCGTTACCCTCTTTAATTTACAGTTTCAGTATTTCAGCAGAGTTTAGACACTTGGATACAGTGGGAGTCTTCCTCCTAAAATTCGTGGTTTTATGAATAGAAGGAGCATGTGACGTATCTTCCAAAAGTTTAGCGTGTGTTGGCTTAGGAGCAGTCAGGTTTGAAATGATAATCTTGGAAGTTTCAGGTTTAGTAGGAGTGGAATGTGGAGGAATCTGAGTTGTGGCCACAGCTCTGCTCTTCTGCTGTGCTTGAGATTACCGGGTCTCTCGATGAGCTTTTCAATTGGTTGATTGGTCTGTGTGTGAGATTCTACTCTTCGATTTGTTGACACAGACGTATCTTCTTACAAATAAGTGTAGTCTGCGACTACGGCAGTCTTCACTGGGGCTATTCCACATGCCTTGAACCTAAATTTAATAGTGCTCACTCACTTTAAAACAAGTGCTCCATCTCTTCCAAATAACAGTGGTCTATCTCTCCCGATTGTCTGGGAGAGATGGACCATATCGACTTCTGTCTGTAGGCAGCGAAATCGGTGGCCATTTCAAGTTAGTTTCATAATTTTTGGGCTTACATGAACAGAGAATGGGATTTTTCTTCAGAAGTGAAACTAAGGTAACAGCAACACATCTGCACCACAAGTATCGGCGCATTTGTGAAACACGCCACTGGTCCCTCTCACCCACTGGTCCAACTGTCCCGGACTTAGCTCATATAAACTGCTTGCAGTCGACCTCAGATCAGCAAAAAAAGCGAGCGCGGAGAATTCAACATAATTATATCGAAGCGTACGCTGTATACGATATGCTAGTCACGAGGTCTAATGAATAGCAGCGCCCCGTGCTGCAATGATGAAAAACGTCGGACGTGACTTCGTTCGACAAAACAAGATTAACGAGACAGGAAACTGAGTGTGTGGTGGGCAGAGTATAAAGTACGCTGGCTTGCGCAGCTTGCAAGATAAGGAAAAAGCGGTGGGATTCCTGGAAAATGCGGGGAAGTGGAGAGGCGGCCGGACTGGAAGGCGGGTAGCGGCAGGGCGTAGCGCACGCGCCGCCTGTTGAGGAGGCGGCGGCGGCGGCGGCGGCGCTGGAGGAGAGGACCAGCCGGCAGCAGCGGCGCCGCCACTGGACCGGAACACCGCCGCAGCACGCGCGGCCGCTGCCAACACCGACTCAAAGGAGGGCCTCGGCGCTTGTTGGTGACGCCACGTCAGCTAGGCACGGCGAACGCCGGGTCTGTTGCAGGCAGAAACGCCTGGGAGTGCTTATCACTATAAATCTCTTATTTTTGGACAAAATGTTTGGTATTGTTTTGGATTCTGCAGTTTTATCAGATGAAAGATTTTCTTACTATCGTAAAGCTACAAATGAAGATCATAGTCCTGTATTACTGAATCCTGTCGAAACAAACGTAGATCAATATGAGAAGATGCTTTTCCCCATTGCAAGTTTCGGAAGTTTTACGTTCAAGTAACTATATTGACTTAATCCATTTTGTTATCAAAACTTAACCCAACCCCCTTACAATGAATTCGTTTCTTTTATTTATTTATTTTCGTTTGATATCGGCACTGGAAATGTGAACTAATTTACATGTCTAAATGTCCAACTGTTGCCAGTCATTTGATTACAGTCGTTTTCAACGAAAGAAATTGTAAACAGGAACCAAAACAGCTTCATACATCGAAAATACTGCTGAGCTTAAACTTTTTTTAAACGTGCACATTAGAAAAGATAAATATTCCCATCTTGCAATTGAAAGGAGAAAGTTTATAGGATAAAACAATTTTATTTGATAAAGCAAGTATCTCTCTCTTGCCTCTTCTTCTGTCTCCCACCCCCTCCCTCAACGTGTACAATCGCAAGATATTTCATTAACATTCAGTGCTCCTCACCCCATAGTTAACCAAGATACCTAAAGAAGGGCACCAATATGTTCACATTTTCTTGTAAAAGCAACCCGGTACAAACGTAACTTCCTGAGATTTACAAATAAGATAAAGAAGCACGAATTCTGTTGGTGCTGGACCATGAAGTTGGTTTTTGTATGTCAATCCTTAAAACAGGTGGAAGTTTAAGATCAGGAGTACACTATTTGTTAAGAAGTGTAATGAATTGCACAATTAATTGATTGCAGAAATCTCTCAGAACAATGTGTGTTGGTCAACTACCGCCAATAGTTTCTCATTTTCCTGTGTCAGGGAGATACCATCATTATGACTATAATAAAAATAGTCCCAGGTGCTAACACTCCATACAAATTTAAATTTTTGACATACAACTCTTTCACTAATAAGAAAGAATACCTATGAAACCCGCTATGCATGTTAACACAATTTCAGATCCCTCGGTGATAAAAGGACTGTAGAATATGTGCTGACTGTGCAGCAAACTAAAAGTTAACTGACATTCAAGTATAGCAGTATATGCTTTGCTAAGAAGTGTGATGAATTATGGATTTCACTGGTTGCACAAGTCACTGAATACAAATAAAACTGCCGGCCGGTGTGGCCGTGCGGTTCTAAGCGCGTCAGTTTGGAACCGCGTGACCGCTACGGTCGCAGGTTCGAATCCTGCCTCGGGCATGGATGTGTCTGATGTCCTTAGGTTAGTTAGGTTTAAGTAGTTCTAAGTTCTAGGGGACTGATGACCTCAGTAGTTAAGTCCCATAGTGCTCAGAGCCATTTGAACCATTTGAACAAATAAAACTGCAGAATCCAAAACAATACCAAACAATTTATCCAAAAATAAGAGATTTGTAGTGATAAGCACGCCCAGGCGTTTCTGCCTGCAACAGACCTGGCGTTCGCCGTGCCTAGCTGACGTGACGTCACGAACAAACGCCGAGGCCTTCCTTTGAGTCGGTGTTGCCACTGCCTGGCGTGTGTGGCAGGGACGGGGAAGAAACGGTAGCGGGACCTTAGTTCTGAGTAACCGCTTTTTTCGGTATTGTTTGCTCTCTGTTATAATAGGTGTCTCATTTTTTGCTAATAACCCGGTAAAAAAAGAACCAAAACATTAATTAACCAAAAGTGGCAGATGAATCTTGTCTCCTCAGAACCTGTACTTCAGTTGAAATGTTCGATACCGTACAAATTTCGGCCTGATCTTATTTTTATACTTAAATTACATATTTCACACATAAAGATAATTTTGTATATATTTGATCACCAACACACTTTTCTGATAATATAATTCTATTTTTAATATCGTTCCATTTAGCAACAATGATCTTGAATCATGAAAATTATAATCGTAGTTGTTAACCTAAATGTGTCAAAAACTACCTTCATAGAAAGTAATATTATTATTCTTTACTTTTCATCCAAACAAAATTTCTGTTTTCATTTTTGATTCAGCTAATTTTATAATCGATAATTCAGTCGGCAATTATACAAAGACTGGAAGCTGATTGTCAAAATTGCGACCTTCATTATTATTTATTAGGCGCACAAAACTTTATATAAATAACCTTTTCTTGAAAATATTAAGTAAATTATAACTGAAAACTAATGTCAATTAAGACAATCATAATAAAATTCATTTCAACTACATCCTCTTCTAGAAGGATCTGGAAGCTATGTATGTGATGCTTGTAGAAATTTTAGGCCCCAATCGCGCCATAATAGTTCAAGTTGTCGAGATTGTTCAGTGTAACTATCACGTTCTTTGTGTTGTGTTGAAACGTTGTACAATTCGTTTACTTAACAAGTGGTGTTGTAGAAAGTGTCAAGAATGTATGAATAAATACTGATGATGTAAACAACCGCTGGCTGTGGTGGCCGAGCGGTTCTAGGCGCTTCAGTCTGGAACCGCGCGACCGCCACGGTCGCAGTTTCGAATCCCGCCTCGGGCATGGATGTGTGCGATGTCCTTAGGTTAGTTTGGTTTAAGTAGTTCTAAGTTCTAGGCGACTGATGACCTCAGATGTGAAGTCCCATAGTGCTCAGAGCCATTTGAACCATTTGTAAACAACCAACAATATTCCAGCGACTTTTACTGGAACAATAAACCTTGGACGTATTAATTGGAAATCATAAACAGGAACCAACACCCTAGACAATGAAGCAGTCACAACAAGATAAGTGACAGTTATCTGCTAACACAATGCTTCGACCCTCGCGAGGTTATATAAACGTTGACAACACCAGAGTAGTTAGTTCATCATAGGATATTTGCTTTCTGTACATCTACAAACATTTTGATAGTAAGGGATATGTAAAATTATACTGTGCTAAATTATTTCGTTTCTCAATAAGCCTTTTTTAAAAATCGAGTAACTTTTATTCGTAAAATTTCCATTTCTTTGAAATATCGCGTTATTATAGAAAACGGGAAAAGCGATTAGCGTTATTTTAATAACAATGCCGTCAAAATAGAGCAACAAACACATGGAATAAGGATTGGCACAACACTACTGAGACAATATGTACCTGTTACTATGTGGCGCGGCCTATTGGATGGTACACTTGTACATTGCAAGATTTTCCCCACCTGGTCTGTATGACAGATTCAAGCTGTCGTCGTTGCTGCGGTATCAGTAAAGTACAGTGCTCCTTTTGCTTTAAAAGATTGAGAACGGCAGGAGCCACAACAAACTTGCGGCATCATGTAAGGAGAAAACTTATAACTTGACAGTTCATTCACAGTTTACAATAAAAAAAGAATAGCTAATTTGTTTCCTGTGTACTTAATATGCTTTCATCTGCTTGTAGCCCTTGAAAATAGACAAATTAACACGAAACATACAGTCCTCCAACCTCAGTTTTCACCCTTTAGCATTTACTATTCCTGATGCGCAGATACTGATATGATCCCCAATTACAACATGATTTTTGAGCGTAATTTCAAAAAACCAGTATCATTAGGAGAATACTGGTGATTCCTTTTCTAGTATTCAGCTATTTATCACTTTTCGAGAAAGAGCAGCGAACGGCGTCGGACTGAGTTTTCTTTTTATTTGCCTACTTAATTTAGTATTTTGATTCCGTGTACTTTGAAACTGAGAGAGAAAAAATTTTTCTGTCTTTGTTCGATTTCTACGTTTATTATGGGAAATAATGGGAACAAAAAACAGAAAATCGGTTATTTTAGAAATCGGTTATTTTGAGCAGTTTTCACGCTCAGGTTAAACTGTCGTTGAAAATAACCGATGTAACTGAAAATCTGTTGTTTCAGCTCCTAGTATGCGGCCAAAGGGCGGGCCTCTCTCAGTTCCCTTTTGCTTCTCTGGTACTCTCTCTTACCGAAGCAAAAGCTAGAAAGAATCAATAATCATCAGTTTACCTTCCACTCGGAAAGTGGATGCACTCAGCGACTCTATGTGAGTTATAGATTATAGAGTGCAGCAATCAGTCGTCCTTTTTAGATTTTATTGTGCAAATCTAGATTTCGGCTAGTAGCTAGCCATTCTCAATGCGTTTTTTTTTATTCTTAGTGCATGAATACTACTAATATTCAAAGAACTGTGACTGACGCCCGAACAACAGGGACGTAGATGCACTGAGAATAAAAAAATAGCGCATTGAGAATGGCTAGCTACTAGCCGAAATCTGGATTTGCATAATAAAATTTAAAAAGGAGGACTCCTTACTGCACTCTATAATTTATAAATTTATAAGAATCAATAATGTATAACTAGAATAAACTTCGTGCCTCAGATAAGCTGGAAGGTGAGCAAGTGTCTGGCCGTCTTTCGAAATCAATGAGTCTGCAAATATAAAACGTCTGTTGGAAAGGAGGAACAGTAGGAATGAAGGGTCACTCTGCAGCGGAGTGTGCGCTGATTTGGAAGTGCCCGGCAGATTAAAATCGTGGGCCAGACCAGCACGCGGACCTGGAACCTCCGGCCTTTCGTGGACGAATACTCTAGTGACTGAGCTACCCCAGCACGACTCACGACACGTCGTCACAGCTTCAGTTCCGCCAGTACCTTTTCTCCCACCTTACAAATTTCACAGAAGTTGTCAGGAAGGTCCCACGTTTGAGAACCGATCCGGCACACAGTTTTAATCTGCCGGGAATTTTCAAATCAGCGCACACTCCGCTGCAGAGTGAAAATCTCATTCTGGAAACAATCTCCAATCGCCTAGGGTGCGGTTTTGCCGTCTCTCCCCGATATCCTTTCTTCGGGGAATGCTAATTCCGCAAAGTACGCGTGAGAACTTTGGTGATGTTTTGAAGGTAGCAGATGAGGTACTGGCGGAAGTGAAGCTGTGAGGGCGGGCTGTGAATCGTGTTCGGATACCGCAGCTAGTAGATCACTTGCCCGCGGAAGGTAATCGTTCCAGGTTCGAGTTCTGGTCCGGCAGATAATTTTGATCTGCCAGGAAGCTTCAGGAAGATTAGGGTTTACCGTCCCTTAGACGAAGAGCTAATTAGAGAGGCATCAGAAACTCGGACTGCGCAAACATGAGCTGATAAGATGAATAACGATAAAAGTAAAACAACACTAAAGAAAAATAGGCGAATTAAATCAGGCGGTGCTGACGAAATCAGATTAGGAAATGAGACACTGAAATTAGTAGAGACACTGAAAGTAGTAACTGGTTTTTGCTATTTCAGAAGCAAAATATGCACGCCGAAGTAGAAAGGACGTAAAACACAGACTGGCAGTAGCACTAAAAGCTTTTCTGAAAAAGAGAAACACACTGTGGTGACAAAAGTCATCGGATGCCTCCTAATATCGTGTCGGGTCTCGGTTTGCCCGGTACAGTCAAGCAGCTCGACGTGGCGTGACTCAACAACTCATTGGGAGTCCCCTGAGCCGTGCTGACTCTGTAGTCGTCCATAATTGCAGAAGTTTTTTGTGCAGGATTTTGTGCAAGTACTGACCTCTCGATTATATCTCATAAATGTTCGATGAGATTCATGTAGGGTGGTCTGAGTGGTCAAACCATTCGTCGGAATCGTCCAGAATGTTCTTCAAACCAATTGCGGACAATTGTGGTCCGGTGAAACGGCGTATTGTCATCCAAAAAAAAATTCCATCGTTATCTGGGAACATGACATCCACGAATGGCTGCAAACAGTCTCCAAGTAGTCAGACATAACCATTTCCAGTCAATGATCGGTTGAGTTGGACCAGAGGACCCAGCTCATACCATGTAAACACAGCCCACACCATTATGGAGCCACCACCAGCTTGCACAGTGGCTTGTTGACAACCTGGGTCCATGGCTTCGGGGGATCTGCGTCACACTGCAACAATACCATCAGCTACAGCAAACCGAAATCGGGACTCATCTGATCAGGCTACGGTTTTCCAGTCGTCTGACGTCCAACCGGTATGGTCAGGAGTTCAGCAGAGGCGCTGTAGGCGATGTCTTGCTCTTAGCAAAGGCACTCGCGTCGGTCGTCTGCTGCCACACCTCATTTATGCTGAATTCCGCCACACTATGCTAACAGGTACATTCGTCGTACGTCCGACATTGATTTCTGCTGTTATATCCCCCTGCGGGTCCGGGGATTAGAATAGGCCCGAGGTATTCCTGTCTGTCGTAAGAGGCGACTAAAAGGAGTCCATCCCCCTCACGGGGGTAGTTAGCGCCTGCGTCCGGAGACGGACGGTTCCACGACCTATATTTGCGGTCATTTTGGTTTTTCACTTCTTCTCGTTTCTTCCTTCCTTTGGTTGGTTCCTTTCTTTGTTCTTCTCCATCTCACTGTCTTCCTTACTCTTTCCCTTGCCTTCTTCTCCTTGCCTTCTTCTCCTTGCCTTTTTCTCCTTGCCTTCTCTGGTCTCCGCCTCGGCGTTTGAGACAGTCTGTCCTCTCTCTCTTCTTTTTCCTCTTCTTCCCTCCTCCCTGTGCGCGCCTGAAGGCCGACCCACGCGTAGCCGGTGACGGGGTAACGCGTAATTGCCCGCCCTGGGTAGACAAGTAAGGCACGCACGTACCCCCTGGTAAAGGCCAGGCCCAGGGAGGGGTGATTGCCTGAGCTGATACCTTCTGACCATGCCGATTGGTCCCTCCGTCTGTTTCTCGGGAGGTGTGACCTGAGGTGTAAACATTCACCTAAGGCGGGAGTGCCCTCTGAGAGGGTCCCCACAAGGAAGGAGCGCGCCATCGGAGACGCTGGCAATCATGGGGGATTCCTCCGCAATGGATTTCTCTTCTTCTTCTCTCTCGACTTCTGCCCATAAACGGAAACTTGACCAGCCACCAGTGACAAAAGTACTACCGCCTGCCCCACAGTTCCTCGTAGTTTCTCGATCTGAGGACGGCAAGGATTTTTCCTCTGTCAACCCTTTCGTTATCCAGAAGGGCGTAGATGCCATAGCCGGATCTGTCAAGTCGTGTACCAGGTTGCGTAATGGTACCTTGTTACTAGAAACTGAGAGCGCCTTTCAGGCACAAAAACTGCTTCGGGCCACACTCCTGTACACGTTCCCTGTCCGGATGGAGGCTCACCGCACTTTGAATTCGTCTCGTGGTGTGGTATATACTCGATCACTCGACGGATTGACTGACGAGGAGATTCAGTCTTTCCTCGCTGAGCAGGGCGTGACGGCTGTCCATAGGGTCATGAAAAAGGTCAACAATGACTTTGTACCGACCCGGACACTTTTCTTGACCTTTGATAGTGTTCAGCTGCCGTCGCGTATCAAAGCGGGCTACGAGTTTATTTCTGTTCGCCCCTATGTCCCGACACCTACGCGCTGCTACCAGCGTCAGCGTTTTAATCACACTCGCCAGTCTTGTTCCAATGCGGCTAAATGTGTCACTTGTGGCAGGGATGCCCATGAGGGTGACTGTCCACCTCCGTCTCCTCGTTGCGTGAATTGTCAGGGTGACCATGCAGCGTCCTCCCGCGACTGTCCCATCTACAAGGAAGAACGCTGTATCCAAGAAATTCGGGTCAAAGAGAAAGTGCCCACCTCGGCTGCTCGCAAGCTATTTGCTAGTAGGAAGCCCACGCTGCTCCCAGCGGGAAAATACAGTACTGTCCTCGCCTCTCCTCGGACTACCAGGGAGGTGGCGACGCAGACATGCGATCTGACCTTCAGCACCACGGTCGTCCGTTCGGCCAGTGCTAAGATCGCGCGGTCGACGTCTCCTCTTCCTCCCGTCACCCCTCAGACACAAGCACCTTCATCAGCTTCTGCCAAGACGAAGACACAGATGCACGGGCCTTCAAGAAGGAACTGTCCCGTGCAGACTTCCTACGTGCCTCGAACTCCCAGCCGTCGACCAGTACTTCCACTAAACGACCTTCCAAGAAGGCTCATAGGAAGCACAGTTCTCCTTCTCCGCCACGGCGCATTTCTTCTCCTGCGCCACCCAGCGGTTGCCGCCCCAGGCCGTCATCCGTTTCGCCTGGCCGCACCGCTGGTAGCCGAGCATCTGGCCGTCCACCGGCGGAGGAAGCTCCTCCTCCCGGCCTTCTTAACGAGATGGCCGATGAACCTATAGAACCAATGGACGATGACTGTCCGCCTACTGATAGCGGCGGCAGTGCTCGCTCGAAGCCAGGCCCTCAGCGGCCTTCGAGGTGACCCCTTCTTTCATCTTCCTTTTCTTCTCACGATGGCACTTATTCACTGGAATATTCGCAGCATTCGCTCCAACCGAGAGGACTTGAAGTTGCTGCTCCGCTTGCACCGTCCACTCGTCGTAGCCCTCCAGGAAACGAAGCTACGCCCATGCGATCACATTGCCTTGGCACACTACACCTCTGTGCGTTTTGACCTACCCCCTGTGGTAGGTATTCCGGCTCATGGAGGGGTTATGTTGCTGGTCCGGGATGATATTTACTACGATCCCATCATATTGCACACCGGCCTGCAGGCAGTTGCCGTCCGAATTACTCTCCCCACTTTTACATTTTACATTTGTACCGTTTACACTCCATCGTCGTCTGCCGTTACCAGGGCAGACATGATGCAAATTATTGCTCAGCTACCTGCACCATTTTTGTTAACTGGAGAATTCAATGCCCACCATCCCCTTTGGGGCTCTCCAGCATCCTGCCCGAAGGGCTCCCTGTTAGCAGACCTTTTCAACCAGCTCAATCTTGTCTGTCTCAATACTGGCGCCCCTACTTTTCTTTCGAACACATCTCACACCTATTCCCATTTAGGCCTCTCTATATGTACTACCCAACTTGCACGCCGGTTTGAGTGGTATGCCCTTTCTGATACATATTCGAGCGACCACTTCCCGTGTGTTATCCATCTCCTGCAGCATACCCCCTCTCCGTGCTCAACTAGTTGGAACATCTCCAAAGCAGACTGGGGGCTCTTCTCTTCCAGGGCGACCTTTCAGGATCAAACCTTCACAAGCTGCGATAGTCAGGTCGCACACCTCACGGAAGTCATTCTCACTGCTGCTGAATATTCCATCCCTCACACTACTTCTTCTCCACGTCGCGTACCGGTCCCCTGGTGGACCGCAGCATGTAGAGACGCTTTACGTGCTCGTCGACGTGCTTTACGCACCTTTAAACGCCACCCTACAGTGGCGAATTGTATCACTTATAAACGATTACGTGCGCAGTGCCGTCGTATTATTAAAGAAAGCAAGAAAGCCAGCTGGGCTGCTTTCACAAGCACCTTCAACAGTTTTACTCCTTCTTCTGTTGTCTGGGGTAGCCTGCTCCGGCTATCTGGCACTAAGGCCCACTCACCAGTTTCTGGCTTAACGGTCGCTAGTGACGTCCTTGTAGCCCCTGAGGATGTCTCCAATGCCTTCGGCCGCTTTTTCGCAGAGGTTTCGAGCTCCGCTCATTACCACCCTGCCTTCCTCCCCCGAAAACAGGCAGAGGAGGCTAGGCCACCTAACTTCCGCTCCTCGAATCATGAAATTTATAATGCCCCTTTCACCATGCGGGAACCCGAAAATGCACTTGCCCGGTCACGGTCTGCCGCTTCAGGGCCTGATTCTATTCATATTCAGATGCTGAAGAACCTTTCTCCTGCGGGTAAAGGTTTCCTTCTTCGTACTTATAATCGCATCTGGATTGAGGGACATGTTCCCGCATGCTGGCGCGAGTCTATTGTTGTACCGATTCCTAAGCCGCGGAAGGACAAGCACTTGCCTTCCAGTTATCGACCCATCTCGCTTACCAGCTGTGTCTGTAAGGTGATGGAGCGAATGGTTAACTCTCGTTTGGTTTGGCTGCTCGAATCTCGACGCTTACTTACCAGTGTACAATGTGGATTTCGTAGGCGCCGCTCTGCTGTTGACCATCTGGTTACCTTGTCGACCTTCATTATGAATAACTTCTTGCGGAAGCGCCCGGCCGCGGCTGTGTTCTTTGATTTGGAGAAGGCTTACGACACCTGTTGGAGGGCGGGCATTCTCCGCACCATGCATACATGGGGCCTTCGCGGTCGCCTCCCTCTTTTTATTCGTTCCTTTTTAATGAATCGACAGTTCAGGGTACGTGTGGGGTCTGTCCTGTCAGACACCTTTCGCCAGGAGAATGGGGTGCCACAGGGCGTCGCTCTCTTCGCCATAGCGATCAATCCAATAATGGATTGCCTCCCAGCTGATGTTTCAGGCTCCCTTTTCGTGGACGATTTTACCATCTATTGCAGCGCGCAGCGTACATGTTTCCTGGAGCGCTGTCTTCAGCGTTCTCTTGACCATCTTTACTCCTGGAGTGTCGCCAATGGCTTCCGTTTTTCTGCCGAGAAGACGGTCTGTATTAACTTCTGGGGCTACAGAGAGTTTCTCCCACCGTCCTTACGACTCGGTCCCGTTGCTCTCCCATTCGTGGAGACGACAAAATTTTTAGGTCTTACATTTGACAGGAAACTTAGCTGGTCTCCACATGAGTCTTATTTGGCTGCCCGTTGTACCCGTTCTCTAAATGTCCTCCGTGTTCTCAGTGGTATGTCGTGGGGAGCGGATCGAACCGTCCTACTTCGCCTATATCGGTCGATCGTCCGCTCAAAGCTGGATTATGGGAGCTTCGTATACTCCTCTGCACGGCCGTCCATCTTACGCCGCCTCAACTCCATACAACATCGGGGTTCATGTCTTGCGATCGGAGCGTTTTATACTAGTCCCGTCGGGAGTCTTCATGCTGAAGCCGGTGAATTGCCACTGACCTACCGGCGCGATATATAGTGCTTTGTCGGTATGCCTGTCGGCTACTGTCAATGCCCGACCACCCGTCTTATCGTTCCTTTTTTGACGACTCTCTCGACCGTCAATACGGGTTGTATGTCTCTGCCCTGCTACCCCCTGGAGTTCGCTTTCGTCGCCTCCTTCAACACCTTGATTTTTCACTCCCTGCAACCTTTAGAGTGGGCGAGAGCCACACGCCACCTTGGCTCCAGGCTCAGGTTCGCGTTCACCTTGACCTCAGCTCGCTCCCAAAGGAGGTTACCCCCGGTTCGGTATACCACTCCCGTTTTGTCGAACTTCGTTCGAAATTCATTAATATGACCTTCATTTATACAGATGGCTCTAATACCAATGACGGGGTCGGTTGTTCTTTTATTGTCGGGGCACAAAGTTTCAAATACCGGCTCCATGGCCATTGTTCGGTCTTCACAGCTGAGCTCTTTGCCCTCTACCAGGCTGTTCTTTATATCTGCCGCCACCGACATTCTGCTTATGTCATCTGCTCCGATTCCCTGAGCGCCATCCAGAGCCTCAGTGATCCGTATCCGGTTCACCCTTTCGTGCACCGGATCCAACGCTCTCTTCAGCAGCTGGTGGACGACGGTTCTCCGGTTAGCTTTATGTGGGTTCCTGGCCATGTCGGTATCCGTGGGAACGAAGCTGCAGATGCCGCGGCCAAGGCTGCGGTCCTCCAACTTCGGACAGCTTCTTGTTGTGTCTCTTCATCAGATTGTAGCAGGGTCATTTGTCGGCGCATTTTATCGCTGTGGCATGCCGATTGGGTTGCACTTACGGACAACATGCTTCGGGCCTTGAAACCTCTTCCCGCGGCTTGGACGTCCCCCTCACGCCCCTCTCGGCGGGAGTAGGTAGTTTTGGTCCGGTTACGAATTGGACACTGCCGATTCAGCCATCGCCATCTGCTGACGGCTGCGCCGGCGCCGTTCTGCCCATGTGGGCAATTGCTGACGGTCCGCCACATTTTAACGTCCTGTCCGGATTTTACTGCACTGCGTCTTGATCTTGGCCTGCCATGTACTCTCGATGCCATTTTAGCGGATGACCCAGGAGCAGCTGCTCGCGTTCTTCGTTTTATCAACTTGACCAACCTGTCTAAGGACATTTGATTATGCTGTTTTTTAATCCTATGCCTGTCGATCTTTTATCGTGTTTTCTCTTTTAGTTGCTGTTTTAAACTTGTGCCTCGCGGTGCATTCCTAACGTAGTCTGGGCGCTAATGACCGTTGAAGTTGTGCGCCCTAAAACCACAAAAAAAAAGAAAAGAAATCTGCTGTTATATCGCGCAGTGTTGCTTGTCTCTTAGCACTGACAACTCAACGCAAACGCCGCTGCACTTGGTCGTTAAGTGAAGGCCGTCGTCGACTGCTTTGTCCCTGGTAAATATGGTATGTCCGTGGTAAATATGGTATTCTCGACATACTCTTGAAACTGTGGCTCTCGGAATATTGAACTCTCTAACAATTTCCAAAATGGAATGTCTCAAGCATCTAGCACCAACTAAGATTCCGCGTCCAATACTTAAGTCCCGTCTTATCTACAGCAATATGAAACTCGAAGTAGATAACCGGCTACAATCAACAAACAAAAATGTGAATTAATCCACTGATCCACCTGAAGATAATGGTATAAACACTCAAAACACGTCGTGGGAGGAAACAAAACTGACTGACATAGATAACTGTTGTAATTTATCTCTCACAGAAACAAACGTGGTGGACCCGTGAATGTAATATGCTGTATGATAAGAATAGAGGGCGCAGTGGAGGAAATTTTGAAACAATCTGCGTTCACAGCAATGCCGTGAGAAACAGCCCAGACAGGTTTCAGAGAGAAGCAGTGCTGGCAATGAGGACGTTTATGCACCACAAGTTTGGTTTTTCAGCGTGATTATGGTCGCACGAAGCGAATTTCTGAAAGCGGAATAGTAGTTGTAGCTAGATGCATGGGAAATTACAATTTGGAAATCGTTAGAGAGTTCATTATTCCGAGAGCCACAGTTTCAAGAGTATTTACCATGGACATACCATATTTACCACGGACAATGCATTGGACGACGGCCTTCATTTAACGACCAAGAGCAGCGCCGTTTGCGTAGAGTTGTCAGTGCTAAGAGACAAGCAACACTGCGCGATATAACAGCAGAAATCAATGTCGGACGTACGACGAATGTACCTGTTAGCATAGTGTGGCGGAATTCAGCATAAATGAGGTGTGGCAGCAGACGATCGACGCGAGTGCCTTTGCTAAGAGCAAGACATCGCCTACAGCGCCTCTGCTGAACTCCTGACCATACCGGTTGGACGTCAGACGACTGGAAAACCGTAGCCTGGTCAGATGAGTCCCGATTTCGGTTTGCTGTAGCTGATGGTATTGTTGCAGTGTGACGCAGACCCCCCGAAGCCATGGATCCACGTTGTCAACAAGCCACTGTGCAAGCTGGTGGTGGCTCCACAATGGTGATGACTGTGTTTACATGGAATGGACTGGGTCCTCTGGTCCAACTGAACCGATCATTGACTGGAAATGGTTACGGTCGGCTGCCTGCAGATCATTTGCAGCTATTCGTGGATGTCATGTTGCCAGACAACGGTGGAATTTTTGTGGATGGCAATACGCCACTTCACCGGACCACAATTGTTCGCGATTGGTTTGAAGAGCATTCTGGACGATTCCGACGAGTGATTTGACGACCCAGATCACCCTGCGTGAATCTCATCGAGTATTTATGAGATGTAATCGGAGGTCAGTTCCTACACACAATCGTGCACAGGCAACACCTTCGCAATTGTGGCAGTATGGATGAATATTTCTGCAGGGGACTTCCAAAGACGTGTTGAGCCAATGCAGCGCCAAGATGCTGCACTGTGCCGAGTGATTTAAATAAGTTTGCCACTTCATTTAACTGGGGTGAAATTACATTAGGTGTTTTACAGGGTTCAATCATGGGTCCCCTTCTGTTCTTGATATATGTGAACGACCTCCTTTCCTATCTGAAACAGGAAGCTGAACTGACACTGTTTGCTGATGATACACGCATAATTATTAATCCAGTAAAAGAATTCGTATTTGGATGTTCTAAAGCGACTAGGTTCAGCAACTTTTGCAATCAGAATAATTGCCAATTTTGGGGATATAGAAATTAGTAAGCTAACATACTTTGCATACTTTCACTCTCTGATGTCGTACGGAATAATATTTTGGGGTAACTCAACATTTAGACAAAAAGTATTCACTGCTCAAAAGAAAGTGGTTAGAATAATGTGTGGGGTTCATAGTCGCACATCTTGTAGGCAAAGATTGGGAATTGTTACAACAGCCTCACAGTACATTTAGTCATTAATGAAATTTGTTCTCAACAACCTGGACCAGTTTAAAAACAACAGTGACATTCATGATTATAATACCAGAAAAAAGAAAGACTTACACTATCCTTTACTCATCCCATCTCTGACACAGAAAGGGGTAAAATATGCTGTTATAAAAATTCTCGACAAATTACCAGATGAAATAAAATGTCTGACAGACAGCAGTAATAGCTTCAAAAATAAATTGAAATCATATCTACTTGACAAGTCCTTCTATACCATAGATGAGTTCTTGAATAGCAATAAATAAATCTATAAATATAGTATACGCATTTTGTTCATTTAAAGGGAAAGGGGCAAATAACAGAAATGTATGTGAATTTCTTGTGCACTTGACACATTCCACATCATAACGGATACCGTACCGTGCGATTTATCAATGGAACACGCAACCAACTAACTAAGTAACTAACTAACGGAAGGAGGTCCGACACGATATTAGGAGGTATGCCATGACTTTCGGCACCACCGTGTCAACCGGCCTCCAGCGTCCGGCGGTCCACGGCGCCCGCACCTCGCTCGCACAGTGGCACCACTTTTGAAAGTTGTTGCAGCTTGAAGACAGCGTGCGTCCTCTTGTGTTGCAGAGCGGAGAATGGCTGCAGCTGAAGCTGCTGGAGGCGGCGCCGGACCTGACCAAGTTGGGCGCCGACCTGCGGGAGGCCGAGGAGCTGCGGGCGGCGCACGCCGAGGTCCTGCGCCAGCTGCAGGTCGGTACAGCCGCTGCCCGCGGCAATTTCCTCTAAGTTCAGTGGACAGAGCTCAGCCAGCATTCTATAAGGCGTGAGCTAGCAAAACGCGTGAAAATACCAAAACGGAGAAACAAACAAGTGTAGAGATTTCTTTCAATGATTTATACCTGTACATAATAAGTAGCTTAGTTATTTCCTTCATAAGGTCCAGAATGAGCATTCACTCTGCAGCAGAGTGGGAGCTGATTTGAACCATCTTAGCGGATTAACGCTGCATCGGAGACTGCCGACTGAGCTGTCCAGTCACTACTCACAACATCCCACCGGAATCTGGCAGGAAGTTTCAGTTTCTCTCACACTCCGCTGAAAAGTAAAAATTTATTCTGGAATAAAATTCCGTAGTCTATGCTTAAGCCAGGCGCGCTAGTCCCGTAAGGTACGCTGTGAGGTTTGGAAAGTGGGAAGAGAGGCGCTGGCTAAAGTAACACTGTGACAGCGCAACGTGAATCGTCCGCGGATGGTTCAGTCGGGTGTTTTAGAAGAGGAGGCTCGCTATTATAAAAGATAAATCTTGGTTGTCCTAGAAGAGGTGCCGTGCTCTCTTTGATTTAGAAGAGAAGATGTTGGCTGTCGACAAAGAACCTTTGTTGCTTGCTAGAGAAGTTTTGTTTGTTTCAGAAGAGAAGTCTTGTTTGCCGTAGAGGAGTTAGTTCTCAACACTAGAACGGCAGGGGGCTAAAATGATCCCTGTCATACGTTTTTCGTTCGTTGTCATATCAATTTATTTACTTCGTTAATGAAATTACAGGACTTTTTCTAATTTTTTCTCCTCTTTCTGAAGGTCTTTTAGTACTTACTAAATATTTTAATTTTCTTCACCATTTCATTCAGTATACTTAGAACAGCGGAAGGGGTCAATTTGACCCCACTATAATTTCTCTTCTGAATATAAGTAAATTGTCCAACAATACAGTGGAGTGGCAACAGTGAGCAGTAACGGAAAGCAGTTGCTTCTCATTGTTGCAGCTTGGCACGTGTAAATTCCAGTCCACCACAGCTTATGTTGTGTAACTCAGACAGTCCTTGTCCGTGAAACAGGTTTACGAACATGTATCGTCAGCGTGGACTTTCTGATGAAGAAGTGTTACATCTCTTAGAAAAATCCGAAGCTGAATCTGAAATTTACTTGACTGATGAAGATATTGATTATGTACCTGACACAAGTGAAGATGAAAACATTGTGAATGAGGGGCGATTAGTGGAAGAGGATTCAAATGCTGATATACGTCAATCATCACCTCTTTCAACACGGCAGGTACAGCTGGAAGCGTCGACAAAGATGATTGCAAGGGATGGAACCGTGTAGGAGATTCGAAGTTATTCATCTTCTGAAAGGCAGTCAGCTGAACAAGAGAGGAGGTCCCACTGCTTATGCTTGCCAACGAGTAGACAGCTCTGTCATCAGTGCCTTCCGTCTTATTTTTGATGAAGCAATGCTACGTTTCATGAAGAAATACAGGGAATCAAATGCTCAGAAAGTACCACAAAAAAAAATTACTGAACTTTGTCATTGTGCAACTGGAGAAACTGATAACCATCATGTATGTTCGGGGTGTATTGTGCACAAAAGGTATGTCTGTGAGCCTGCCGGAGTGGCCGAGCGGCTCTAGGTGCTTCAGTCTGGAACCGCGCGACCGCTACGGTCGCAGGTTCGAATCCTGACTCGGGTATGGATGTGTGTGATGTCCTTAGTTAGATTTAAGTAGTTCTAAGTTCTAGGGGACTGATGACCTCAGATGTTAAGTGCCATAGTGCTCAGAGCCATTTAACCATTTTTTATGTCTGTAAATGATACCTGGTCGCACTCTTGGGGGCCTGCTTTTATCAAGGGACATATTTCAGAAGCTTCTCAGATTTCTCCGTTTTGATGAAAAATCAGTGCAGACTGAACGTCTGGGAGCCAACAGATCCGTTCTTGCATCTGAAATTTGGGGAAAGTTCACTGAAAACAGTATTTGCGCTTACCGCCCTGGAGAAAATAATTGATGAGCAACTGTTACCAAGCAAAGTAAGGTGCAGGTGTACTCAGTTCATGTCCAACAAACCAGACAAATTGTGGTCTGAAATTCTGGTTGGCTGTTGATGTAACGACAAAGAATATATGTCATGCTTTCCCATACCTCGGCAAAGGGGACACGCATGGAGAGAAACAACCACTTGGAAAGTACGTCGTTCTGCGTCTCATGGAGCGATTTATAAATCAAGGAAGAAATGTGACCACAGACAACTTCTTTACATCTCTTCAACTTGCTAAAAAACTCAAAGAAAGGAAAAGAAAACTTCATTAGTTGGTACAATGAACAAGATCCGCCGTGAAATCCTCGATGAAGTAAGGAAGTCGAATGCTGAAATACACTCCAACACAATACTGCACAATAGTGGCAACACAGACTGCACCTTGACTATATACCAAGGAAAGAAGAATAAAAAGTCATTCTTGTGAGTGCATGCTGAAGTAGCAGTAAGCAAGGAAGGAAAGAAAAGGCCTGATACTGTGACGTTCTACAATGCAACAAAGTACAGGTGGACATGGTTGATCAAATGACCCGTAAATATACTGCGAAGGTTGCGTGTAGGAGATGGCCTGTGCGTGTCTTCTACAACATACTGGACATGGCGGCAATAAATGCATGGGTCATCTATAACATAGCAACGAACAAGAAAATGGAAAGGAAGAAGTTCGTACTTCAACTTGCAAATGAACTCAAGGGAACGAAAGAACAAAAACATAAGGCAAAGGAAGAGGATATGGGACTGACATCACTTACAAACAGGAGGAAGTGCCAAATCAGCCTCTGCAAAGGCAACAAGACCAGCGAAAACTGTGTAAAGTGCCACATAGCCGTGTGCGGAAAATGTGCGCGTAAAACAGAAATCACCTGTGCTAAATGCGTGTAGCAGCTTCGAATGACTTGAGTGAAAAGTGATACAGAGCTGTTTGTAAGACAGATGTGAGAGTAAATGGACCAAATATACTAAATGTATGAATAGTTAATAAATTAAAATCTATAGTTACGATACTTGTAAGCAGTAACAACAATAAATTTGTATCATACATTGTTGTTCAAATAAATTAGTAATTATTATTTATAATTGTAAATAATTGTTGTGATTACTAGAAATAAAGTATGGATTAACAAACACTAAAAAAGTACTTGTTTAAATCAAATATATTTTGTGTGGAGTCAAAATGACCACTTTCCACCGTTTTAGGAGTGTCAGAAACTCCGCCGTTCTAGTGTTAAAGGGGAAATATCCTTTTTGTAGAAGAAGAAGGGAGGTTTGTTTCAGAAGAGGTGCCTTGTTTGTTGTAGTAGAAGTAGTAATGTTCCCATTAGAAAAGGAGTTTAGTTTCTTAATTTGTTGTCCGAGGGGAAATCGGTTTGTTTTAGAAGAGGAGACTTGTTGTCTCAAGAGAGAAGTCTTACTTCCTCTAGAAGAGGAGCCTTGTTTGTATCATAAGAAGTGTCTTGAATCTTTTACAAGGTGTCCTTCTTTTGTGTAAAAGAGACTTGTTTGTTTTAGCCGTAGAGTCTTCTTTGTTACAGAAGAGAAGCTGTTTCCTTCGGAGGAAAAAAAATGGTTAAAGTGGCTCTGAGCACTATGGGACTTAACTGCTGTGGTCATCAGTCCCCTAGACCTTAGAACTACTTAAACCTAACTAACCTAAGGACATCACACACATCCATGCCCGAGGCAGGATTCGAACCTGCGACCGTAGCGGTCACGAGGTTGCAGACTGTAGCGCCTATAACCGCACGGCCACTCCGGCCGGCCTTCGGAGGAAAACCTCTGTCTGTATTAGAAGAGCTGCGTCGTATTTAGCCTTGTTTGAAATTTTGAAGAATAATTGTGAATGTTACTTACATGTTATGGTTTAACTTAATGTTGAATATTATAGCGTGAGAGACGCAGTCATTGTAGACATTTTTAGAGAGAGAGAGGATGGGCTACAAGAAGAGAGGGGAAGCCAAAAAAATGAAGTCGGTAGAGCGTTTACTAGTGAGAGGTAAAGTGAAGTTTCGGTCTAGCATAGATTTTCAAACTGCCAGGTAATCTCACTTTACAAGTTGTTACAAAATATTTCGTAGGTCTACTCATTCTTTATCCTGTTTCCGCTCATTTTTTAAACATTCCGGAACGAGAGCCGTAGTTGCTATATCTGGATAGTAACGACCATTATAAGGAAGAAAAGAAGGTCTGAAACCTCGATGAGTGAGGAAAATCTATAAGCGATAGTACATTTCCTCATTTCCATGGTATTTGTTATCATCTCGATGTCTGTCTTTGGATGTCATGCAAACCGCACAAAATCCTGAACGCTTATCCAGATTCCGTTGTCCTATGCACGGCGTGTGTTGTGCTATGCACGGCGTGACATCGCCGAATGTACGTCGCAGAAGACGTTCAGCAAACGTTGATTCGGAAACTTACATTTGCAATCTTCACCGGGCCATCCCACCACATTCGCACCGCGACGTCCGTCCACAGGCTAATGACACGCTCAGACGAATGCACTGGACGCGCCTCGACATTGTATGCGGTGCGGAAGTGGCACCAGGCGGTCGTTTGACCCTGTACCTCTGGCGTCAGCCACGACGGTGAGCCTCGTACGGAGTCATCAGAGTAGGATGGGTCGACATCAAGACGTCAGAGAATAACAGAAAGGAACTATCGTGGTTGGGTGTGGGCGTGACCACACTGTTAATGAAGTCGACCGATTTGCAGCGCTGATTCGCTAAAATTTGTACAAGGAATTGTGTTACCCGCGACCATATAACACGGTGCAAGAACAGTGGTGCTGCTATACTATGTCTTGAGGCAATGCAACTCAACAGCACGCAAATTACCTAGACTATACTCATCCAAAGTTCGATAACGAGAGCACTGGCGGACTTCAACAAGCTTTACGCGTAATTTCAAGCCTTTTCGAAACTTTTTATCGCTGACATCCCTCACAAAATAGTGAAAGGTAAAAAGTTTATCCCTTTCTACATTTTTGCTGTTCATGCTGTGAAACTTCACCATCAGGTATGACTTTTTAATGTATGAGTTGCAGACAGTATCGTATACCACTAAATATACGAGGGTTACAACTTAAGTAGTGGCAACTATTTATTCACAACCGATACAAAAGAGTTACATGTTTGTACCTGTTACTGTCCTTCAAAGTAGTCACTAGCGTTGTGTAGAACCCGTTCCCAGCGATGTGGAAGGCGTAGTATACCGTTAGCAGAGCCAGTTCTGTTGATGGTGCGAATGGAGCGGTCTACTGCCTGTCGAATCTCTGGATGTTGTACATGAGTTTTGAAAGATTTTCGTACACCAAACGACGATTAGAAGTATCCCGTATGATTTGCGGCTCTATGACTTGTTCACGTGCTGCTGGCGTGAGCATCAACGGAAAGAGGTAGGGCAATAAAACTGGACGTCCACGACTCTTCGCAGAACGTGGGGTTCGGAGGCCTGTCTGTTCTTTACAGTAGGATAGATGATGAACTGTAGCATCTCTGCCGAAAAAGCACAATGCTGGTGCACGCACAAATGTTAAACAATGAGCTCCGCATCAGAACACAGTGTTCCGTCAGTGGTGGCGCGCCTATGTGGTGAAGCATCCCCGCCTTCACCTCCGCACGACTCATCGCCATCGCGGCTAGGTCCCGCGCCTGTCTAAAGAGAGAGGTGGCGAGTCTCAGCCATAATGGAGCGCGTTGTTGGTTCCGACTGGCGCCGACGTACGAGAATGCGTGGTCGGACGTCCAGAAAACCTCAGGCGCTAGTGGGAATGTTTTGCAGTTTTCAAGCTAATAATACCTGCTAGGGCTTTTATTTTGAAAAATTTTAAAAAATTAAGTTGTACGAATAATATTGAACTTGGTAATCAATATTTTTGCGCTTCTGCAGAAATGATGTTTACGTGGTTATTACTTCATAATTGCCCTGTGTGTATACTTCTGAACAGTTGCGGTTGTGCAGTGTTTGATCTGGTTCGTCCTAGCTAGATTTCATAGGTTTTTAACCTGAGGAAATTATATGTTTCTTGAGGTAAATGGATTATTTTGGCTTTGCAGGATTTGGATACTCTAGTGCAGCTATTTAGGGGCTGGTTTTTTAGTGACTGTTAGTATGGATTTTTATGAAGTTCGTGCCACCTTGCGATCGTTTTTTAAAAATACTTTTAGAGTCGTGAAAACCATGATCGAACCTTCTTGTCCTTACCTTTCATAAAATTTCGTATACCCCATGGTTGGGAATCACTACTGCATGCGATTGAGGTAGCTGCTCAGCGCGCCAAGATTTAGGGATGCCAAATTTTGGACCCAAGTGCAGGATAATGTACCAAATCGAATTTTCGGTGTGAGTTAGTATTGCATTTATCTCGTAACCGATACTATAATGTGAAAACTTTAATGTTGAAGCAACACCAGAACTGCCACATTCAATACCGTACGACAACGACGTGTCTTGTTGCCGCTTCGACCGTGGGTGATAAACTTCCGTTACGCCCAACAGTAAGTTGAATGCGACAATGCTGTTAAATTACTCATTTTCTGCAACTGTATGTCAGATGCATTTCACCCAATTGTTTTAGGCATGTATAGTGTTTATTGCTGTATTTTACGTACGCCCATTGGATCTCGTGTAAGCACTGATGGACTCAAATTTATTTGATAGGTTTCCACATAATTGCATGCCACAAACTTGTTTTTAACTAGGCCTGACATTGCTGCTCGTTTAACCTAGTGTTTAGACAAAGGCCAAAGAACACACATAAAACCTAGGAGACATAAAAACGTCGCATTCGGGAGGACGACGGTTCAAACACGCGTCCGGCCATCCTGGTTTAGGTTTCCGTGATTTCCCTAAATCGCCTCAGTAAATGCCGGGATGGTTCCTGTAAAACGGCACGGCCGATTTCCTTCCCCACCCTTCCCTAATCCGATAGGACCGCTGACCCCGCTGTTTGGCCCTCTCTCCCGAATCAACAAACCAATCCAACCAACAAACCAAAATAAAAACGATTGAAGAAGTCTATAACTCTTATGTGAGACGTCTTTGGTGAAAGACATTAATAAACATTCTGTTTAAAAAGATGGTTTTTCTTTTGGGCAAGATAAACAGCATTGCAACAGCAATTGAGAAAGATTTGCGACAGATATTAACAATATAAGATTTCAGTGATTAAAAAATGCGATGTTAGAGTTTTTGTTTTAGTGGGGACGGGGGAAAGGAGGGAAAGGAGGTCTTCGATTAAATGAAAAGGGGAGTGAGGCAGAGGATACCAAATACATTATTAGACTAGGATACATGAAGCCGATCCCGTTCCTGAATCAATAGTATCTCTTACGTAGCACGGGCACAGGAGGGTTGATGGTGGGGCGACACGTTTCCTAAATGAATGTAAAGTACTGGTTCCTACCAGTACCCGTTGCAATTAAGAAACATGGGCGTAGATTTACATCGTAGACAGGGAGGGAAAAACTAGAATCTTGCGTGTGCATCTGGTCGCTAATTTAAATGGTTCAAATGGCTCTGAGCACTATGGGACTTAACATCTATGGTCATCAGTCCCCTAGAACTTAGAACTACTTAAACCTAACTAACCTAAGGACAGCACACAACACCCAGCCATCACGAGGCAGAGAAAATCCCTGACCCCGCCGGGAATCGAACCCGGGAACCCGTGCGTGGGAAGCGAGAACGCTACCGCACGACCACGAGATGCGGGCGCTAATTTAAAATTTCGGTCTTACAAACGGTATATTATGCACAAAATACGTGTTGTCTCGTATAAGGACTCACGAGCCGTATAACAGAGCAGCAATTAAAAGTATTCCCGATACGAACCACATGCACGATGTATCTATTTTCCCTTATTTCCTCTGTATTTCTTGGTTTAGAAAAAAAAAACTGTCGAGAACCATGCAAGTCAGTGAACTACTGGAAATACTTCACTATGTAGAATAGTTTTGGACTGGAAATCAAAATTGCGGTAGTACCCAGTGACAAGTAAGCTAACTACAAACTTGTATTATCATAATAATACAAGAGGTTTTATTTTAACCCATACAAGAGGTTTTATTTGAAGCCATACAGTTTAGTATCAGAGATGAAAAGTCGCACCGTAAGTAACTCAGACACAGACCGGACTGATCTTGAACGACGAGCTCGCTCCTTTTCCTGGTATTTTCCATAAATTATGAGGGAATAACACGTTGGTAGTTGGCTTCGGTGGGCACTACTGTTTTATGTTAATCCATCACCTACCTCTGAATAATTCTTCTGGTAGAATGTTCAGAAATTCCGGTCCATTGGCTGAGACCAGACGCGGCGGCGAAGTTGAGCCACTGGGTTCGCATCCGGGACATCCAGGTTTAGGTTTTCCTTGGTTTCCGTACATTGCTGAACGTAAATGCTGAGCTACTTTATTTTAATAGGACACGGCCAATTTCCGTTCCCACTGCTGTCTATTGTGACACTATGTTCCGCGCGACAGTCGTAAGCCCTAAACGGATTACCATTTATTTGTTGCTCAATGTGCGTGGAACCCTTTCTTGAGAAGTGTCTCGAATTGTAGCATCTTTTTCAGGAGAGAGTACATTTTTGGCGTGAAGCAAAGGGTGTTTATTCAGATGTGTTTGTCTTTCTGTTTCCGCTATTCCCTTTCCTCCCCGTCTCCATGATTTGCTGTTAGTAACAGTTAAAAATAATATCTTGTGAGAATCATAAAGTATTCTGGTCTGTGTACAGTCCTGTACGATTCTCCCTGGGTGAGAGCATTCCGCCGTAATTTGTGCGTGACCAAGGGACAGAATCTTGGTCAAATCTTAGCACAATGTGTGACCACATCCATACTACTCACGTAGCGAGTAGCTTTTATTGTACCACTATTAATAATATTTTCCATTTAAGTAACACTGTAAGAGTGACTTTTTCTAGAGGCCGCTGTAGCCGAGCGGCTCTAGGCGCTTCAGTCCGGAACCGCGCTGCTGCTACGGTCGCAGGTTCGAATCCTGCCTCGGGCATGGATGTGTGTGATGTCCTTAGGTTAGTCAGGTTTAAGTAGTTCTAAGTCTAGGGGACTGATGACCTCAGTTGTTAAGTCCCATAGTGCTTAGAGCCATTTGAACCATTTTGACTGTTTTCTTGTTTCTGTGCGAAGTGTTAATATCATCAGACCGGTGCAGGAGTGATGTGTAGGGCACCGAAGGATTGTGTTAGATTAGCTGCTTAAAACCACTTCCTGATTTTCTTTGAGCATATTTTGACAGGACAGTTGCCGCGTTACCTTCAGTGGCGGCCAGTTTACATTCCACAGCATTTCCACGACACTCTACCGTGACTCAGAAAAATACCGTGACCGCTCCTGCGGCTCTCTATGTGTATACTCGATGTCCTATTTTTGTCTAACCTAATACGGCTTCCGTACAGTGAATGCAGTCTCACTTATTGACCTCAAAATGATTTATCTTTAGCGGACAAACTGTTGTTTCCCAGAATTCTGGGGATAAATCACAAGCCACTTGTCTTACCTTTAAGTAAAACTATGAGGTGATGGTTTTCGTGTTAACGCGCGTTGTTGTTCCTAGCTATTTACATTACAAGATTAATACCAGGTGTAACTAGTCAATCCTGTGGTAAAATACTACATTTTAACCAGTATCTTTATATTTCATTACGTTTCGAAGAATTTGGCAATATATTCAGCATGACGATCCTTGTCTAGGCTCTGATTGGGAGTGTGTACTTTTCATTGAGTAACAGTACCTAACTGCGTGCAAATAATGGTTCGCCCACTAGAATAGCGGTATCGCAAGCCAGCATTATTCGTCATCTCAACAATGTACAAAAAATTGAAAATCACAAAAATAGCGATAACTTTTGTTTTTGAGGCAACTCTTTCGCAGTCGCAATTTTTCAAGTAATATGGGGGGTTATGCCGTCCTTGGTGACAGTATAAAGTCTTACTTGGACACACATACACGTAAGTCAGGACACATCACCTTTTCCTCCCCCTCCCCCTTCACAAACTGCCACATAGAAGAAAAAAAATTATAGGAAAACGCATGGAAATAATGTAAGTAACCAAGAAACATGAGTACTAAACAAGCAATTTCTAACAAGAAAACTGTGTTGTGATGTCGGTATCACGGTGGCCACTGATGATGCTTCTAAATAAAACGAAACGCATTCGCTCGAAATAAGACTTTATAGATCGCTAAGACGGCATAACCTCAATGTTAGATTTAACTCGTTTCACTGAAGCGTAGGATGTATTTCGGATCAAGGAGTGCGTGATGTGATGGTGTCGTTAACACAACTGACACGAAACTGACGAAACTAGCACTTGCTAACAAGCGGTCTTGCCGCCAGTCTGCGCCGTCTGTACTCGGCAAATGTCGAACGTCAGCTGCGGAACTGACACAAAGCAGCCGAAGTTGTCGAGTTGCTTGAATGATATCCAGCCAAACGCGACTGCTGGCCATTGGCAGATTGTGAGCAGAACAAACTCGGACCAAGACGCCAGATGGGTAATGCTCGCCATAACAATTGTTAATATGTTGCCTGCGTAAATGGAAACAAATATAATTACCTCGCCTTTCGGTTGTTATTGGAACAGGAATAATTGCGTGCATACAAGAGCAGTAACACAGTTAGTGTTCCTTGCATTCGGTGATGGGCTATGTTTTTCAGACTCTTCTATTAGCTCACAAAGCTTTTTGCTGAGACAGTTTGTAACTGTTATCGGTGTCAACTTCACGTTCGTTGTCCCGTAATCGTCACAGAAGCAACACACGTCACACCCATCAGTTCCATCCGTCGGAATTTTGGGAGCGGGGACTGAAGGAGAGAAAGCGCCCAGTTGGTTGGTGGAGCTTTCTTGCTGGAGGTCCACGTCCCAGAGAGAACGAAGTCGTTCAGATGAACAAACACAGCTCGTGTGCAGTGGTGAGTAGTCGCAGAAGCGCCACCCGACCTGGTGGAGAGACGGTGTAGTTGTAGTTCAAGAGAGAGCTCCCTTGTAGTTTTTCAGTGTTGTGAGCGGAGCTCGGCTTTTTCGCAGGCCAGCTGCGTTCCGGTAGCCGCGTGCTGACTCATCGTCAGCTCTCACCAGCTCCTTTCCCCCGTGTCCCGACGCCTTCATTCACAGCGGACTCCCTTCTTTGCCAGCATACACTGCATACTGAATTCTCGCGGGCTCACCAACACCAGCTACGTTCCCCGCATGTCTTCCGTATTCCAGCGATTCGACGTAACATCGTTCGGCACACACGAATTCCGCAACTTCTGCACTGGAACTTTGGAACTCGCTCGAAACTGCCCTTACCACCGGTAAAAAAACCCAATTCCACAACTTCTCCTCCTTGTTATGGAGAGCCGGCCGAGGTGGCCGAGTGGTTCTAGGCGCTACAGTCTGGAACTACGCGACCGCTACGGTCGCAGGTTCGAATCCTGCTTCGGGCATGGATGTGTGAGATGTCCTTAGGTTAGTTACGTTGAAGTAGTTCTAAGTTCTAGGGGACTGATGACCTTAGAAGTTTAGTCCCATAGTGCTCAGAGCCATTTGAATAATTTATTTTGTTATGGAGAGCAATTTTGTACGAACTCAAGTCACTCAAGGTACAAAAATCGAACTCTTCTTCTTCACTTCATGAAGTGGGTTTACAGCCTGTTTCATCTTCATTTAAGCCGTCTGTTCCTCGGTCGTCCAATATTTTTCTTTGATGTTGATTTATGATTGATTACTCGTCTAAGTAATCTGCCATCCCCCATACAAAATGATATGTGGTTTCCATTTTAAGCGCCCTGGCTGTATTTTTTCATTTATACAGTATATATTAAGTTCTTCCCTCATATTGGTTTGTATCTGATCTCTGATGGTTCGTAAAACTTTCATTTCAGCCAACTATATTCTTCTTTTCCTCTTAATGTGCAAGATTGGCTTTCATATGTTACAATGGGGATAACCATTACTTTTTAAAATTTTAGCTTTGTATCCTTTCTTGTAGTCTCACCTAATGTTCTGTGCATTGTGCCACGTATCATTTAAAACATATTTAATTTATTAGTGATGTCGTTTTCATATTCATAACTAATGTCGCACTCTGAGAACTGAAAATGTGACACCTATTCTACTATTACTAATCTTCCACTATGTTGGAACGTACTGTAAATTTCCTTTTGAAAGACATTCCTTCAGATTTTTTCTGAACTTTCAGATGATAGTTCTTACATATTTCATATAGACGATGTTTTGCAAACTAGAGTTTATTTTATGTCTTTTGAATAACTATTTGGTCATCGGCCAAGAGCAGAGTATTTACGTCCGTGTCTCCTGGTATTAATTTGACACCCTGTTTCACTTCCTTTTTCCATCGTCTAGCAACATCATCTAAGTATACACTGAATATGGTAGGAGAAAGGCCGTTGTCTTTCACGTTTGTCGCACTCCTCTGTTGATCTTTATTCGTCCTACCTCCTTTTTCCTTGTATTTATTACAATTTGTGAGTGCCGATAGGCTACAAACTGCTTATTACTTGTATTAAATTTCTCGATACGTTCGTTTTTCACGATACTCCAAAGCTTATTCCTGTTCACTCTATCGAAAGACTTTTCATAATCAGTGAATGCGGTGTGACACACGGTGTATTCCCATCGTTTTTCAGTAAAGTGTCGTACTGTAGTTCGTACTGTAGTTGCAATGTCATTACAAGATGTCCGTTTCAAAAGCCATTTTGTTCCTTCTACACCGGTGCACCAAACTTTTTGAATTTGTGCGTCACATTTTTTATTCGATATTCGACTTTTGATCGTCAAGACCTGTTCAAAAACGCATTACTGCGTAGCCTTCATGTAAATACGACGTTATTACACTGAAGCGCCAAAGAAAGTTGTCTACCCATGTGTATTCAAATACAGAGATACGTAAGCAGACAGAATACGGCGCTGCAGTCGGCAACACCTACGGAAGACAACAAGTGTCTTCGTGCAGTTGCTACTGCTGCTACAATAGCAGGTTATCAAGATTTAAGTGAGTTTGAACGTGGTGTTACAGTTAGGGCACGAGCGACGGGACAGAGCATCTCCGAGGCAGGGATGAACTGGGGTTTTCCCGTACGACCATTTCACGAATGGACCCTGAATATCAGGAACGCTGTAAAACATCAAATCTCTTATATCACTGCACCCGAAAAAGATACTGCAAGAACGGGACCAACGACGACTGAAGAGAATCGTTCAAGGTGAGAGAAGTGCAACTCTTCCGGAATTCCTGCAGATTTCAGTGCTGGGCCATCAACAAAAGTCAGCGTGCGAGCCATTCAACGAAACATCATCGATATGGGCTTTCGGAGCCGAAGGCCCACTCATGTACCCTTGATGACTACACGAGACTAAGCTTTACGCTTCGCCTGGGTCTGTCAACACCATTGTCTGTTGATGACTGGAAACATGTTGCCTGGTCGGAAGAGTCTCGTTTCAAATTGTATCGAGTGGGTCGACTCGTACGGTTATGGAGACAACGTCATGAATTCATGGACACTGCATGTCAGCAGGGAACTGTTCAAGCTGGTGGAGACTGTAATGGTGTTGGGCATTTGTAGTTGTAGTGATATGACTCTGACAGGTGACACATACACAAGCATCCTGTCTGATCAGCTGCATCCATTCATGTCCATTGTGCATTCCGACGGACTTGGGCAATTCCAGCAGGACAATGCGACACGCCACACGTCCAGAATTGCTACAGAGAGGCTCCAGGAACACTCTTCTGTGTTTAAACTTGTCCACAGGCCATCAAAGTATCCAGACATGAGCATATCTGGGATGCCTTGCAACGTTCTGTTCAGAAGAGATCTCCATGCCCTGAAGGATTCGTGGTGTCAAAATGGCTCTGAGCACTATGCGACTTAACTTCTGAGGTCATCAGTCGCCTAGAACTTATGACTAATTAAACCTAACTAAGCTAAGGACATCACACACACCCATGCCCGAGGCAGGATTCGAACCTGCAACCGTAGCGGTCGCTCGGTTCCAGACTGTAGAGTCGTGGTGTCAATCCCCTTCAGCACTACTTCAGACATTAGTCGAGTCGTGCTGCGGCACTTCTGCGTGCTCGCAGGGGCCCTACACGATATTAACCAGTTTCTTTGGCTCTTCAGTGTAAAAACGTAACAGAAAACTTACTTTTACTCTCCTATAATAGCAAATCGTTCGTGTGCCCGGGGTAATATAACTCGTCCGCTATCTGGAGTTGATAGTAAAGAAATGGAAACACAAGGAAAATGTACAGCGGTGATTCGTTGCATCGGTGAACACAATGCGACTCCATTCGTCAGTGGTCGCGACACCACTCCAGACGCAGCCGTTTGTGTTGTGTTGTGTTAACGGCAGCCTACGTATGGGTCGGTAATTCCCTAGTTCGGCTGCTGCAGCTCTTTGCCGACGGCACGTTAAACACTAATCTCGTCCTCCGCCCCCAACCAACGGTGCGAGGTGACACAAAGTGCTGCAGGCTGCCCATTACCCGTTCTGGTGTGGCACGCGCAGATGTGGAGAGGTGACGATGGGCCTCGTGCGCGGTTTGGCAGTTCTGCCACGATGTAGTCAGACATGATCAACCGAAACCTTGTCTGCCCTCTCACGTTGCCGTGCTACGGCACTGTCTCATCCGAAGTGACCAACAAATATGGGAGCCGCACGATTCGACCATCCGGTCAAATGCAGGCACAGTAAAGCCCCTTTCAAACTCTGTCAGGACGTGATAAAGCTGTGTTACACCAGCATGCGGCATCTCTCTGCCCTTCGCAGTAATTACGCAACGTCTGACGCTGCTCACGGCCCTTATGTTCACCTTGTCTGGTAGCAAAACCAAACACGAAAAACACTAGTGTACTCTGGTGGCCGTTGTACGTATCACATGTGCTTCGTGTGTACGTGTACAGAGTTACAGTGATATCCGATCTTGTCTTCTGTATGCTTCAGCCTTTTTGTCAGGCAGTGTATACACTACTGGCCATTAAAATTGCTACACCAAGAAGAAATGCAGATGACAAACGGGTGTTCATTGGACAAATACAGGGTGATTCAAAAAGAATACCACAACTTTAGGAATTTAAAACTCCGCAACGACAAAATACAGAGCTAAGCACTATCTGTCGGCGAATTAAGGGAGCTATAAAGTTTCATTTAGTTGTACATTTGTTAGCTTGAGGCGCTGTTGACTAGGCGTCAGCGTCAGTTGATGCTAAGATGGCGACCGCTCAACAGAAAGCTTTTTGTGTTGAATCGACGACAGTTGTTCAGCGTGCATTTCGAACGAAGTATGGTGTTAAACCTCCTGATAGGTGGTGTATTAAACGTTGGTATAAACAGTTTACAGAGAATGGGTGTTTGTGCAAAGGGAAAAGTTCTGGACGGCCGAGAACGAGTGATGAAAATGTAGCACGCATCCAGCAAGCATTTGTTCGCAGCCCAGGAAAATCGACTCGCAGAGCTTGCAGAGAGCTGCAAATTCCACAATCAACTGTATGGAGAGTCCTACGAAAAAGGTTAGTTATGAAACTTTATCGTCTGAAATTGGTTCAAGCACTACCTGAACGTCAACTACCCGAGGCGATGGATCGGCCGCCAGGCAGCCCGTGACAGAGCACTTCATCACTGGCCTCCAAGAAGCCCTGATCTTACACCCTGCGATTTTTTCTTATGGGGGTATGTTAAGGATATGGTGTTTCGGCCACCTCTGCCAGCCACCGTTGATGATTTGAAACGAGAAATAACAGCAGCTATCCAAACTGTTATGCCTGATATGCTACAGAGAGTGTGGAATGAGTTGGAGTATCGGGTTGATATTGCTCGAGTGTCTGGAAGGGGCCATATTGAACATCTCTGAACTTGTTTTTGAGTGAAAAAAACCTTTTTAAATACTCTTTGTAATGATGTATAACAGAAGGTTATATTATGTTTCTTTCATTAAATACACATTTTTAGAGTTGTGGTATTCTTTTTGAATCACCCTGTATATTATACTAGAACTGACATGTGATTACATTTTCACGCAATTTGGGTGCATAGATCCTGAGAAATCGGTACCCAGAACAACCACCTCTGGCATTAATAACGGCCTTGACACGCCTGGGGATTGAGTCAAACAGAGATTGATGACGTGTACAGGTACAGCTGCCCATGCAGCTTCAACGCGATACCACAGTTCATCAAGACTAGTGACTGGCGTATTGTGACGAGCCAGTTGCTCGGCCACCATTGACCAGACGTCTTCAATTGGTGAGAGATCTGGAGAATGTGCTGGCCAGGGCAGCAGTCGAACATTTTCTTTATCCAGAAAGGCCCGAAGAGGGCCTGCAACATGCGGTCGTGCATTATCCTGCTGAAATGTAGGGTTTCGCAGGGATCGAATGAAGGGTAGAGGCACGGGTCGTAACACATCTGACACGTAACGTCCACTGTTCAAAGTGCCGTCAATGCGAACAAGAGATGACCGAGACGTGTAACCAATGGCACCCCATACGATTACGCCGTGTGATACGCCAGTATGGCGATGACGGATAGACGCTTGCAAGGTGCGTTCACCGCCACGTCGCCAAACACGGATGCGACCATCATGATGCTGTAAACAGAACCTGGATTCATGCGAAAAAATGACGTTTTGCCATTCGCGCACCCAGGTTCGTCGTCGAGTACAACATCGCAGGCGCTCCTGTCTGTGATGCAGCGTCAAGGGTAACCGCAGCCATGGTCTCCGAGCTGATAGTCCATGCTGCTGCAAACGTCGTCGAACTGTTTGTGCTGATGGTTGTTATCTTGCAAATGTCCCCATCTGTTGACTCAGGGATCGACACGTGGCTGCACGATCCGTTACAGCCATGCGGATAAGATGCCTGTCATCTCGACTGCTAGGCCGTTGGGATCCAGCACGGCATTCCATATTACTCTCCTGAACCCGCCGATTCCATATTCTGCTAACAGTCATTGGATCTCGACCAAAGCGAGCGGCAATGTCGCGATTCGATAAACCGCAATCGCGATAGGCTACAATCCGACGTTTATCAAAGTCGGAAACGTGATGGTACGCACTACTCCTCCTTACACGAGGCATCACAACAACGTTTCACCAGGCAACGCCGGTCAGCTGCTGTTTGTGTATGAGAAATCGGTTGGAAACTTTCCTCATGTCAGCACGTTGTAGGTGTCGCCACCGGCGCCAACCTTGTGTGAATGCTCTGAAAATCTAATCATTTGCATATCACAGCATCTTATTCCTGTCGGTTAAATTTCGCGTCTGTAGCACGTCATGTTCGTGGTGTAGCAATTTTAATGGCCAGTAGTGTATGTTAAGAACAGCAACGCTTCGCGCAGCGGGCCAGGCACCCGGGCGCCGGCGCCGCTGCCTCTGCTGCTGGGGAGACGGCCGCGAACGCGCTACGTGGCGCCGTACTCGCACTTGGCGGCGATACAGTGTGTTCCGGAAGCGCGGCGCCGGTGCCAGCGGCGGCGGAGGCGGGTTCCGCAGATAATTATAGCCGGTGGGATGGGACGTGGCGGGATGCACTCCAGGCGCCCGGAATAGCGCCTCGCCGCCGGCCCGGGCTCGGGTTACCGCCTTGTACGGCTCTGTGCGGGCCGGGCCGCGGGCTGCTGCTGGAGCCATTACGTGCTGTACCAACACTCCGCGATGGTCCCTCAGCCGCCGCCAAGTGGTCTTCCGTATCTCGCGTCGCCCTCGCTAGGGTGAGGTACACATGTCGACCAAGACAGTCATAGATTTCACTCTGTCACACACACACAGACACAGAGAGAGAGAGAGAGAGAGAGAGAGAGAGAGAGACATGCTCTAGGCCTTCATATTTTTCTCAGGGACTTACCGTCTCAGAGAGAGGTTAATAATATCTTCAGTCCTGCAGTTCCGTCGAAGGTTTTCCGTAGGTTTCCCTTACTTGTCAGGCAAACCCATAAATTAGTAACATGGCCTCTCACAAGTTCTGGATTGGGAAGGCCTGAGTCCCACAAAAAAAAAGTTCTACAACGAGTCGTGTGTCAAACACCCGCCCTATCTTACATCTACATCCATACTCCGCAAGCCACCTGACGGTGTGTCGCGGAGGGTACCCTGAGTACCTCTATCGGTTCTCCCTTCTATTCCAGTCTCGTATTGTTTGTGGAAAGGAAGATTGTCGGTATGCCTCTGTGTGGGCTCTAATCTCTCTGATTTAATCCTCATGATCTCTTTGCGAGATATACGTGGGAGGGAGCAATATACAGCTTGACTCCTCGGTGAAGGTATGTTCTCGAAACTTCAACAAAAGCCCGTAACGAGCTACTGAGCGTCTCTCCTGCAGAGTCTTCCACTGGAGTTTATCTATCATCTCCGTAACACTTTCGCGATTACTAAATGATCCTGTAACGAAGCGCGCTGCTCTCCGTTGGATCTTCTCTACCTCCTCTATCAGCCCTATCTGGTACGGATCCCACACCGGTGAGCAGTATGCAAGCAGAGGGCGAACAAGCGTACTGTAACCTACTTCCTTTCTTTTCGGATTGCATTTCCTTAGGATTCTTCCAATGAATCTCATTCTCGCATCTGCTTTACCGACGATCAACTATATATGATCATTCCATTTTAAGTCATTCGTAATGCGTACTCCCAGATAATTTGTGGAATTAACTGCTTCCAGTTGCTGACCTGCTAGATTGTAGCTAAATGATAAAGGATCTGATAATTTATGGAATTAACTGCTTCCAGTTGCTGACCTGCTATATTGTAGCTAAATGATAAAGGATCTTTCTTTCTATGTATTTTCAGCACATTGCACTTGTCTACATTGAGATTCAATTGCCATTCCCCACACCATGCGTCAATTCGTTGCAGATCCTCCTGCATTTCAGTACGATCTCCCACTGTTACAACCTCTCGATATACTACAGCATCATCCGCAAAAAGCCTCGGTGAACTTGCGATGTTATAAAAAAAAATGGTTCAAATGGCTCTCAGCACAATGTGACTTAACTTCTGAGGCCATCAGTCCCCTAGAACTTAGATTTACTTAAACCGAACTAACCTAAGGACACCACACACACCCATGACCGAGGCAGGATTCGAACCTGCGACCGTAGCGGTCGCGCGGTTCCAGATTGTAGCGCCTAGAAACGCTCGGCAACCCTGGCCGGCTCCGATGTTGTGCACAAGGTCATTTATGTATATTGTGAATAGCAACCGTCCTACGACACTCCCCTGCACTCCTGAAATCACTCTTACTTCGGAAGACTTCTCTCCACTGAGAATGACATGCTGCGTTCTGTTATTTAGGTACTCTTCAATCCAAAACGTCTGCAGATGCTGCCATTTTTGTAAACCGAACGTGGCGATAAAACTGATGAATTAATGGATCTGTGTCCCCCTGATACCCATTTAGATGGTACACTTGGTGTCACCTGCTAATTTGCTGTTGTCTCGACCGTGGCCGGCAAAGGGCGCCGTTTCGTCTAGCGGAGAGGAGGGGCTATGGGTTCTCATGGCGAAGAGGAACATCTATCGGACGCAACAGAGGAATTCGACATGCCAGAAGACAGACATCTGATAAATACAAATTACAGTGAAATGCGAGGTAGCTTGTTGCAATATGCCCGCATCTCGTGGTCGTGCGGTAGCGTTCTCGCTTCCCACGCCCGGGTTGCCGGGTTCGATTCTCGGCGGGGTCAGGGATTTTCTCTGCCTCGTGATGGCTGGGTGTTGTGTGCTGTCTTTAGGTTAGTTAGGTTTAAGTAGTTCTAAGTTCTAGGGGACTGATGACCATAGCTGTTAAGTCCCATAGTGCTCAGAGCCATTTGAACCATTTTTTGTTGCAATACAAAACGATTAGTCCACCCGTAATTAATTCAAACGTGGCATACAAGTAACTGAAAGATAGCCAGCGTCTGAATAACTGGCGCAGCCCCTGTTTAGAGAGAGATTGCAGCGAGAATTTCGTTAAAATGATTAGTAAGCAGGAGAACTTGTTTGACTGAAGCCCAGGCAGCGGCCACAGAAATTACGTGTAGCGAAAACTTTATGACTCTTATGCAGAGGCATGCTAACGGCTCCATCACTAAGAAATCACAACCAAAATACTCGCAGCTGTTTCACTGAGTACAGCTGCACTTACACTAGCTGCCTGGTCCATTGCTGCTATCTGTAGAACAACCGCGCGCACTTACGTGAAAATGGCGGCAACTCCCACGTCAGTGAGGGCAATGGCCCGCTGCAATCAGCAAATGGGGCCGGCCGGGGTGGCGAGCCCCAATAACGCGCACCAGCATAAAGATGAGTCTGTGGCCGCTCAAACGTCAGTTTTCCGGCCATCCAAGCGAGGCCTCTTAGCTCACACGCTGGGGTACTGGTGTCGAGGCAATTCTGAGATAAAGGGGGGACAGTATAGTGTCCATCGGACGCGACGTACCCGTAGCGTCAGTTTCAAAGCAACGGTTCGCCCAGTCCGCACACTTGGCTATTCAAGACTGGTCAGAGCGCCTGACAGCTATACGGAGGGCCTGGCTTCAGTTCCCGCTACTGCCAGGAATTTGTCCTTGGTGGATGGACTGGACTGGGGTCCACTCAACGGCGTGGTGCCAGCTGAGGAGCTACTTGAGTGACAAGCAGCGGCTTCAGTGTGCGGAAGCTAATACCGTGTAAGAGAGTGTTGTGCTAACATCAAATCCCATACAGGGGTGGACTACCTAGCGGCCGGTCGGCACTATGTGATACTCTTAGCCTGATTGTGGAGTTTAGCTTCTTATTTATTTAAGGCTCCCAGGTCAATTTCAAAATGGTAATTAACGAATCAGGATTTTATGTAGCGCTATTGATACGTGGCCTGCAATTAGTGGTTACTTAGGAAGGACCGGACAATGGCATATTCATTATCATTCGTAACAAAACACAATTTATTAAGCCTCAAGGTGCTGCAATATATTAATAAGTAATAAAACCCACCACCTTCAGCCAAGTAAATGCTCCACTATTTCGTACATAATTTGTTCGGACTAATCATAAGCACTCACATCAAACTACAGTATGCACCTAGAAAATTGGAAGTGTCGACACCTGTGCACGGGAGCCCACCTGCAAAGCCGGCCGGAGTGGCCGAGTTGTTCTGGGCGCTTCAGTCTGGAACCGCGCGACCGCTACGGTCGCAGGTTCGAATCCTGCCTCGGGCATGGATGTGTGTGATGTCCTTAGGTTAGTTAGGTTTAAGTAGTTCTAAGTTCTAGGAGACTTATGACCTCAGAAGTTGAGTCCCATAATGCTCAGAGCCACTTGAACCTCTTGAACCCACCTGCAAACTCATTTAAGTTATTTTTACTGACAGAACAACTTTACTGATTACTAGGGATCGCTCACTCCCAGCTTGATATACCCAACACTTAAAAACACTACTTCCGATCGACAGGGCCCACGAATTGTATCTGCACCTGGAAGAACTGCAGGCCGACCTGACGACTGCGTGATATTCACGAAATTACTTAAACATCCAGGCATTTGCGTTAAGTAGCTTCAGGGGTAGGGGGCAGACATTTTCGTTGGCCACTGCTTGTTATTGCTGACAATGCTCCACTGCAATGTGCTATACCCTGCCAGAACTTTTCCTAAGATTATTTCCAACAGGTGCAGGAGACCAAATGTCTTAATGCCAGATCACTAGCCCTGAAGCCATTCCAGTCGGCTCCAACCACAAACCATTCAGACAGGTTATAGGAAGACCGATGGAGCATTTCAAGGCTGGAGAAAGCCCCTAACCGATGGCTGCCACGCGTTGCAGTGGAATTTCGATGGATTTGGAAGAATTACAGCTGCTGGTCCAGGATAAACCTTTCTGCATCGGCTTACAAGAAACGCATCTTAAAGTCGCCGACATACCTGCATCACAGCGCTACCATGCATGCAGGAAGGATGATACTATTGGAGATAGGGCTAGAGGTGGAGTGATTATTTTCCTTGATGACAGATGCCACTCCTCACCTGTCCCTCTTACCACGACCATGCAAGCAATTGCTGTGAAAGTTCCCGCGACCTTTAATATCACAGTGTGTTCTTTGTACCTGCCCCCTAATGATGCTTTGGATGCAGATGCACTGGCAGAACTCTTCCGGGCGCTCCCACGCCCATCCCTCCTCGTGGGGGACTTCAATGCCCACAGTGTGCTGTGGGGCCCGGCTACCACTGGCTCCAGGGGTCTGATGGTCGAGCGACTCGTCCATTCTGAGAATACCTGCCTTCTGAACGCGGGTCAGATGATTCACTTCTCCACAGTTACAGGGTCTTTTTCAGCCGTTGACCTTTGTTTTTGTTCCCCAGCTATTGCAGGCTCATTTCAGTGGGAAGTGGCTCCAAAAAAATGGCTCTGAGCACTATGGGACTTAACATGTATGGTCATCAGTCCCCTAGAACTTAGAACTACTTAAACCTAACTAACCTAAGGACAGCACACAACACCCAGCCATCACGAGGCAGAGAAAATCCCTGACCCCGCCGGGAATCGAACCCGGGAACCCGGGCATAGGAAGCGAGAACGCTACCGCACGACCACGAGATGCGGGCCGGAAGTGGCTCCAGATTTACATTCTAGTCTCCACTTCCCAGTGTGGATACGTTTACAAACTAGGATCGTGGCCAACAGGAGATCACGCAGATAGATCATGCAAAGGGCAAATTGGTTACAGTACAGTCGACAGATTATTTTTGAACAAAAGGATTGTGCACAGGAGGCAGTGGCCCACATCACTTGTGAGATCCAAAGGGCTGCCGCAGGGTCCATCCCCAAATCTAGTAAGCACCTCAGATGATGGCCTGTACCTTTGTGGAATGACGACTGTCGATTGGCAATCAGGGCCAGACGAACAGCTCTGCGGAACTTCAAACACTGGCCAACTCCAGACAATCTTCATGCCTTCAGGTCTTTGAGGCGAGTGATCAAAGAACGGAAGAGGGTTTCCTGAATTCACGACTTCCATTAATCGGTCCACTTTCGCTGTGCAAGTTTGGGAATCAATAAGACGGATTTCAGGCTAGGACACATCCCCTTACGGCCTTGTCAAATAATGGGGTCTTGGTGGACACTCCAGAAGACATGGCTCACCTTTTAGCTGAACACTTCTTTACTGTTACTACGTCATCCAGACAAGCTCCCGCTGTTCAGGTATTCCATAGGAGTGCAGAGATGAGGAAGCTCAATTTCTTCTCGCATAATGAGGAAGTGTACAACCTTCCATTCTCCATGTGCGAACCGGAATCAGCTATGTCTGCAGCCAGGGACACTGCTCCAGGATGAGATCCATTATGCCATGCTTCGTCATCTGTGCCCTGAAGCGAAAGGACAGCCCCTCTTTTGTTTCAATCAGATCTGGTTTGATGGACAGTACCCCACGACTTGGAAGGAGGCAATATTAATTCCATTCTGGAAACCAGTCAAGGACCGTAGCGCTCCTAACAGTTATCAGAGTGTCGCCCTTACCAGTTGTATGGGTAAGACCCTTGAACGCATAGTCAACCGCCGCCTTATCTGGCTCCACGAGTCCTGAGGACACCTGAACCGCTACCAGTGCTACCGTTCCACCCTTGATAACTTAATTCTCCTGGAGATGGCGATACAGGAGTCCTTCTTACCCCGAAACTATTTGGTTTGTGTTTTTTTACCTCGAAAAGGCATATGACAATATGTGGAGGTACAACATCCTTGGGCCACTTCATGAATGGGGACTACGTGGACGCCTGGCGCTTCTGATTCAATCCTTTCTCAAGGACCGGCGTTTTCGTTATCGTATTGGCGATGCCATGTCTGAATGCTATGTTCAGGAGAATGGTGTGCCCCAGGGCAGTGTCCTCAGTGTTACATTATTTGATAACGCTATCAATGGCATTTCCTCCGCAATCAGGAGCCCTGTCCAATGCTCTTTGTTTGTGGATGACTTTGCAATCTTCCACTCTTCCTCTGATCTAACGACGACAACGAGGCAGCTACAGCTGACCATTGAGAGGCTAGAAACCTGGCCAAGGACATCTGGTTTTCGGTTCTCGCCAGAGAAGACTACATGTGTCAATTTCAATCTTGCTCGTCGGAGTTTTAACCAACCAGTGCTCACAAAAGGAGACAATATTTTACGTTTTCAAGACACTGTGCGCTGTTTGGGTTTATAATTTGACTCGAAATTGGCTTTGCTCCCACACCTGAAAGACCTACGAACAAAGGATTTCCAGTCTTTGAATATTTGCCTTGGCGGAACATGGGGAGCTGACAGGTCCCGCCCCATGCAGTTTTATGGGGCATTTGTTCACTCACACTTAGACTATGGCAGCGTGGTCTACGGATCGGCCCATCCTTCCGACCTCCGGATGTTAGATGCTGTCCACCATGAGAGCATTCAGATATCGATCGGAGCCTTTTGGACCAGCCCAGTTCAGTCTCTGTGTGCAGAGGCTGGTGAACCATCACTCTGGATTCGGTGACGTATCCTTTTGGCTCGGCAGGCGCTGAAAATGTCGGCGTCACCTCAGTCATTGGCATTTAGTTCAGTGATCCATCCCACCTTCGAACCACTGTTCAGGAATCGGCCCCAAGCGACCAAGCCATTTGGTATACGTGCTACAAAATGGTTCAAATGGCTCTGAGCACTATGGGACTTAACTTCTGAGGTCATCAGTCCCCTAGAACTTAGAACTACTTAAACCTAACTAACCTAAGGACGTCCCACACATCCATGCCCGAGGCAGGATTCGAACCTGCGACCGTAGCGGTCGCGCGGTTCCAGACTGTAGCGCCTAGAACCGCTCGGCCACTCCGGCCGGTTATACGTGCTACAGGCTGTCTCAAGGATTTAGGTCTCTTAGACATGAAAATACACACCCAGGGATGGAATGCACTGCCGCCTTGGCATCTTCGGAGGCCCAAAGTGATCTTAAGCTTGATACGAGAAAGCTTGTACTCCAGTATGTTTTTACAACCTTGTTTTCGTCTATTTTAAATATGTACCATAGTTTTATCGTTATTTATGCAGATGGATCCGAGCAGGAGAATGCTCTCGGTAGTTCTACTGTTTTTCCTAATAGGGTTTTTAAAGTGCGCCTTCCAGAACAATTTACAAATTATGATGCGGTGTTATATGGCATTCTGATGGCGCTAGAGAGGGTTCACACACCGTACAAGGTTTCTTGTCTGTTCCGACGCTCTTAGTGCATTGCAAGCATTTCACCAAATGTATCCGACAGACCCGCTGATTCAGCTCATACATGATACCTTACAGCGGCTCCAACACCGTGGCAAGGAGGTGATCTTTTGCTTGGTTCCTGGCCACATTGGGATACAGGGTAACGACATGGCCGACAAAGCTGCCAAGGAAGCATGTTGGGGTAGTGCTGTCCATCAATGTTCCATCCCGTTGCACGCCATCATCTCATTTTCTGACAGATGCATCACGCGTCAGTGGGAGACTGAATTGCTGCAGGAGGTGACCACAAATGTTTGGCGGACTTCATGTCAGCCTCGCCGCTGGAAGGAGGCTTTGCTTACCAGACTCCGCATCGGGCATAGCCCTTTCACACATGGCTTCCTCCTCCGGCTGGAGGATCCACCACTCTGTGAAGTTTGTGGCGTGCCACTTTCAGTTCAGCATATTGTGGCTACTTTCATCCTATATACTGATATTAGGGATCGCTGGAGATCTGCCCACCATCCTCGCAGATACCGATACCAGTGTTACAAGAGTGGTGAAATTTTGTGAACTGTCAGGCCTCATCCCTAAATGCGTTATAAACGGCTCCGCATGTAGGGACAGCCTTCGTCCCCACCCATGAGATTTGCATGTTGACTTTTCGTCAGGGCGCTGATGACCATGATGTGGAGCGCCCCCTCAACCCAAACCATCATCATTATCATGTAAATTATTCCAGGCAGAAGTACCTTCACTGCTCACTTATTTACTTACGTAATTTCTTTATTGGTGTCCCATAGCTCATCTGCACCACGTACGGTAGTTACGTGCAATAAAGTCGTTTACTGGTTATTCAAAATATATTTCTTGGCAATTACTAGAGACCAACGCGATATCGGCGTCTGTTGCTAAGAAGGTGTTTCGATGTACTTGGCTGAAGTTTCTGGCGATGACAGAGATAAAGGTGGGCTAATGCTAGTAGTGGAACAGCTCTTTGTGTGTATTGTGAGGTTTGCATAAGACGTGCACCCAAGAAAGAAGATTGGCATGCGCGCCAGCTGGCAGAAAGTATATAATAACTACATCTGTGTACGCATGCGACACATATGTTTGACCAACTCTTCCTTCCCTCATCTTTCTCTCCATCTCATCTCCAACCACAGTCTGTCCATCTGCTCCTACCCATTCTCTCTGTCTCTCTGTTAACTCCTCTTCCACTGTTCCTCCAGCTCCTTCACCCCTCTCTTTCTCACATATCGTCGACCCTCTCCTTCTGTCGATATTCTCCACCCACTCTTTCTGTCCATCTCTTCGTCTCCCTCTTCCTTCTCTACCTGCCCACAAAAACTCTACATCTTGTAGATAGATTCCTCATCTTCCCTCTCTCTGAACATCTCCTCTTCCCCCTCTGTCTCACCTCTCACCATCTCCTCCTTCACCTCTATCTGTACATCTCCTCCTTCTCCTCCTCCTCCTCCTCCTCCTCGTGTCTGTTCCCTCCTTATCCCTCTTTCTGTTCATCTCCTGCACCCTCTCCCTCATCTCATGCTCCTTCACACTCTGACCATCTCCACCCCCCCCCCCTCTCTCTCTGTTCATTTCCTCCTCGCTACTCTCTCTCTCTGTCCATCTCACCTTCCCCTCTCTATGTCTACCTCATCCTCCCCCTTTCTCACTATCTTTCTCCTCCCCCCTCTCTCTGCTCATTACTGACAATCCGGACATGTAGTCCCACACCACACAGCATGCTGATACTACTCACAAACACACCTTCTCTCTCTCTCTCTCTCTCTCTATCTATCTCTTTCTGTCCATCATCTCCCCCTTCTTCCCCCTTTCTCTGTCCACGCCATCCTCTCACTCGCACTATCGATCTCCTCCTCTCCTCTCTCCGAGGAGTCGTGTTCATCAGCACACGTGACCCTTGAAAGACATGCCGATATTACCTCCGCGACACGCTTTTTGTGCAGGGCAGCCTAAGTCAGGGGTAGAAAACCCCTTTTTTTGCCCATATCTTCTCACCTGTGGCTACGGCAGTGGTGCGTTTTGGTGTCTGCGTGATAAGATGTGCGAATGTGTGTACTTTTACTAGCAAAAGAGCAAGAGTTCGAAAGGTAGTGTGAATTCTGTTTCTTGTTACGTCGATCTATGCTCTATACAGTAGTCTGCTACAGGTGAGTGGTAGCCTTTACCTTATTTTATTTATTGTTGCACCCACGAATAAAGGAACCAGGTAGCTTCAATAATTGTGTAGATTGGAAGAATTTTTGATTCACTACCACATGGACCCCTACCCGACGGAAATACGACTGTTGTTGAGATCTGTTGACGTCGGCCCAAGAACTCACTAATCGATTCGAGATCGAACAAAGAGGTTTTTATTCTTTTCGTGACAAGAATCACTTGTATGCCATGATTTTGCTGTTAACTTTGAGTAGACTTACAACGAAATGCTGTCACAAGATTTTCGTTAGAAAATATAGCCGAATTTTTGCGTCCAGGGCGCCTGTGGTCTATTTTTTCTCCCTAGCTGAGATATCTGACGAGCTGTTTTGAACGGAAAGCTGATTTTGTCACCATTATCCGTTCGATAAGAGGAGAAGAGTCGGTGTTCTGTAGTTCCCAATGAAGAAACCTGCCACTGGCACGTCCACATTGCCAATACGTGTGTGGGTATTAGAAACATTATATGTCCCAAGAAGGTTGTCTTCTTCCAGTTGTTAATTCGTTATTGTGCGAGGCTCTGAAAACAGAGCTATAGCAGTTCATGACGAGTATTTGTTTCTTCCACTTTAAAATATGAGGTTCAAAATAGCTCTGAGTACTATAGGACTTAACTTCTAAGGTCATCAGTCCCCTAGAACTTAGAACTACTTAAACCTAACTAACCTAAGGACATCACACACATCCATGCCCGAGGCAGTAATCGAACCTGCGACCGTAGCGGTCGCGCGGCTCCAGACTGTAGCGCCTAGAACCGCTCGGCCACCCCGGCCGGAAAAATACGAGGCTTCTGCGGTATCGGTACTGCTTTCGTCGCTGCCGTCGTGTTCGGCCACGGAGAGCGCCCGCCGCTTGCAGGAGGTGCTCCCCTGCGCCTTGCTCCATATGGAGCAGAGGGGCGTGTCTGCCGGCGCCGTAATGGCCTGACAGCCCGTTCCGATTGTTCTCCCTGTGATGCCAACAGCCTGACAGCAGCGGTGGAGCGATGCCCTGGTACTTACACGCTCTACGAGAACTAAATTTCGAATCGCCAACTTAAGTCAAACATCCTGAGATAGCATGGCGTGTGGTTATCAGATAAAGCAATCCATCCAAGTTAACCCTAAATTGGCACATATAAGTCTTGTCGAAAAGTGTTCTCCGCATAAGACCTTCAGACACAGACTTTTTAAAGTTTTCGTAGACCTCTTGGTCTAGTGCTAGGATGGTTGTAGCGAGGCCACGCCGGATCCTTATCAAACCCTTCATTGTCTAATGCACCCATTGTATACATCGTCATCTTGCAAAGGCAACTCTGTATCTACATTTATATCTAGACCTACATCTACAGCTATGTTCTGCAAACTACTGTGAAGTGCGTGACAGAGGGTACGTTCCATTGTACCAGTTATTAAAGTTTCTTGTCGTTCCATTTACGTATGCAGCGCGGAAAGAATGATTGTGTATATGCCTCTGTACGTGCTCGTCACATCCGTAACCTTCTCTTTATTGCACCAAGCAGTTCTTTTGATATCCCACGTGCTCTGGAATTCCATGACGCTCTTCATGTGGTCCAGGAATATTTTCTGCGTCCTCACTTATTCTTTCGCCTTGAGACCTTCTGCTGTATTTCTTTTTCTACGAATATATTACGCCAAACATACGTGCGATAAACTTAATTCGACCTTTTAAGGTGTCAGTGCCACTGCCGATTCCTTGCCACACTCGTGTGAGGGTTGCGGCTTGCCCCTAATGACATCATCTCGGCAGTACGTCAAAACTTCGGGCCTAAGACTCACCTTTATCTTATTCTAATTAATTATTCAAAATGACAGTGACAATCGCATTATTTATTTTGCCGCCAACCGGTTTCAACCCGCGATGGGGTCATCTTCAGGACAATTTACACCATTTGGTCGCTCGCTGGAGTCGTCACCCTGCCTGTGCACGGTTGGGCAGGGTGACGTCTGGTGTAAATTGCCCTGAAGATGACCCCATCGCGGGTTGAAACCGGTTGGCGCAAAATAAATAATGCGATTATGACTGTCATTTTGAATAATTGATTATAAGTAAACCAGTCGCTGTTATCTCCACACAACTATGTTGTCTAAAAATTTATCTTATTCTGTTCAGTGCGTGGGTTTCAGGTGTGTCATTTCTCGTGTTGCACAAACTGTTAGACCTCGTCAACTGTTTCAAAGTAATTGATAGTGAATTATTGGCACCTTATGGCATTAATACTCCCGATTTATTTTTAATTTTTAAATCAACCGTAGCCCGTCCTGTACACCGCGTGCCTCTCCCCCGCCCCTCCCCCTCCGCTGCTCCCAAAAAAAAAGCACGCAGGAGGGGAGGAGGAAACGAAAAATAACACGGGTTTAGAGACTGTGTGTGATTTTATTTCAGTAATTACAACATCGAGTGAAAGTTACAGAGAACTTAACGCACTCATCTATGTGACGTTGCACCCCATCTGGCCTGAAAGCATGTACTGACTCGGATGGAAAGGGTATCATAACGTGGCAAACTGGCACACAGATGTTATAAGTGGTCCCTATGTCCTGTATACTAGCAGTGGGACGGAGGTTTTGTCCGAGCTGCTCCCACACGTGTTCAGTCGGGGAGAGATATGCGTATCTTGCTGCCCGCTGGAGTATCTCAGCATTGTACGCACAGTTTATAGACACGAGCCATGTATGGACGAGCATTGACCTACTGAAAAATGCCACCACGACACTGTCGCTTGAGAAGTAAGACGTGAGCATGCAGGACGTCCCTGACATAATACGAGGGTAGTTTGAAAAGTCCGTGCAAAGTCCGAGAGATGGCACCACCGGCGCGTATCGAGGTCTTGTTTAGTTAGTAGCATCTTTGGAAAGAGCGTACGCCAAGTTTCAGCCATATTGGTCTATTTCTTTATGTTTGGCATTCGCGTGAATCAAGGAAGTCGAGTGATTGTCAAAAAATGGACGAAAAAGAATTTCGTGTGATGATTAAACATGAAAGGCAAAACGCCTCGGGGGACTAAAGAGAAGCTTGATAAACATTACTGTGATTCTGTACCTTCGATTAGAACAGTTTACAACTGGTTTCAAAATTTTGGGAGTGGCTATATGGGCCCAAGTGATGCTGAACGATCCGGACGCCCTGTGGAGGTTACGACTCTAGAAATCATTGATAAAATCCATGATATGGTGATGGATGACAGAAGAGATAAGCTGCGTGAGATTGCTAATGCTGTGGGAATCTCGAATGAATGGGTACATAATATTGCGCATAAACATTTGGACATGAGAAAGCTATCCGCAAGATGGGTTTCGCGACTACTCACGCTTGACCAAAAACTGAATCGTGTGAAGTGTTGCAACGATGATTTGCAGCTGTTCAGGAAGAATCCGCCGGACTTAAAGCGTCGTTTCGTCACTGTGGATGAAACATGGGTACATTACTATTCTCCTGAGACCAAACAACAATCTAAACAATGGGTTACCAGGGGAGAATCTGCACCAAAAAATGCGAAGTCCATTCGTTCGGCCGCGAAGGTTATGGGGACTGTCTTTTGGGATTCTCAAGGGATAACGCTCGTCGACTATCTGGAAAAGGGTAAAACTATTACAGGTGCATATTGGACCGTTTGAAAACCGAGTTGCAAGAAAAACTCCGGCGACTGGACCGCAAAAAAGTCCTTTCCCATCACAACAATGGACCAGCATACACCTCAGCAGTTGTGGTCGCAAAATTATTGAAAATAGCATTCCAACTCGTTTCACATCCCGCCTGTTCTCCAGCCTTGGCTCCCTCGACTACTATTTGTTCCCCAATTTTGAGAAATGGCTGCCGGGACAAAGATTTTATTCAAACGATGAGGTGATTGCAGCAGCTAATAGCTATTTTGCAGACTTGGACAATTCCTATTATTCGGAAGGGATCAACAAATTAGAACAGCGTTGGACGAAGTGTTTAAATCTAAAAGGAGACTATGTCGAAAAATAAAAAATGTTTACCCCAAACACGAAAGCAGTTTTTATTTTTGCGCGGACTTTTCAAACGCCCCTCGTATTTTCCCGCCAGAGTCCTCTCACTCACTACCAAGTCTTACCTGAAGTCTTACCCTTTGGCTCCGCACACCATGATGACAAGAGTAAACCGCTGCGCCTCTCCAAAACACTGGAAGAACGGGACATCTCTCCAGGTTGCCAGCATACTCAGCGACGATGGTTATCCAGGGTAGTGCAAAAAAAAGAAAAAGAGCGATTCATCGCTGGTCACAGTGCGACGCCATTCGTGAGCAGATCATGTTTCCCGGTCATGTCCCCATTTCAAACACGACCATCTGTTGTGGTTTTAACGGCAGCTTACGCATGGTATGGTAATTCCTAATCCGACTGCAGGTAGTCTCCGACCAATGGTGCGGGATGGCACAAAAAAATGTTCAAATGTGTATGAAATCTTATGGGACTTAACTGCTGAGGTCATCAGTCCCTAAGCTTACACACTACTTAACCGAAATTATCCTAAGGACAAACACAGACACCCATGTCCGAGGGAGGACTCGAACCTCCACCGGGACCAGCCGCACAGTCCATGACTGTGCGGCGCGGGATGGCACAAAATGTTCCAGCGAGTCGTTTGCTTGTGCTCGGATGGTAGGCGCAGACGTGAAGGGAGTATGATGTGCTCGGTGCGCTGTGCGCCTGCCCTCCTTTATAGTGATCAGACGTCGTTGACCGCCACCTTGACGACAAGTTCCCATGCAGTCCAGCAGGGGGCCACTGTCACAGCTGAATGCTTCACAAATCTGCATACTGCACGATTGAACCAGTGGGCCAAATGGAGACTCATAATGAGACGCGTTCAAATACTTTGAGGTGCTGACAACGCTGCCACACGAGTCGTGACAGCTACATGTCCTCGACAGTGATCACTCTGACTCTGTTCACACTCCATAAATACTTTAGGGGGCGGGAGTGGTAATTACGGCGTCAAATAATCACTCGCACTCGCGTCACTTGCTGTTGTTGTTGTTTTTGTGGTCCTCAGTCCTGAGACTGGTTTGATGCAGCTCTCCATGCTACTCTATCCTGTGCAAGCGTATTCATCTTCCAGTACCTACTGCAGCCTACATCCTTCTGAATCTGCTTACTGTATTCATCTCTTGGTCTCCCTCTACGATTTTCACCCTCCACGCTGCCCTCCAGTACTAAATTGGTGATCCCTTGATGCCTCAGTACATGTCCTACCAACCGACCCCTTCTTCTAGTCAAGTTGTGCCACAAACTCCTCTTCTGCCCAATTCTATTCAATACCTCCTCATTAGTTATGTGATCTATCTATCTAATCTTCAGCATTCTTCTATAGCACCACATTTCGAAAGATTCTATTCACTTCTTGTCCAAACTATTTATCGTCCATGGCTACACTCCATACAAATACTTTCAGAAATGACTTCCTGACACTTAACTCTGTACTCGATGTTAACAAATTTCTCTTCTTCAGAAACGCTTTCCTCGCCATTGCCAGCCTACATTTTATATCCTCTCTACTTCGACCATCGTCAGTTATTTTGCTCCCCAAATAGCAAAACTCCTTTACTACTTTAAGTGTCTCATTTCCTAATCTAATTCCCTCAGCATCACCCGACTTAATTCGACTACATTCCATTATCCTCGTTTTGCTTTTGTTGATGTTCATCTTATACCCTCCTTTCAAGACACTGTCCATTCCGTTCAACTGCTCTTCCAGGTCCTTTGCTGTCTCTGACAGAATTACAATGTCATCGGCGAATCTCAAAGTTTTTATTTCTTCTCCATGGATTTTAATACCTACTCCGAACTTTTCTTTTGTTTCCTTTACTGCTTGCTCAATATACAGACTGAACAACATCGGGGAGAGGCTACAACCCTTTCTCACTCCCTTCCCAACCACTGCTTCCTTTTCATGTCCCTCGACTCTTATAACTGCCATCTGGTTTCTGCACAAATTGTAAATAGCCTTTCGCTCCCTGTATTTTACCCCTGCCACCTTTAGAATTTGAAAGAGAGTATTCCAGTCAACATTGTCAAAAGCTTTCTCTAAGTCTACAAATGCTAGAAACGTAGGTTCGCCTTTCCTTAATCTTTCTTCTAAGATAAGTCGTAGCGTCAGTATTGCCTCACGTGTTCCAACATTTCTACGGAATCCAAACTGATCTTCCCCGAGGTCGGCTTTTACCAGTTTTTCCATTCGTCTGTAAAGAATTCGCGTTAGTATTTTGCAGCTGTGACTTATTAAACTGATAGTTCGGTAATTTTCACATCTGTCAACACCTGCTTTCTTTGGGTCACTTGCTATGAATACTTTTATTCTCGCAGCGCATATACAATTCGTGTAGCATAGAGCGTGTACCACAGGGAACTGATCTGTCAAAGATACAGTTGTTCTTGCTGCGGTAGGGCAGCGATGTTACTGGCGAGTAGAGGCAGTGGTTGTGTATCCCCACATGCTCTTCCAGACCTGCTGACAACACTAGACACGTACGACACTAACACACTCTGGTGACAGTTCTCAGTGACAGTTCTCAGTGCATCAGTTAATAAATCCCGGATGGAGCCCCGAAAAATTATGGAATAAAGCGCTGATACACTCTGGTGGCCGTTCTACATTCCACAGAGGATAGCATCTCTAGTCATTCACATGCCCACCGATTGTCTTTGGGTGTAGGAAGTTAGATTGTCATCCAATCATGTTTTGTGCGTACTTCGCATTTTCTGTCAGAGAATGTAGATGCAATAATGGATCCTAGATGTACAAAATTTCTGCTACTACCACTACAGTGATACAGCCTTTATTTATTTTCTTTTAGGTGGCCTCTCTCATCTGTTATCAGTGACGTTAGCTTCTACTTACTGCCAAAAAAAAAAAAAAAAGATAGATTACCAGTCAATAGAATACAATAAAAAAGAATTCCAAATCAATAGAATACAATAGGAAATAAGAATAGAATGTAAGAACAGTATATAAGGAATCCACCCCATGCTGAAATAAGGAGAGTCCAAACAGAATCAAATAAGATAAGCTATGGCTTCAAAATGGCATTAGGCCATCAGTGCGCCCGCCTCTCCCCATAAGGGATTGAGTAATTGCAAAAAAAAAAAAAAAAAAATTTTTTAAATGCTGGTCACCCAAGCGTAATTAATACCACAACCTACGAGGCCTCGCAGCCGCGTTGGCCTGTTTTTCATGGGGATTATTGATTGTTTGCATCTTTGAATTCAAAATTGTAATACTCTGCAGCATTTTTAAGGCGCTATGAATAATGGATCATTGACATTAATTTGTGTTTTCGAACGTTTGAAGAATATATTCGTCATAATCCTACATATTTTACATGTTACAACTTGGGATAAGTTTCATTTCCACACGTCATGTTTCTCTGTGACATGCCGTGCATTGTTACCCACTTGCGTCATAATATTGTCGACATAGATTGTTTGCCTTGCATTGTTACCAGTGCTCACCTCAAACTCTTTTAAACGACGTACGCCGTTAAGTGAAGGACGTGGACAGTGGGAACACTTTCAAAGTCTCATAGCTGTCCGTTTCGATTAAGATTAAGATTAGTGAAAGTCAGTTCAGATATATTTTTGAATTTAGACTTAGCGTGTCAAAACAGTATGTCTGCTACCACGTTTCAACGCACTGCTGTAAGCTTTCTGTACGTGCTGTAGCCTTTAACCCACTCACAGTTAGATACGCTAGTGTTTTCATACTCTCGCGCCGAAAGCAGTATTAGGTTTCCAGCTTTCACCGCTAAGCACAACGTAAATCAGACTTTGCCCTGTCAAATCGTCCAGGCAACTCTGACGGCCCGTTTTGTCATAGGTCAACTTTTCTTTATTGTTACAAGACTCTTCTGTTTCCGTAGTAGTCTCCCCGTGCCCTACTTAAGACTTTAAATGATAACATATTCAATAATTCCCTTTTGTTGCTTTCTCTTATATTATTGTTTACATTGGCGAACGAAGCGAGGAAGATTTAGAATTCAACGTCCCATCGACTACGAGGTTGCAGACGGAGCGCAAGCTTGGGACAGGGAAGAAAATCTGCCGTGCCCTTTACGAAGGAACCCTTCCGGCCCTTACATGAAGAGATTTAGGAAAATAACCGAAAACCTAAATCTGGATAGCCTGACTGGAATTTGAACCGTCGTCCTCCAGAATGCTAGTCCGTTGTGCTAACCACTGAAGGCTCCTAGGAGCTTGCCTCACATCCGAGGCGACGTGTGGGAATTCAGGACGTTCAAATGTGGTGCGCTCTGCAGTAACAGCCCCAGCTCCACATTCACTTCCCTTCTTTGCCCGTTCAACTTTCCTCTGTAGATACATAGGGTATGGCCCATGTCAGATAGGAAGATGAACAGGACCCTGTCAGGCGCGAAACAATTTCATTTGGATTTTTTCTTTTATGATGGCGAAGAAGGAATGTACCCTTAACCCTGTTGCAGCGATTTCCAAATCTTTATTTGTGTGTAGACCAGATGTGCTTTAAATTAAAAGAAATGGTTTCGACAGCAATTGAGAGATTTATATCAAATAAATTAATGAACGACGGAGCTTATCCCTCATTCTCACAAAACAGGTCACAACACAAAAACAACGAAAAAAGCATGCCAAATTTAAACGAACACAAAATCCCCAAGATTGGCGATCTTTTACAGGATCTCGAAATTTAGCGCGGTCTTCATTGCTACATGCGTATAATAGTTTCCACAGCAGAACTTTGTCTCGAAACCTGGCAGAAAATCCAAAGAGATTCTGGTCGTATGTAAAGTATGCCAGTGGCAACACACAGTTAATGCCTTCTCTGCGCGATTGCAATGAAAATAATATCGATGACAGTGCTGCTAAAAAAAGAGTTACTAAACACAGACTTACGAAATTCCTTCACCAAAGAAGACGAATTAACATTCCAGGACTGGAAAGTTGCACAGGTTACACCAATGTTTGAGAAAGGCAGTAGGAGTAATTCACTAAATTAGAGGCCCACGTCATTAACGTCGATATTCAGCAGGATTTTTTAACATATATTGTGTTCGACCTTATGAATTACCTCGAAGAGAACGATCTGTTGACACACAGTCAACACGGATTTAGAAAACATCGTATTGTGAAACGCAACTACTCTTTCCTCACACGAAGTGTTCAGTGCTATTGACAAGTGATTTCAAAGTGTTTCTGTATTTCTAGATTTTCAAAAGGCTTTTGACACCGTGCCTCACAAGCGGCTTGTAATCACACTGCGGCCTTATGGAATATCGACTCAGTTATGCGACTAGGTTCGTGATTTCCTGTCAGAGAGGTTACAGTACGTAGTAACTGACGGAAAGTCATCAAGTAAAACACAAGGTAGTGTTACAGGCCCTCTGTTGTTCCTTGTATATATAAACGATTTAGAGGACAATCAGCAGCTATATTACTTTGTCTGTAGTTGATGCTGTCGTTTATCATCGAGTATAGTCATCAGAAGATCAAAACCAGTTGCAAAACGATTTAGATAAGATATCCGTATGGTGCGAAAATTGACAGTTGACCCTAAATTATGTGAATTAAAATGTTCAAATGTGTGTGAAATCTTATGGGACTTAACTGCTAAGGTTATCAGTCCCTAAGCTTACACATTACTTAACCTAAATTATCCTAACGACAAACACACACACCCATGCCCGAGGGAGGACTCGAACCTCCGTCGGGATCAGCCGCACAGTCCATGACTGCAACGCCTTAGACTAAATAATGAAAAGCGTGAGGTCATCCACATGAGTGCTAAAAGGAATCCTTCAAACTGCGGTTACACGATCAACTAATCAAATCCAGAAGCCGTAAATTCAGCTAAATACTTAGGAGTTACAGTTACGGACAAATCAAATTGGAATGAACACATAGAAAATATTATGGGGAAGGCGAAGGAAAGACTGCGTTTTATTGGCAGAACACTTAGAAGATGCAACAGATCTGCCAAAGCGACTGCATACACTACGCTTGTGGGTCCTCCTTTGCAGTACTGCTGCGCGATGTGCGATCCTTACCAGACAGGATTAACTGATTACTTCGAGAAAGTTCAAATAGGAGCAGCACGTTTTGTATTATCGCGAAATAGGGGAGAGTGTGTGGCGGACACGATACAGGATTTGGGGTGGACGTCATTAAAACAATGGCGTTTCTCGTTGCGGGGAGATCTTCTCACGAGATTTCAATCACCAACTTTCTCCTCCGAATACGAAAATATTTTGTAGACGCCGTCCTCCATAGGGAGAAACGATCACCATAAAAAATAATGGAAATCAGAGCTCACACGGAAAGGTAGAGGCGTTCGTTTTTTCCGCGCGTTGTTCGAGAGTAAAATAATTCAGAATTATTGTGAAGTTGGTTCGTAAACCCTGTGCCAGGCACATTAATGTGATGTGCAGAGTATCTATGTAGATTTAGATGTAGACGTAGATCTTTAATTTTATTCCAGTTGGTTCGTGTTCCATATCATCTCCGTCTAACTTCCTTTGTCATCGTAGAAAATAACGTCTGGTTCACTGTAACATTTTTAGTTTTGCAGTTATGATTCATTTTAAACTACTTCCAGTATTCTGACGTCGACTCGTTAAGTGTGACGCTCTAAGTGCCTCGGACAGACTGAGTCGGTGTATTTTGTTGGGATGTCAAGTCGTTCGCCAGGCCCGTTTATCTGCCTTGTGAATGTTTATGTAATGGAATGAGGTCGTGGATGCAGGCAGCTTTTAAACTTCGTGTACAAGAAACGTCAAGGCCGTGTAAGGCGGCACTTAGCGCTGTACATCTTCCTACTGCTCTAATTAAGATCCGCGCGATATGCAACCGGTTGTCGACTGCTGCTGCTGCTGCCGTTGTTGTTCTAGGGAGGCAAACTGCAGTCCACTACTTTGTGCTGGCCACAAAACTGCAATGATATATATTCATTTGAAATGAACAGCAAGCGTCAGTTCCCCGTACTTGACTTCATTTATCACTTTCCAACAGTATGTTCCCCCGTATGCAAGAAATGGCGCATGCGAAAGGGAATACAAACGTTTAAAAAATGAGACTGACAGGAAGTGCAAAATGGCTAATCAAGAATGGCTAGAGGACAAATGTAAGGATTTAAAAGCATATTTCGCTAGGAGAAAGATAGATGCAACGTACAGGAAAATTAAAGAGGCCTTTGGGGAAAAGAGAAGTATCTGTATGAATACCAAGAGCTCAAAAGGCAAACCAATCCTAAGCAAAGAGGGGAAAGGTGGAAGAAGTATACAGAGGGTATACACAAGACAGATGAACTTGCAAGTAATATTACAGAATGGGAAGTGGATGTAGATGAAGATTAGATTGGAAGTATGATACTGCGAGAATTTGACAAAGATGTGAAAGATCAAGTCGAAACATCGCCCCGGGAGTAGAAGATATTCCGTCAGAACTACTGATAGCCTTGTAGCCTTGGGAGAACCAGCCATGACAAGACTCTACCATCTGATGCCCAAGATTGTATGAGGCAGGTGAAATACCCTCAGATTTCAAGAAGAATGTAGTGTTTCAATTCTAAAGAAAGCAGTTGCTGACAGGTGTGAAAATCACCGAACTATCAATTTAATAAGTCATGCTTGCAAAATACTAACATGAATGGAAAAACTGGTAGAAGTCGAGCTCGGGGAAGATCAGGTTGGATTCCGGAGAAATTTAGGAACACGCGAATCAATACTGACCCTATGACTTACATTAGAAGATAGGTTGAGGAAAGGCAAACCTACATTTATAGCATTTGTAGACTTAGAGAAAACTTCCAACAATGTTGACTGGAACACTCTCTCTGAAATTCTGAAGATAGCAGCGGTAAAAAAACAAGGAGCGAAGGGCTATTAACAACGTGTACAGAAACCACACGGCAGTTAATAAGAGTCGAGGGGCATGAAAGGGAGGCTTTGATTGCAAAGGGAGTGAGACAGAGTTGCAGCATATCCCCGATGTTATTCAATATGTGCGTTCAGCAAGGAGTGAACGAAAGAAAGAAAACTTTGGAATAAGAATTAAAGTTTAGGGAGAAGAAATAAAATAAGTTGAGATATGCCGATGACATTGTAATTCTGCCAGAAACACCAGAGGACTTGGGAGAGCAGTTGAATGGAACGGACAGTGTCTTGAAAGGAGGATTTAAGATGAACGTTGACAAAAGCAAATCAAGAGTAATGGAATGTAGCTGAATTAAATCAGCTGATGCTAGGAAATTAGATTAGGAAATGAGTAAAGTAATAGATGAGTTTTGCTATTTGGGCAGGAAAATAACTGCTGATAGCTAAAGTAGAGAGGATATAAAATGTATTCTGGCAATGGCTAGAAAAGCATTTCTGAAGAAGAGAAATCTGTTAACATCGAAGATAGACTTAACTGTTCGGAAGTCTTTTCTGTAGGTATTTGTCTGGAGTGTAGCCATGTACAGAAATGAAACATGGACGGTAAATAGTTTAGATAAAATCAGAACAGAAGCTTTCGAAATGTGCTGCTGCGGAAGAATGCTGAAGATTAGGTGGATCAATTATGTAAGTAATGAGGAAGTACTGCATAGAATAGGGCAGACAAGAAATTTGAAACACAACTTGACCAAAAGAAGGGAACGGTTAACAGGACTCATTCTAAGACATCAGAGGATCACTAATTTAGTATTGGAGGGAAATATGGGGGGTAAAAGTCGTAGAGACCAGGAGATGAATACACTAAGCAGATTCAGAATGATTTAGGCTGCAGGAGTTATTAGGAGATGAAGAGGCTCGTACAAGATAGAGTAGCATTGAGAGCTGCATCAAACCAATCTTGAACTGAAGACCACAACAATAAGTTCCCAAGAAATTATTCCTGAGACGTGCGAAATGTGGCACGATTTAAACAAATCATCGATTTTTCTACCTTCACGTAGGCTGTCAGAGGCGTCATGTTGTTGTTGTTGTTGTTGTATCATGGCAGCGCCTCTTCAGAACTGACCTGCTAGTCGAAACAAATATTGTGAGCAATTCGCAGCAATCTATAATTTGGATATGTCCCCGTCGAAGTGTCCTCATTTCACGATTAATGTTAACAGAAAATTTCAAAAACACGAAGTGTTGCTACAAATATATTTTGCAAGCGACCTCCTTTGTGAAGGTCATGGGATTTTTCTAATGAGCTTCTACTGGGAATTTTCCTTATCTAACCAGATTTGTATGTCGTCTCATTTTCATTCACTTACTACTGATGCTAGGAAGTTGTTACTGATTTTATTAATCGATCGCCAATGTTGAATATGAAGGAATACCGCTAGATGTCTCCGTGTGTAAGAGAAACGAGATACGCACGTGCACCACATCCTCAAGAGTTGATCCGGGTATTACCCTTTTAACCGTTCGGTACATCGGTAGAATTCTCTCTGGCAGAAATATTCGACTGCTAAGGTCGGACGTCGTAAATTATGCAGGGACTGCAGAAAGTAAGTTACACGTTTCCCACGCTAAGACCATTCCGCAACAACAGTGTCGCACTGTCAGCAGAGAATTCTCCTGCAGTACGGAAAGACGTGGGTGGTTCTGGTCCACCATACAGTCCAGGACGGGTTTCTGTCGGCGAGACTAAACGATTGGCAGAATTTTTCTGAGCGCTCTTTACAGAGACCTGGTCACTGTGTTGAGAAATAGCATCAGTTATTTGTGTACTGCAGCATTTAGTAGATGTTACTTGGCCCGCCATGATAATGTGCGACTTATTTTTTGAAGTCCCATTGATCATCATCAGATTTTAATGCAAAGTAGCCTGTCATATTCTTAAGAAATTGTGTAAGTTACAACTCACTGCTGTTATTAATGAAACGGTTTTGTTAAATTTTCTGCGGATCATTTCCACGACATTGAGGAGCAAAGTAAAGTCGTGATAAAAGTTGTCGTGACATATTGCATACTGTTTTGCTGTTAGTCACATAGTTCATTTACGTTAATGCAGATGCATCATAACGTTAACCCACAGTTGCGTGCAACAACTCGCTGCAACACTTGCAACGTACTCGGGACACACTGGACGGGTGCCGTTCGTGGTCAAGTGCAAAAGCGCAACCTGTAGAGTCCCCCGATGAGCATGACTTTAGTTTTGTGTGCTTCAGAGCACGTTATGGCGGATGTCGTGTGGTTCGTATTGGTAGTGTGGCACGGTTAAACGATGTAGAAGCAACGGCATTATACACAACTGTGTCACACAGGAACTCTTCGAAAACAGGCAGAAGAGCACATTTAGCAATTGAAAAGTACTTCCTGGTTATGAAATTCGGAGATCTTAATCCATCTGGGCATCTGTGGAAGCACCTCCATCTTTGCGCCTACTGTGTGAATTCTCCGGCACACAGCCTTCAAACTCCTCAGATGAAGCATGTAAGCAGCTGACTCATTTCAGGCTCGTCAGTTTTTTCTCGTGTTTCTAGTCATACGACGTGAGTCGACAACGAACATCAAGTGGCAGAGATGAAATCTGGTGATATTGGGAACGTTGGCGGAGATCGCTCATCAGCTAGAATGGAAAAACAAGCGGCGGGCAGAGTACGATAGCATCTTAACCGCTCTATCAGAGGTAACCGCTCCAGCGCCGGAACGCGCAGCGGCCTGCTGGCGGGCTCTGGAGGGAGCCGTGCTGGAACTCCGGGCCAGAGGCTGTCTGCAGAGGCGCCGCATAACGAGCTCGCCAAGACGCGGCCGTCATTTGTCAGCCGCGCTCTGCGGATCGCCTTTCTGGCCGCGGAGGGCAACGCCCCCCCCACACCGCACGTGGGCCAAGTGCTAAGCAGGCCCTGTGTTCGGTCTGCTGTTGCGGGGTCGGCTCTTCTTTCAGTGCCGAGTACACAGCAGTGGAGCCACATACGCAAGTGGCTTCGCAGGTATGTGCGAAGGAAGGCAACCGCGCCACGGAGACGCACGGAACTACAGTCGCAGACTTCTGATCACGGAGGAGTTGGCTGTCGCCCACACGCAGCTAACATTTTAATCGCGGGCCGTCGTAGGCACCATCACCATTCAGGATGGTTGGAAAGCTCTCATTAAAGTTACACATTTATGAACCGCTATCCTCCCCTTGCAGAAGTTGAACAGAATGATACGAATTGAACGAAATAATCTATTACAGTAAAGACCATGTTTGTCATTTAAGAATGCAGCTCCGACTGGGATCTCGGCTTTGGAACTGTGGAAAAAAATGAAACACATGCAGAAGATCATGAACGTAATGTGTTTGCAATGATTTACGTGATTGAAATGGTTTAAATTTTAAATGGACATAGAGACGTGCGTTTTTGTTCATCATTTCTCATACAACAAATGTTACAGCTGCCTGAGAGATTTACGTGATTGTAATGGTTTAAATTTTAAATGGACATAGAGACGCGCGTTTTTGTTCATCATTTCTCATACAACAAATGTTACAGCTGCTTGAGAGAAGATGGAGGAAAGTAACAGCCGTTAACTGTTTTTCCAATACAGATATACACTGATGGAAAAAAATTAGTACACCCTTTTATAGGTTTCCAATTCGCACAATATTTATTGTTGCAACCAAGAGGATAAAATCAGAGAGATTAGAGCCCACACGGAGGCATACCGACAATCTGTCTTTCCACGAATAATACGAGACTTGAATAGAAGGGAGAACCGATAGACGTTCTCAAGGTACCCTCCGCCACACACCGTCAGGTGGCTTGCGGAGTATAGATGTAGATGCATATGGAGTACATGAAATGACTACATTTACAGATCGGTAGCACAAGCGGTTCTGAGGTACCAGCTATCGACCCATGCTGAAACACCCATATTAGTACGCGGTGTAGCCTCCAAGGGTGGCAATGCAGGTGCCGACTCTGGCATCCAGTCGATCGTGCTGATGGCTAATACTGAGGTGACTGACGAGTCGCACCACTCACTTGTCGTCCCATCATGCCCCACAATGCTCGATGAGAAACAAGCGGTTCAGTCCAAAACCGCGCGACCGCTACGGTCCTGCCTCGGGTTAGGATGTGTGTGATGTCCTTAGGTTAGTTAGGTTTAAGTAGTTCTAAGTTCTAGGGGACTGATGACCTCAGATGTTAAGTCCCATAGTGCTCAGAGCCATTTGAACCATAGTGGAGTGCACTACATAATCATGAATGTAATGAAAAAAAAATGGAGGTTGGCGAGACATGTAGCCAGGTGAACAGATGATAGATGCTCCGAAGAAGTTCTTTGCTGATGGCAAGAGGTAAAGAAAGATCGAGGTTACGGTCTAACGAAGGGTAACTAGGTGGCATCAGATTGAAGACTGCAGTGATTAGAAAAATATGGAGGAGGCTCCATCCAGCAGTCTGTCTGTCTGTGATGCCTTTTTCTGTCCTACTGTGCGTAAGTAGAAAGGGTAACTAGATGGCATCAAACTGAAGACTGCAGTGCTTAGAAAAGTATGGAGGAGGCTCCATCCACCAGTCTGTCTGTCTGTGATGCCTTTTTCTGTCCTACTGTGCGTAGGTAGAAAGGGTAACTAGATGGCATGAAACTGAAGACTGCAGTGATTAGAAAAGTATGGAGGAGGCTCCATCCAGCAGTCTGTCTGTCTGTGATGCCTTTTTCTGTCCTACTGTGCGTAAGTAGAAAGGGTAACTAGATGGCATCAAACTGAAGACTGCAGTGCTTAGAAAAGTATGGAGGAGGCTCCATCCACCAGTCTGTCTGTCTGTGATGCCTTTTTCTGTCCTACTGTGCGTAGGTAGAAAGGGTAACTAGATGGCATCAAACTGAAGACTGCAGTGATTAGAAAAGTATGGAGGAGGCTCCGTCCACCAGTCTGTCTGTCTGTGATGCCTTTTTCTGTCCTACTGTGCGTAGGTAGAAAGCAAATGACGACTCGCACTCGTGGTGACGCAGAGACTGGAGCAACGAAAAGCCGGTTCCTGCGGCTGGTGACGGCTAGCCAGAATCAAAGTCAAGAGCGTATCGAAAGTCGTCGAAAGCGTGATCTGCAGGTAGTCTCGCTTGAGTGGAGGTGCCCACGTGGCGTGCCGGCGGCTGCTGCGAAGCCCGAGTGTCTCTGACGTCCCCTCCTTATCTGGGAATCCCAATCACTGTCTGATGCCAAACTTCTCAGGATGACTACAGCTGTGACCAGACGAAACTACTTTCGTTTTGTCATAATTGAGGGTTCTTTTATTGCTCTGGGGGAGGCTCACCAAACTAGAACACACGAAATATTAGTTCACTTTATTACATAAATGAATGAAAGATTTACTTAACGTTGACACAGTTCTTTGCCACACAATTGTTTGTTAATTTACAATTGACATTAACTATGAAAGCATCACTTGATGCACTAATTAACTTACAGTTCTCTTGGAAGTACGATGTTCGGCATTTACAACGGCACATTCCATCTCAAACTTTAACAATCGTCATTGTCATTACTATGGTGTTGACTGCTGTAGCTCAGGTTACGAAATGGGCTGAGGTCTTGCAAGCTCAACACTATATCGACGTCAGCGTGAGGGCGCTGCTGTCCTGAGAGGGGAGGTGTGGCCTTCAGGAGGACCGCCCGTACGTCGTTGTCAACTACAGCAAGACCTCGTTAATGTGTGTGGTATCGATATGTGTTGCCGACTCTGGTGTGACACTGCGATCTCTGGACGATACTCCAACAACGATCACGGTAATGATCTTGAATATCACCATGGTAACTGAGTAGGCGAAACATTACGAAGGGACATCCACACACTGTATTTTTTGCCGACTAGTGCTGATGTTGGTAATACGTCCTTGTATGTAGGTAGCTAAGCAATTTGCAAAATGACATACACTACTGGCCATTAAAACTGTTACACCAAGAAGAAATGCAGATTATAAACGGGTATTCATTGGATAAATATATTATACTAGAGCTGAAATCCGATTACATTTTCACGCAATTTGGGTGCATAGATCCTGAGAAATCAGTACCCAGAACAACCACCTCTGGCCGTAATAACGGCCTTGATACGGTCTGGGCATTGAGTCAAACAGAGCTTGGATGGTGTGTACAGGTACAGCTTCCCATCCAGTTTCAACACGATACCACAGTCATCAAGAGTAGTGACTGGCATATTGTGACGAGCCAGTTGCTCGGCCACCATTGACCAGACGTTTTAAATTGGAGAGATCTGGAGAATGTACTGGCCAGGGCAGCAGTCGAACATTTTCTGTATCCAGAAAGGCCCGTACAGGACCTGCAACACGCGGTCGTGCATTATCCTGCTGAAATGTAGGGTTTCGCAGGGATCGAAAGAAGGGTAGAGTCACGGATCGTAACACATCTGGAATGTAACGTCCACTGTTCAACGTGCCGCCAATGCGAACAAGTGGTGACTGAGACGTGCAACCAATGTCACCCCGTACCATCACACAGGGTGATATGACAGTGCGGCGATGACGAATACACGCTTCCAATTTGCGTTCACCGCGATGTCGCCAAACACGGATGCGACCATCTTGATGCTGTAAACAGAACCTGGATTCATCCGAAAAAATGCTGCTGCAGACGTCGTCGAACTGTTTGTGCAGATGGTTGTTTTCTTGCAAACGTCCCCATCTGTTAGTCAGGGATGGAGACGTGGCTGCACGATCCGTTAGAGCCATGCGGATAAGATGCCTGTGATCTCGACTGCTAGTGATACGAGGCCGCTGGGATGCAGCACGGCGTTCCGTATTACCCTCCTGAACCCACCGATTCCATATTCTGCTAGCAGTGATTGGATCTCTACCAACGCGAGCAGCAATGTCGCGATACGATAAACCGCAATCGCGATAGGCTACAATCCGACCATTATCAGTCGGAAACGTGATGGTACACATTTCTCCTCTTACACGAGGCATCATAACAACGTTTTACCAGGCAACGCCGGTCAACTGCTGTTTGTGTATGAGAAATCGGTTGGAAACGTTCCTCATGTCAGCACGTTGTAGGTGTCGCCACCGGCGCCAACCTTGTGTGAATGGTCTGAAAAGCTAATCATTTGCATATCACAGCATCTTCTTCCAGTCGGTTAAAGTTCGCGTGTCTGTAGCACGTCATCTTCGTGGTGTAGCATGTAGCAGTTTTAATGGCCAGTAGTGTGTTTAAAAACAGATACGGTTGTGGTGAAGTGTGGGGGTTTGACGTGTTCTTGTCGTTGTCGTCGTCGTCCATGTCCATCCCCACCACCACACTGCACCTTGGATCCGCCTGCATGGCCACGACAGCCGCTTGCAGTACCCCGCCGCTAATGACTGTGCGGCTGCGGCCGTGCTGCTGCTCACTGCCGCTCACTGCCCCCACTTCGCGAGAGCGAGCCACCTCAGCCCGGCAGTGGCGGCGCGGCCTCGGCTGGTACAAAAAACACTCGCTGGAGCGGCGCCGGCTTCCGGCGCGCCGCATTGTTTGCTAATGGCCGGAGACACAGTGTCCGCTCGCTCATTCAGCCGGTCTGGCCGCCCGCCGCTGCCCTGTCCTTCTGGGGAGCTGCGGGCTACTCGGCCGCCCATTCATGGACCACTCCCGCTGACCGCCGTACAACCCACCCTCCCGACTGATGCACGTGTACAGTGACCGTAGAAACTGTATATCGCCGACGATACAGTCCGGCAGCGTTGTTCGTCTGGACACGGGTGCAGTCGCGTTTTCGGTAACTGCTATTCCGCAATGATTGCGGCAATACACTTCTCGGCCGCAAGGGTTTACACGAGCCACAGTATTGCCCCAGTGTGGATGAAGTCGAGACACAGTCGAGAAAGTCTGTAATGGCTCGCCGCGCTGTTGCTAGCTTTGATTTGCGAAGCTGTAACGGCTGTAGGTGAAAACATTAGCCGTCTACACAGCTGTGACGACACCGAGTCGTTGCCATAGAGACGTTTAAAAATCGCGTTACGTTATTGGTTGAGACAGGCCCGCGAAGCTGCCGCGCCCAGCCCACTGTAACTGTCAGGCATCAACCCACGTCGAGACAACTTTGATAGAAGTGAGTGCGGCCGTCTTGCTTTTGCATTCCATAAGGAGAAAGCAAGAGGAAGACAAAGGGGCCTTGTGGATCTGTTCGTTTTAAATAAATTCCGAAATTTCTCGAGAGATGCGTGGCGGCTTACTCCGTGCGTCTGACGCTTAAAATGTTTCATTTCTGTCTAATTCTCTCGCCAGTGAAACATATATATCCACATTCAGTAAGACTTCTTGCGATGTGTGGAAGTGGTAAAATGGTTCAAAAGGCTCTGAGCACTATGAGACTTAATATCTGAGGTCATCAGTCCCCTAGAAGTCAGAACTACTTAAACCTAACTAACCTAAGGACATCACACACATCCATGCCCGAGGCAGGATTCGAACCTGCGACCGTAGCGGTCTTGCGGTTCCAGAATGCAGCGCCTTTAACCGCACGGCCACTTCGGCCGGCTTTCTTTCCTTTACTGCTTGCTCAATATACAGATTGAATAGCATCGGGGAGAGGCTACACCCCTGTCTCACTCCCTTCCCAAACACTGCTTCCTTTTCATGTCCCTCGACTCTTATAACTGCCATCTGGTTTCTGTACAAATTGTAAATAGCCTTTCGCTCCCTGTATTTTACCCCTGCCACCGTTAGGATTTGAAAGAGAGTATTCCAGTCAACATTATCAAAAGCCTTCTCTAAGTGTACAAATGCTAGAAACGTAGGTTTGCCTTTCCTTAATATAGCTTCTAAGATAAGTCGTTGGGTGAGTATTGGCTCACGTGTTCCAACATTTCTACGGAATCCAAACTCATCTTCCCCGAGGTCGGCTTCTACTAGTTTTTCCATTCGTCTGTAAAGAATTCGCGTTAGTACTTTTGGTATCACCATCAATGAACCCCTTCACTATTACATTCTGGAACAGTCCGCAGGAAAAAGGACTGTCGATTAACCTCCGTACGAGCTAATTGCTCTCATTTTCTCATCGTAGTCATGTCGCGAGATATGTGGGAGGAAGCAGTATGTTGCCCAAGTCTTCTTGGGACGAATGCTGGCAGGATTTCAACACTTTAACCTCTCCGTGACGCACAACGCATCTATTGATATGCCTCCCAGTGGTGTTTGTTCAGCATCTTACTGAATGATCACGTCAAGTGTGTTGTTACGCCACTCTTCGTTGGATCTTCTCTCTCTGTTATGTTGATCCAGCCTGGTAAGGGTCCGAGACTGATGAGCAAAGCGGAGACACGGGCTCGTTTACCCACCGTGCACGATTGCGCACAGCACTGTTCTCAGAAACCACTCTTGCCACAGCGCTACCGACCTTGGAAGATTAGTATTGCCATCTACTGAGGCCTCTCACAGACTTCACGGCACCAGTTAAGTGAACCTCTTAACGTGAAGAACGTACTTGTGCTTTTGTGCAAGGTGGCTTAAGCCTACATAAAATTATTTCGCACTCTTAAATTTAATGTTTAGTTAGAAGTACATATACCAAGTTATACTTTAACCATGTTATGAAATAAATGACTTTAAACACGATAAATCTAACCAAAAAACATTTACAAATTTGTGAAAAGAAATACGTAAATGTGCTCGGTCGTCCCTACTCAAGAAACAGTCTTACAAATGTTTTATAAGCCACTTCCTTCGTGGATGAATTACATTGCCTTAATATCCTTCGAATAAATCTTATTCTGGCGCCTGCTCTTCCTACAATTAGCTTTTACGTGCTTAGATTGTTTGATCGTTAGTATTATGTGATAAGTCTTGCGAAGTTCATTGAGCACAAGTCGAAAGGTATCGTTCAATTATAATAACGAAATCACGCCACGGAATTCGAATGAAACTTCAGGTTTCATGAGTGCCTCAAGTTTGGACGACATTGCCTATGTGCGAATTACTGTTCAGCATTTTTGCGACATGCGACCGAAAATTTCAGTGCACCACTTGGCTTTCTTTCGAATACTTCCTCCTACCGAGTGTACGCGATCGACTGCATCTTAAAACCTCCATATTAACTGCTGGCGCGCGCTCAAGGACAAGCAATCTTAGAATTCACTGGCGATTAACCGCGTGCTGTCGTACCTCAAAAAGGCTGTTTTTCTTCTCGTGTGGATCGAGTTTCAGCAACAGCCACCGACGTCACATGTTTCCAGTGGATTACAGCCAACAACGTAATCGAGTAGTAATGGGCCTCTCCGTGTATTTACCCGCAATACGTTGCATTTCCTTTCGTTCCTCGTGCCAATCCTCTATCCTCCGTTTCGCTGTAGTTATATGGCATTGCGAGCTGCTTATATACGACACAGTCGTCTGCGAAATGTCTAATGGAGCTTCCGACATTATCCACTAGGTTTTTCATGTAAACTGTAAACAGACACGACCCTATAACACTTCTTTATACTCCTTCCGAAATTACCTTTACATCTTTTCGACTTCGTCTCCCTAAGAACAATGTATTGAGTTACGCCTGCTAGGAAGCCGTGAATCCAGTCACAAATCTGGTACCGTACTCGGTAAGCTTGTATTTTGTTCACTAAACAGAGTCGTGGCCATTCGCATCGCACTTCGGCCGATGCACCCTGTTGGTTGGGCGTAACATACGCCTCAAACACCTAAGGAGTACTCATTCATCTACGGGCTGTAGAAGTGTTGAGAAAGGAATATCGATCTGTCACAACCTCTCGGCTTTGAAACTGCTTACGTTTAAAAGGTGGGAAGACATTTACATTCATTCATTTATTTATGTTATGTTAACTGGGGACCTAGAAACGACGGAGAGGCTCCGTCCCCGCCGCAGCCGCAGCGGTCCACAACCCCACGACGACTACCGCAGTCCACTTCACCCCTCTGCCGCCCCACACCGAACCCAGCGTTATTGTGCGGTTCGGCCCCCAGTGGAACTCCCCCCACCCTCCCCACCCGAAGGGAACGTCTCACACCAGACGAGTGTAACCCCTATGTTTGCATGGTAGGGTAATGGTGGTGTACGCGTACGTGGAGAACTTGTTTGCGCAGCAATCGCCGGCATAGTGTAGCTGAGGCGGAATAAAGGGAACCAGCCCGCATTTGCCGAGGCAAATGGAAAACCGCCTGAAAACGATCCACAGACTGGCCGGCTCACAGGAACTCGACACAAATCCGCCGGGCGGATTCGTGCCGGGGACCAGGCGCTCCTTCCCGCCCGGGAAGCCGTGCGTTAGGTCGCACGGCCAAACGGGCGGGCCCATTCAGTCATTTACTGAGGCCATCAGTTTTACATTTCATGTTCCCTGGCTGCCTGTAATACGTCTCATAAAAACATGTTTTAATGCTGTATGATGTTATGTTTCGAAATTTATAATATTTTTAGTTTCGTACGATACTAATAATATCGTAATAATAAAAGAAAGACAAGTTGATGATAAAAAACGATAAAATCTTATACACCCCAAATGTAATGTATATATACCTTCATCAATTCTCAAAATTAGTTCTGATACAAAGTCCATTATATACTGGATCTGTGCCGTCCGTGGGAAAACTCGAGCAGGAGCGTCCAACGTACCTGATGACAGTTTCTGTTGCTTAGATCGGTATGCTCTTGTAGGACTCTGTAGAACCCTAGTAGTGGCGTCTCATTTGAGTTGCCAGGTGTTTAGTTATATCTACTACAGCATGAAGCACATGCCATTCATTGCTTACGAGTAGAGTATACCTGCAGCAACAAACCGTGTGCTAGACATAAAGGAGAGTGTTCAATATATGTGTTTAATAATTAGGCAATAAAAATCGCTGTTACTGTTATCTGAAAATGTGAATGCAGTAATATTTGACGAGCTTACGCTTCAGCTGTTTACATTCCTTTGTGTCCTGAACCTTGGAAGTTCCCTGTGGGAGTTGGCGAGCAATGTTGTTTACAGATGCCCAGGAATCAGTGCTTCTTAACGCAAGTCGGAGGTCAACATCTACAGCGATGTTTTCCTTGGTATCTCTTTGTAGGCAACACTAGCACAGTGTGGTCAGGCGTACCAATCTCTCTACATTCGCATCTGTCTGACAGTTTCCAGTTTTATTTATTTCAAGTTTCTGCTACCAGTCACTTTTTATTTTATGCTTAATTTAATATAATGCAACGCGTTTCGAACATGTTCTGTTCATCTTCAAGCGTTTGTACATATGTACATACCAGGTGATGAAAAAGTCAGTATAAATTTGAAAACTTAGTAAACCACGGAATAATGTAGATAGACACACATGCTTGGAATGACATGGTGTTTTATTAGAACAACAAAATAAAAAAAAACATATTGCCAGACGCTTGAAAGATCTCTTGCGCGCGTCGTTTGGTGATGATCATGTGCTCAGCCGCCACTTTCGTCATGCTTGGCCTCCCAGGTCCCCAGACCCCAGTCCGTGCGATTATTGGCTTTGTGGTTAACTGAAGTCGCAAGTGTATCGTTATCGACCGACATCTCTAGGGATGCTGTAAGACAACAGCCGACGCCAATGCCTCACCATAACGCCGGACATGCTTTACAGTGCTGTTCACAACATTATTCCTCGACTACAGCTATTGTTGAGGAATGATAGTGGACATATTGGGCATTTCCTGTAAAGAACATCATCTTTGCTTTATCTTACTTTGTTATGCTAATTATTGCTATTCTGATCAGATGAAGCGCCATCTGTGGGACATTTTTTGAACTTTTGTATTTTTTTGGTTCTAATAAAACCCTATGTCATTCCAAGCATGTGTGTCAATTTGTACCTCTCTATCTACATTATTCCGTGATTTATTCAGTTTTCAAATTTATACTGACTTTTTGATAACACGGTATATAGAGAAATGTTACTTAAAAATAAACAGTCTTAAACTAGATTAATCTAGAACACTTTGTTTTTTACTGTAGCTGCTGGTGTGGCATGTGTTCTAGATTAATCTAGTTTAAGACTTTATTTTTAAGTAACATTTCTCTATGTATGTATGCATGTATGTATGTACAAACGCTTGAAGATGAACAGAACATGTTCGAAACGCGTTGCATTATGTTAGATTAAGCATAAAATAAAAAGTGACTGGTAGCAGAAACTTGAAATAAATAATTATCCCACACAGTCACGGTTCACAAACATAGCCATTATGGCTGAAAATAATTAAGTTTCCGGTTTTCTGCGCGTACACATGGTACAGTTCATAACCATGGATCGTACCTCTCCTCGGTTTCATATATTGGCACCGTCTTCCTTTCTCGAATGTCAGCAAGGCGTGCGCAGTGCGTGACTCGTGGTTTGGCGGGGACAGGATGACGCGTGACGCGTTGACTCGGCGCCGTCCGGCTGGCGGCCGGCCAGGTGTCGCCCCCTGTCGCGTCACCGACGGGAATACGCACAGTGCTGTATGCTGGCCGCCGCCAGGCGCCGCGCTGTGTCGGCCGCACGCGACGCTCCACAGCGTGGCGGGCGGCGTGCTTCCAGGCGCCGGCGACGCGTGACTCGCCGAGCCGCGGCGTGACCGGGCGCGATGGCGGCGGACCGCACGAGCTGCTTTTATTGCGAAACTGGTCCAGAACGCAGTTAGCTCAACGATTGATACATCCGAGACAACCATAAAGAGCCATTTGTAAATGTTGTTAGAAACTGTAGCAAACAGGACGTCTCTTCCCAAGGGAGAGAAACCTTTAGACGTAAAACTAAATTGGGGTAGACGCTGAGGAAGTGTATTAGGACACTCAATCAAATGGATAACGGAGGAACTTCCCCGAGGCTTTTCACCAATGATGCTGTTACATATAGCGAAATCGCAACGCTAGGAAATTGTAGCGAAACGGAAAAACTCTTGCAGAGTGTCGACGCTTAGTGCACGGACTGGCAGTTCGGCCTTATCATTAATAAATGGAGTGCGGATAAATGGGCATAAATGATTACAAGATTGCAGAAAAATCAGTGGGAGCAGTTACGTCCACTAAGTATCTCAGACTTAGCGTAAGTGCGCGATTTAAAGCGGAACGACCACGTGAAACGAATCGCAGGTAAGGCAGATGCCCAACTGAGATTTATTGGAAGAATCATTAGCAATCGTAGCGTTTCCAAAACGAGGTAGCTTGTTCTTCCAGTGCTTGAATACTGCACGTCAGTATGCGATACGTTCCAGATGAGATTGGTGGAATAGAAAAGAATCCAGGAAGAACAGCGATTTTCGTCACACGTTCATTTAGTCCTCCCCCCCCCCCCCCCATGAACTATGACCTTGCCGTTGGTGGGGAGGCTTGCCTGTCTCTACGATACAGATATCCGTACCGTAGGTGCAACCACAACGGAGGGGTATCTGTTGAGAGGCCAGACAAACGTGTTGTTCTTGAAGAGCGGCAGCAGCCTTTTCAGTTGTTGCAGGGGAAACAGTCTGGATGATTGATCTGGCCCTGTAACACTAACCAAAACGGCCTTGCTGTTGTAGTACTGCGAACGGCTGAAAGCAAGGGGAAACTACAGTCGTAATTTTTCCGGAGGGCATGCAGCTTTACTGTATGATTAAATGATGATGGCGTCCTCTTGGGTAAAATATTCCGGAGGTAAAATAGTCCCCCATTCGGATCTCCGGGCGGGGACTACTCGAGAGGGCGTCGTTATCAGGAGAAAGAAAACTGGCGTTCTACGGATCGGAGCGTGGAATGTCAGATCCTTTAATCGGGCAGGTAGGTTAGAAAATTTAAAAAGGGAAATGGATAGGTTAAAGTTAGATATAGTGGGAATTAGTGAAGTTCGGTGGCAGGAGGAACAAGACTTTTGGTCAGGTGAATACAGGGTTATAAATACAAAATCAAATAGGGGTAATGCAGGAGTAGGTTTAATAATGAATAAAAAAATAGGAGTACGGGTAAGCTACTACAAACAGCATAGTAAACGCATTATTGTGGCCAAGATAGACACGAAGCCCATGCCTACTACAGTAGTACAAGTTTATATGCCAATTGGGTCTGCAGATGATGAAGAAATTGATGAAATATATAATGAGATAAAAGAAATTATTCAGGTAGTGAAGGGAGACGAAAATGTAATACTCATGGGTCACTGGAATTCGACAGTAGGAAAAGGAAGAGAAGGAAACGTAGTAGGTGAATATGGATTGGGGCTAAGAAATAAAAGGGGAAGCCGCCTGGTAGAATTTTGCACAGAACATAATCACAGCTAACAGTTGGTTAAGAAGGGAAAGCCGAAAGGTGGAAGGAGTATATAGAGGGACTATACAAGGGCGATGTACTTGAGGGCAATGTTGTAAAAAGGGAAGAGGATGTAGATGAAGATGAAATGGGAAATAAGATACTGCGTGAAGAGTTTGATAGAGCACTGAAAGACCTAAGTCGAAACAAGACCCTGGGAGTAGATAACATTCCATTAGAACTACTGACAGCCTTGGGAGAGCCAGTCCTGACAAAACTCTACCATCTGGTGAGCAAGATGTCTGAGACAGGCGAAATACCCTCAGACTTCAAGAAGAATATAATAATTCCAATCCCAAAGAAAGCAGGTGTTGACAAATGTGAAAATTACCGAACTATCAGTTTAATAGGTCACAGCTGCAAATTACTAACCCGATTTCTTTACAGACGAATGGAAAAACTGGTAGAAGCCGACTTCGGGGAAGATGAGTTTCGATTCCGTAGAAATGTTGGATCACGTGAGGCAATACTGACCCTACGACTTATCTTAGAATCTAGATTAAGGAAAGGCAAACCTACGTTTCTAGCATTTGTACACTTAGAGAAGGCTTTTGATAATGTTGACTGGAATACTCTCTTTCAAATTCTAACGGTGGCAGGGGTAAAATACAGGGAGCGAAAGGCTATTTACAATTTGTACAGAAACCAGATGGCAGTTATAAGAGTCGAGGGACATGAAAGGGAAGCAGTGTTTGGGAAGGGAGTGAGACAGGGGTGGAGCCTCTCCCCGATGCTATTCAATCTGTATATTGAGCAAGCATTAAAGGAAAGAAAAGTAAAATTCGGAGTAGGTATTAAAATCCATGGAGAAGAAACAAAAACTTTGAGGTTCGCCGATGGCATTGTAATTCTGTCAGAGACAGCAAAGGACTTGAAAGAGCAGTTGAACGGAATGGACAGTGTCTTGAAAGGAGGATATAAGATGAACATCAACAAAAGCAAAACGAGGATAATGGAATGTAGTCGAATTAAGTCGGGTGATGCTGAGGAAATTAGATTAGGAAATGAGACACTTAAAGTAGTAAAGGAATTTTGCTATTTGGGGAGCAAAGTAACTGATGATGGTCGAAGTAGAGATGATATAAAATGTAGACTGGCAATGGCAAGGAAAGCGTTTCTGAAGACGAGAAGTTTGTTAACATCGAGTATGGAGTTAAGTGTCAGGAAGTCGTTTCTGAAAGTATTTGTATGGATTGTAGCCATGTATGGAAGTGAAACATGGAGGATAAATAGTTTGGACAAGAAGAGAATAGAAGCTTTGGAAATGTGGTGCTACAGAAGAATGCTGAAGATTAGATGGGTAGATCACATAACTAATGAGGAGGTATTGAATAGAATTGGGGAGAAAAGTTGTGGCACAACTTGGCTAGAAGAAGGGATCGGTTGGTAGGACATGTTCTGAGGCATCAAGAGATCACAAATTTAGCATTGGAGGGCAGCGTGGAGGGTAAAAATCGTAGAGGGAGGCCAAGCGATGAATACACTAAGGAGATTCAGAAGGATGTAGGATGCAGTAGGTCCTGGGAGATGAAGAAGCTTGCACAGGATAGAGTAGCATGGAGAGCTGCATCAAACCAGTCTCAGGACTGAAGAGCACAAGAACAACAACAACGTTCATTTAGTAAGGGCAAAAGTGTGACAGAGATGCTCATCCAACTCCATTGGCAGACGCTGTAAGAGAGGCGCTGCACGTCGCGATGTGATTTACTGTTTAAACTGCGTGAACGTACGTTCTTAGAAGAGAGAACCGATAAATTGCTCGCTCGTATAGGGATCTCCGAAAAGATCATTAAGGTAAAATAGGAAAGAGTCGAGCTCCCGCGGACGCTTATCAACAGTCTTTGCTGCTGCAGGTCGTTGGTGACTTGAATAGGAGAAACGGTACACAAAATGTCCTCCTCCACACACCGTAATGTGACTTGCTGAGTATTAGTGTAATGTAGATGTGCAAACGGACCTATTATACTCACTGTTGGCCTTTGTTCTCATTTTAGTCACAAATATCATAGTGTAAAAGGTAATTACATTACCGATAATTGTGTTGCTACTCAAAGGTGCATTTCTTATCGACTTAAGGCCCTTGAGCTGCCTGCACATTTTAATTGAAATGTTGTTTACGCACTACTTTATAATGTGTAGCATTTAAGAGACATATAAAAAATTACTAAGGAAATTAATATACTTGCGGTGTAGCGTACGGCTGGTCCCGGCGGAGGTTCGAGTCCTCCCTCGGGCATGGGTGTGTGTGTTTGTCCTTAGGACAATTTAGGTTAAGTAGTGTGTAAGCTTAGGGACTGATGACCTTAGCAGTTAAGTCCCATAAGATTTCACACACATTTGAACACTTTTTGTAGCGTACGCACGTTATGAAATCGTGTATTTTTGCACAATCACTACTGTATATGCCTCATAATTTTCCTACAAAACAATAGTAAAAAAAAGTAGTCCGTAATCAAAGACGCCATTTTCTCCCTACCAAACAAAAGGAATGGTTGTCTGCCACTTCAGGCGCGATTTGTGTGTGCCAGTACCATTCCCAATATTTCTAACCATATAAATTACAAATGTAAATTCCCATAGCTGTCACATAAAACGTAAGACAGAACAAGTGCTGCTGCTCCCCTATATTTTAGCGCTGTTTTGCAGTACGCAGCTGCTACCAACGAGCATGTCAGATCCGGATGGCGGACACTCAGCTTCTCCCAATTCGTTTAATCTGACAAATGCACAGCGCTAATCACAAATTCAAATTTTACACGTTTATGAGGAAAATAAAATTAAGAAACACTGCAAAAGAAATGAAAGTGAAGTGAAACCACGAAAGGCACGATAAGAAATCATTTTTCCCGGCTGTTCAAAACCGCCTTTCCATGAAGTTAGCTCCGTTATTTAATCGTACGACAGTGTTAATTGAACAAGAAAAATTAATCTCTTGTTACTATCAATCAAGTCGCAAAGTTACTTCCACAGACTAACCCCAGAGCTTAGAGGGTGATCGAACAGTAAGTCAACTTTTATGGATATGCTGCACAACTCTATGTCTACATCAAGTATTACACATTAAGACCGAGAAACAGAAACCTGATTTGTGGATATTAAATGACGTTAGATGAGACAACGTAACAATATTACCTCGTACGTAGATATCTTCAATTTTGACGTCTGCCGGAAGTAAAGGTCTTTAGGTGCTTGTGATCTTCTGCATGAAAAAAATTCCACAACCTACACGCCTTATACTAGCCTGTGAATCTTACCCTTGTCAGTATTTGATGTCATCCAAATGTCACCATTACGGGATTGCTACGGAATAACATCTGGGTGTGTAAAAAAACTTTCTTGGAGTTAGGGACAGATAAGAGTACTTCCTCATTTTTCCCGAGTAACTGAGTGAACTCCAGCTATGGAGTATATGTGCCCAGTAAACAAAGTACACTTGGTCACTTAAGACACCCTTTACGTCTTGCAGAGACAGGGAAAGGAACTGTTTCTCTGCTGGGTATAGAGTCATACGATCGTACGGGCATAAAGAGGTGTCACAGACTACAGCGAAACTGCACTGTTAACGGAGCCTTGTCAAACTGCGTCCCGTCCAACAGACTTCTGTTGCCATCCAGAGTGCAATACGTGTGAAGTAGTGCTTGCAGTACGGCACATCATAACCTCCTGATCCTCATATCCTGTAAATAATGGTTCCAGGGGTTTTGGCGATGAATGCTGAAATGTGCAGCGTATATTAATGCCACTCTGGACGCAAATATGTTGTTCCAGCTTGGTCTGGACACTCCGCCGTATTTGAGGAAGTCCTGCAGGCTGCAGATGCAGAACAAGAAAAACCTTTTCTACCTGCCTGCAGGATGGTATTGTACTTTTGAAACCAGCAGTATGTGCGTCCAGCCCTCATTCAAGAAGATTAATAAAATCGGAAAGACTTCCGAAAAGAAAGAAAAACCTTAAGGAAACATTAGAGTCAGGAGCGTCAGCTGGCTACGTATAGAAGTCGGAGTTGTGGTACTTTCAGTTGTTGAAGTGACATTTTTACTGTCTCTCGTTTTACCCCTATAAGTTCCTTTGCTTTTTGAGGTTTTTTTCCCTTTGCCCGTAACTGACGGGTAGAAATGGCTTCCGGAGTAACTATACTTTTCTTTTAATTAAAGGCGTGACTATTGATAGCAGACGGAGATATTTGTCTTCGTCCATCGTCAGCTAATTATGAGAAATATTTTTTGATGGAGAGGGAGGGGGAATTCGATTGTAAAAGATCAGTATGAGAAAATTTTATTGTTTCCAGTAGTCATAACTTTCACGCCACTTTTTTTCCCTCACGTTTTCTCGCGATCCTTAACGTCCGTACCGAAAAAGGAATGTCTTATCAGACGTCACTATCATCACAACATGTGACACACGAAAATCGTGGGGGTATCGTGTGAGCAATGGTGTGGTCGAGGAAATCCTCTGTGTTTTTGGAAAGAGTTCTGGTTGAGACAAATGCAGGGCTTGGTTCCTCTGAAAGGGCGTGGCCGATTTCTTACCCATCTTTCATTAATCCAGGCTTGTGCTCCGTCTCGAATGACCTTGTGGACGGAACGTTAAACGATACTCGACGTTCCTTCCGTCCATCTAGGTATACAAGAAGAGCTTCTGGTTGAGGAAAGCAAGGCAGGACCTCTTCGGATCATAGTGGGGAGGAGCAATGGCGGATTTACACATTTGCTGCCAGCAGGCTGTTCAGATTTTGTCACTCCTGCCGACCTCTACAATTCGATACCCTGCTTCACAATCATATTAATTACAGTTTTTGTCAGTGAAATTGTAACTTTACTATTTGTAAACTGTCGTCGTAATTACACCATGTTATTCCCGTAAGTAGTATGATTGTGAACTGGGGGGATCGGTGGGGTCAGTTCCTAGATCATTTTTACAACCTAACTATTTAGTTAAGATTGCACAAGAAATAGTTTTTTAGTATATTCCTGAGCCAATAAGAGCTCAATCATGTACTGCTAATAAGGCGGCGGAAGGTATGCCTTACTACTACTTACACAATAATGTACGTTGGTAAACGTCATTAAATAATTTTTATGGCTCTTACTTACAGTTTAAAACAATATTTTCAATTACCTGGTAACAGTCTGGCTGATGATGACGATAAATTTCAATTAAATAAGTTATGAAAGTTTTACAGTACCTTTTTGCGCGATGTTCTATCCGGAAAATTATCAATTATATCGTCATATGAAGTCTTGCTCTTTAGTTCTTACTGTGCACAAAAGAGCTAAGGCGTTTAACTTTTCTTGGCTTAAGGTAGAGCTTAAATAATTTCTCACCCGTTTTAGCAAGAAAGGCTTCTCTCGCTTGAAAATTTATTTCGCTGGTGTACTAAGAGCCATGCCGATTGCTGTATCCAAGTTTGGATAAACATCTTGCAAATTATGTTTTCGCAGGAGAGAAGATAGAGTTTTCAGTGATCCAGAATCTGGTTTTACCAAAAATCTTTCAGTCGAAAGCTGGCACTGAAAATGTACGCATTCTTGAACTAAGTCAGTCTCTAAATTATTACGACACATTTCTTCCAAGAAAAGGGCTTTTTCCAGAGGGGTTGATGCCAGTTCACTCATTTTGGTCAGAAACGAAAACTTTTCATTGAACCTGTTGTAGGCCTTCTCCCATTTTTTTTAAAATTCGGATACGATTCTATCAATGAGGACAAGAAATTGTTAACCCTGAAAGTATCGCTCGCAGTCATTCCTATTTCTTCACCGGGTGTTTCATCATAAATTTCTTTCCTTTTCGGTTTTCTTTTTCCCTTGTCTTTTGTATACTGCTTCGACACGCTCAATTTCATAGCTTTCTCTTCGAAATAATTAAAATTTTCTCGTTCAGCTACTAAAACTTGCAAAGAGATTCGTAAAGATCGGCAACTGTCATCAAACCTACAATAGAACCCTGCATTTGAACACTGACTTTGTTCATTCTTTCAAAAAAAAAAAAAAAAAAAAAATTTCCACAAAACAACCTTTACCGCCGTTTCCAGATTGTCTAAATTCAAAAATATTCCTGTCGCCTCATTTCGCATTATAGGCTTTTTCGGAACAGTCATCCTTAATTGCTTCTGACGTTTTAAGGACTTTGTGCCAAGAATCGCCCGAATTTCTACATGCGTCCTCTCTAGCTGACCAACGTGCCAGATTTACTCTCTTTAGCGTTTTCCCTTACTCGAAAAAAAAGAAAAAAAGGTAGATTTCTTGAAGCAACAGGAAGAAGCGACAAGCTTCTTCGCAAGATTCAGCAGCCGTAGTTGCCACTAAATTTAAAGAGTTGGCAAAGCAAGGAACGAAAAAGTAAAAGGTGCGTGTCTTTGAATTTTAGCCTGTAAGCCATTACAGACATCAGACATGTTCGCGGCATTAGCATGTGATTGTCCACGACAGTCTTCAAAATTTATGCCCAGTATTTAGAGTTCCGAAATGCTGGCAGAAAACATTTCTTCAGCTTTATGTCCCTCCGAGGGCAAAAACTTGAGAAATATTTCACACGGTTCACCTGATTCCAAAAGCGTATGTAATGAGGAGAGTAATTTGGGCCACGTGTGCTAAATCTGGTTGAATCGACGATTAAGGAAAAATATTTCGCTGTTGTTATCTTGTCTACAATCTGTTTTAAGAATTTATGACCCGTGAACAGAATAGTTGATAAGTAACTGGTACTTCTAGTTCCTTGATTCCTAGGTAATTACTTAGCGTATGATTCAGAGACGTATCTTCATTTGTTATACTTATTGATGGTGCCTCTACCACCTCTTCGGTAAAAACATAAATCTACATTTTTTCAAAAATAGATTGTTCGACAGATAACCGTTATTGTTGGCCGCAAAATTCAAATCTGTTTCGTCTTTTCCAGATTGTATTGTGTCAGCGCATGTTGTTGAAGTTCCTGTTCTTTCAACACTACTTCCACCTCCACTTAAAAGAAAAAAATCTCTCAATTTTATCGTTTTACGGGTAATGTCTTCTTGTTCTTTTTTCATTTTGGCCTTCTTTTTACACGCAGCTCCACAAAGTCGCTTTCTCCGATCACTCACTCTAACAATTTTTTATCCAAGAACTAAAATAAAAAAGATTACATTGAGGGTTTTATTTCTCGTATGTAATTAGCAGTGTACTTTGATCAGACTTCAGAGATTGAATAATTACCTAACATACGAACAAGAAAGTTATTTAAGTATCATACAGCAAAACGTTAAGGATAATTTATTGTAATATATTATGATTACTTACCTACTAGAAGTTTGTTATGTTATGAAATTATTCAAACAATCCACGAAACACTTTGAAAAATTACAGCACACCAGAAAAATGTGCCAGAGAAATGGATGGTTGGAGAGACAACATCGTTGTCACAGTCTACGGAAACCAGTCCATAGATGATGGCCACTGATGGAATCGTGCATGCGTGAAGATGGTCTATTGAATCACCGAAACCGGTAGCCATATAATAAATAATACCGAAAGGACAGCTGTGGGTGTTCCATTTTATTTCATTACTGATTCAAGTTTCGTGAAAACGTCGCGACACAACCAGAAACGCCTCTCACGCCATTACAGTAAGAGAGACAATTAGGCGTCATATGGGAATGATTCCACAGTCAAAAAAATGGCTCTGAGCACTATGGGACTTAACTTCTAAGGTCATCAGTCCCCTAGAACTTAGAACTACTTAAACCTAACTAACCTAAGGACATCACACACATCCATGCCCGAGGCAGGATTCGAACCTGCGACCGTAGCGGTCGCGCGGTTCCAGACTGTAGCGCCTAGAGCCGCTCGGCCACCCCGGCCGGCTATTCCACAGTCAGTGACTTCGTTTTATGTTCAACAGATCAATTGCACGATTAATCGTAATAATGTAGAACGACTCAGTGCACTCGATTTCGATTCAAAATTTGAATCCTCTTTTTCTAGCGTTTCACGTATTGCACTCAGTTTCCGATCCTGTATCACTGCTATTTTTCTTATGGATCGTACTGTGTAAAACATATGTATGCCTGTCAGCTTATATGTTGTAAGACGTAGTTTAATTTGAACACCGCGGCAATGCTTTACTTAAAAAAAAAAAAGACACGGTCGTATTGACGGTGGTACGCTGTTACCTTTCCCCGACCTTTTAATTGACTCACCCCGCCGACAGCACGGTACCGCTGCATGTTGTCATCTTTTTCATTCAACGCCTGTATGCACAGCATACCATGGGAATGCCGCGCTAGACGAAGAAGAAACCGGAATTAAACTAGCTGGGATAAACAAAAATAACCGTAGATATGCAGATGATACCATACTGAAGGTGGAATGTTAGAAAAAGAGGAGTTATAGGTCCTCTTACTGAAAGTTAAAGGAGAAAGTGCAAAGGCCGATCTAATGCTGAAAGCCAAGAAAAAAAATGGCAACTGCACCTACCATATGGCACGTAGGAGGACAAAAAATGGAGGTAGCTTCTGTGTCCAGTTGCCTCCCTGATTTCAGCTGATGGTGCAGCCACGGGGTAGAAAGGCAATGTCCAGCAATGTTTTAAAGAGCAGAGACACAACTTTAACAACAAAGATCCGCATAGTAAGGGCTGTGGTCTTTCCAGTTGCGATGTATGAATGAAGTGAGACCTGGACTATAAGAAAGCTGAACGACATAAAATAATCACCTCTGAATTGTGTTGGAGGAAACTTCTTATAACTCCATGGTCCGCAAAGAGGACAAATAGTTCAGTGTTACAGCAGGTAAAACCAAATTGCTCCTTGGAAGGTCCGATACTGACACAAAAACTGACTTACTTTGGGCACATTACGAGCAGACATAATTAGCTGGAAAAAACTAATGCCGGGAAAGATCGAGTGCACCAGGAGGAGATGGCGGCAAAGAATGAGATAGATCGATGGCATCAGAGAAGTAATGGATTCCACCCTGGAAAGTCTGCGGGAGAAAGCGCAAAACAAAAGAAATGGGCGTGTTTTAGTTCATGGTGTCACTTGGAGTAGGAATCGAGTAAACTATTAGAGAGACAGAGAGAGAACTAGGCACAGTAGGTGGACGTATCGTGTAGCGGGAACTCCAGACCAATGTGCTTCTCGGCATTTTTCACAGTAACAAATCCTGCGAGAGATGAAAGAAATGGAAAGTGACACATAACGATGCCAGGATTGCCTGCGGATCGAACCCGAGATCTTTGGTTCATAATCTGCCTTGTAAGACTTCTAAATGGGATTTTTTGATACTTGACTGGAGTGATTCATTGGAGCTACAACATGTATCGCGTTCTAAGTTGTGGCACTTCAGTCATTTGTCGTAATTCGGTTTCCTTCCTAGCGAAAATGATTAAAACTGTCTCTTTGCGACTGACGTATTATATTTCATCACTTCAGATAAAAAGCCTCTAAGGAGTTCTGCGACCATATTATCACTAAATCGTGTATTCAGTGTTATAAACAAATTTCGCCTAAATTGGGTTAATAAATTTGGCTGCGTGTCGTGTTACTGTTTGTCGCACGCCACTTAACAGAATCTAAAATATGATTGCGAAATACTACACACCATTACATATATACAGTGAAAGTGACAATAAGATTAATTGTTGTAGAAAATGTATTACGAATTCTTTTTAAGTCTGAAGTTGTAACTGACTTGTTTTGGAGGCAAGTTTTCATCTTAAAACAAAAATATGCCTTGCTCTTTGTTCGTGGGTAATGCAGATGCTAGAATACAGGGGAAGTGCAATGAATCTACAAAGGAGATTTCTTACAAATCACTAGTGCGACCGATTCTAGAATATTCCCAAAGTGTGTGTGACCCGTACCAGAATGGACGAACAGGGGATATTGAACTTATACAGAGATAGGCAGTACGAATGCTCACAGATTTGTTTAATCCGTGGGAGAGTGTCACAGAGATTCTGAACGAACTGAACCGAGAAAGTTTCAAGAACCGGCTTTAAATGATTACTCTAGGAATGTACTACAACTCCTTAAGTATCGCTCACACAGGGATCGTGAGGATAAGATTTGAATAATTACTGCACGCCCAGAGACATTCAAACAATCATTCTTTCCGCGTTCCATACGTGAAGGGAACAGGGAGAAACTGTAATAACTGGTACAATGGGACGTACCCTCTACCGTGCACCTCACGGTTGAAACTTCCTGGCAGATTAAAACTGTGTGTCGGACCGAGGCTCGAACTCGGGACCTTTGCCTTTCGCTGGCAAGTGCTCTACCATCGGAGCTACCCAAGCACGACTCACACCCCGTCCTCACAGCTTTACTTCCGCCAGTACCTCGTCTCCTACCTTCCAAACTTTACAGAAGCTCTCCTGCGAACCTTCCAAAACTAGCATTCCTGAAAGAAAGGATATTGCGGAGACATGGCTTAGCCACAGCCTGGGGGATGTTTCCAGAATGAGATTTTCACTCTGCAGCAGAGTGTGCGCTGATATGAAACTTCCTGGCAGATTAAAACTGTGTGCCTGACCGTGACTCGAACTCGGGACATTTGCCTTTCGCGGGCAAGTGCTCTACTAACTGAGCTACCTAAGCACGACTCACGCCCCGTCCTCACAGCTTTACTTCCGCCAGTACCTCGTCTCCTACCTTCGTGCTTGGGTATCTCAGTTGGTAGAGCACTTGCCCGCGAAAGGCAAAGGTCCCGAGTTCGAGTCACGGTCAGGCACACAGTTTTAATCTGCCAGGAAGTTTCATATCAGCGCACACTCCGCTGCAGAGTGGAAGTCTCATTCAGCACCTCACGGTTGTTTGCAGAGTATAGATTTAGATGTAACTACAGGTATTCGAAAGGCACAATAATTTATTCCACTGTAGTGCTGCAAGTTAGACTTGGAAATCGATCAAGAAGCATTTTCACCGAAACGCATTCGTATACATTGCGGTCTTCCTTCTACGAATCCTGTACCGACTAGTAGACGTGTTGACAAGTTCTGACTAGTCGTGCTATCGTCAGCTTTTAAAATAGCTGCCTGCACACTTGGCGTTTCCGCCTCGAGCCGCCGGCGGCGGCAGCCGCCGTACATATGTACCGCGTTCGCAATATACTGTGTCGACACGTTGCATGTGGTGCAATTGTCCGAAATGGGTATTACGGTATGGAAAGCAAAGGCGGAGCGTCTCATTCATACGTGACTTGTTCCGGAGCGACGTCTGTGCGACGTACCTCGTCATAATCGGGACTTTTATGACTTTCCTTTAGATTTTTTTGAAGTAACTAGGAGATCCAGGCGTTACGATATTTTGTCAAGCAGTGACTTATCGAACGACCAAAATGTAGCGGGGGGACTGTTCCCCAGGCCGTAGAGTTGTGACAAGCCACACTCGCGCGGTATGACGTATGGTGTGGTGCTTAGAGCAGGTCGCTGGTGTGACAAGCCAGTCACTGAGTGTGAAGGAGATATCATGCACGTAGGTATATATCGGCAGTGACCTGCAAACGGGCACCAAGCTGTTATAACTTTAATTATAAATATTACTAATAGTAATTTATTTCTGTTGATAGGGGGACCCTAGATAAGGTAATCCGTGAATTTGTAGTTAAAACTAAGTTGGGAAACATAAAAGAGAAGCTGTGACAGATACAATCTCAAAAGCAAGATTTACGAATGAGATACTTCGACGATACATGTGTCAGGCAAGGCAACGATTTATCTCCACTTCTTTTCAACTGTGTCGTGAACAGAATTCTAAGAATTCGAATGAACAACTGAAAGAATCAAAAATATTACCGCTCATGCTAGGAAGAAAGAAAAAGGTTACAACTAATTGCAACCATTTGAGGATGGTTTTGCTGTACTTTGTGGCACCCTGACTGGCGCACCAGTGCGAGTCGGTCTTCTGGAAGCGACAGCCAACATGACTGGCTTGAGAATCTCTGTGGAGAAAACTAAATTTAGGGCAAGTGTAAAAAAGGCTCCAAAATATTTAATAACAGATACTGGGCAAATAGAAAACTTCGAATATTTGGATGAAACTATTGAAGAAAACGCTTCAGAAATATCCACTTTAGAGAAAAGCATACACAAGATGGGAATAGAGTGTGGCGTAACTAAGGATATCACCAACAAGACGACCTTATGTAAAAAAATTAAAGTAAAGCACTACAAGATAGTTGTGAAACCAGAATGCCTGTATGCTAGCGAATGTCTAGTATTAGATTATAAGCTTGATAAATTAGAATTTTAGAAAGAACAGTTATACGGAAAATACTTGGACTTCAGAAAAAATCAGCATTTTGGAAATGAAGAAGTAAAGAAGAAGTTCATCGGAACATAAATACGTGAGAAACAATCACGTAGAGGATAGTACTATTTGGGAGCTATTTACAGAGTGAATGACAGTACACTCACCAAGCAACTGATCAAATATCTTAGGGAAAAGAAATTAATAACCGCCCGGATTCAGGAGGTTAGGAAAGACTCGAAAAAGAATTACACATGGCCCGGTGTGTTTAAGGTAAGGTTTGAAGCGATCGTAAAAATGTTTGTGGCTTTTTCCCCGTACCGTAGCTCTCAATAGCTGAATCGTACCGTTCTCTGAGCTGTAGGTACACACAGCGGTCCCCACAATGGTGACGGAAGCAAATTTTGAAGTATTTTAAAGTAAGTTCTGTATCAAGGGTCCGCCTCCATAGTTAACTGCCATGCGGGGGACCCGGATTCGATTCCCGGTGCTGCCAGACACTTTTCCTCGGTGTGAGGACTGGTACGAGGTGCACTCAACCTCGGGAGGCCAACCGAGAAGCTGCTCGACCTTGCACAAGCTGTTCCAGCGTCAAGAACCAGACAACGACCGGGAGAGCGGGGTGCTGACCACATGCCCCTCCATTACCGCATTTGATGACCCCTTTGGCCGAGGATGACACGACGGCCGGTCGGACCCGATTGGCCTGTGTAGGGCCAGAAGGCGGAACTTGGCCTACCTTACCTCACCTCACCTCTAGTAAATCTTTTAAATTCCAGTATAGCTTTGTAGGATAGGACCATACCCTGACAAATACTGTTTCCTTTTTGCAATGGAGGTATGGATTAAACGACGCCTTCAGTCACAATTTTTCGTGTTTTATTTAGACAATGTATTTCGGGCTCTGTGGGTCCATCATCAGATGTAATTCGTCTTAATACATGCTTTATTTTTTCTCTTGAATGAGGTGAAATGCGTATTTCAAATAATCCAAGAAAAGCGTTTTTAACGTTTTAGCACCAGCATACGTTCTTTTCTCCATGGTTTTCGTATATATAACTTCATTCAAGAGGCACATTCCTATACACATGTTTGTAAGCACTTCACAGATGTTTTTGTACACATTTCGGCTCAGGACGCATGGTTGTGGAATACTCTTGACGATATCTCCCTGATGCGCAAAATTCTTCCAGATTACTGCTTTTGACTTTACAAGTTACCATAAAATTGAGAAAGCATACATTTATCACACTGTACGTGAGCACCCCCTTACCACATGTTTCCCCAAACTCCTGCTGAATTGAAACAACGGACTGAAATTAGGCTAACCGTAGAGACGGGTGAGGCCGCTGGTAATTGCGCCTAAGTCGGGGACAGCAAATGCTGATGACTGGAATGATTGGACATCGCGTAACGTAAAATTTCATTCCCCATTAAAAGGAACAACACCTTTATTTCGAAGTCAGAATTTAAAAGGATTGATAATATCCATTTCGGATCTTTACAATAGCGATGCAGTTCGGAAGCTTATGCTTGTTTACTTGTTACGCAATATGGTAGGGTTTTCTTGTACTGCACTTTGCAGATAATCAGCGGAGACCGCGAGACCGGTAAATAAAATAATAAATCTTACCTAAATGTAAACACGTAACTGTCACACGCAGTGCAAGAAACACTACCTGCCAGACGCAAGACCCGAACCCTGGGCCCCACGCGCTGAAGTCGCGCCGGTAGGCCTGGAGCGTCGCCGACGTGAAGGTTGGGATGACCGGGTGCAACAGACTGATACTTATTTGCTGCACGTGCGGAGAGGTACCTCATCCCATGACGTCACATGCTCAACATTCGTCATCCACTTCTGGGACATTTCCAGACATTTGCGGCCCTATGTGTCTTGCACCAAATTATTTGTCTCAGGTTCATCTGCGTCACTTCGGGGGTTTTTAAACGTTAATAAGAATCACCCTGCATCATAGTTGTTAACTTTAATATTGGTCTCATTGTGTTACACCTTTAACATCAGATTATACATCTTAATGAGTAGATAATGACAGCATTTAATTTTTTAAATTCGGTAGATAATTGTATGAAATACTGGAAATAAAATGTTTGATGCCCCAGGAATCCATTAGATAGGCAACCTGGAACTGGATCACCGTTTCAGCGACTTAGTAATATAGATATACGAATGCAGGATTTATTTATTTATCGTACTGCTTTTTGACAAATTGAAGAACTATATAGAGTGCAGGACATCATATTTACAATATAAAATATTATAAACAAACATCTAGTGCATTTATGTAATCTGGCAACTTTGGAGTCGGCAGCAGGGAGACTTCTGGCCTGCCATCGTATGACCTTGTGGGACATTCTTCTGTGATTTGTCTGATGGTCTGTGGTTCTGCACAGTCTTAAGTGGGGATGTTCGCTTAGGCCATTAGTGTAAAAAATATGCACATGTGCAGTACTGGGTTCTAATTCTGATTAGCACTGGTCATGTTTCGCGTGGCAAATCGAATCCACGCCATCGGCGATCCACGGCATATTGTTACTTTGTTGTCCGGTCCGTTCTTGAGTCCATGCATTATAATGTTGAACGCATCTTCCACAGCGACCTTTTCTGTTATTCTTGGTGGTCATCTGACGCTCAGTCGCTTATGGTTTGCATCATCGGCATCTTGATGGGCTGGTAGATGTTTATTATCCATGGTCTTTTTAGACTCGTTCGTGAGAGCGTTTATGCGTCGTGGATTGAATGTGGATTAGTACTGGCAGCCATACTGTAGATGTTGAGCGAACATTGTCACGGCGTTATTTAGCTGGACATTATCTTTCGTAGATACGGCCCGTTTAGTCCAACAATTCAGCGGTTGAGAAGACAAGACTCAGAGTAGAAGAGTGTGATGGGGATGGCAATGGTCCGCAGGTTGATCCACAAAGCTACTGAATGATGTTTGTTGTCTCATAACAAAATTCAAGTAGCTCTAAGCACTATGGGACTTAACATCTGAGGTCATCAGTCCCCCAGAACTTAGAAATACTTAAACCTAACTAACCTAAGGACATTACACACATCCATGCCCGAGGCAGGATTCGAACCGGCGACCGTAGCAGCAGCGCGGTTCCGGACTGAAGTGCCTAGAGCCGCTTGGCCACAGCGGCCGGCTCTTGTTTCATATTTGGACCTGTTTTTGATAGACACTCTTATAAATATAGAATTCTACCAAATATTACCCGCAGGTCCTTTGTCATTCTGTTATGAATGAGTGTAGTGTTTCCAAACTGTATGCCGTTTTTCTTTCGCTGAGTATGTTATGTAGGTGGAAGCAAGAAATTTCCTTTTTGGTAGCGTTTGGTTGGAGTCTCCATTTGCGAAAGTACTTTCCCACTACATCTTGAGCTACATCATATTCCAAGTACCCAGTCGCCGATCTAACCAAACTTCCTTGATTTTATTTTTGACATGTCTGCAGTGCGTAAGATGAAGAGAAGTGGAGCAGGGACTGATCTCTCTGGTAGACCGTTCTTAATTTTCTTGGGGAGCTGATGTTGCATCCGATGAGAACTTGGAACAGTCGGTCAAACAGTATATTGTCGGCTAGGCGAGCGATTGGTTTGCGAGCAATTATGGGAATAAGCTTGTATATCAAGCTTTCCCTCCACATTGTATCAAAGGCTGCTGTTAAGTCAAAGACTGCAACTGCGGTTGTAAGTTTGCTTTGAAATTCTGCCTTAGGTGGTGAGTGAAAGAACCTGATCTGTGTTGCTTCGTTTTGCTCGAAAGTGCTTGTTCGACAAGAATTACTTCTATTGTATGATGAGTATGCCGTTCTAGCAGGTTGTAAGTCACAGACAGCAGAGCTATTGGTATGTACGTCCTGGGGCTATCATCTGGTTTGCCAGGTTTTAATATAGCGATTATTTTAGAGTGTTTAAATTCTTGTAGTATACTTATTTTTTTTTTTAAATGGACTTTTACATAAGGGTAAGAGGTGGACCATCATGCTAGTCACTTGCTCAGTTAGTGAAGCTCTTCGTCTTGAATGAATCAACCATTTTTTTCAGAAATTGTAATCATTTGTTTGGCCGTACATGCACATCAAATCAATCGATTTCCGTCCCATTCGAATAATTCCTTCGAAGTACGTCGATTTCCGTAAGGATACAAATGAGTAAAAGGAGAGGACACGCCTTATTCTAAGTTCTGCACCTGAGATGTTGCTTCTTGGACTGATAAAATCTGCCGTCTGTTTTGTAAGGCTGGTATTGCACTATCAAATTTCTTTGTCAAAGATTTGATCAAAGATGTGATCTAATATTCCGTCAAATATATTTGACAAAGATCTTTGACATAGCGCTAGAAGGGGTATTACACTGTCATATTTTTCGTCAAAGTTCAAGATGGCTGACAACAACAACTTATTAACCGCAGCAGTTGCAGGTACCACAATTGCACTGTGCGCACATGCAGAAGAGAGGCGGGGGAGAAAATGAATCGTACCTGGGTGAAGCCGTGGGTCTTACGACGACACGATAAAAGCATTCAGCAAAACTTGTTACGTGAGCTTATAGTGGAGGACGTCAAGTCGTACATCCATTACTTAAGAATGGATGAGCATACATTTCTGTATGTTCTCAGTGAAGTGTATCCTCATATCACAAAGCACAATACTCACTTAAGAACTGCTACATCTGCAGAAGACAGGCTCACTGTAACACTCCGATTCCTTGCTACAGGAGAGGGTTTGGTTAGGTTAGTTTAAGTCAAGTCAGTCAGGTCTCCAATCTTCTTAATCAATTTTTGTATTCAGGGTGTCTCACGCTGTAAAACGCCTCATCTGCTTCATACATCTCTATTAATTTTGTAGTTGTCGGCACACACCAATTGTATTTACCGGCAATGTTTATAAAAACACTACAGATGACAGAATGCTGTAGCGATGCTAGTAGCGCTCCATGTGGTAACATGTCACATTGCAGTGAACAGAAGACAAGCGACTTCTTTGATCAAATCTACAGCGAGGCCCTAGATTTGATCAAATATTGGACGACATTTGACAAAATTTCCTATGACACCATCAAATATCTTTGACAAAGAAATTTGATAGTGTAATACCGGCCTAAGTAGTACTGGAGAGCAGGACTCGGGTGTTGTTTTTGTAGAATCACCTCGAAGCCGTGTCGCTTGTTTTGGGTGGTTGCACTGTATGTGTGTGGTGTGTGTGTCGGCAGAGCAAGCAGAGCCCGGTGGAGGAGCTGCTGCGGCAGGCGGACCAGGTGATCAGCACGCAGCGGCCGCGCGCCGAGGTGTACGCCGCCATGGCGCAGTCCCTGGGCCGCGCCTGGGCAGACGTCAACGCTCACCTCGACCTGCGCCGCCAGCTGCTCGACCTCAACGTCAGCTACCACAGGTGCGTCCGCGCTCTCAGGGGGCCAGTGTGATTAGATTAGACTAGTACTTGTTCCATAGATCATCAATATATATATAAAACTCTTTTTAGGTTGGGAAATTACCCACTTACTATGTCCAAAAATTCATCTAATGAGTAGGAGGAGTTGCCATTAAGAAATTCTTTTAATTTCCTTTTAAATGCTATATGGCTATCTGTCAGACTTTTGATGCTATTAGGTAAGTGACCAAAGACTTTTGCGGCAGCATAATTTACCCCCTTCTGAGCCAAAGTTGGATTTAACCTTGAATAATGAAGATCATCCTTTCTCCTAGTGTTGTAGCCATGTACGCTGCTATTACTTTTGAATTATCTCGTGGTCGTGTGGTAGCGTTCTCGCTTCCCACACCCGGGTTCCCGGGTTCGATTCCCGGCGGGGTCAGGGATTTTCTCTGCCTCGTGATGGCTGGGTGTTGTGTGCTGTCCTTAGGTTGGTTAGGTTTAAGTAGTTCTAAGTTCTAGGGGACTGATGACCATAGATGTTAAGTCCCATAGTGCTCAGAGCCATTTTTTTTTTTGAATTCGTTCGGATTGTTAACAACAAATTTCATAAGAGAATACATATATTGTGAGGCTACAGTGAAGATCCCTAGCTCTTTAAATAAGTGTCTGCAGGATGATCTTGGATTAGCTCCAGCAATTATTCTGTTTACACGCTTTTGTGCAATCAACACTCTTTTACTCAATGATGCCATACAAAAGCAGAGAATGAAAATAGGCGTGGTAAGCTAATTTACTCAGATGTATATCGCAATTGCAAAGACCCTAATAGCGTAAGTAGCTGATCTTAAACGTTTCGGCAGATCCTCAGTCTGTTTTTTTTTCCGGTTCAACCCCTCATCAATCCATACACCTAGAAATTTTGAATATTCTACCTTAGCTACAGATTTCTGACCGAAGTCTATATTGATTAATGCAGTCATTCCATTTACTGTGTGGAACTGTATATACTGTGTTTTGTCAAAGTTTAATGGGAGCCCATTTGCAGAGAACCACTTAATGATTTTCTGAAAAACATCGTTTACAATTTCACCAGTTAATTCTTGTCTGTCGGGTGTGATAGCTATACTTGTATCACCGGCAACGCTTATTTCAGTTATCTGTTTCGTGGTTTAACTGCAAATATTCACACAATGGTACTGTGATCTCGATGTGTCTACAGAAATGTTGCCGATAGCAGCAGTGTTGATTTCCGTAACGCTTGTTGTATGTTATAAGAGTGAGAGCTAAATGAGATAGTAAGGGAGTTGAGTATTGAGTATAGCTGTAGAGCAAGCACGCCGTAAACATTTAAATTAAAATGTCACTTGGCGCAGTTGTTAAATCGGTTACTGCTGCTACAATGGCAAGTTATCAAGATTTGAGTGGCTTGAACCTGGTTTTATAGCCGGCGCCACTCATCCCTCTGCAGAAGTTAAGAACTTTAACAATGCGTACAATTATTTCATAAATCCATTACTTGATAAAATTAGTGAAGCACCCAGAAGGGGAGGAGGAAACGAAATGATGGGAATTGACACCATGAATGCTGCAGGGCTGTCCATAAATGCGTGAGAGTACGAGATCTCTTCTGAACAGCACGTGGCAACGCATCCCAGATATGCTCAATAATGTTCATGTCTCGACAGTTTGATGGCCAGCGAAAGTGTTTAAACTCAGAAGAGTACTCCTGGAGCCTCTCTGTAGCAATTCTGGACGTGTGGGGTGTCGCATTGTCCTGCTGGAATTGCCCGTCGGAATACACAATGGACGTGAATGGATGCAGGTGATCAGACAAGATGCTTACGTACGTGTGACCTGTCAGAGTTGTATCTAGACGTATCAGGGGTCCCATATCACTCCAACTGCACACGCCCCACACCCTTGCAGAACGTACACCAGCTTGTACAGTCCCCTGCTGACCTGCAGGGTCCATGGACTCATGAGGTTGACTCGATATCCGTACTCGTCCCTCCGCTCGATACAATTTGAAACGAGGCTCGTCCGATCAGGCCACATGTTTCCAGTCATCGACAGTCCAATGTCGGTGCTGACGGGCCCAGCCGAGGCATAAAGCTTTATGCCGTGCGTAAAGCTTTGTGTCGTGCAGTCATCAAGGGTACACGAATGGGCCGTCGGCTCCGAAAGCCCAAACCGGTGATGCTTCGTTGAATGGTTCACACGCTGTCACTTGTTGATGGCCCAGCAATGCAATATGCTGCAATTTGCGAAAGAGTTGCATTTCTGTCACGGTGAACGATTCTCTTAAGTCGTCGTTGGCCCCGTTCTTGCAGAATCTTTTTCCGGCCTCAGCGATGTCGGAGATTTGATGTATTACCGGATTCCTGATACTCACGGTACACTAGTGAAGTGGTCGTACGGGAAAATCCCCATTTCATCGCAACCTTGGAGATGCTGTGTCCCATCGCTCGTGCGCCGACCATATAATCACGTTCAAACTCACTTAAATCTTGATAACTTGCAATTGATGCAGCAGTAACCGATCTAACAACCGCGGCAGACACTTGTCTTACATAGCCGTTGTCGACCGCAGCGCCGTATTCTCCTTGTTTACTTATCTTCGTATTTGAATATGCATGCCTATACCAGTTTCTTTGGCGTTTCAGTGTAGTACAGCACGACCTTCAAAATGCTAATCACTCCTAAATCTGAGGGAGTGATTGTTTTCACATTTGTGTTACTTCTTAATGTAAGTGACTACTCGAGCTTCGTCTTACTTTTCTGAGCTGTCCGTGCTCCCTGAATAACAATAAATTGGAATTTAAAGTGCTCACTTCACTAGGGCAACACGAAAGGAAACAAAACCGCGCAAAGAGCTTTGATAACTGCAGAAATGGGTGGCAGCTAGGGAGTCATGTTTGATACATAGGTGATGCGTCGCAAGCGATTCATCAGATTCCGACGGTTCAGCGATCGACCGCTGCGATATGTGGTTTGCCCGCACACGTGTGCTCTGCGGACAGATGGCACGACCTGGCAAGGAACGGCTGCCATCCGTCGCTCGTCTGTGCAGCGCTTAATCTCTAGCAGGTCCACCGGTGACAGGCTGGTTCTGCACATTTTTTACTCTCTTATTATTATTATTTACAAATGACGTGTGCGGAAAAGTTACAGAAGTGTCTTCAACCGATACAGCAGTTTAAAGAAAGCAATACTGGGTTAGCAGGCACAGTTGGGTTGTCGGTCATTAGAGGCTGCATTTATCAGCGTATCGGTCACAAATGTTGCCGGAAGTCGGGTGTACTCCAAAGAAATCGTCGCGACGTCCTCCAGAGGTGAATAGGAAGGGAAGTACAACAATCATAACAATGGCAAGAGCTCAAATACGACTCTTTTATTGCGACATATTCTGCATTCAGTTTTTAAAAAGCAACAGAAAACGTATATTAAGCACTGAAATCGGGAGAAAAGAGTGCACTATCGTTCAATATCAAATCCATTTATTATCAACCACCAGTTAAAATAAAAGTGACAGAAATGTAATCTGTGAAACCCACAGAAGGTTGAGACGACCAGGAGAGAGAAATGCAAACAATGGGGAACAGTGGCGGCCGGTCATCACGTGCTAATGTGCTAAGTACCCTGTAAATATCTCACTAAAATTACGCCATTTATCATTGAATGCGAGCCAGAAATGGCACTAAAACTTTGCCATTTCTGTACGAATACGAGCCGGAAAATGCACTAAAATTGCGTTATTTCTCTTCGAATGCATGCTGATATGCAACGAAAAGGAGGGAGACATGTTTTGTAGCACTCTCGCCGCGATAATTAGAAACCAGTGTTTAGTGCCGAAATGCTGACCAGCCACGCTAAGGTCAACTCAGAGAAAGGACGCTGTTGCCTGTTTTTAACTGCGCACTCTCTGATGTGACGTCATCCCTTTCGGCACTGCGAGTGGTAAGTTGCCCACAGCACCAGTTCAGTATTTTTCTTTGAAATTACATGTAATGTATTGTGCAAGCGTAGAGTATGAGGGATTTTACAGGAGTAGTTGTCGTTATGGCGCTCTGGCTAAGTGATCAAATACATTGACTGGCAGTTTGCTGGTTTGGGTTCCATTCCTGCAGCTGCAAACATTTTTTAAAAAATTTTTTATTCCTCGCAATGTTAAACTATTGATTATAAAATCTGAATACATCTAAACAGTTAAATTTATATACGCAAAATTATATTCAATTTAGTTACGATTAGTACTCTCGTAAGCGAAAAAGGCTAAAGGTCAGCACATTGGTAAAATTTTGCACGAGCAGCCACTGATGAGCAACAGAGGAGCACGATGGCGTGTTAGCCAGCCTGTAGGCTGTATTCCGTACCGTCTCGCTGTCTTCTGCGGTTGTCCGCGAGGTCCTCTGACAGACACGGGCGCTGTGCTTTGGCTGCTCCGAGACTGCCACAAAAAGTAGGGCTGGGTGTTCCTGCTGGGTCTTGTTTGAAAACTCGGTCCCAGCAAGAAGACAGCAGACTCTCAGTGTAGGTACCATTTTCTATCGCCATCCTAAACGGCCATTCTTACAAAAACGTATGTCCGACTCCTCAGCTACTTCTGGTGGAACTCCAAGATCTGTTAGGTTACCATTACCTTGCTAGTCCTAGCCGCCAACTACTTCTCACGAATCTATCCCTTCACTCCTGGCGGCCTTCTTTAAACCTAGGATCTTTTCTGACAGTCACTGCCATCTTGGTGGCCACTAGTAATTACAGTTTGAAAGGAGTTACCTTAAAATTAACTTGACCGCAAATTACTCCTGTACAGAGGGAAGAATGTTCAGTAATTCCCTTCTCACTTTCGTCTCTGGAACTCACACAAAATCAGGAGGCAGAGTTTTTTTATTTTAATTTGTAACTTTATTCGTTAGTAAAGTAAATGTAACATCACAGGGATGATCGAAATAAATGTTCACGGTGTTTGGAACACAGTCATCCGATATCACAAGCTTATTATCTTCTACGTGGGTGAAGAGACACATGGGGTCAGTTTGAACTTAATAAGGATTTCCCACAACCTTATTAAGTATGGGTGTAATTCTCCTGCAAGTCCAAATATAAAATGGAACAAGCGCGATCTTTATGCAGGTCTGATCAATGAGATGGCATACAAGACATTAAAATACGTTAGTGCAACTATTAAAGCGAAATAGTCTTTTGTTAGTACGGTGCACAGCCGCTGTTAAGTTCTCGAAGGAAATCATCTTCGTGCGCAGGCTGTTCTTTTTTGTTACGCCGCCACCAAGGTAGCCCCTGCGGGCCCGCAACACATCTAACACCACACAGGACCGAGGTTGTCTATGCCCAAGGCGTAAGCAATGGTAAGCATCGGCTGTTTTGCAAACAGACATTCCATATACTACTTCCTGCAGAGGGAGTTCGAGATGGCCTGCAGGAAGTATTACTACACCAACATCTGATTGGCTGGCCAATACTATTTAAAGGCTAGAACTATCACCCGATGTCAGTTCATGCCGAATACCGAACTCAAGAACGTCTCCACGGAAGACTACGTCTTCGCCATCGGAATAGGACTCTTGTGGGGAAACTTCGAAGTTATCCTTTGTTGCCTCTACTAGGAAATTATTACTGGATTTGTGATTGTGACTTTTCGTTGTTATTCAGTCATTTCCGTGTAGACTCACGTAAATAAAAGTTGTATTGTAAAAGCTTGCAACTTGACAATAACAACATTTTTATTTTGAAGTAAACACTTTATTTAATTATCCAACGTAAAAAAATCACGGTGGGATGAGGCGACGTTAGAGACGAGTGCTGCAGTGTGATATCCCTACACCCCTTACGGCTGGTCCGCCGTTGTTAGAAAGTGCTGCAACGTGCAGGTGTAGCTGACTTGGAGCTATTGAAACTGAGGACGCCCAATGCCTTCTGTCGCCGTGCCCTCGCTCTCTCGACAGGACGCACGCTTGTTGGGTAATGAACAAGTGAGCCGGAGACCCATTGAGTCAAGGTAGGTAGACTTTTAGTTCCGATGCCTAAGCTGAAATAAATCTATCTTAATTCATGTAGAACATACAGCTTTATGATATCGGAGGAATCTTTTTAAATCTTCTCATATGATTCTACAAAACAGGACGTGCTCCCGGCAGTTGAACAGAATAAGCTTCTGGAGAGCAGGTGAAAAAAGAAGTGCGCTTTGCCATATCTTTGCATCATTACGGAAACCGAGAAAACGCGTCCACGAACTGGCTGCTATAACAATCACCAAGTGAAATAATGACAAGAAGAAGGAAAGGGACAGGCTGATGATACAGGTGGCCACCAATCTCATCTTCACTTGTTACCTCTGTTCGCGAAAGCGTGGCCTCCAAGGTGAATTTATCGGCATAGACAAATTGTTCCACAACTGGTACTAAAAGCTGTTAATGTTCGTGTGCATAGAAAAGTGTACGTACTGAAAGAGCCACAGGTTCCTTCGAGAAGATATTGAACGTGTTAAAATCGTGCAATATATGGAGTCCTCCATTTTGTAACACTACCAGGAAGTCATGAGCGATAGTGCTAAATTACTCCTCTTTGTATCTGTTTCTCCAGGTGACCAGTTATAAGATTCCTTCTATAACACATTACTGGACGGACAATAGAGGATCTAATTAACAACAATTCATGGCGAATCACAAAATATACTGTTTATTAGAGGAATTGTATCTGCTCAAAAAACTGCGTACCGAGCGAGGTGGCGCAGTGGTTAGCACACTGGACTCGTATTCGGGAGGACGACGGTTCAATCCCGCGTCCGGCCATCCTGATTTAGGTTTTCCGTGATTTCCCTAAATCGCTCCAGGAAAATTCCGGGATGGTTCCTTTGAAAGGGCGCGGCCGACTTCCTTCCCCGTCCTTCCCTAATCCGATGAGATCGATGACCTCGCTGTTTGGTCTCTTCCCCCAAACAATCCAATCCAATCCAATCAAACTGCGCTTTGATTAGAAAAACCCCATTTACCACAAAACGTAATGAATTCCTTCACATTGATACTTTGGGTACACTGGAAACGCCGTGGGAATGATTAAACAGAACGCAAACTCGAGATGGGTTCAATTTAATACCAGTTAAATCGTAACACGCGTCTCATCGAGTCTGTATTTCATGAGTGCTGCTGACCAGCTGGAGCGGATTCAAATACTATGTCCAGCGTGCCCGAAAAACCACAACAAGGATTATTCAAGAATGTTGTCAGCAGGCAAATATTATTTTTACTGCTGGAAATTGCTTAACGAGCTGTTGCTGCATGATTATCAATATTCAATAGGTAGCCAAATAGGGCTATCGCTAAAATATCGTTTAATCAATATATAGATATTTCCCGAAAACTATCGGTATGCATCGGTGATATTTTTCCCACGATATATCGAGATCAAAACGGCAATATCGAGTGCCAATATTTTTATTTTATATTATATTTTTTCGCAATTTTCTGAAAATGTTTGAAGTTGTTCTTTTGAAATTATAGTAGAACATAATGTTACTTGAATTGTGTGAAGGAGTCTTACTACTTTTTGAGCTTTTATTACGTCTTCGACTGTCTGAAGCAAGTATAGGTGGCACAAAATAAGAACTTTGATTGCACTGGGGGAGGGGGGAGGGGGAGTGAATGGAATCACAAAATTTTCGATGTGAAGAAACAGAACAGAATTTTTAACGCAACTATTGTACTATTTCTTCATATCAACATTCTTTAGAAATAGTTGCTGAAAATGGTGAACAAGACTCTAACTCTAAATGACAAGGTTGGTCGTTGCGGTGGGTGGAGACGTAAGGGAGGGAAAATGCTGACGTAATCGCTTGGTGCTACCAAGAGAAACTGCAATATTTAGCTTCGATACTACAGCTGCTAGGTGGCTGGCGACTGCGTAAATGAAAAAAAAAACTGGGAAGTCGACGTGAAGTGTTCCGGACAAATCCGATATGTGACGAAACCGAAGAATGGACCCATTAGACACCATTCGTTGTGCCACTTACATGCAGTTACCATTGTTAGCAAAGTGGTTATCGCCAAGCGTGAATGTGCATCGTTTGCCTTTCGATTCCTGCTCGAAGGGGGATAGCCAGGCTGCTAGCGTGTTGATTTACAAAGTATCTAATAATAAATCAATACTTAATTATACAGGTCTAAAACCGGCAGTATATTTACAGTGTGCAGCCAGTAATTTTATAGGCAGGTACATCGATATTTTTTCCGCCGATACATTCACATATATCGACACCTTTTTCGATATATCGAGAGCTGATAAATATATTTTTTAAATACCGAAATTTCGGATTACCGATATTTTTAAGCCAAACTAAATAATTAGCTTAAAAATGCCAAAAATAGTAAATAATATGACATGTGAAGATGTTGTATCTTCACGCTTTCCTCGAAAATATATCAAGAACAGTGTGTTCCCCTTACAAATACACCAATCTCCTCGTAAGAGGTAAATTTACAGAAAAAGAGAGACGTGTTCCAAATGGAACAGGCTGCTAACCATGTGATAATGGAAGATTAGTGTCACCTGATGCTGAAATCACATCGTCAGATCTTAGTGTAAAGCATGTCTTCCAGGGGTTGCGTAACTTCCGTTAACTCTTACCTCAACCTCCACTGGCCCCAAACCTACGTGGAAAGGAATTGATCTAATACTGATAACTCTTCTTGTGCGAAACTATCGCCTGAATACATAATAAACTGATATCGTGAAATTTTATCTTTGACTTAATATATCGTAACACTTACGGAAATTAAAGTAATTGAAAGTCTGTTAGTAATTCTAAGGATTTATTTAGGAGATAGCCTTTTAGAACCAGTTTCTTCCTTTATGCATCTTCATTGAAACCAATGAAAAACTGTAACATAAATCTCCAATAGTAGTACCGTAAATGCCAGGAATAATAAAATAATAAGATCTCTGCTTTCAGAAATACTCGTCAGAATATAAGGTTAATAACTGTACACAGATGGCCATTTAATCACGCGTAACAAATATCTGCGACTTGTTAAGCGAAATTATCAAAACGTTATGATACTTTTCGTCTTTCATTGTGGGACAGAAGATATGCGATGGCAGACATTTGAACTACCTGCGCAACGTCTCTCGTGTAGCAGGCATACATTGCTAGACGAGAGACATAATTTTCTTTCTCTTAAAATATTGTATTTTAAATGTTGTTTGGTTGAGGTTCTACAAAGGGAAACACAAAGAATAACCTCACGACAAGGTGGATCCAATTTTACATTGTTACTTAAAGGGTTCAGGATTTATTTTCAAGAGCTGCACTGCAAACTTTGGCGTGCACCTCCAAAAAGGAGCTAAAACCTTCACAAGAAAGAAGACCTCACATCTGTGAAGGCTAGGGGTTAGAGATTTGGAGGGGGGGAAACTGTGTTTATGTTCGGTGAAGAATGTGATGCCTCACTTCTCGCCCTCACCAGAAACTTCCGAATAGTTGAAGTCAGGCTGTATATTGTAACTAATACCAAATGAGTCTGTGGACCGAATATTATGGTCAACTGCTGCAACTGTTCCTCCTTTAGGGGTTGTGCTCCTTGAGTATGGCGTGGTGGGTCAGGGCGAATTATGGATGAGGGCAACGGCATATCACCTCAAATACGAACACGCCATGTAAAGGCAGCGAGTTATTTTGGGTTATCTGTGTTGATACTATATTTTGTTCATTTCTTGCGTGTTCGCGTGCTTACTAGATATCGTCTTTCGTTTTAATAGCAGTGTAGTGTAAAGTACCACCGCTTGTAAGGACCCTCTTATCACACAGACTTTTCTTTATTTGATTTGATTAGATCAAGTCAGAGTCGGGAAGACCGTCAGTGAGAGAGCACTTTGCATTTCTGTTGCAATAAAGGCAGCTCCACTGTTCGTTTGCGAATTATGTTTACGAGCTTTAAAGAGGAGCGACTCATTTTCACTTATCTGTTTGGACACAACTTTAGTTTTTTTTTTTTTTCTTGCGTGTTCGTGTGTTTGCTAGGCTCAGTCTTCCACTCTCATAACTGTGTAGTGCACACTTTTACTGTCTGTTGTATGGATAGGGACTCTGATTGTTGTGTTCAGATGCGAGCTCCTCGCGGTGTTGGCTTCAGTCACACAGCATGAGGCTGTTGCCATTGGGCGTCACTGGGGATCCTTGGGGAGTCCAGCACGCCTCCCTTGTCCCCCGATCGCACGCTACTCTGACCGCCCCGGGTACCGCCCACAGTGAAGTTGCCTCCTCAACCGTGGTCGGGTGGCAGGTCCCTCCAAGGTGTGGCAGACGGCGAAAAACTTCTGGAGAGGCCGATCAGACGCTGTCTGTGGCTGACGAAGTTCCTGAGCCAGATGCAATCTCTCACCCTGTTCTAGAGGAAGCATCTCGCCCTGCAAGGTCTGGGCGTTGACAGAGGGTGAGGTGGGTTCACTGATAGTTGGGAGCTCCACCATTAGGCGTGTAATGGAGCCTCTTAGGGATATGGCTGCCAAGGCTGGGAAGCATCCAGTGAGTATTCTCTGTGCATACCAGGAGGAGTCATTCCAGATGTGGGAAAACAGCTTCGGGATACTATGGAGAGCACAGGGTGCAGCCAACTTCAGAGGGTGGCTCATTTCGATACTAATGATGCGCGTCACTTTGGATCGGGAGAGACTCTATAGTTTTGGGCAGCTGGCTGAAATGGTATAGACTGCCAGTCCATCTTGCAATATGAAGGCGGAGCTCAGCATCTGTAGCATCGTCGACAGAACTGACTGTGGTCCTTTTCTTACAGAGCCGAGTGGAAGGTCTGACAAAAAAAATGTACAAATGTGTGTGAAATCTTATGGGACTTAACTGCTAAGGTCATCAGTCCCTAAGACCTAGGCCGGCCGAAGTGGCCGTGCGGTTAAAGGCGCTGCAGTCTGGAACCGCAAGACCGCTACGGTCGCACGTTCGAATCCTGCCTCGGGCATGGATGTTTGTGATGTCCTTAGGTTAGTTAGGTTTAACTAGTTCTAAGTTCTAGGGGACTAATGACCTCAGCAGTTGAGTCCAATAGTGCTCAGAGCCATTTGAACCATTTTGAACCCTAAGCCTACACACTACTTAACCCAAATTATCCTAAGGACAAACACACACACACCCATGCCCGAGGGAGGTCTCGAACCTCCGCCGGGACCAGCCGCACAGTCCAGACTGCAGCGCCTGAGACCGGTCGGCTAATCCCACGCGGTGGAAGGTCTGAATCAGAGGCTTAGACGGTTCTGCGACCGTGTAGGCTGCAGATTCCTCTCGATTTGCGCCGTAAGGTGGTGGGTTTCTGGGTTGCGCGTAGTAGATCAGGGGTCCACTACACAAAGGAAGTTGCTACACGATAGCGGCGGCCGTGTGGCTGCGACTGGGCGGTTTTTTGGGTTAGATGTTCTCGGAAACTACAGAAAGGTCTCAGTCTAAAAGGGTGCAGGACAAACACAGGAAGCTAGACCTAGGAACGAGCGGTACTGTAGTCGTACATTGTCGTAGCTGTGTTGGGAAAGAGCCAGAGCCCAAGCGCTAACAGAAAGAAGTGAAGCGCAAATTGTTATACGTACGGAAAGCCGGCTAAAGCCGGGAATAAGTTCAGCCGAAATTTTTGACAAAGGATCTAACCGTATTCAGAAAGGGTGGATTGAATACAGTTGGTGGTGGAGTATTTATTGCTGTCAGAAGTAGTTTACCTTGTCGAGAAACTGAAGTAAATAGTTCCTGTGAGTTACTGTGGCTAAAACTTATACTTGACAATCCGAGTAAATTAATAATTGGTTCCATTTACCGCCCCCCCCCCCCCCCCGCTTCAGATGATACAGTTGCTGAATTATTCAAAGGTAACTGAGTCACATTTCAAATAGGTACATCACTCATAAGATTATAGTTGGTGGTGACTACAATCTACCTCGATACATTGGCGAAAAAAATGCGTTCTCAGAAAATTATCTAGAACAATTAGTTCAGGAAACCACTCGAAATGTAAATGATTGTGGAAACATACCTGACCTCTTTGCGAATCGGGAGCATCGTGACGGATACAGGGATTAGTGACCACAAGGTTGCTGTAGCGAGACTGAATATCGTAACATCAAAACCCACCAAAAATAAAACCAAAATACATCTATTTAAAAAAAAAAGCAGATAAAAATTCGTTTGACCCCTTCCTAAGAGTCTCCACACCTTCCAATATGATTATGTTGGGGGGTTGGGTTGTTTAGGGGGAAGAGACCAAACAGCGAGGTGATCGGTCTCATTGGATTAGGGAAGGACGAGGAAGGAAGTCGGCCGTGCCCTTTGAAAGGAACCATCCCAGCATTTGCCTGGTGCGATTTAGGGAAATCACGGAAAACCTAAATCAGGATGGCCGGACGCGGGATTGAACCGTCGTCCTTCCGAATGCGAGTCCAGTGTGCTAACCACTGCGCCACCTCGCTCGGTTATGATTATGTAATTGTAGACCAGATGTGGTTTAAATTCAAGGAAATACTATCGACGGCAGTTGACAGACATACACCAAATAAACTAATAAGAGATGGTACTGATTCCCCAAGGTATAAAAAACCGGTCAGAACGCTGTTGTAGAAGCAACAAAAGAGCATGCCAAATATCAAAGAACGCAAAATGCCAAGATTGGCAAAGTTTTACTGAATCTCGATACTTAGCACGAATTTCAGTGCTCCTGGTGTAACGGAGCAACTTAAATCACTTAATAAAAGCGAGGCCTCCAGTCCAGATTGTATACCAGTCAGGCTCCTTTCACAACGAAACTCTGTCTCACAATCTGGCAGAATATCCAAAGAGATTCTGGTCGTATGTGCAGTACACCAGCGGAAAGACGCAATCAATACCCTCACTGCGCTATAACAATGATCATGTTACTTGTGACAGTGCCACTAAAGCAGAGTTGCTAAACGTAGTTTTCCGAAATTCCTTCTCCAAAGCAGACGAAGTAAATATTCCTGAATTAGACTCAAGAACAGATGGCAACAAGAGTAACTTAGAAGTAGGTATCCTGGTGTAACGGAGCAGCTTAAATCACTTAATAAAAGCGAGGTCTCCAGTCCAGGTTGTATACCAGTCAGGTTCCTTTCAAAGTACACTTAGCATTCGTGTACAACTGCTAGCTTGTCTGTACCTAAGGACTGAAAAGTTGCACAAATCACACAAATACCCAAAAAGGAAATATAGAAAACGATTTATTGACAAACAGCCAACACGGATGCAGAAAACATGGTTCTTGTCAAACTCGACTAGCTTTTTATTCTCACGAAGTAATGAATGCCATCGACGGGAATGTCAAATTGATTACGTAATTTTAGACTTCCAGAAGCCTTTTGACACTGTTTCTCACAAGCGACGTCAATAAAATTGCGTGCCTATGGAGTAACGCCTCAGTTATTCGACTGGATTCGTGATTTCCTGTCAGAAAGTCAATTTTCGTTGCGGCAGGATTTTATCATGTAATTTCAATCATCAACTTTCTCCTCTGAATGTGAAAATACTTTGTTGTAGCCTACCTGTATAGGGAGGAATGATCATCATAATAAAATAAGATAAATAAGAGCTCGCAGGGGAAGATTTAAATGTTCGTTTTTCGACGCGCTGTTCGAGAGTGGAACGGTAGAGAAATAGCTTGAAAGTGGGTCGACGTTCCCCTGCCAGGCATGTAATTGTGCACTGCAAAATAATCGTGTAGATGTAGAAATAACTATGATGCTCAGACCAACCATCGGTTGGTGACATCTTTACTTTACCTCCTTCATTGATCTGTTGCCATACAGGGTGTTTCAAAAATGACCCGTATATTTGAAACGGCAATAAAAACTAAACGAGCAGCGATAGAAATACACCGTTTCTTGCAATATGCTTGGGACAACAGTACATTTTCAGGCAGACAAACTTTCGAAATTACAGTAGTTACAATTTTCAACAACAGATGGCGCTGCGCTCTGGGAAACTCTATAGTACGATATTTTCCACATATCCACCATGCGTAGCAATAATATGGCGTAGTCTCTGAATGAAATTACCCGAAACCTTTGTCAACGTGTCTGGCGGAATGGCTTCACATGCAGATGAGATGTACTGCTTCAGCTGTTCAATTGTTTCTGGATTCTGGCGGTACACCTGGTCTTTCAAGTGTCCCCACAGAAAGAAGTCACAGGGGTTCATGTCTGGCGAATAGGGAGGCCAATCCACGCCGCCTCCTGTATGTTTCGGATAGCCCAAAGCAATCACACGATCATCGAAATATTCATTCAGGAAATTAAAGACGTCGGCCGTGCGATGTGGCCGGGCACCATCTTGCATAAACCACAAGGTGTTCAGAGTGTCGTCTAAGGCAGTTTGTACCGCCACAAATTCACGAAGAATGTCCAGATAGCGTGATGCAGTAATCGTTTCGGATCTGAAAAATGGACCAATGATTCCTTTGGAAGAAATGGCAGCCCAGACCAGTACTTTTTGAGGATGCAGGGACGATGGGACTGCAACATGGGGCTTTTCGGTTCCCCATATGCGCCAGTTCTGTTTATTGACGAAGCCGTCCAGGTAAAAATAAGCTTTGTCAGTGAACCAAATGCTGCCCACATGCATATCGCCGTCATCAATCCTGTGCATTATATCGTTAGCGAATGTCTCTCGTGCAGCAATGGTAGCGGCGCTGAGGGGTTGCCGCGTTTGAATTTTGTATGGATAGAGGTGTAAACTCTGGCACATGAGACGATACGTGGACGTTGGCATCATTTGGACTGCAGCTGCAACACGGCGAACGGAAACCCGAGGCCGCTGTTGGATCACCTGCTGCACTAGCTGCGCGTTGCCCTCTGTGGTTGCCGTACACGGTCGCCCTACCTTTCCAGCACGTTCATCCGTCACGTTCCCAGTCCGTTGAAATTTTTCAAACATCCTTTATTGTATCGCTTTTCGGTCCTTTGGTTACATTAAACCTCCGTTGAAAACTTCGTCTTGTTGCAAAAACACTGTGTTCTAGGCGGTGGAATTCCAACACCAGAAAAATCCTCTGTTCTAAGGAATAAACCATGTTGTCTACAGCACACTTGCACGTTGTGAACAGCACACGCTTACAGCAGAAAGACGACGTACAGAATGGCGCACCCACAGACTGCGTTGTCTTCTATATCTTTCGCATCACTTGCAGCGCCATCTGTTGTTGAAAATTGTAACTACTGTAATTTCGAAAGTTTGTCCGCCTGAAAATGTACTGTTGTCCCAAGCATATTGCAACAAACGGTGTATTTCTATCGCTGCTCGTTTAGTTTTTATTGCCGTTTCAAATATACCGGTCATTTTTGAAACACCCTGTATTTTAGATCCGTCCGCAGCTTGTGGTCTAGTGGCTAGCGTTGCTGTCTGTGGATCAGGGTGGGAATTTTCTTTGTCCCGGGGACTGGGTGTTTGTATTGTCCTTATCATTTCATCATCATTCGTGACCGTGGTGAGATTGGACTGTGTAAAGATAGGGACTTTGTACGGGCGCTGATAACCGCACAGTTTAGCGTCCCAAAAACGAAACATCATCATCATATTTTCGGTCCCTTGCAAATTCTGCTGACTTTAAGATACTACATCGACAAGTGTCTCACTTGTGGTCACTGAAGGGAAGTCGACGGAGCACCTACTCAGCAGGGCAAACTGAGCGCTGTGCAGTGAGCTATGTTTGAAATCAGACACAGCGCCTAACACTAGGTTATCTCATCGCAAGAGCAAGCCATCAGGCAGCTGACGCAGCGTGTCGACGTCTCTGTGCTAGCTCAGGAAGCATCCGTTCCCTTGGCGAAACGACGACTACTGCACTGCGATCCAGGAGAGGCAGACAGAGCTAGAAAAGTTCAAACGAAGACCATCTGCAGAGAACCTCGCAGCATTATTGTTGCGAGGGTAAAAACAAAATGAATCATTAAGAAGAGTAAGGAACTCGGTTAAACTATTGACGAGTTCCATTGTAGTGATGGAAGCCATTAGGATAATTTTCAACACACAATCTAGGTTGCCAATGTCGGCTGTGTCGACACGAGAGACCCTGTACACAACCGCAGCAGGCAACGGCAGAATATTACGCGAGTACGACGATCACGTGGTAAAGAACATTCCGTAATTCATTTCCGTCAGTGGGAAAGAGCCCAACTGCTCCTCTTTCACACGGGAAAGCTGTGGACACTGCTCTAGGTCGTGATCAGGTTCGGTATAAATAGTTGCGACAGTTTAACGACCAGCCAGAGCGAGCGCTCCTCCTTATTTTTAATCAAGATTGGCAGAAAGGACAATTTTCATTCTTGGAGTGTTGAAATATTTAATTTTTTTGGAACATACCTCACAAACCTATGTAGTTATTGTAGTGTGATATATGAGAAGACCTTGGAGTGTATGGTGAACCTACCCTTAGCTAGATTGTAAAAACCAAGAAGCGTCTTAGTCGCCTGCACTATGAGTGATTATCATTCGACTGTTTATAATCTGTCCCCACTGAAGGCGTCTATACAGCAGCCGTTCTAACGCTGGTAGCACCTACAGGCTGTTTTTTTCCGACATGGACAAAGCATACGCTCTCACTTGAAGGCTTAACACCTTACGAAAGCTTCATGAATGGGGATTCTAAGGCCGACCAACCCTGGTCGTATCAGTGCCGGTACTTAAAGTTCAGCTTCCACAGTGGCCACACGTCATTTCCGAGAGATGTGAGCGGCAACTGTGACAGCAGTGGTGCGCACCGTCACACGCCGACTGCGAGCAACAAGGACATTTGGAATCACTGTAGAGGAGGATTTAGTGGTGCTTGGTGCGGCCAAAATTTCTATCTTTAACGGAGGGCAGAGACCGTCACAGATGGCGTACCCGGGATCTGGGCTGGGGAGGGAGGAAAGACTCACATTAGTTTTCAGATGTCACCACAGATGGCCCTGGGTACATTGCTACTTACAAGGTCTATATAGGACTGTTACTCATAGAGCTATTCTCTGTATACAGGGTGGTCCATTGACTGTGACCGGGCCACATATCTCACGAAATAAGCGTCAAACGAAAAAACTACAAAGAACGAAACTTGTCTAGCTTGAAGGGGGAAACCAGATGGCGCTATGGTTGGCCCGCTAGATGGCGCTGCCATAGGTCAAACGGATATCAACTGCGTTTTTTAAAAATAGGAACCCCCATTTTTTATTACATATTCGTGTAGTACGTAAAGAAATATGAATGTTTTAGTTGGACCACTTTTTTCACTTGTGATAGATGGGGTAATAGTCACAAGCATATAACTCACAATTTTAGACGAATAGTTGGTAACAGGTAGGGTTTTCAAATTAAAATACAGAACGTAGGTACGTTTGAACATTTTATTTCGGTTGTTCCAACGTGATACATGTACCTTTGTGAACTTATCATTTCTCAGAACGCATGCTATTACAGCGTGATTACCTGTAAATACCACATTAATGCAATAAATGCCCAAAATGATGTCCGTCAACCTCAATGCATTTGGCAATACGTGTAACGACATTCCTCTCAACAGCGAGTAGTTCGCCTTCCGTAATGTTCGCACATGCATTGACAATGCGCTGACGCATGTTGTCAGGCGTTGTCGGTGGATCACGATAGCAAATATCCTTCAACTTTCCCCACAGAAAGAAATCCGGGGACGTCAGATCCGGTGAAGGTGCGGGCCACGGTATGGTGCTTCGACGATCAATCCACCTGACATAAAATATGCTATTCAATACTTCTTCAGCCGCACGCGAGCTATGTGCCGGACACCCATCATGTTGGAAGTACATCGCCATTCTGTCATGCAGTGAAACATCTTGTAGTATCATCGTTAGAACGTTACGTAGGAAATCAGCATACATTGCACCATTTAGATTGCCATCGATAAAATGGGGGCCAATTATCCTTCCTCCCATAATGCCGCACCATACATTAACCCGCCAAGGTCGCTGATGTTCCACTTGTCGCAGCCATCGTGGATTTTCCGTTGCCCAATAGTGCATATTATGCCGGTTTACGTTACCGCTGTTGGTGAATGACGCTTCGTCGCTAAATAGAACGCGTGCAAAAAATCTTTCATCGTCCTGCAATTACTCTTGTGCCCAGTGGCAGAACTGTACACGACGTTCAGAGTCGTCGCCATGCAATTCCTGGTGCATAGAAATATGGTACGGGTGCAATCGATGTTGATGTAGCACTCTCAACACCGACGTTTTTGAGATTCCCGGTTCTCGCGCAATTAGTGTGCTACTGATGTGCGGATTAGCCGCGACAGCAGCTAAAACACCTACTTGGGCATCATCATTTGTTGCAGGTGACTATTACAGCGCCATCTATCACTAAGTGTAAAAAGTGGTCCAACTGAAACATTCATATTTCTTTACGTACTACACAAATATCTAATAAAAAATGTGGGTTCCTATTTTAAAAAAACCGCAGGTGATATCCGTTTGACCTATGGCAGCGCCATCTAGCGGGCCAACCATAGCGCCATCTGGTTTCCCCCTTCAAGCTAGACGAGTTTCGCTCTTTGTAGTTTTTTCATTTGACGCTTATTTAGTGAGATATTTGGCCCGGTCACTATCAATGGACCACCCTGTATAAGTCCTCTATTACCACTAGCCAATCTTAATTTCACTTTAAACTGATGCTCAGCACTGTTCGGCGGGACAGGACGCTAGTTCTGTTTACGATTTGTTTTTTTTTTTTATTTTGTCCCTAGGAGCAGCTGCCTTTCCCTGTCTCTACGTGCGGTACCTACTTGGAGCGCTTGCGCTGAGATGTTAAAAAATCACTGTAGGATACTGTCTTCATGACGTTACAATTTTAATGCAGTGTAATTCTCCTCTCACGACTAGCTTAATGTTATAATGATGCCTCTTCTTTTGCGGGAGCTGCAGGCACTCCATCGTTGAGTCCGTATGTAATAAGTACGTAGACCAGGGCGGGCCGCGGGCACGCCGAGGCCCAGCCTGTCACTCGGCTGTGCTCGGTCATTGTCGGAAGTACCCGGAACAGCGCGACTTTTGATTTAGCACTGCGGTGCGGCGGTTTGCTGTCGGCACAGCTCTCCGAGTTCGGCAGAATAGCGGTGTCAGCTCTGTTTACCCTTCGCTGTTTGTTCGTGGTGTGAAGAACGTTCACAGGTCCAGTGGCTGTTTGCACGAAAAGAGGCAGTCTAGCGATCCATCGTCACAATCCTTTAAAATGAATGGGCAGAGGGGTGAGAATTCTCAATTCGCATAAGCGACGGGTTATACTTATTTTCTACAAAACGATATTATATACTCCGTTCTTCATAAGAATAAAACTGATGTAAACAAACACAAACGCGATGGTTGATCAATAGCCCTAGCTCCGGAACACTGGTGTTGTTCCGCTTTTGGAAGTAGGTCAAAATTATGTATTTGATATTTTATTACTATGTCACTGCAAATGAAACTTTAAGACATTTTGATGTATTAACATCCATCAGCGGTTTACTTAATCATACTTTAGCTACGTAATTTTTATTTCAAAAATCGTGTATAGTCACAGTCTCAGTTAGCGCTACTTGTGCTCTGACTGTCTCATTGTTCATGTGTACCGCAAAAATGGATGACACTGCTTCCTAGTGAAACATGCACGCTGAACACCGTTAATTGCTAGAAATAAGTTGTCCTTAATGTTTTCACAACATTACAGAGAGCTTTGACGTTTATTGAGACACGATGTAATAAATGTAAGAGAGGCAGGTGTAATTTAATCTAGGCGTGATCGCTAGCGTCGTTGTTAGATAATCGGGCGGGTTAGCGGGCGGTTGTTCGAAGCCCATTATGATAACAATTTTTTTTTGTTCTGTATTAATATCCAAATCATTTATCTATGAAATTTATCAATGTGTGGTAATTAACTCATACTTAACCACCATTTTTTCAAGAAAAATGCATTCTGGTTTCTAATTACATGTCACAAGCAGAACTCTAGTTTTCATTGCAAACACACATTCTTAATTATCGATATATTATAAAATATTGTTACAGATTTTGAGGTTAAGAAAACATTACACAATTAAATTTTTTGGAGAAAAACGAAAAATCAAATACTCTTTGTTTGAATATGACCACTGTTTTATAGGACAGATGTGGTCTCACACGAACGAGAGTGATAAGCGTCGTAGAAACACGGAAAACAATTTCACGGCGTCGAGCACACTGCACAAGTTCTGCGTTTTTACAGTTATCACCGTACCACTGCTCTCTGAACCCAATACAGTTGATCTGGAGCCAAGTTAAGGGATTTATCGCGAGAAATAACAAGAAGTTTTAACTGGCAAACTTACTGGAACTAATGCACGAAGCTTTATGACACGTCACTGCCGAACGAGGGCGAAATGCAGAGCAGTATGTCATAAAGAAGGAGGAGGAGGAAATGTGGACTTTCTGATGGCTAGGGATTCTATCGCCTCGGTACTGAAATGCACCGCTTTCCTCTGAAAAAATGGTTCAAATGGCTCTGAGCACTATGGGACTCAACTGCTGAGGTCATCAGTCCCCTAGAACTTAGAACTAGTTAAACCTAACTAACCTAAGGACATCACACACATCCATGCCCGAGGCAGGATTCGAACCTGCGACCGTAGCGGTCTCGCGGTTCCAGACTGCAGCGCCAGAACCGCGCGGCCACTTCGGCCGGCCGCTTTCCTCTGAGTCCCATGTGCAAGAAGTTCAGAGATTACCAGACAACTGACTGTAATACCTTCAGTGGCTTCAATATTTAATTACATCGTAAAATCCCAGCAGTGCGCTTTTACGCCTGCAGAAAAATTACCCTTGTTAACGTCACGAATTTTCATCACTCTCGTTTTTAATTACAGTACTATGTTAACTAAGACCGAGAGCATGTTTTCCTTCAGATCATCTAAGAAGCATATCTCCTGACTTTTACCATTGTTTCCTTCTGTTCAAAAATTAAATGACATTCAAGACTATATTGTTCTCTGCTCGTCTCTTTTTACGCCTTTCACTACAACTATTCACTTCACTGCAGGTTAGTTGGACCAGGTGGCTGGCTCAGTGCTTTCCACGTTAAATGCGCCGGTAAAACTGTTCCCCGTATTATCGCTGAGTCGATATACGCCTAAAGCACAGCATAATACGTATCCTCATTATCATACTTGACTGTATTCGAGACAGATTGGCTCCTGCTCCACGTGAAACGAAATCCAATGAGGTTCCAGCAAACGCGGAAGAATACATAGTGTGTAATGTTTACATGAGTTTTATTCTTGTGATGGACGGAGTATAGTACCACACAGGAAGAATTTAAACTTTCGGATGACAATGAAGGCGCAAAAATTTACGACGACTGACAGGCGGGATTCATTTTTCTTGCTAAATTTGTAGGCGTGGTGCACTTGAAGAAATTGATGGATGGTACGAATAGTAAAATTTCTGAAGCCGCGCCCGTTACTCCATATTCAGACGCAACAGTTTTCAGTGGACATGAACGAAGAGTATGGAGACTTCATTTATTACTGCAAAGTATGTTGGTTAAGTCAAGGGGCTTGCCTGGAACGATTTTTCGATTTAAATCTCGCCACTGTTGAATTTATGAAGGAAAAAGGAGTGCAGGAACGAAAATTAGCACATCCGGAATGGACTCCAGCTTCGCGTTTTGAGTGGACTTGACCGCACACTGCCCACAGTAAGAAGTTGCAAGGTAACTTCTTTCTGGTTTGATGGAGATGGATTTAAAAAGAAAATCAGACGAAGACAGTCGAGTTCCCTAAGCTCACTGGTGTTTAAGAAATCGCGAGGTTTGAAGAATTCATTGTGGTCTTGCAAGAATTACAACGATTGTTTTATGAAGGTTTTGAGGACACTGCCACTCTTACATCTGTTTTTGAGCTGTTTTCGAGACCGTTTGCCGTTTCAGTTCAAAGTGCCCTTGTGCATGTGCAGATGTATCTGATCTGCAGGATACTACCGACTAAGTACAAAGCTTTTTAAGTTAAAACTGCCCAGTACCTCTACATTGCTTTTCGCAGATAGATTTTCCAAATCTCCACAATAAAGTTGCAAAGGTTCTACAATATTTCGAGCAGCATATTTGTGTGAAAGGCCTTTTTTCGATTAAGAAACTAAGTATGTTACAATTACGTGGCAAACTGAATGAGAAACTCTGTGAAATTGTCTGCGTCTGTCCATATACCGACAGCTTGTACCGGACAAAAATTACATTGTCTGCAGCGCGCCAAAAATAATTAAAAAATACTGAAAACTTATTTTGTTTGTGAGCTATGTTGTTGAGAAATATGAAGTATGAAACCAAGTCGTATGCAGTACGACTGTACTGCCATGTAAATTCGGCGCGTTCGCTGTTTTCCCCTCTTTCCCCACCACGCGCTCAGCCAGCGCTGTGTGGTGGTGGGGAAATCTGACGCGAAGCCACCCTTGATGTAGAGCGAATCTTCAAGCACGGTGCCATGTAACACGGGGCAAATGGCTAGAAAATAGAAGTGCCAGCTCCCTTAAATATTCCAACCCCCTCCCCCCCCCCCCTCATCCCCCGCCACCTTAGCGAGAATTGTACTGCGAACCGTACCAAGCGCCATATCTGTCCTTTCAAGGACTTGAATTCCGTTACCTATCGTCAGGCGCGGCTGATTAAATTAATACATGTCGAAATTTTCTGTTAGTTATTTGTCAACAATCGACGGCAACGACGCCTTTTCGTTAAAAGCGTTTCGACTGTTGTATGCTACACTATTGGAATGACTGCTCTCTTACCGAGCCAACTGTAGCCTTCAGGAAACTTCCTGGTAGATTAAAACTGTGTGTCGGTCCGAGATTCGAACTCGGGACCTTTGCCTTTCGCGGGCAAGTGCTCTACCATCTGAGCTACCCAAGCACGACTCACGCCCCATCCTCACAGCTTTACTTCCGCCAGTACCTCGTCTCCTCCTTCAGATCCAACAATGATTGATTGATTGATCAATCTGAGACACTGTGCCCGTTCCCGTTTAGTGAAATGCAGAATTTTGGATCTATATGCGCTGAAGCCAAATTGCTAGTATTTGCAGCATTTTGAAACCTTAACAAGATCTGACTGAATATTTGTGCACCATTTTTAATCTACCGGTACTTCAGTATGCAATATTGCATCATTTGCAAAAAGTTTGACTCATTAATATACAAAATGAAGAGCGAGGGCCCCAATATAGTTTCCTGGAGAGAACCTGAAATAACTTGTAAATCTTTCGATAACTCTCGATCCCCAGTAACATTCTGTCGAGAAATCCTCAAGCCAATCACAAAGTTCGAGGTTGTACTTTCGATTGCCATGTAAGCAAAGTTTGGTATGACCATTGTTTTAGGAATCCATGTCGATTTGCATGTAGGATTCTTCTGCTAGAGATATCCCATTACGTTTGATTCAAATATTCTAAAATAGATCAAACAAGTGTTATCATAACCGGTTTCGACTTATTACAAGGTGACCATCTGTCTGAGAAGAACGAAAATGGGCATACAGAAATACTAGAAAACTTCATTACGAAAACGGCATACTGAAATACTAGAAGACTAAATTACAAATCGAATCGAGTCCTGTACATAACCATACGTACTTGAATACATTACATTTGACAGAGATTCGTCAGCTCGAGATTGCATAGTGTGTTAACATATCTGCGACGTGATTGTTGGAAATGAAGGCTGCAGCTGGCTACGTAGTAATATAGAATTGGTGACTCTTAAATCGCTAATATATCATTACAAATATTCACGATGTACAATTGATTGTGTGGCAGCACCTTCTTTAATATTAGCAACTTCATATTATTACGTAGTCATGTGTAGCCCTCATTTCCAACAATCTGGTCGCAGATATCATTGTGAGGCCTTCTCCGGGTTTCTTCAGTTGATCAGTTGCTATGTGACGTGTTCGAGTGTAACTTGTTCGTTCACAACGTCCTGATTGAATTTTCAGGGGGTGGGGGTGGGGTTTTTGGAAGCAAGCTCCACTCACCAAGTACAACACACAGCCGCAAGGACAGTGGTTTACTATCCTCGTTTCCTTTCTTTTACACAAATCATCTGATGATGAATTGACAAAAGGTCAAAGCCAGTCATGGTATCGCTTTGTGATCTGAGGCTGAAATATATACCGATAATTGAAAAAAAATATGTTTATCACCAAATATGCTTTATAATAGATGCCCACGGCCTGCAGTGTATGTAAATGACAATATAGTTTGTATATCAACCACGTAGGAAAAGGCGACTGCTATTTACTGTAAAGAAAACACGTCAAGTTGCAGACAGGCATAGTTAATACATTCGCATGTACCTTTCGGCCACAGCCTTCGTCAGTAACCACAGCTTTCGTCAGTAAAACGCCCCCTTCTCTCCCCCCCCCCCCCCCCCCCCACACACACACATACCATTCTGTCTGTCTTACACATTACCCGAGGTGCTGGAGTTGACCACCGTGTGTGTGTGTGTGTGTGTGTGTGTGTGTGTGTGTGTGTGTTTTACTGCGAAAGTCTGTGGCCGAAAGCTATATGTGAATGTCTTTTAATTGTATCTGTTTGCAACTTCACGTACCTTCTTTACGGTAAGGAGCAATCTGTGTTTCCTACATCGTTGATATTTCTACCTGGAGTTCCATTGTAGAATGTAGTTTGTCGTATGGCAGTGGTACAATTTTAGTGTGGCGCAGTTAATTTTCAAATATATGTGAATACTTGACAGGAAACACAAGAACAAACATCTGGGACTAAAGGTGCAACACTACGGGCAGTTATTGAACACAAACCATCTGGCACTTACAGATGCGAGGAGATTAGTGGCAATAGAGAAAATTGCATTGAGATTTCACCACAAATGGCTCTGGGTACTTTTGCTAATAGTCAGTATCCATGTGCTGTCCTTCTTCAAACTGATACATCTGTGTGTGTGGCAGGGGAGGATACAAGTTTGACCTGGGAAAAAAAAAAAGCACTCCGTCGTCAGGCCGAGAGTGGCCTACCGGGATCATCCGACTGCCGTATTATCCTCAGAAGAGGATGCGGATAGGAGGGCGTGGGGTCAGCACACCACTCTCCCCGTCGTTATGATCGTGTTCTTGATCGAAGCCGCTACTATTTGGTCGAGTAGCTCCTCAATTTGCATCACGAGGCTGAGTGCACCCCGAAAAATGGCAACAGCGCATGGTGGCTGGATTGTCACCCATCCAAGTGCCGCCTATGCCCAACAGCGCTTAACTTCGGTGATCTCACGGGAACCGGTGTATCCACTGCGGCAAGGCCGTTGACCTGCAAAGCTTTATTTATTTATTTATTTATTTTTTAAAAATCCTATTTTCCATCTCTTGTTGTGTTTGTCCTGGTGTGAAACAATCACTGAGAATGCCATCAAGGTAAATCAGTTCTTCTATAACACGATGTCATGACTGGTATCTTAGCCAAAGTCTTAGAAGCTGCCCAAGTAGCGCTGTACCTGCCGTCTATACTGTACTAATGCAGTGACCACCAGTTCACACATCTCTTGGCAGAATGTTTGTTGTTAATTTTCAGAAGTTGCTAATTATTTTCAGTGAACTGCCATATGCATCCCCTCCATGTAAAGAAAGTGTGTGGATTGGTAAAAGTGGTGTTCTGCTCACTACAAGAGTGAACTCCTGAACATTGTTGTGGCATCCTGATCACAGAGGTGTCACAGTTTAGCCTGCAGAGTGACTTTATCCCATCTGTGTATCTGTTGTGGTCCTGGGACCCCTCAACAGGCTCATCAATATTGCAGCTGGGTCCATGTGTTGAAAAATAATGCTCAACAGCATGGATCTGGCGTGGTGAAGAAGTACCAGCAGTATGAGGAAAAACCTGTTTAGAGGGGGCAAACTCACTCCCTGGACTTATAAACATGTATGGAATGCATTAAGCTGAAACGGATGCTATAACACCACCTTCATGGAGTATTGATAAACTCTAGACTGCAGTGCTCCACTAGAGGGAAGCATTACCACAGACTATGCTGGATGGTCTGATCTACTGTATGATGAGTTATTATGTATCCAACGGTGCTATAAAAATCAGTGCATCCCACCCAGTACTGACATTCTCTATGCCACTATTGGAGGGACATCACATGTAGTAAATAGTAAAAGTAACTTTATGGTGTTTCTTGTATTCTTATTACTGTGTTATGTGTCATAATGTTGCAACATTGCCTTTCATTGCATGCTTATCACTGTGTCACAAGTTGTTTTGTAAACCTCAAAGAACTTTTACTTAAGGACATGTTCAGTAGTTTGCAGTCAACATATGTTCAACAAATTAACATGAGATAATGTAGATCAGTTTGAAGATTTCTGTTTGGAAGAGATACTGTAGCCACAGTCATAGTTCAGTGAGAACATTTTCTTAATTCATCAACTGTTGTATCTATACTTGGTTTGTAAAACATTTGGAGATACATACAGGTTTGCAGCTTGTAGGATGCACATTAATGTCAGAGTAAAGAAATCTGAAAATTTTACTTCAAGTCATATTTGGAAGAAGGAGAATTCGGCTATGTAGAATTGACATACCATTCATCATCTTTCACAGGCACAGTGATAATTATCACTACAGTCAGAAGCAAACTAAATTGTGGGGGCCAAGTGATGCACATTAATTAAATGTGGACACGGTTGCAGGCATGCAGCATCGTGCTCGGAGGCAATGCGGGTCCTAGAAGTGGCGTGCGATGAGGCTTCAGGGCTGCCGACAGACGCAGAGTCAGCCAAGGAGGCGCTGTCCGCATTGCACGAGGCGCGCCGCGTTTCCCTGGAGTCGCTGATGCCCGCCTTGCAGGACGGCCGTGCACTGCTTGACAAGTTGCGCGAGTTGGTAGCTCTCGGCACACTCGATTCGCGGCCGAATGCCATCCGGGTCGCTGCCAGCTACGGTGAGTTACATCACAGTAGAGCCATTGGAAGCAGTTTGCCATTGTGTAATTTAGTGATTATTTTAACTCAGTCTTAGCCCCCAATATCTTGGGAATGGAATCACATAGATGAAGGTATACCACCTTGCTACACTTCATGTGTACTAGCACTGGTTTCACCCTCCCTCTTCTTTTTATTTCATTCATAACAATACGTACACGACACTACCCTGTATATCATAGTCTTATGCATGATGCATATACATACTTGACACATTATGCTGAAGCTATAAGTGGGACAGCATCTTAGTATTTCAGCACAACATTTTCTGTATGAACTAATGACAAAGCAGATGATAATCAGCTGGTAATGCTCTTTCATTTTCTCACTGTTGTGGTGGGTTGCGGGTCAAGGCTCCGGAGTGTTATCATTATGAAACATCCAATCTGTGTAAACACGGCCTGCCTCCTTTTCATCATTTGTACAGTCAGATTTATGGGTCACCTCTTTCTGTCTTTGTTCTGAAAAGTATAATTTTATGAACTGAACATTTGTACCCATTTAGAACATCTTAATTCAGTTGTTCCTTCATTCCCATCACAATCACATATTTGACCATATGATTTGCAGGAGAGAGTACACATCCATTAACAAAAAAGTTCATGCTTACTTTTCACATGAAGAGAATGATAAATGGGTTGTTGCCAGATTTTTTTCACTTATTCTCTGTATGACCTATCATATTTCAGTAAGGAAAAACTTAGTCTAGGAAGGAGGAAAAAAAAAGTTCTCCATGAAGGAATTATCCAAATGAGACAGAAATCAGCAGATGTGGTGTGCATCTCAGACAAACAAGTGATGACAATTTCAGAAAAATTGGATTTTTATTTAATCGTGTCAGAAACACATACTTTAGCTTACAAGTTATACAAAATGTCCCAAAACATGGTACTATAAGCATTACAATTACAATTAAATGCGGTGTGACCAGTATGCAGCAACTTCTCATGCTTCCTTGGTGGCATTGATTACATTCTGTGGCGAGCATGATGTTGGGCACAGGCTACAGACAAGAAGATGACTCATTGTCTGTTCTTCACCACATTCCCATGCTGTGGAGTCGCTTGCAAATCCTCACTATTTCAAGTTGGTCTTCATTCTTCTAACTCTAGAACGCAGCCTGTTGAGGGCCTTCCATATTGACCAGCTTTCTTCGTGACCTGGTGGGAGGCTTTCGGTCAGGATCATCCACCCTGCAAGGTGGCTGGATGTGGAATGCCATGAATTGACTGAAGTTTGGAGGTGGTTCAGTGAGGCTTTCAGTTGAATGGAGAAAGCTTTTCCTTGACTTGAGCTATTGTACCCGTGTAATGCGTGGGTCTTCAGATTCAATGACTTTTCCAGTCTGGATGCACATTTACAACGGATATCTGGAGGTGGATGCCCGCTAGACGATAAACTTTATCAAGTGGTGTAGATCTCAAACATCCCGTAATGAGTCTGCAGGTTACATTCAAGGCAATATCCACTTGTTTAACGTGACTAGATCTGCACCAGACAGGGCAAGCATATTCTGAAGCTGAATAACAAAGAGCTACAGCAGAATTTCTTAAGATGTGAGGATGCGCCCCCCAGGTTGTACCCGATAATTTCCGGAGAATGTTGTTCCTTACAGATACCTTCCGTTTTGTTGTTCAAGCACTGTTGATTTATTTTGGATGATTTATTCAGGAGAAAAAGGTTCACAAATTGAGCAAGTCAATAAAGCATTGGTCCACCTCCAGCTCTTATGCAAGCAGTTGTTGGGCTTGGCATTGATTGATAGAGTTGTTGGAAGTCCCTGTGAGGGATATCGTGCCAAATTCTAATTGGCGCATTAGATTGTCAAAATCCTGAGATGGTTGGAGGGCGCTACCCGTAATGCTCCAAATGTTCTTAATTGGGAAGTGGTCTGCTGGACAAAGTAGGGTTTACCAAGCATGAAGACAAGAAGTAGAAACTCTTCCCATATGGGGGTGGGCATTATCTTGCTGAAATGTAAGCCCAGGATGGTTTGCAACAAAACGGGGCATAGAGTATCATCGACATAATGCTGTGCTGTAAAGGTGCCGTGGGTGACATCAAAGCGTTTCTGCTATGAAAGGAAATGGGTCCCCAGACTATCACTCCTGGATATGTTTTACAGAACATCTGTGCTATCTTGGCTTGATTATGCATGCATGGTGTATAAATCTGCAAGTTTTATGTGTTGCACCGTGAGGGATTTACGCTGGCCACTGGGGCCTTTAGAACCAGCTTCATACCATATGGCTGTGCTGTGGTGACAGCTCCTGATGGATGGTGTGACTGGCTTATAAGTCACTAACCATGTCAAACACATCTGCATTCCCTACCATTGCTTGGCCACGAATGGAAAGGCTTGTTCATAATCAATCCCTATGGGATTTGTGGAAAGGATTGCCTTTTACAGTTCGGTTCAGCTGGTTTTAAAGCTTTACACCAAGATTGGCGCAAGTTTTCACCTTGGCTTCTACAGAGGCCCAGAGTTATTTTAGACTTTATGAATTACAAGAAAAACTGCACTCCAGATTTTACGTTTCTGTTTTTTTTTTTTTTTTACATTTTAGACAGGCCTCACCATTTTAAGTTTGTGCATACAGATGGTTCTAAACAAAGAGATTCCATTGGCTTTCAATAGTTCATCCCAACTCTATCTTCAGGATTTGCCTTCAAAGTGGATATAGTATAATTACTGCAGAGCTCTATGTGTTGGTGAAGATCTTAATCAGACAAGGCATCTTCAAGGCTAACAGTTTCTCATCTGCTCCGATTCTCTTAGTACCCTAAATCTTTGCAGAACATTCATCCATCAGAGAAAATCATTCATCTTGTGCATGACCAGCTTTACTTCCTTCAGCTGTGGAGGAAAGCAGGTATTATTCTGCTGGGAACCAGTATGGCTTCTGACTCTGGGGAGAGATCCCCAATGTTATGCGTGGGGCATGCAGATCACTGTATGTCACATTTAACCCAGTGCATTTTATAGCATGTTGATGAGACAGAAGTGAATTTCATTGGAGATCTGCCCTCTGTTGTTGCTGATGAGATGAGTAGTCAAGGTTTCAGAGTTTTGCAATGTGTCTGAAGTCAGCCTTAAGATTTTAGGAAGGAGATTTTAATGTGTTGCAGAGCGGCTGTCTCATCCTTTTTATTCCAGTGATCAGCCAGCCACAGATCTCTGGTGTGGTATTTTAATTCTTTTTCCTCTTGGTTCTCAGTCTGACACAGTGGGTGACTTTTTATAGTTTTGTTAGTTTGTGTGTGTGTGTGTGTGTGTGTGTGTGTGTGTGTGTGTGTGTGTGTGTGTGTGCTCCAGTGTGCGTGTGTGCACATATTTTTGGAGTGTTATTTTATGTTTTTCCTCATAGTTCCAGTTTTTAATAATGTTGCACACATTATCCACACTCGTCTCATACTACTTTAGTACGGCCGCTAAAGACCTTGCTGCCATGCATTCACACCTGTCGTCTCATCACATCTCTCAATATATCAATAACAGTTTAGCAAAAGAATGTGTATAATACATAAATCAGAACCTCTGATGCCTTTATTGGGCTTATTTACTAGACAAACATATATGGTCACTTTACGAAGAAACAGCTGCTGAGATGATAAAAAGAGTATTAATATTGTTGAATATTAAGCCTTTTTGGGATGTTCAGTTTAATGCCCATTAATAAGATGATTTGTTGATACAGTATCTAGTTTGCCATGTACGTTATAGCCTACACCATGTAGTACTGTGAGTAAATTATGGTTTTGGGACATTGCTGAAATAAAGAAGAAAATATTTGATAAAATATGTTATTTGGACTGGATTAATTGCATTTTGCGAGAAAACAATGACTTGTATACCAGTTGTAGAAAAATGCTGGCATGTGCAAAGGTATTGTCAGTTACACTTCCCGCATTCTCAGAATCAATGTGTATTGGTTATCCAACTTGTAGATGAGTTTGGAAATTTCAGTATGTAAAATTCAAAATGTTATGAAAAGGAAAGGATAGCAGAAATGCTGAGTTGCAGATAGGCACAACAAATAAGCTTATGGCCAGCAAGGTTTCGTCAAAAATAGACGACACACACACACACACACACACACACACACACACACACATATACAAATTCAACTTGCACACATGTAACTGCAGTCTCTGGCAACTGAAGCCACACAATGAGGAAATTGATGGCACTGTACTGAAAGGAATGTATATTATAAAAGAGAAGAACATCCTGCTTTCTACATTATTTTACATGTACCTTTAGGCAGGAAACTTATTAAAATGTTAAATGTTGCAGCAAACTCACAGGTGGAGCACTGGATGGAGGCATTACACGATCGGCGGCAGCAGCTGGAACTGGCATTCTCTCGGCGGCGCGAGCGCCTCGAGCAGTGCCTGGCTCTCATGCTCGTCGCCCGAGACCTGCGTGCTCTCGAGGACGCTGTGGACAGGCGGCGTCACGAACTCGCTGACGTGCTTGGTGACTCTGCTGCCAGTGCCGAGATACTGCTTGCAGAGCACCGTCGCCTGTTGCCAGAAGCCAAGGTATGTGCATCTGTGGACAATCAAATAGAGCATCCAGACTGAAGTGCTATTTCTGCACCCCCCTCCCCGCTCTGTGTGTATCCCCAGTAAATCCCAAGGGAGTCAAGGCTTGATAATTGCATGTTAGTATTTTAATATTATAGACTGTTTCGACCAATTTCACAAGAAGATAGCACATGTGTAAAAAATGAATGTTATAAGGCTTGTTAGCACAAATTTTCTTTCATCTCATTTATGAATGGCTTCAGAACCTTTCAGGGGTAATGAAAATCATAACCTCAGTCAACTATATCATTTAGCGTTTTCACAGCAGTATCTTCTCTTTCCACTCTTTTATGAGTAACCAGCCTGCCTGACTGATGTTTTAGGATGATATTTTTATTTGTGGGAAGAATATTGACAGCACAATGTCATCTTTATTATACACACTTCATGACAAATATTGAATTTTTACCATTTTCAAGTAGTACCTTTATGCAAATGAACACTATAGCACATGTTGCAGGTTGTATGTTAGGGCAAAATCTACAGTTGGATGACATGTAACGGAACTATTTTGTGCCTTGTCACTAAAACAGACCACCTCAGAGTTATTACTTGCAGATAGCTGCACATGGCCAGGGTGTTATTCATATGCCTGGAACATATTCATGCCTTCAGCATCAACAATGTTTTCATTTCTTCACAATATGTTGTCGTAACCATTCTGTGTGGCAGCCGTGACTCATTAATAGCTCTGCCTGGACAGTTATTTGCAGTTGTTGTTGTTGTGGTCTTCAGTCATGAGACTGGTTTGATGCAGCTCTCCATGCTACTTTATCCTGTGCAAGCTTCTTCATCTCCCAGTACCTACTGCAACCTACATCCTTCTGAATCTGCTTAGTGTATTCATTTCTTGGTCTCCCTCTACGATTTTTACCCTCAACGCTGCCCTCCAATGCTAAATTGGTGATCCCTTGGTGCCTCAGAACATGTCCTACCAACCAATCCCTTCTTCTGGTCAAGTTGTGCCACAAACTTCTCTTCTCCCCAATCCTATTCAATACTTCCTCATTAGTTATGTGATCTACCCATCTAATCTTCAGCATTCTTCTGTAGCACCACATTTCAAAAGCTTCTATTCTCTTCTTGTCCAAACTATTTATCCTCCATGTTTCACTTCCATACATGGCTACACTCCATACAAATACTTTCAGAAAAGACTTCCTGACACTTAAATCTATACTCAATGTTAACAAATTTCTCTTCTTCAGAAACACTTTCCTTGCCATTGCCAGTCTACATTTCATATCCTCTCTACTTCGACCATCATCAGTTATTTTGCTCCCCAAATAACAAAACTCCTTTACTACTTTAAGTGTCTCATTTCCTAATCTAATTCCCTCAGCATCACCCGACTTAATTCGACTACATTCCATTATCCTTGTTTTGCTTTTGTTGATGTTCATCTTATACCCTCCCTTCAAGACACTGTCCATTCCGTTCAACTGCTCTTCCAAGTCCTTTGCTGTCTCTGACAGAATTACAATGTCATCGGCGAACCTCAAAGTTTTTATTTCTTCTCCATGGATTTTAATACCTACTCCAAATTTTTCTTTTGTTTCCTTTACTGCTTGCTCAATATACAGATTGAATAACATCGGGGAGAGGCTACAACCATGTCTTACTCCCTTCCCAACAACTGTTTCCCTTTCATGTCCCTCGACCCTTACAACTGCCAGCTGGTTTCTGTACAAATAGTAAATAGCCTTTCGCTCCCTGTATTTTACCCCTGCTACCTCCAGAATTTGAAAGAGAGTATTCCAGTCAACATTGTCAAAAGCTTTCTCTAAGTCTACAAATGCTAGAAACGTAGGTTTGCCTTTCCTTAATCTTTCTTCTAAGATAAGTCATAAGGTCAGTATTGCCTCACGTGTTCCAGTATTTCTACGGAATCCAAACTGATCTTCCCCGAGGTCAGCTTCTACTAGTTTTTCCATTCGTCTGTAAATAATTCGTGTTAGTATTTTGCAGCTGTGGCTTATTAAACTGACTGTACTGTAATTTTCACATCTGTCTGCACCTGCTTTCTTTGGGATTGGAATTATTATATTCTTCTTGAAGTCTGAGGGTATTTCGCCTGTTTCATAAATCTTGCTCACCAGATGGTAGAGTTTTGTCAGGACTGGCTCTCCCAAGGCCGTCAGTAGTTCCAATGGAATGTTGTCTGCTCCCGGGGCCTTGTTTCGACTCAGGTCTTTCAGTGCTCTGTCAAACTCTTCACGCAGTATCTTATCTCCCATTTCATCTTCATGTACATCCTCTTCCATTTCCATAATATTGTCCTCAAGTACATCGCCCTTGTATAGACCCTCTATATACTCCTTCCACCTTTCTGCTTTCCCTTCTTTGCTTAGAACTGGGTTTCCATCTGAGCTCTTGATGTTCATACAAGTGGTTCTCTTATCTCCAAAGGTCTGTTTAATTTTCCTGTAGGCAGCATCCAATAGTAGGAAGCAAGTCTGCCTACACACACATGAGGTGATGCATCTTGCTTGCAAATAGGGCACCATTAAATCTGATAATATTAGTATTCTCATATAGGGAATGTTAACATGATGAAATGAGTTCCTGATGTGTCGGGCATATCTCTCACTGGTGAACGACATAATAAGTATATGTGCTTGACCACTCCACATGTTATCATGCATTCAGCAAGACATTGCACAAGCCCCTAGCTACCAAAATATGTCACACCACAGATGTGAGGGTGCTTGTGTAGATCTCAAGTCACCTGACCTTGATCCTTGCGAGAATATCAGCGATCCTATTTGTTTTCATTGGATCTGTAGACAACATACATTGTATGGATCAAGTCAAATTTGTCACAAGAATAGAAGTAGTACAAAATGCTTAATAACTAGCGTTTAGCAAATTATGACTGTATACTTCAGTATTCTAGTGTCATATCATAATTTTAATTACAATTTGCTTACATCACCTGTACTGTGTGCGTGTATATATTTTTTTCTGTGTAGTTAGAGAGGGTTTTTTTTTTTTTTTTTTTTTTTTTTTTTTTTTTTTTTTTTTACATATTTTGTGGTTTTTTAAGATACATTATATTTAGTGCACACTATTACTTTGCAATTTGTCTTACTTTAGTACACATCTTACATCTCAAACTCTTGTCTACACCTATATTTGCACATGCTATTACAATGCTAATTTTGGATTATTCTGCTATGTGCATGAAATCATTTGTACTATAGTAACAATTTTCTATCAAAAATATTTTGAGAGACTTTTTGAAAATATTTTTATTGTTTATCTCAAATATGAAGGAAGTTTTTCAAGGGCTTTTGGACCTGCATGGGATGGCATTTTTTTAATTTCATGGTGTTATGTCTGGGTTCATGGAAGAAGTTCCACTTCCTACTGTGATGGTTGTGCTGGGGCTTGGTATCTTGAGTATCTTCATAAAGGTAAATGTTTGCCAGCATTAGCATTTTGAGTGCTTTGAATGCTGACCGACAAGATTCTCTCCACTTGGCTATTATTCTTATTGCTCTTTTCTGCATTCTGAATACTCTATTTAGGTTTGTTTTGGAGGCGCCTCCCCACAAAATTATGCCATAGCTTAATGTGGAATGAATTAGTGAGTAGTATGTAATTTTTCTAATATTTCTTTCTTTCAGGAAGCTGACTTTGTGGAGAACATATAGGTTTGAGCTGAGCTTTCCACTCATGTATTCAATGTGCTTGTCCCGGTCTAAATTTTCGTTGATTGTCATCCTAAGGAATTTTGTGTATTTGGAATTTTCTGCTAGGCATCCATCTATACAAATGTTGATATCTTCAATGTGTTGGTTTTTTAGTCTGAAATTTAAATGAAAGTGTTTTAGCAATGTTGTTTTGCAGATTTATTTCAGGAAAGCTTTAGATAACGTTACTTATTTCCATATCCATAATTTACAGTATTTGGGATGTGATTTGTATATAAAATGAAGAGCAATGGGCCAAGAATGGATCCCTGTGGGACAGTGAAATGTGGAATTCTTGCTTTGGAACTTATTTTCTCTCTTGTCATTTTTGTAATTTCTGTGTATTGGTTCCTGGTTGCCAGGTATAACAGGATCCAGTCTCATTCCATCCCTCTTACCCCGTACGCTCCTAATATTTCTACTAATGTCTTATGGTCTAAGCAGTCAGAAGCTTTTGTTAAATCCATAAATACCACTACACATTTGTTACTACTCTCTAAGTTGGTTATGACATTTTCAATTAGATCTATGGTTGCATCTATAGTACATTTAGCTTTCTGGAAGCCAAATTGGTTTTTAGTGATTATCCCATATTTCATCAGAAGTGCAACGAGCCTCTGAGCATAGGCCCATTCAAATATTTTTGATATGAGTGGTAAAAGAGCTATGGCTCTTTAATTTTCTGGTTGATATACATTTCCCTTTTTACGCATTGATTTTATCAATGCTGTCATCAAACAGTTTGGAAAAATTCCTTCCATGAATGACTTGTTGATTAGTTGTGTAAGTGGTTTTCTGAGTTCCTACATACAATATTTAATTTCTATGGATGATATTCCATCAATTCCATATGATTTTGTCTGTTTTAGACTTTTTATTATCTGCAGTGTTTCTTCTCCTGTCACTGGAAATAGAGCCATAGTTTTTTGAATGGGATGAATATACATATTCCATGTGCTATTGTGTCTACAGTATGTTTTTTCTCTTAGTTTTTGGCCTACTGTGGCAAAATGGTCATTGAAGAGATTGACAGTGTTATTCTATTCTTTTGTCATCTTTTTACTTATCATAAACTGTATTTTGCTGTGTTACTGTGGGGTTGATGGTATGCAATTTACATTTATAATAGACCAGCAAGCTTTGCTTTTATTGTCAGCATTACTTATGTAGGTTTGTGTTTCTTGTTGTTTGGCTGCATGCAGTACATTGGCATATATTTTTCTGTATTTTCAAGGAAGGTTTTTCATTCTTGGATACAGGAGTGATAAAGCTTCACGATTTGTGAGTGGCCATTGAGTGTTAGCAGGTCAGTGTGGCTTCTCAACTCTTTCAGTGTCTCTGTCAAGATACTTCACTAGTGCTGGAAGGGTAAAAGGGTATGCTACATTCAGAGGAAGTTCGAAAATGTTTTTCCACACAAACGACATATCATGTAGCACCCCCACTCAGTATTTCCACAGAAGTGGCATATAGTTTGATGCCCCCCTTTCTCCTCTTCTTTTCCTCCCCCCGACTTTAGTTGCCATTCCTTGAGCTGTTGATAAGACATTTAAAAATAAATCTAAATCTAGTGAGTATAGAATTGGGGTGCTCTTTATGTGCAGATTTTGCACTAGGGACGCATTTTGTTCTTATCTCAGATTGGCACCCCAAGCAGTTGTGGCTACGTACTACTAAATTAGTGTCTCCTTAAGTTGCTCGTGACTGTATGTGTTTTTATGTAACAGTGAAAGATCACACTTTTTAATAGGTAATTAATTTATATTAAAATCAGCATCATAATTGCATTATAATGGCTGAAATACAGAAACAAAACTTTCAGCAAGAAGACAAGAAAGAGGGCTGAGAAAAAAAACTGGGGAGAGAAAGGGAAAAAGGAGGCCATAAGTTTTCACATTTTTAAATGTGAATACTGGTACTGCAGATTAAAATGTAAATACACTCAATGAGAAGTAATGGGAGACCTACTATTATTTTAAGGTTTATCTTCAAAACTGAGGAAATGAGTAACCTCTCTGATATTAAGTGGTAGTCTATTTCTTAGCCAAATGTTTGCAACACAAAAGGGTTTGGTGCAAACATATATGATATTAAGGGAAACTTAACAGTGATTTACATTGGGAAGATTAAAAGCCATACGAGTTCTGCCTTTATCAAAATGCTCCATTTGCATAAAAATATTTTATATTGTGGTTGCTGAGGGGCCAGTAAAGCAAATAAATTGTGTGGCAATCATACTATCTGACTATATGTAATCATTCCCTGTACCAAGGAGTAATGTGATTATACAGGAGCTAATCAACGAAGACTGAGACTGATTTTTTCACCGATGTTAATTACGCTGTTTCAATGTTTATATGACCTTCCTTCCTACTTGAATGCACTTGTTGTAGCATCCCTGCCACTCCTCAGACATATGGTGTAGGCCATTCTGTGTCAGGTCCTTGAGGAATGCCTCACTTTCCTTGAGCACTGCTTCAGAGTTGTCAAATCAAATGCCCTGAAGCTTTGCCTTTAGTGATGGGAATAGAAAAAAAGTCACAGGGTGCAACATTAGGGCTGTAAGGCAGATGCTGTGCACAGATAATGTTGAATTGAGGCAGAAACTGCTTGATTCAATTTGCGACCTGAGGCCGCACATTGTGGCGATGAAATTGCCACCCAGTCTGAGAAAGATCCAGTCGTTTCCTTGCAATGTGCTTCCTCAGTTTATCCATTACTGACATTTAGTATGCTGCTGTAACAGTAGTGTGAGGGGGAACTGGATGGTGGTAAATCATACCATGATCAAAAAAATGTGATCACCATCACTTTCCCTGCAGACAAAACAATTTTCACCTTTTATGGTGTTGGAGAACATGGCAATTTCCACACTGTGCTGGCTCATTTTCCTCCACGATCATAGTAATGCAACCATGACACATCACTGGTAATAACTGATTTCAGAAATGCGTTTCCTCCATCAGCAAAGAGATGTAGCATCTCACAGCTATGCCCCATTCGCACAGCCTTCTGCGGGAGTCAACAGTTGTGGCACCCAACAAGCACAAACACAGGTCATGTGGAGATGATAATGCATAATCGTAAAGACACTGCCACATGGAATTCTCAGCATTTCACTGAGGTTATGTAATCCTCATGGCAATCACAGCAGCTGTGTTGATGTTGACTTCAGTCACAGCAGAAGTCATAATGCCTGACCAACCTCACTAAACACAGATAAGTTGGCCTTCTTTGAAATCCTGGAACCACCTAAACACTGTTGCACAAGATAGTGCATCTTCACCCTACAGTTGTTGCAGTTTCTGTAAGGTTCAGTGACTGTATGGTTCAAACAAACACAGAATTTTATTGTGCTGTACTGCTCCTCTCCCATCACCTGCAGTGTTTGGTATGCAAAATGCAAAGACCATCTACAAGATAGAGCACTACTGCCAACCTACTGATATGAGAGTGCTGCCACCTGTGGACAATATATATAAAAACTCACACTTTTCAAATTTTCATGATATAGATAGGAAACTGTCGTGAAGTTGCAAGAAAAAATCAGTCACAGTCTTTGTCGATCAGCCCTTGTACACTGAAGTGTCAGTAATGTATCTCAGTAGAGCAAGGTCAGGACACTGGTAATTTCCTCTGATTGGATGCTGCTGTAGGAAGTAACATCAATTGAGGATGTACAGAATTAATCCCTGAACCATATTCTGTTTGATGTCTCCAACAAAAAAGCCTTCTCTGGTTTACAGTGATGTACCTTCTGGCCCACATACAGCATAAAACTAATATATCTTTTTAAGGAATTGAAAGGGATGTCCCTATTACTTAGAATGATGTGTGAAAGGATTTTGCACAAATATGAACTAATGATTTATTTGTGAGCTACGCAAATTGTGTTGCTATTGAGTTTTCACTTGGTGTTTGGGATTGGCTATTCCTGTGTTTACAATTCACGCATCTGTGAGGAAACAATGAAATAAAAGAAACAGAGACAGGTACATTCAGAAGAGTACATTGAGTGAACATGAGCTTATTACCAGCATTTTTCCTATTTTGATGCACACTGATTAAATGTGTCAATTTACCATGACATGGACCCATGTGTGACTTTCCTGGAAAAGTACATTTGTCTCCCTTTTGCCATAGGAAAAACTCTTTTGTTTCAAAATTCTACGTCATTGTGCTTGAAAAGTAGGGTGTCTTTTAGTTTTGCTGCAATTACATAAATGACCATGGAGGGGTATGACATGGCACTGGTACAAAGTCAAATCCACAGTTGAGTGCACTTTTTGTTGAAATCAGGTGATAGTATCTGTTCTTCCTATAGGCAAATTCCCTAGATATGTCTTTATGAAATTTGATGCATTTGTGTGTAACTGCAACTAGTCTTTCATTATACATAACTATTATGAAGGCTGCAAATTTTAATGTGTTTCTGACTGAATCCCTTTTGCTAATTGTAGGAGTTTCAGGATCGTGGTGTGAAAATAACTAAAGCAACAGAGCAGCTTGTTTCCTCTGATCATTTTGCTGCTGAGGAAGCAGTAGCACAAGCTTACAAAGTTCTCCAGCAGTGTGCTGAATATTCTGAAGCTCTTGACAACAGAGAGAATCTACTCCAAAGGGCAATCAGCTTCTTCCGCACTGCACACACCGTGAGTAAGAATAACTCATAACAGGAGTGAAATCCATGGACTGCCGATAGTCACATTTAAAAGGTGAAGAAACTAAAACTTGCTTTTGGAACTGTTGACTTCTTTTCTTTTGACCCCCCCTCCCCCCTCCCCCATACTCACAACATACTTTGTACGAGTTCATCTCAGTATGAGTTCTGAGTGAACTGCCCCTCCTTTCCAACAGTCTTCAACCTATCCCACTTTTCTCCTCAGTAGAAGGAAATAACAGTGTCAAAAGCTAGGTATGCTTTCTCTTATTTTAAATGTGTCTGCTGACAGGACTTGGAACTTCACTTCCTGAAGATAAGTTATGGCAGACCCTTCTGTCTACTGTAAATCGTTATCATAATGATTATATTATTATTGCAATTTTAAATATCAATTGATAATTTAATTTTAGTCAGCAATCAAAAGGAAACATGCAGTGTGCCATTACTTTGAAGATTGTTACTTATCTAGAATTGCATGTTTGATGTGTTAAGTGTAACAATATTCTGAGAAGGAAAGTTGCTACTCATCATATAGCGGAGATGCGGAGTCACAGATAGACACAACAAAAAGATTTTCACATTTAAAGTTTTCAGCCAATGGCCTTTGTCAACAATACACACACGTACGTACACACAAACACACTCACACAAACGCTACTCACACACAGGACTGCAGTCTCAGGCAACTGAAACCATTGGCTGAAAGCTTTAAGTGTGAAAATCTTTTTGTTGTGCCTATCTGCGACTCAGCATCTCTGCCATATGGTGAGTAGCAACTTTCCTTCTCAGAATATTGATGTTGTTAAGTGTGATTCATGTAACGTCATTATCTCTGAGACAATCTTCAGCTTATTGTAGTGACTCATGTCTGACAGAACAGACATCTGGCTAAATAAAAGCCTTATTTTTATTACATTTGTTCCAGCAGATGCTTAGAATCACTTTAGTGAAAAGATAGAATGAAGCACAGTTATAAAATGATCATTCTCAAATGGGTTTTCAGGCAATGCAAAAACTCGACCAGCTGGAACAACAGCTGAAGATGAATGAACTGCCTGTCACTTCTCCTCAGCTGGCAAAAATGCATGCAGCAGCTGTACAGACTATAGAAGATGTAACAGATGGACCTCTAAAAGAAGGTTACGCCCTTCTTGATGCAGCTGGTCACAGTATGCCTGGATCGGAGGTAGGTTCTATAACTTCATGTAAATTTATAAATTTCATTTAGAAAGTAATAGGAAACTAAAAATATAAATTGTTACATGGCATCATCAGTCTATCTATATACTAATTTCATAAAGATCAAAATGTTTTGTTGGTCTACTTGTCAGCTACTGGTTCTTTGCTCTCCTCCATATGTTAGCATTATAAATAACAATTAGCAGATAATTCTCAAAAAATATAGAAGTATAAAAACAGAAACTTTGACAAAAGATGAAAGTTTAAACACTGTAAATAAAAATAACAAAAGCTCTGCTTGTTTAAAAAAGGCTACAGAGAGACCTTTCCAGCTGTTGGATCGGTAAAGATAGTAGCTTCAATGACATTACTTCTATATATATGAGGATGGTATCTGTTCATTCGGACATGCCCGAAAGAACTTTCAGACATGTCTGAAAGAACAGATACTATCAGTGACCATGCAGCTCGTTAGAATGAAATTACAATGAAATGAATACCGCTAGTTGCATACAGGCGTTGATATAAGTCAACGGGGGCACACATTTTCAACTGTCGCCATTGACTTATATCAACACCTGTATGCAGCTAGGGGTATTCATTTCATTGTAATGACGTTACTTCTTATAGTTTTAATCTGTGAATGGATGGGACTGCAAAGTTTTGGGTGATTCAGATTCCTTAGTAGTGTTCGTGTCATAAGTTCAAAAGCCATAAATATAACTTCCCTCTTTACACTTAAAATTGTCTGTGAAGAAGAAAACAAACAGCACACTGTTGTGTATACAATTTTTGGTTAAAATTATAAATAAGGAGAAAGTGATGTAAATGGATGGATAAAAACTCTACCTACCAAGCAGCAGCAGGGGAACACACACACAAAAGAATTTAACTTTCACAAGCTTTCGGACCCAGTCGCTCCCTCTTCTGGTGGAAGGATTAAAGGGGAAGGAAGAGGGATGAAGGAAAAGGACTGGATCAGTTTATGGAAAGGAATACAGTTCGGGAAAGTCACCCAGAACACCAGGTCAGTGGAGATTTATTAGATGGGATGAGAAGCTAAGGAATAGGAAACAAGGAAAGAAATAGTTCATCCATCCTGTCCCTAAAAGTTGATACTGTCAGACTTACTCTTGATTTCTAATCTCAAAAAATGGCTTGAAAAACAGACAGATTTGTTGAATAAAGAGATTATCTATGTGGTAAACAAGTACTATGCAGAGTTATAATAAAAGTCTGTTCTACTGAAATCTAAAAACTAAAAAGTTCAATAGAGGTTTCTTATTTACCAAGAGTTAGTAAAGTACACTGAAAAATAATGCCTTTACATGTCAACTGGAGCCACCATAATCATTCTGACCAGTCATGTTTCATCCAGTGAAGCAAAATATACAAACAGTATTTAATTATTCAGTTCAAATGCTGACCAAATAAATATGTGAATAAAAATACATTTAAAAAGCTTTGGGATTAAATGTTGAAACTGGAACAGGCAGGAACTGGATCAGCTTAACGCTTGATCATACTGTGCAGTTTCAAACAAATTGCAGGTGCTAAGGTACACAGTGGATGAGGCTCAACAAGTCAAGTGTGAAATTTGAAGACATCTAGATGGATAATGAATTAAGGTGACACCAGCATATGGATAAATTAATCAGAAAGCTCAGTTTTGCCTGCTTTGCACTTAGACATTTGTCTCACTGAGTTGACCTGCAGATGGGTCTAACTAGCGAACATTGCATACTTTCACTCGACACTATCCTGTGGCATAACTCAACAAAACTGTCTTCCTTTCAAGCCATTTTTTGAGGTTAGGAAGCAAGAGTAAGTCTGATACAATAAACCTCAAGGAATAGGACAGATGAACTATTTCAAAGCCAAGCGATCACAAACCTCTCAGTAGTTGATGTGTGAGTAGTTGAATTCTCCTGGTGTCATAGAACTGTGTTACTAACTAGCCTTAGTCATTTGTACTTCAGCTTGCCACCAAAATAGCCTAGTAACATTGTGTAATAACAGTCGGTCATTGATTTCACCTTTCACAGATAGTCAAACATGATAAAATCTCATGTGTCCCCAAAAACACTTGCTATCACTCTCTTCATCAACAAATCAGTTCCCTTAGTGTACTTTCACATTCACCAAACCATTGCCTGGACTGAAGATTGAACAAAACTGTTACAGGAGTCACATTTACAAACAGTCAGGCTTATAACAAAATTTTCCATTATCTCCTTCAAATTTATTAGACTTGTTAATCCTCTTTTATACCTATTTTTGCTTGTGGTTATGATGGAGATTATTTTATAATACAATATATAATACTAGTAATGTTCTTTTCACTTTGTTCCAGGGAATTAAAAGAGCAGTGGAAGAACTGGAAAATCGAAAAATTTCTCTTAATGGATTGTGCATAGCTCACAAAGAAGAACATCTTAGAGTGTCTCTAGCTATGCAAACGTACAAAGAAAAAGAAGAGGAGGTGAGGACCATTTCAATATTTGTTAGTACTTGTTTCTAAGCCTTTAACTTCAGTTTAAAATGGTCAATCATCTGGAGGAAAAAATTGGAACTTGCAGTTGCTTCTTCAAGGAAGCAAGAGGTATAGTTGGGAAAGGTTGGAAAGGAACTGCAGGTCACTCATGTCCCAGGAACCAGCCTATTATGAGGAGGACAAGCGTAGGCAAACTTTGATTTCCACTATTGCATTTCTACACAGTCCAGTGACTCAACAGGAACATTGACGTGATGTGCACGTGGCTGCGTGTTTGCCGACTGGATGCAGCTTCACAGGCCAGGGCAGGTTGCACCAGAAGTCGCAGTATCCCACTGTGGACTCTGTAGAGGAAGACAACTCTCAGCGGTAGTGCCGGCCCTTTCAGACAGAGGCAGACAGCGACAGTGTGCCCGCAGAGGCCAGTGTGGCTGAGTAGCTGCCCAGCCCCGATCTTGAACGTGATAGTTGGCTGGCAGCATATGGAATTAGGCGCAGGGGTGGCCCACTGGCTGGAAGGTGCCAAGTCTGTAATGTCGCACTCATAGCTAGCAGGAGGCCTGCTGTTAGTGGAGGGCAAGTCTTGTGGGGCAGCTTGTAGATTCATATTGACTCGTAGACTGGCATGGACCTCTCCTTAAAGCTTGCGGCTGCCAGACTGCATGCGTCTGCATCTCCCTAAATATGGACGGTATTTATATAGGCTTGGTGCATATTTGTTTTGCCAAGGCATCGATTTCCATCATGTGCCCTCAACAGAGCTTGTGGTTCAGGCTTCAAGTAATTGGTCACCATGCTGCAGGTTCTCTGTCTTTTTGCTTTGTCATTGTTATTATGCCGTTGGCCCCTCAGCAGGGCCGACGCCAAATGTCGTGATGGCAGTGGATAGCCCCTGAAGTATCTGTGTCTGGACGGCTCCAGTCTGACCCACCTCTGTGGCCTCTTTGCATTAGCTGTGGAAGTGTCTTTATTTTATTCAGTCGCACCAAAAAAATAGTGGTGATGCTACACACTTCCTGTCTCCCATACATTCAGCCTCCAAATCTCATCTCAACGTAATTCTGTGAAGACTAGACATACATCCTATAAATTGATAACTCTGTACAGTACATTTCAGATTTTCTTTTACAACAATCACCTTAAACCACAAGGTTTGTTGGCTGTGTACTTAATCTAAATAGTACTCTCGTCTCCTGTGCTTCTTCTTTCATGCCTCTGTCATTAGTCACTTTCTTTCCCTCACCTCATCTTTTGTCCTTTTCCTTCCTTCCCTGTCAATAGTTTATCATTTTATGGATGTTGTAGTTCTCTATTTTAATGTGGGATTTTATTGGTTTTAGTTGATCTCAGGTCGGAGGGACTGATGACCGCGTAGTTTGGTCCCTTCTCCAACCAACCAACCAACCAACCAGTACTCCTGTGATTAGCTCACAGGCTTCTCTCATTTTCACAAATGACCATTAACTCCATTAAATGACCAATTATAAACTAGCAAGTGTTATTACCAGATTCTTTACTCTCACCTCATCCCTTAATCACTGCTTAACAATAAATAGATTCACATAATAAATTCGTTATGCCTATCAAAACAGCACTTACACGAAATTTCACTTAACTATTCCTTATTGCGTACGGGTAATCTGATCAAACTCATGTAACTGTAAGTTCGCTGAAGTTTCCTTATTTTTCATCCAAAAACATTAATTAATTGACCCCACCATCAACAAATTAAAAAATAATAATGGAAAACTCGTTTCCTCTTAACAAATTACATTAATGTATCATCTTTTCGCAGCAAATGGTTGTATTCAATTTATCTCTTATGTTCGGAATTTCTTGCTATAAGTTCAGTGGCTTCTTTGCTCACTACTTTGGAACTTTGTCCATGCAACAAAAGTTTTCTTTATGTTTTCCCAGGAAACATCCCCTAAAATTATGCTCACACTTAAACCACATATGTTACTACCACACACACACAATAGGTTGCCAGCTAGTTCCACAGATTTCATTTGCTGTAATGCTAATCATTGCAGTGTTATGTTCCCTTGCAGCTTGCAGTACTACAGCACATGAATTGGGCCTTAGTGATTTTGCATTCGGTTCAATTGGTTTTTCCATAATGGCAGATGAACTGTGCAACAGTTCCTCACTTGTGACGGTTTTGATCAGCTGGACTAATGTTCCCCCAAGCTCCACCTCACATCACCAAACAACAGTTTTGGCATGATGCTCCTTCTTACCTTCAGTATGTAGTACACTGCAAGTGTCATTACTTTTGCAAACCTCCTGATTGTCAGGCACACCCTCCTGAAAGATTTTCACTTTGTCAACCCCACCAGTAGTTTTACAAGCAGTTTTCCTGTTTTTTCTCCTACCTCCTTCCTGCTTCTGAGCAAATGGTGTCACCATAGATGGTGACAAATCTGCATCCTTTCTAAATAAATATTCCTTTTTCACTTCATTACCTGTAACATCTGCAACATAATTAAAATCACCAGTCGCTTCGTCTGCATCCTCCACAGTGTCTTAAAAAAATTATAATCTGCAGTTCCTCTATGTATGACACAAAAATCGTTGGGTACACGCTAAACATTTATAAAGCTTTTGTTTTATAAAAATGATTGAAAAAGTGTATAAAATTGGTAGTATTGCATACAAATCTAATGACAGTGGAATAATTAGAGAGGGTGATAAAATGATTAACCAAGTATAATAAGATGACAAATTGCACCAAAAATTATATGCATAGAAAAAATAGTGATAAACAGAGAAAAATGGCAAAATGAAATTAACTGAGTATTCTGTCTGGGTTCTTAATATTCTTTGAATTCATTCCACTCATTTCTGCACCTATAACATATTCTTATCACAAATGCAGTGGAAGTGATTCAGATATATACCATCTATTAATATTATCTGTTGGTTGAGTATGACATAGAGAATAGTTTGATCAGCAGCAACTTTTGCTACACATTCTAAAAAATCCTATAAAAATGGGAAAGATAAAATTAAAAATTGTCAGAAAATATGATGGATAAAAGAGTTAATTTAATTGAGTAATGAATAGCGTGTACAGTAGCAGGGAAAAACCATGTCCAAAACAAAGAGTGATCTTATCTTGCTAGATGAACATAAATGTGAATTGTTTATCATAGTTTCAAAGTGGTGCTGTACTAATGGTCTTCTTGGCCTCATGTGAGTATTCATCAGTGAGATTTGCTTCTCTTTTAACTGAAATGAAATTTTACCAAACGAAAGCGCTGGCAGGTTGATAGACACACAAACAAACACAAACATACACACAAAATTCAAGCTTTCGCAACCAACAGTTGCTTCACCAGGAAAGAGGGAAGGAGAGGGAAAGACGAAAGGATGTGGGTTTTAAGGGAGAGGGTAAGGAGTCATTCCAATCCCGGGAGCGGAAAGACTTACCTTAGGGGGGGAAAAGGACAGGTATATACAAGCAGTCTGCTTGTGTCTGTGTATGTGCGGATGGATATGTGTGTGTGTGCGCGAGTGTATACCTGTTCTTTTCTCCCCCTAAGGTAAGTCTTTCCACTCCCGGGATTGGAATGACTCCTTACCCTCTCCCTTAAAACCCACATCCTTTCGTCTTTCCCTCTCCTTCCCTCTTTCAAGCAGTCTGCTCGTGTTTGTGTATGTGCGGACGGATATGTGTGTGTGTGTGTGTGTGTGTGTGTGTGTGTGTGTGTGTGTGTGTGTGTGTGCGAGTGTACACCTGTCCTTTTTTCCCCCTAAGGTAAGTCTTTCCGCTCCCGGGATTGGAATGACTCCTTACCCTCTCCCTTAAAACCCACATCCTTTCGTCTTTCCCTCTCCTTCCCTCTTTCCTGATGAAGCAACTGTTGGTTGCGAAAGCTTGAATTTTGTGTGTATGTTCGTGTTTGTTTGTGTGTCTATCAACCTGCCAGCGCTTTTGTTTGGTAAGTCACATCATCTTTGTTTTTAGATATATTTTTTCCCACGTGGAATGTTTCCCTCTATTATATTCATATCATTGAAATGAAATTTTTATATACATAATTTTTAAAGAAATTTGCTTACATTCACAGATTTTGTCCTGGATTGTGCAAATTGCTGAAGCATTCCTGCAAGGTCACCAGGACATGGGCAGCGTTCTGGCAATGGCACAAGACTTCCTCCAGTTGCATCAGCAGCTATTAGGGGATGTACAGGTCAGCAGTTTTATCTTTTAAGTAACTAAGCTGTGAAAATAAATGTAATCAGGTGCCATGATTTTTAGTTTTCAGTGAAAATAAAAATATTTATAACATATTGTTTCATTTTAGCTGAAATATTTAGCTAAAGATTTTGACACAGCAGAACATTTGCAGTATATAGATTTATGATATACAAGCAAAACATAATAGTTTCTAGTCAGCCTATCATGATGAATTCAAGTGACTGTGCATCTAAGACACAGATATCTGGATATATTATTTGAAAATGTTAAGGTACAAAAGACATGAATACATATTTGCGAAATTAACTTATCTAATCTCTATATGTTCTTTGCAACAGGAGAAAGGTAATGAAATCAACAATCTGCTGCTAACACTCCCACCTATTCTGGAGGTTGCAACAGATGAAGAACGTGCCAAGATTGATGAAAAAGTGGAAGCATTACATAATCTGTGGCTGAATCTGAAGAATGTTGTTGAAGCACGTATATATCTAGCACAGATATATGTCAAGTTCCATACAGTTGCTGTTGATCTTGCTAATGAATTTGATGCTCTTGATGATGAACTCAAGAAAAGTTCAGAAAAAATATCAGATGAAACAATCAGAAATGTAGAACAAAAGTGGCTCTACATTCAGCAGTTATATACGCAACTCCAAAGTATAGGCAATAGTGTGAAGGATGAATGTTCAAAGGTGAGTAAAGTTTCCTGTTCCAAGTATTTAGTTTAAATACTGATTTATAATAATTGAATTTACTAGCATCATGTTAAATCAGCATATTACACCTGCTTACCTAAGGCAGGGTCCAATAGATGTACTCCTCATCCACTAATCACAAAAGATTGAAGTATTTTGACAATAATAGCCAGTAATTTAAATCAGGAAGTATAGAGTAAGATAACTGGCCAATTTTCTAAGAAGTGTGTTCTCTAATTTTCAGTGTGACACATATTGTTTGCTAATACCCACAATGGCCCACAAAAACAAGCCCTGATAAAGAATGATGATATACCTTTAATTTTAGTGTTATAATATTTCGCAAATACAGGGTGTTTCAGCAGAGCGGTTACAAATTTTCAGGAGAGGTAGAGTACAACTAGGCAGTGGAAATTCACATAGTGATGCATGTTCAGAAATGCTTTCCTGGAATGGTAGCGATGAAAAAAAAAACACAAGAAAGGAAGGACATGAACAGAATGAGGAAAGATGTTTATTATGCTTGGTACAGCAGAAACCAAGAAATAATAAGGAAAGCAGACAACAATTGTCATCAGAGGAGGTGTTCGACATTACAGTCCCGGACCATGATGCAGACCTTACATCTGCGGCACAGTGGCCAGCGAGATCAGCAGACCTCACTTGCCTTGACCAGTTCCTCTGTCTACAGGATACAGTTGTACTAATCCCCCATTAACAGTGCTGAGAAACTTGTTACACACATTGTGGCAGCTGCTGGGGAATTCTGGGACATGCCAGGTATTTCCACGGATGTGAGGCCTGCACCAGTGTCCTTCTTTGATGACAGTAGTTGTCTGTTTTTGTTCTTATTTATTGGTTTCTGCTGTACTGAGCATAATAAACATTTTCTAACACTGTTTGTATCCTTCATTTTTACTGAGTGAGGTGACGCAGTGGCTAGCACACTGGACTCGCATTCGGGAGGACGATGGTTCAATCCCGAGTCCTTCCATCCTGATTTAGGTTTTCTGTGCTTTCCCTAAATTGCTCAAGGCAAATGCTGGGATAGTTCCTTCGAAAGGGGACGGCCGACTTCCTTCCCCATCCTTCCCTAATCCGTTGAGACCGATGACCTCGCTGTCTGGTCTCCTCCCCCTAACAACCCAACCTAACCTTGATTTTTTATATGTTGTTTCATCACTGCTGTGCCAGGAAAACGTTTTCAACCATGAATTGCTATATGATTTTCCATCATCTAGGTGTATTCTGTCTCTCCTGAAATTTTCTATCCACTTGCTGAAGCACCCTGTATATCACAGAAAATATCCATGTTAGTAAACTTCGGTATCTTCTCTACACCATACAAAGTTACAAATCTTCTGCAGCTTGTCAGCAGCAAACTTCTGGTCCCTAGTTGCATTTTCCATTATTCAGACAGTCTGGGCAGTATGGTGAATGTTTAGAGAGACCAAATTTCAGATTAGATATTTTATTCATTGTGTGCGCATCAAACGGTATACGTTGTGATGAAGCTGCAGTACTTCTTGTGAGAAAGCTTCCTAACATGTTGGTCACATTGAAAGGGCTCAACAATGTTAACAACTCACTGTAATTATTAGTGACAGTATGGCCTTTTCTTGAAATTGTGTCAAACTACTCCTGACATCCCAATATATCAGCAGTAGTACCTTACAAATGTTTGATTGTGAGTTAAATGAGTGCTTCCACTCTACTGCTTACCCTGTGCTTACTTCTTTGTAGTAATGCACCTAGGACATGTTACATTTTAACCAAGAAAAGAATTTTTGTTGCATGGATATTGTCTCCAATTGCTCATGAAACATTGTGTAGTGTGCATCTAGTGAATGTAGCACAGTCTCGTTGAAATGCATCATTTACACACTCTCCTGAAGGCAAGCTTATCATGAATGATTTAGTGTATGGATTTGGGTAAATTATTAAATTCCATTGCAATTTCATTTATGATGACATGCCCATTAGCATGAATACTTGTCTCTGTGTCATAGTTCGCATGTCTACTGGTCTTCCATTCACCGGTTTGTTACTGACACTGTGTCATCTATTTTTAACCTTTCCGCCCTATCATACACTCGCCCTTTAATTAAACCAGTGTATCTATGACAAAACTTCTTTCCTCTGTAGATTTCAGATGGTTGCATTCCTTTTGACAACAAAAAAACTAACCACAGTTCTTTGTTCTTGTATGTTCTTGTTTGTTCTATGTTGTGTCATCAACAGTGATAATGACATATTAGACAGACTGCACAGGTGCATAAATCCCAGTTAGCACACCACATTGTTGGTATATTGTTAAGGAAACATTTTTGCTCATGTAACACAACATTTCATTGTGCATAAATCTTGTTGAAAGTTAATAATAGAATTCCTCTAATGTAATAACTCATGTTCATACACAATCGTTGTTTCCAACTCTCTGCCAATTGTGTCCAGTGATCTATTCATTTAGTTGTGCCAACTGCATACAAGTGCATGGTATAATAAATTAGTAGTTCGACTTAGTTACAAACTATGAATGTGTTATTATTCCATAACAAGTTTTTGAATATAATTACAAATGATATGGGAAGGATGGATTGCTACACACTACATAGAGGTGGCATGGAGCCACAGACAGGCACAATGAAAAGGATTATTAAAATATTAAGCTTTTGAAGAAACTCCTCTTTCGGAAAGAGAAAACATGCTCACATTAATACAAGCACAACTCACACACACACATGGCCACTGTGTCTGGGTGCTGGGGCTCCAAGGTGGTATATAAAAATCTATCCTTTCAGTGTCATTGTTATTCCATCCTAGATTTTCCATTGTTTTGTGATACAAAGGAAACATTCCGTTCCATAATGTTTATCGTATGTTATGGAGGACATGTAACTAAACTGTAGAATTGTAAAGTGTGTTTGTTGTATCCATCAAGAATACTAATTTGTAACAGTACTAACAGTTTTCTGAGGTGATGGTTTTTAAGTTGTTCATTGCCTTATTTCATTATTTGACATTTTTCCATGGTTCTTATAGTATATAAAATTGTAACAGTTGTATGGAGTATGAAAGAGGAGAAATTATAAGAAATTAATATGCAGAGTTAAAGTATGTGGTTTTTGGACCAAAAGGAATACTACATGTAATGCAGAGTGATAAACTGGGATCCAAAATAGCATTTTCCTAAATGATACTGATATCCATACTTTACCTATATGCTTACCAAAGGTTGAGTTTTTGCAGTGGAGGATTGGCTCAGTTTCAGTATCTTCTTCGGTTACAGATTGGAGACCCGTATCTAGACACAAAACGTGCAGCACTATGTGTGGACACATTGCTGGAGCACTTTGGCGGCCGTCAGCTGACACTGACGCAGAGCTGGCAGACGTGGCAGAGCAGTGTGACAGTAGAACGTGAGACACAGATTCTGTGGGAGAGGAGTGTTGTTGACTGTTCAAAGGTAAGTTATGGGTACTGAAAATTGGAAGTGATAGAACTTTTATTATCCTGAGTACAGCCATTTTATTAGCAGCAGAGCAGATTCAGTTTTTAATGTTTATTTTCTTCTGATTTCACTAATATGGTGGCACACAAAATTCTAGTGTCCTTCATAAAAGTTTTGATGTGCATTATTCCTCTCTTAATTTATTTAACCAACTAGAAAGTTATTGTTAAATGTTAATATGATATTACAATTACAAATTTGCATGAAGCATTTATTTATTAACTCTGCTGTTAATGACCATACACTACTAAGCATATAATTCCAGAAGTTAAACAATTTTGTGCAGGAAGTTTCTTATTAATAAAAGTTTACATAAAATAATTTGGTGATGTGTGCACCTGGGTAACAATGTATGTTGGTATGAAAAGTACATTCATAGTTATGTTCTGCACAATGAACTGATTGCAGTTTTAAAGAAAACTAAGTTATGCACAATTGTTAGGTTTTTCTACTTGAAATCTTTATTCTATAGTATATTATTTGACTACATATAAACAGATTTAATGTTTTTATTGTTATTTTTACAGACTTATGATTGGGCATCCAAACTAGATGGCCACTTATACCCTGTCATGACAAGTGAAAGCTCATCATCAAAAGTGATAGTACGAGAATTAGAAGACAAACTGCAAACAGTGCTGCCTGAACTAAAAAAAGCACAAACTGAAATTGAACTAAGGGTGAAGACAGCTGAAAATCTTGTCTTAAAAGGTACTGAGGTTATACAATCCATTAGTACTAATTTTTATGCTTTATCTGTACAGTAAGATACTCCCAAAATCATACGGACTTAAGTGAGTGCTTCACTAAAATTATACTGCAAATTATGATCATTATTTTAATGATAATTTTTATGACTAAAGCTGTCTAGATTGTTTAACATATTTCATTATGTATAATGGCATTTAGGTTACTGCCATCATCAGATCAGAACAGTATAGTACAGAAGGTAACTGAAAGAAATTTGCAACCAGACAAACAAAAGACAATAATTAAACTGTAGTCACCATGATTTGTGATGATTTCCTGGACATTTCAAAAGGCAGGATGTAGTTCTTAATTGGGTGTGAGATCTCCATGAATGGCAATACGTGCTCTGCAATGTTCTCCCTTGCTGGCTACCAGATTAGTAAGGACTTCTTGTGAAAGGGCATCCCATTCATCCACCAGTGTGCTTGACAGGTGTTGGATGGTCATTGATGGGTGTGGATGTGCTCACAAACTTCTTTCCAACACCCCACACGTGCTCGATGGGATTTGAGTCAGGCAAATGGGCAGGTCAGTCCATTCACCAAATATCCTGTCATTCCAAGAGCTCCTCCACCTGCTCAGTTCGATGGGCTCACACATTATCATCTGTAAAAATTAACTTAGTGCTGGATGCTCACTTGAAAAGATGCACATGGGGAAGAAGTAGTTTCACAATAACATTAACTGGGGAGTGTTCTGTGTTCAAAGATTTTGAGTTTAGTACACCCATACCACATTATGCCTCCCAACACCAAAACATCTGGACGACCAAAAGGATCATATTCAACACATTCCTGGGTGCATTGCATGTTCACACTTCTTGCCATATGAGGTAACATAATACACCAGGAACAATGTTCAATATGATCCTTTTGTTGGGCCAGACGTTTGGTGTGGGAAGGTGCATGGGCATATTGACCTCCAAATCTTTGAACACTGTACACACACACTGGTCAATGTTATTGTGACACTGTATATCTCCCCATTGTTCATCTGTCAGGATTGCATTTGGCTCTGACTTCCTTTTTATGGATGACAGTACATGACCTCATCTAACTGCGCAGGTGGAGGAGTTAATGGAGTGAGAGAATATTCTATGAAAGGACTAGGGTGACCATTCCTGTGACATAAAACCCATCAAGCACTTGTCGGATTTGTAGGGAAAACATATAAGTGCATCAATGGCCATCCAGCAGTTGTCAACCACATTGGTGGAGGAATGGGATGCCCTATCACAAGAAGTCCATACCAACCTTGTAACGAAGATATGAATATGTTGAAGAGCATGCATAGCCATTTGTGGTGATCTCACATCCTATCAAGAACTGTGTCCTGCCTTTTGTAATGTCCAGGGAGTCATCACAAATCGTGGTGACTAACCTATTTTATTAAGCAGGTAGCTGTTATCATTATGTAGTTATTTTACTTTGTTATTGTTGCATGTACACATCATAATGTGAGGTATGGGTGACAGAGAGGACCAAAAATGCTAGGCAATCAAAACCAAATGCTGTGGATGATCGTAACAAAAATCATGGGAAAGAAGAATAAAAGTAAAGTTTGTGCAGAACAAAAGAAAAAAACACTAGAAAACAGGAGGGAAAACAATAGAATATGGATGAGTGAACCATGAATTTACTTTCAAAACCTTTTCTTAAGAATTTACAATATTTACTAGCGTTTCATCAAGAAAATTAACACATTTAATCACACTATGTGAGCGTGGAAGTAGTTGTCAATGGGTAACTGATGACACAAAATAATTTTTTTTCAATAAATGGAAATTTTATTCCTAAAAGACCCTCCCCCCTTTTTTTTTCAACAGATATCAAGTTACAATTTATTCAGAGACAGAAATAACTTTTTTTTTTAGTATGAGCTTTCGGGCTGAGAACCTTGCTGCTCCCTTTTAACACGGCCGTAGTCACGACTGATCACAACAACCTCTGAAAGACTACACTGGTGCAAATCTGCAACACACCAGATTACTTTAAACTAAAAATTTTAACAACTCACACAAACACGTAAACGATGCACCCTGTAAGAGAGATGGAAATGGTACAAAACACTCACATTAAAAATTATGTGCCACCGAAAGTGCAACTTGTTTTTAAAAGTATGGTGGAAGGGTGGCAACTTTATATACTAAAAAGACCATTTAAATAAAATCCATGAAATGCAGAATTACATAAAATGTACCAACATGCTCTACATTACACATATACCCCCTCGCAAGATGATAGGCAAGATAAAAAGATATTTCAGGAATTCGGCCTTTACACCTTAAGCAATAAACTCGTTAGCACCGAATCCGACAAACATGACGGAGGCAGCTATTAATGTATGGCAGATTGACAGGGGGATCACTGAACAACCCGAACCGCAGATTGCTGTAACCCGCCCCAACTCCACAAGGGAAAACGGACCACCCAATTCATAAATAACTACCTTCCTGCAGGTGGGCAAACGGAGAAGAACGGTGGGACGACCCAAAAACAAAGCAGCTGGTGACCTCACCAAGAAAACAAGTAGAATTTAACAAGTAAATGAAACAACATATCTCCAATCACTTAACTTCTAATAAACTGCGATTTCTGGCGAAGACCTGGCGCAGCACCACCAGAAACAGAAGGCGACTGCTGTACATTACGCACTGCGGTGCGCTCTTCAAAACAGCAAATTTTACCACGGCTCAAAGAGTAAAACTGTAGCACAGGAATGTGTGGGTTACACAGTAACGTAGTTTGAGGTGAAATGGCATAGTAGTGGACAATACTGGAACCTGTGGTAGCACATTGGTCCTTGATGACGCACATCAAACTATTGTATGACCCTGATGTCAATGAGATGCTCAACTCTTAATTTCTCCCTGTTCTAAGCCTGTGGTAAAGATTAAAACTTCAACAGAAGAGTTTCAAAGCTGGTTATTGCAAGAAGAATTGAATGCTATAGTTACACACCTATTTCCAGAACTACCACCAGTTCTTAAAATATCATGTCCATCTTTCTCTGTTAATCTATATTTTACATTCCCAGAGTATAACTTTTCCATATTCCCTCAATCAAATTTTCAACCGTAGGCACACCAAAATACACAGTCCAGTCATATTAATGTTTGATGTCAGCGTGAAATAACCACTCACAAACATCAGGTGGCAGCACTGGTTGTGGAGGGTATAAAATCGTGTTGAGGGGGACACGGAATACAGTGCAGGATAATTCCACGTCAAATCACCCAGGTCATGTCACTCACCATCTCAGATTTTCATGAAACTTTGTGTATTTGCTTGTACCTATAACACAAGTACTTCCGGAAATTCTTTTCGGTCTAGCACTAAAACTCTTTTTACTCTAAATTGACAATATAGCAATGTTCTGATGATTGGCCTCTGCAAGAATGCCCATGCAAAGTGGTACTTATCTACTGAAATTCTCTTAACCCAAGTGTGTATCAAGTTTTTGATTTGGAATTTTTTGAGAAGTTAAGAGAGGCATATAGTTAACAAGAATGCATTTATTTTAGCAGTAAAGTTACAAAGAAAATTACAAGAAAAAATGGTTAATGAATGTCACTTTCCAGTTTCCGGAAAAATTACAAGGACGCTGATAAACACTTGTATCACATTTCTCCAACTTGCTGGGAAGCTAGTTTTGGTCTTAAAAAATTCCTAATGTTGTAAGCTTTCTAATAACATAAAAATATTAATGGGTTTTCTTTGACTGGACACACAAATAAATCAGAAATAAAAGAGTTTTTTATTGTGATGAAAAAGGAATCATTCCAGGTAAGTCCAACCAGTTCTGACAGCTACTGCCTCAGATGCAGGGGTCTCAAATTAGCATAGTTAAATATCAATTATGAAGCATAAAATGTGATTCATGTGAAAGGATCACCTATCAGCACTCAGTGGATGTCCAGTGTTGGCATGCAAATTCCAGCCTTCATCGCCAATGAACAGCAGTCATTACGAGTACATGAACCTGATTCCTGCTACAAAGATTCATATGCAGCATCTCTTGCTGATCGGTAGTTGCGGAGACTCTGTTGATAGCCCCTTGCCTTACCTGGATTGTCAGTCGCTCAACAGTTGCACTTCTGTTCACATGTACATATCTTTACAGATGTCATTCATCTCTGACATCTACAGCCCATGAAGCATCACAATTGCCTTGATGCTGGTTTTGGATAGTGCCATTTTGCCATGCTGAGTAATCTTTAACCACAGTGGCACACAAACAGTTTACAAACTTAGACATTTTGGAAGTGCTTCTTGGTGTGGCCTGAAAGTCAGATGAAACTTTGTATATTAGCTTTTAACTATAACATAAGAATTTCTAGATTTTCTTTATCTCAAACCAGAATTTTTTTTGTATTGAATAAACTATATAGTTACAAAGAAAATTGTAAAAAAATATTAATGTAGGTCACTTTCAGATTTCTAGAAAAATTAGAAGAATATTTAAAAACACTTATTTGGCATTCGCCCAACCTGCTGGGAATCTAGTTTTGGTCTGAAATAATTCTCCAGATTGTAGACTTTCTAAGAAGATAAAAATATTAATGGTTTTTTCTGGGAATGGGCACACAAATAAACTGGAAATCTAAAAACTTTATTATGATGAAAAACTGGTCACTCCTAGTAAGTTCATACGGGCCTGACATCCACTGCGTCAGATTTTCATAATTGTTTTTCTCTTGTTACTGTTGCCATGGTAACAACTAGTGTAAAATTTCTTTCATGTATTTAATGTATTTATGTATTGTCTCTGACACCTTGTGGTGTACAGTATACAAAGTTATAGTACATTGTTTACAATAACTGTGTGACGATCGTTTCATTTTGTATAAGACATAATACAAACAGTATTAATGTTAAAATTTTCAAGTGCCTAAGCTTATATGTATGAGGGCATAAGAAACTGCTAAAAAGCTAAACAAACATAGGGGACAGTTAATATGTATGATTGAATTAAAAACTGGCGTAAAGTTAAATACACATAGGAGACAGTTTACATTTTTATGGGGATGCGTAAAACACGAAGTACTGGTGACAGTAATATAAACCATGCATGATGGGAACTAAGAAATAACTATAAGTACAAATCACTGGCTTCATGTGAAGTCACTGCTAAATTCACATTAAAATTAGAGCACACAATATTTTTTTTTTTTCTTTTCGAAATTTAATAATTAATTGCAGATTCTAGATTTTGTAGAAAGTGAGCTACGTTTCTATCTGGTGATCTATAGCTGCAAACAATGACTGTTTGCTGTTGTTTCAGTTCAGTATACAGTATACAATGTTCAAAGTGTTTTTTTCTACATTCAGATGATACGTTTTGTTGATTTCACTGTACTGAATGCCGTATCTTTCATGTATTAGGCAGCCACCACCCCTTTTACTGGATCTGCAGTAGCTAGCACCCATGACATACCTCGGAAAATTAGAAAAATGAGAGCTCGTCAGCTTTTATCCAGTGTTCAGTGAGGCGTGTAATGTCTACAGTCAGAAGGACAGACAATCAATAAATTACAAATTTTAGGAATTTATTCCGTATAGACTGGATGTTTTGATAAAAAAGATATGGAAGGTTTCTTTAGTTTCATAAGGCTTTCACACTTACTCATAAAAAACATTTCCACACTCTGAAGGCCAGCTTAACTTTATTGGTTCTGTATTACTTCAGTCTACACACACACACACACACACACACACACACACACACTCACGGCCAATTTGGAAGGTCATAATGGCATGGCACACCAATGAATATCACATTAGTATGTGAGAATTCGCTGAGACATAACTTCAAAACATGTACATTGTTACTTTCATTTTTGTATATACCATTAGATCCACCAGCAAGTATCGCAGCATCACAATTGGAGAGACACTGTACATCTGAAGAATCAGCCAGATTTTGTAACTGATCTAGACATGCATCGGGTTTGAAAAATCCTGTAGCTTTTGTGTTTACTTTGTTTAACAATCTACTTGCAGTTCCTCAGCCATGACTATCGCCACTACAATTATTTTTCTCTGTTCAGAATCTAGAGAAGCCTTGATATTTTTCAGTGTCAAGTTTTCATCTGTCTGAGAATTGTTGTTCATTTTCTATGGAAGTAGGATTGTTTTCTTGACAAACATCATTTAATATAGTGTTTCTGGTTGTAAAGTTTGTAACAGTACTGCATTTTTGACAATAGTCACAACTTGCTTTTGAGGAATACCATTTTCCAGGTCTGAATATAGATCACAAAGAACTGCACACTTGATTTTTGGAGCATCAATTTCTTTTTGCATCACACTGCTTATTTCATTTTTGTTTTTAACATTTAAGAATTTGCTTTCACAGCTTTCACACTTCACAAGTCCACGAAAAGTCCTCTGTAACAAGTTTTAAGTTTATTTTACTGCAATTTTTGTGAAACTAGTACTTGCAACTGTTACAGTGGGTTTCCTTTCTAACTTTCTTGTTACATATTCTACAATGATAAATACTTTTTACTTCACTATTAGTAGCCGTATTTAAAACTTCTTCTACAAGTGGTGCCATCTTTATCTGAACTTCATTTAGTTCTTGAAGGAAAATATTGTAAAGTTTTCAAAAAGCTTCCCATTTGGATTCCATTACTGTAGGGGACGGTGGAGGAGGAAACAGGACTTTGCTAATTTTCAACAAAGCATCATATTTTCCCAGATACCAGGAAAAGTGTATCTTTCTAGGAAAAATGTTTAATAACTTAATGCAAGCTTTTTTAATTGAAACTCAAATAAGATGTGATTTTTTAAAAAAAAAAAAAAAAAAAAAAGAAAGGTTTTAGAGACATTATATGTTAAAGTATTTGGAACATTGTTCACAAGGTCTTTTAATGCATGTTATGTAGACTCCTAAGCTTTAGTACATATCTCATGTTTTGTTAAAATAATAAAAGTGCAGAGCTAAAAGTTATAATTTAAACTGATATATTTTCATTACTAATATTTACTTTATTTGGGGTATCAAATGAGCATATTTAAATGACAAGTATTCGAGACAGACAAATGTTCAAATTTAAACATGTTCAGCAGTGAAGATTCTTGGAGTCATAAAGTGAAAGATTTAATAGCATCTCTTTTTTGAACCTACTGCAAGAAATTAGATTCTGTTAACTTCATACTGTTTTCATTAAAGTTATACATTCTTCATAATGTACTTGATTCAGGTACACAAACAGAACATAAAATGTTTTCCATAGGCACAAAACAAGAGTCTTCCTTCTCAGGCCAAAAGAAAGACACTGACAGTCCAGATAGGTGGAGAAAAAGTAGATCAGCACCCCCTTCTTTGTCACACACATTCCTGATGAGAGAAAATCAAGGAAGGCTTTGCAGAACAAGTTACTTTTCTAATTTTTAATGAGTCACAGGAAAGTGTTTTGTTATTGTGAAAATTCCTGGTACCATGCATTGTGTGTATCATCAAAAATCTCTTCTCGGGTTTCTTCCTTGGGAAACTACATTGATTTTCTCTAAGAAATGGAAAAAGCATTCGTCAATAGCAGTCTCGCAGAAATTGAAAACGTCAAATGCAGTTGTTACTTGTACATCATCCTCTAGCTGAAGCTTAGCTTTTTCTCAGTACATGTTTTTCAGTTTCTCCCAGTCCATCACACATAGATTTACTGTGGCTAGTAGCAAAAAAGGAGTATTCAGTGTCAATGGAAAAATCATTTTTGTGTTCACACAAGTTTTTAAAGCTTTTTCTATTTTTATATTGAGCAGCTCATCCATCAGTGAAATAATTCAGTTTCTTGACTCATGGGTAGTGTTTGGCCAAACACTTAACCATTTAATTCTGAACAGCATTTACAAATCCTATGTCATGATCAATATCATCAATTGTAAAGCAGTAGTTTGCTATTATCAATTTATTTGCCTCATTTATCACATAAACACGGACAGGGTGGTTCTACGGCTGCTTCTTATCCAGTGGTAACTCTGGATTTCATTTTGAATTATAAAACTGTAGTTTTCAGCAAAGTCTATTACCAGAATTGCTTTTTCTGATGTTAGATTTTCTTTCAAATTTTTCAGGGCCATTGCCTGACACTTCAGATATGAATGAATGTGGTAAAGTGCCTATAATTTTGTTCCAACAAATCAGTGTATTCAGCAACAGTTGCATATTCTTTACCACTTCAGTCTGATGGTTTGTTAATCCACTGGCTGAGCTCAATATCATCATTAGCATCTTTGTAAGCCAATTTTTCTTTCAAAACTTCTAACAATTTGTCATCACTGAGACAATTATCACAGTGATTAAGAATGCAGTCATAGTATTCCAAGTCACATACAAGAAATTTTATAAGTTCTTTATATGTTTCTTCAGTGTGTTCCACATCGAAAAGCAGTTTTAAATTTTGGTGGATACCACACTGAATGAGTGCCTGCAGCACCAGCTAAAATACATCATTTTGGTCTAAGTAAACAAAATTTAGAAAAATCGATTTTATAGTGAACAAAATTTAGAAAAACAAATGTTAATGTTTGGTTACTCCCATTTAAAACAGTAATATAGTTCTCTTAGGTTGCAGAGGGTAAGTCTTTTTCGCATATACAGATTCTTCTGAATGCTATCTTTGTCTTTTACTCCTGGTAACATTCGATTATATTCATCATTTAGGTAAAGACTTCATCAGTGATCATTTTACCTCTTTTTGGTTTAGAAATTGATAAAATACCCATATTTGTTTTCAGTTTCCTTGCCTGTCAAACTACATGCTCACAAACTTCGAATTCTTCCTTTTTTTTCTAATTCTGCCTTTTTTTTCTATTTTTTTCACTAAGACGGAGGAGCTAGTGTCTAAACTTTTATTCTTTCAAACCTCCTTACACTAGCTACTTTTCTGTCATTAACAGTATTATGGCATCAAAATCTTTGGCTTTCTTAACATTTTCATCATCCATTCTATTCTCTCCACTGCTAGAAATTTCAAGGTTGCAATCCAATGCCTGGTACACTTTTTCTTCCAAAACATGCTTCACTTTTTCTAGCTTCCATTTGCCATTTCAGGCCTTCCTGTGATTTTGAATGCAACAAAGTTTCAAGGGAAAGCACTGCAAGGCATTTAAAGTTTTATTTGCATCCTTGATACTTTGACTTTTTAGCACTGACTCATGAAATGTCACCTCTGTGTCACTGGCATCACTTTCATTTCCATCACCGATTTTAGTTTTTTGTTCACAGGTCTTATAACGTGTTGTATGAAGTTTTTTCTCTGGTTTAACTTAGATTCTCCTAGCACACAATGACGTCAAGAATTTTTTAACTCTGTGCCTGTGTATTTTGAAATGATCTCAGCACATATTTTGAGGGATTTCAAAAACCTTTTAGTAATGGTAACTGTGATTTCCACATATAGTTCGTTGTTATTATCTGGAAAGTTTATATTGGGTCATAACACTACCAAATTTTTTGGTTTTAACTCAGCTCTGAAAATTTTTGAAGAGTTTTTACCCAGGTGTAGTTCACCAAAGGACGTGGTGTTGTAAACAATTTTCTGATGTGGCACAAATTCGTATCTTCCATTGTAAGTAACTGAGCACTACATCAGTTAAAAATATACTACCTTACAAATAGAATGATAAATGACCTGTATCACAGAAAGAAAAAGAGCAACTGAGACCAAATGGACTGATTTTGCACGTCAGTGATATTTAGCATTTCAAGTCCGTGACAATTGCAATGGTTTCATTCATACACGGGTTTCAAGCAAGCTACTGCAAACACACAGAACATTGATGTTTAGCTGCATACATAAATACAATATATATTATATTCTTTCAAAAATCACTTAATTAATAAAATAAAATAAATTTTTCACACATAAGATTAATTTGTCTGCTTAAAATAATTGATATTTAAATATCAAAGAATGGAAACTCCAGGTAGGAATATCAACAATGTAGGAAAAGACAGATTGTTACTTACTGTAAAGAAGACACGTCAAGTTGCAGACAGACACAATTAAAAGACACTCACATATATCTTTCGGTACAGTCTTCATCAGCCACAGCCAAAGAGACACACAGACATGCACCATTCTCTCTCTCTCTCTCTCTCTCTCTCTCTCTCTCTCTCTATCTCTCTCTCTCTCTCTCTCTCTCTCTCTCTCTCTCTCTCTCACACACACACACACACACACACACACACACACACATACACACACAAAAGCAAGTACACCTCACACACACACGACCGCCAACTCCAGCATCTCAGGCCAGAATACATCACATGGGATGGAAGCAACAATCTGGAGGGGCTGGGACTGGGGAAGGGCTAGGGGCAGAGGGAGGGGAAGGGATACTAATGTACAAGTGGGGAGAGAGGCAAATGCTGTCTGGTGGAGTATGCAGAGTCTAGAGTGCCAACAGGCGCAGTGTTAGGAGGTTGTGGGGCACGGAGGTGGAGAAAAAAGGAGCAAAAAAGGAGAGGAGCGGGAAAAGATAGGCGGATGCATTGGCAGAGGGCTGCAAATAAATAGGATGTGGATTGAGAATGGGGAGGAGATGATAGGACAGACAGGGTGGAAACTGTTGGGTGGACGGTGTATGGACAGTATCTTACTGTAGGTTGTGGCTGCGATAATTATGGTAGCAGAGAATGTGTTGTAAGGATAACTCTGATCCGTGCATTTCGGAAAAGCTGGTGGTGGAGGGATGGATCCAGATGGCTCGGGTAGTGAAGCAGCCATTGAAATCAAATGTGTTATGGTTAGCTGTATACTGTGCCCTAAGGCTGTCTACTTTGCTCTTGACCACAGTTTGGTGGTGGCCATTCACCCTATTGAACAGCTGGTTGGTAGTCATACTAGTATAAAAAGCTGTGTGATGACTGCTGCAGAGCTGGTAAATGACATGGCTGCTTTCACAATTGGCCCCAGCCTCTGGTCAAATAGGATAAACCTGTGACAGGACCTGAATAGGAAGTGCTGGGTGGGTGGATTGGGCAGCTCTTACACATGTGTCTTTCACAGGGATATGATACCTATGGCAAGGGATTGGGATTGGGAGTGGCATACGGATGGACTAGAAAGTTGTGGGGTTGAGTGGGTGATGGAACACCACTTTAGGAGGGGTGGGAAGGATCTTGAGTAGGATGTGACTCATTTCAGGGAATTATGATAGGTAATCAAAACCCTGGCGATGATGTGGTTCATTTGTTACAGTCCTGGGTAGTATTGGGCGATGAAGGGGACACTCCTTTGTGGATAGTTCTTGGGAATGGTGGGGCGGATTGGGGGTGTGAGGGGAAATGACATGTGAGATCTGTTTGTGGACTAGGTCTGGGGGACAGTGTCTGTGTGTGAAGGCCTTGGTGAGATCCTCAGCATACTGGGGAAATGAGTTTTTGTCACTGCAGATACACCATCCCCAGGTGGACAGGCTGTATGGAAGGGATTTTTGGTGTGAAAGGGATGACAACTGTCAAAATGCAGGTACTGTTGGTTGTTGCTGGGTTTAATGTGCAGATATGCAGATGGAGCCATCAGAGAGGAGGTCATCAACATCTAGGAAGGTGACATGCTAGTTTGAGGAGGACCACATGAAGTGGATGGGAGAAAAGGTATTGAGGTTGTGAAGGAATGAAGATAGGGTATCTTGGCCCTGACTCCAGATCATGAAGATAGCATCAGTGAACCTGAATGAGACTAGGTGTTTGATGTTTTGGTAGGCCATGAAAGTCTCTTCAAGATGCCCCATGAAAAGGTTTTCATAGGAGGGTGCCATGAGGGTGCCCATGGCTGTGTTGCGGATTTGTTTATGTACCTTCTCTTCAAATGAGAAGTAGTTGTGGGTTAGAGTAAAGTTAGTAATGTGTATGAGGATGAGGTAGTGAGTTTGGAGTCTGAAGGATGTTGGGAAAGATAGTGTCAGTAGTGGTAAGAGCATGGGCATGAGGAATGTTGGTGTATGGGAAGATGGTGTCAACAGTGATAAGTAGGGATCCAGGATGTAAAGGGGTGGGGATGGTGGAGAGTCAAAATGGTTTGTGTCTTTGATGTGATAGACTAGATTAGGGGCAATTGATTTGAAGTGTTGGTCGATGAGTGCAGAAATTCTTTCAATGTGGGCACAATAACCAGCCACAAAGTGGCATCCAGGATTGTTGGGTTTGTGGATTTTGGGGAGCATGTAGAAGGTGGGTATGTGGGGTTTCATAAAGGTGAGGAGGGAAATGGATTCAGGGGAGATGTTCTGGGAAGGGCCTAAGGCTTTAAACAGGGACTGGAGTTTGTATTGGACTTCCAGTCTGACAGAGTTTGTAGGTGGAGGATTCAGATAATTGGTGATTCATAACAACTGAGGTGGAACCTTTACCTGCAGGTAGGATGATTAGGTCAGGATTTGTTTTCATGTTGTGTATGGATTTTCTTTCTTCTAGTGAAAGGTTGGTGTTCTGAGGGAGGGATCTGGTGAAGGATGGTGAGGCTAAGCTGGAGGTAAGGAATTCCTGGAAGGTGAGCAGCAGGTGGGTAGGTGGGATTTGGGAGGATCATGGTTGGATGGTGGTATGAACTGGACGAGGCAGGGTTCATTGTTGGAATTAGGGTGGTCTTGGTTGGAGAGATTGGCAGGAAAGAAGTGCTTCCATTGCAGGGGTCAGGAGAAGGAGAGTAGGTCTTAGACAAGTCCAGCATTATTAAATTTGGTGTAGGGCTAAAGGTGAGGCCTTTGTATAGGACAGAAACTTTTGTGAAGCTGAGGGTATTGGTGGAAAGGTTAACAACAGTGAAACAGGTATGTTTTGGCATTGGATTTGGATTTAGTGGAGGGCAGGCAGGGAGTTTTGGGGGATGTGGCAAGCTCAAAAGATCAGCTAGGCAGGATTTAGCTGTTATGAGGGGTGGATGAGGAGGAACATTGTGAGTACACTAGGGCTTGGATATTGGTGCTCTGAGGTGGCAGTAGGATATCAACAGGTTGGATAACTTATGGAGATGGTGTCTGGATTGCTCCTCCAAGTACTGGAGAGCAAGGGACTTAATTTCAGAGATGTTATGTGTGGAGTATGGATTACAGAGTAGTAGTGTCTTGTGGAGGGAGCAGAGGTGGTTCTGGGATGAGTGTGCCATGGAGATGTGTTTTTACAGTACCACATTTGTGAGAGCCAGGGATTGGCAGAATATGAAAGGGTAGAGGTAATTGTGAAAGGTGGGGTAGGATCCAGAGAAAGGAATCTTTAGTTAGGCTGTTTGGGGGGGGGGGGGGGGGGGGTGATTCCATGGTTTGGCAGCATTTGAGAAACGAGATGTGTGACTAGGTTTTAGACAAGGAAAGGGATACTTTTGTGAACTGATGAAGAAAGATGGAGCAAGAGTCCGTTTTGGCAGGAATGATGTAAAGAAAATGGGAATGATGCAGAAATGGGCAATATGGGTGTTGATGGTTGTGAGAGGAGATGTATAAGTGAAAAGACATGTAAAGATGCATAAAAATACACAAAAGACACTCAGAAACATGCATAGATATGCAAAAATATGCACAGATACACAAAAATACACACAAATACGTGAAAATAGGCAAAATATGTGAACCATGTGGAACCGCTCCCGAAATTATTCTGGCCTCCACCTACAGTAACATAGTGTCCCTACACCCTCCACCCCAGCAAGATCCACTCCTTCTTTCCTGTCATCTCCTCCCCATTATCATCTTCCACCCTGTTTATTTGTGGGCCTCTGCCAATGCATCTGCCCGTCTTTCCCCATTCCTCTCCTTTTTTGCTCCTTTTTGCCCCACCTCTCTGCCCCACTATCTCCCGACACAGTGCCTGTTGGTAGTCTTGTCCCTGCACACTCAACCAGACAGCATTTTTCTCCCTCCCTACCCATACGCTACTGTCCCTTCCCTGCCACCTCCAGATTGCTGCTTGCATCCCATGTGATGTGTTCTGGTCTGAGATGCTAGAGTTGGCTGTCGTGTGTTCGTGAGGTGTGCTCGCTTGTGTGTGTGTGTGTGTGTGTGTGTGTGTGTGTGTGTGTGTGTGTTTTATTGACGAAGGCTATAGGCTGTAGACAAAAGCTATAAGTGAGTGTCTTTTAATTGTGCCTGTCTGCAACTTGATGTGTCTTCTATGTGCTAAGTAGCAATCTGTCTTTCTCTACATTGTAGATATTACTACCTGGAGTTCGCATTGTTTGATATTTAAATATCAATTATTTTAGGCAGACAAATTAATCTTACATGTGAAAAATGTATTTTATTTTATTAATTAAATGATTTTTGAAAGAGTATAATATCACTTTTATCTGCATGCTTGCAGTAGCTTACTTGAAATCTGTGTATGAATGAAGCCACTGCAGTAGTCATGAGCATGTATTGTTGAACATCACTGACATGCAACAATCAGTCTGTTTGGTCTCAGTTGCTCTTTGTCTTTCTGTGAGAGGGGTCATATTTTCTTTGTGATGCAGCCATTTATCATTCTGTTTGTAATGTGGTATGTTTTAACTGATGTAGTGCTCAATGACTTACAACATAAGATATGAATTCATGGAGTGTTGGAAAATTACTTACTGCACCATGCCATTTGGTGACCTACATCTCCAAGCTCTTCAAAAATTTTCAGAGCTGAGTTAAAACAAACAGATTTGGTAGTGTTACGGTCCAACACAAATTTTGCAGATGATCAAGAAAGAACTATATGTGGAAATCACAGTTACTATTACTTAAAGGTTTTTGAAAGCCTCAAAATCAAAGGCTTCATATACATCTGAGTTATGAGTATTTCTTTAGATAAGTACCACTTTGCATGGACATTCTCCCAGAGTGAAATTATCAGAACATCACCATATCAAAATGTTAATATCTAAAAAAATTATCTGTGACCAAAAAGAATTTTCAGAAGTACTTATGTTATAGGTAAAGGATAACATATAAAGTTTCATGAAAATGTGAGATCGAGGGTTACAAATCCTAGAATTATTGGGTGATTTGACATGGAATGGCCCTGCAGTTGTCATAATGTAGAAATGGAGGGATTTATCTGATGCCCAGTAACTCAGGATTAGTGACTTTCAGGACAAGCCTGTAAGCATTTCCGAAATGGCTAAGTTTGTAAACTGGTTGTGTGCCTCTGTGGTTAAAGTATACTCGGCATGGCCAAATGGTATTATCCAAAACCGGCATCAAGGCAACTGGGATGCTTCATGGGCTGTAGATGTCAGGGGTGAATGATGTGTGTAAAGATACATACATGTGAATACACGTGCAACTATTGAGTGACTGACCATCCAGGTGAGGCAAGAGGCTACCAACAGAGTCTCCTCAACCACTGTTCATCAATAGTTACTGCATATGGATCTTCGCAGCAAGTGCCAGGTTCATGCACTTGTAATGACTGCCATTCATCAGCGATGAAGGCTGGAATTTGTATGCCAACACCACAACTGGATGTCCACTGAGCGGATACAGGTTTCCATTGCAGATAATCATGTATTATGGTGCATCGGGCAGTTGTCTGTTGACATGAAAGGTGTGAAATATCTTTAAACTCCCTGCCTCATTTGTCAGAAGGATCCTGGCCAGAGGATGGAGAGTTGTGGCTTGGAAAGTTTTCATGATATTCTGGAAGGCACAGTCAGTGGACACAAGTATGCACCTATCCCTGGGGACCATGTCCACCCATATTTGCTGTTTGTTTTTCCTCAGCACAGGACAGTGCAATGTGCCACACAGCTCGCAGTGTATGTGCAATGGGATTAGTATATCATACTCCCCCGGCCATCAAACTCCCTGAATTTAAATCTAATTGAGATTTTGTGGGAGCATTTCTGTGAGGCTGTTCGCATCATGGAGCCTCAAGGAGTCCCTGTCAGTACGCTTCAGAACCTCACCGACTCTCTTCCTGCGTTGTCTCACAGTGGTCCACAGTGCAAACGGTGGCAATTCAGGCTTTTGACAAGTGGTCGCATTAATGTGACTGGACGGTATATTTGGGTCATTGTTCGCTAGCTTTTGATTCCCATTCGTGTGCTACAGTAATTGTTGGTGTTATTGTATTTGTTGTACAGAAATGATTATACTGCTTTTTTGTGAACTGTTGGGCAAGAAACCTCATTAATTCTCTGAGGGACATTAACAATTTCTTAAAATATTATTTCTAATCATATTAATTAAAACACTGTCATCATGTGCAAAAATCAACTGTGATGTATGTTACGTCGAAGGTGATTCACTTGTACAAGGAATAGAAATAGGCTCAACATTCAGCCCTGTGAGTCTACATTCCTAACGTCTCCCAAATCACTAAGATTTTCTCCCTTTCCTGCATCATTTAGATTATGCATCACCACTTTCTGTACTCATGATTCAAACCAGTTATTTGTAACACAATTAAATCCAAAGAATTTAAGTTTTTTTAAAAAAGAAATTTAATGATCTACACAACAATATTCTCGATAGATAAAAAAATACAAACTGGTATCATTTTACTGTTACAGCTTATAATATTTGTATAAATGCACTCTCAGTTCAGCAACCCTTCTGAAACCCAAACTGTGATGCATTAAATAAACTGTTTCTTCTTGAGTGTGATACTACACTGAAATGAGGCATAACAAGTTAATGTGATGGGTGTATGAAGTATGTGACATACTGTCTGTGTAAACACTATTCTTTACTACTGTGTGTAAAAACACTTCTGTGAGAAATGAGATAATATTTGTAAAATTACACTGTTCATTTTTTGATGTGATACAGTTTTATTCTAAATGAACACATATAACTTCTGCAGATGTGGAAACATTATGAGAATATCAGCCTCATTGGCCCTGAAAGTTATGTGATATGCTGCAGAGGGGCAGCTCACCAGGGAACCACCAAACTTCTGCACTGTAACAGCTGAATGAACTTTGATTTTTATGCAGCGTAAGACCACTTTCTGTTTGTTAATTGGTGATCATTAATGAGAAATTATCAGTTTGCATGGAATTCAGCTATTTCTGATTGTCAAAGTGTTATACTCTTCACTGTCCTCCATTTCCCATGTCATTATGTAGATGTAGATTAGGTTTGTGGCTAAAAAAAAGCAAAGAAAAAAAATTTTGCAATTGTATTCATTAGTAAGTGGTAGTAGCATTATTGTCCAGAGAAGTCTTAATTTCCCTGATTCATAGTGGACTGCCAGTTTCCAGCAAGAAGTACAACTCACTAATAATACGCCTCTCCATCCGTATACTGACCAGTGTTATTTTAGGGCCAGTAAAACCTAATAAATGTGGCATTGGTGGCATAGTGATACTGCAACACCCCATTTAATCAGTTTATGCCCTGAGGAGAGCCACTGTAACTCAGCTGAAACAGTACATTTTAGTATTTTAAGTATGTTAAAAGATAACACAGCAGTATACACCCCAGGATGTTTTTAATGAGATTGGCACCCGCTGCAGAAGTTTACACACTTATAACAATGCAATAATATTAGGAAAAGGATAGATTGCTACTCACGGTAAACATGACCCATTCCGTTGCAGACAGGCACAACGAATAGACTGTTACACATTGTAGCTTTTGACCAAAGCCTTCTTCAGCCAACACACACACACACACACACACACACACACACACACACACACAAAATCAAGCACACCTTATGACATTATGGCTACCAATGGCAGCTCCGACCAGAATCTGTCTGTCATTGCCGGTGGCGGAGGTCATGTATGCCTGACATGCGCTTGCTTGTATGTATGTGTATGTGTTTTCTTTGCTGAAGAAGGCTTTGAGTGGAAGCTAGTAACATTCTTTTCATTGTGCGTGTTTGCAACTCAGTGGGTCATTTTTACGGTGAGTAGCAACCTATCCTTTTCCTAATAATGTTAATATTCCAACCTGGAGTTTCTGCTTTTTAATGGTGCAATAAGGCTCACAACTGCAAATACATAAAAGTAATTGTTAGAATAAATATATGGTTTCTATATAGTGTCCCTAGACATTAAAAAGCTTGGTGACATCATGCCAATAATCATGATCAGTGTGTGAATCCTCATCTTGTTATTTTCTGACAGTTGTGGGATATATTATACATGACATGGTCCCAGAGACATGTTATAACACAGAAGTACATTTTTCTTAATTAAACCCAATCTGTCATGCCAGTGTACTGTTTGCCCCTGGCAAATGCTTTGTATACTAATTGATGATTCAACAGTGTTGATGCTAGTCAGTTCTAACCACATGACAAAATAGTAATTCACCCCTTCTTATATCAAACTCTTACTATTTGGAGCACAAATTCTCTCTTGTATTATACTCTTTTTACAAGATGTGCTACCATGTTTTCTATTCAGTTGTGCCCAACCTTTCTAGAATAACTCTGCCCTCTCCAACCCCCCCCCTCCCCCCGCCTCCCTTTTTACTTCTTCAGTTTTGAGAGGAAAAAAAGTATTTTTCTTTCTTGAGTTTTGTTTAATGTTATATACTGTAATCCAATTGAGGCATACATTTCGTTAGTTGTGTAAACTGTTACAGGAGAGTCACATGGCCAGAAAGAAGAAATGACTGCTAAGCTCATAGATCTACATGGGAAACTCCAGGTTATTGCTACAGATTATCAGATATTACTACAAATGCTTATTGCATTCTTCAAGAATATGGCAGAGGTAATCATATTTGAGAAAGTTGCAGTGTTTATTTGTGTTTCTAGCTATACAAATTGCTAACTTTTTCTGTATATTGTCACAGCTGGAGAAGACAATAGAGAACCTGGAATCACAGTATAGACACACACGCCTGCCAAGTTCTGTGTCTGACATCGAGCTCTTGTTGAAAGAACATGAGGCATCTCGGCAAGCTGTCCTTGAACTTTTTAAATTCACACAAAATGAAAAGGAACAAATAGTCATTAGAATCAAGCAACAGGTGGGTAAAAATCCTTGAACATAACATCTATAAACATGTAATTTACTGTCATTGATCTTGTAATCCTATCTTTAGTATTTGGTATCATGCTGAAACGTTACTTTAACCTAAAATTTTATTTTTTAAATGACAGTTTATTCACTTTTAGCTGCTACTGCTTTTATCTCACTTTTGCATTTCCAAGCTTGAAAACTCATTTTAACCTGCTTACTGTTGTCAAACCTTGCCCTCCCCTCCCACCTCCCTCCCTCACACATAAACTTTCCTGTGCTGTTACATCACTGTCTGTTCCTTGATACCTTAGGATGAATGCTATCAATGGATACCTTTTTTAGTCAAGTTGTACCATAAATTTATTTTCTCCCAAATTTCGTTCAGTACCTCTTCACTAGTTATCCAGTCTGCTCATCGAAACTTCTGCATTGTTCTACAGCAACACATTTCAAAAGCCTCTTAGAATGATCATTGTCACCTGCTTGCAGAAGTGATGTGCTCTGGAACATGGTTATTTCTATTACTTTAATAACCTTCTGTACAAGTGCTTATGTATGACATTTAACTTTTCAAAATTTATAACAGATTTTGTTCATTATGTTAGGCATTTGTAATAATTTGTAACTGACAGACCATAAAACTTGTAACAAATCTTTGTTAAAAGATATAGTGTGGTATAATAATTGTCAGTCTCAATTAGGGGTTGTGCTGCTTTTGCAATTCATCATTTCTATTGAAAATGTTCAAAATCTGACTTATTGTTTGTGTTCAAATATTAAATACTTCATTAATATGCACTTTCACCAAATGCATGTTTCCTTTCATTAAATATTTATATTGTCTTTAAATATATTCAACAAGGCGAAAATTTTGTCATTTGTTCCTAATGAGATAGAGGTGTGGTATTTTAAATAACAACAAACAAACAAAGGTTTTAAGTAATTAGAAGAAAGATTAATAGATATTAATGAAATACTAGACTGTTTTTTGATCTGTTTCTAAATCTGAAAAGTTTCAGAATGACTGAACTGCTGACTTGCAAATAAACTTGTACTTATGGTATTTTTTAAAAAAAGGCTAAGAATTATATATTAATTAGGATTCTAATTTATCTGTTTTATTTTATTTGTAATACTATGATGTAATTCCTAGTCTGTCCAAAACCTTTAGAATTGTGTTTGGATAGCTAATAGTTTACCTTAATATATAAATTTTTAATTTTCCTCAGTGCTCAGTCTTGCGAAAACATGTGTGCTAATAATTATACATTTTTGCAGGAACCAGAAACAGCTGCTAAGCATGATATTGACAGTCTGACAAGGCTATTGGAAATAAAACGGATAGCATGGGAATCTGCATGGACAGATCGCAAACTGCAGATTGAGCAGCATCGTCAACTTTGTCAATTTGATAGCGATTTACATCAAATTAATGCAACCTTAAATGATCTCAGCAGACAGTTGGATGCTATAAAGGGACAATATGGAGAATCTCTTGTCAGTGCTAAAGCCACATCACAGGCATTTGTTTATTTTGAAAAAACAATTGAGGTGAGTGAATTTTTTTATTCTACATAAGAAGCAGAATTTTATGACAGAAAGAATTTTATGAGATAAAGAAGAAATTGTCTAAGAAATAAAGAAGAAATTGTCTAAGAGAGTAAATGTTACACAGCTTTCGAAGTTACTTTTTTTTTGAGTTGCATATTATTTAAGCACTGTTAGCAGTAATATCCACAACATTTAATAACATACAGTCGCCGAATAAAACTGAGATTTTGGACTAAAGAAACTATTGCAAGTTTAAAAGAGAAAATAGGTGCAGGAAAAAGCTGTAGGCAGTTGAAAAAGAGGTGGAGAATAAACTGAGAATTTCTTTACTTGCTTTGTATTGTTCAGTGAGGTCCTGCTTATGCAAAATCTTATCAGCACTTCTCTACAGTCACACGTCTCTTCAGTCACACAATTTACAGAATGTTCCTTAAGCCCACTGTTATTCTTCAACCAAATACAGTTTCCTTATGCACATCCTAGCCACATAATGCATTTCCCTGCAAGATACACTACATCATAATAAACTACTGCCATCTACTACAAAGGCTTAGATTAAAATTCATGTCACTGAAACTAGTACTTCTGTATCAAAAAAGACACATAATCTGCCACCTAAATTTTACCACATATGTATGTATTTAGGACCAAGTACTAAAAAATACTTGCCATTTGAATAAAAAAGTATGTAGTTTGTTTCTTATGAACACAAAAATGTGTCTTCAGATTATTGATTTTGATTGGTAATGACCATTGTACCACTCACCACTGACCAAAATCGATAATCTGAATAAAAGAAAAAGAGAATAATAGAAACAAATTCTACACTTTCTGAATCACATTTTTTAGTCACAACTATGTCGCAGTTTGTGAAATACAGTCTACCTGTACAAAATTCGCCATTATCTTGTTGAGCAATAGCACTTCAACATAATGTAGGGACTTAGGTGCTTGTGGTAGCAGCTGTATTGTATAGATACTCATATAGAAAAAGCAATGAATCCATATTTTCCATACAAGAATATGTCCTTTAAAGTTTGTTTTTTATTATCATTTACCATAAATTAATTGCACGACACTCCTTCACCCTACCATAAAAAAAATGTTTTGTCTCCCTTCTATTCATCTACTGTCCTAGTGTGATTAGCCTCTTCTACTCTTGGCAAAACAAAGCATGCCTTTAGGGCATTGGAGGGGCAGTGCAAACTGGACTTACATCCTCTTTCCAAGGCAGGAAGCTGAAGGTACTTTTCAATGAGAGCAGCAAAATGAATGATAAGATAGTCTGATTGGACCACAATATGCTGTGGAGCGTGTATAGACCTGCCCATGGTGTGTTGCTGTTCCACATTTTATGTATGTGTGTACAAGTGAACGGAATATACATTTTGTAAGTGAAATTTATTTTGGATCTCTTTTAGTCTAACGTAAAATGTGGCACATGATAATATAATTTGTATTCGCTACAATACTGAGTGCTCCGTGACCGTTACTGTTTAGGAATGACTATATCACATTAAAAGTATGGATACATACCAATATAATGCGAAAAGAGCTATACAGTACTGACTTTTGTACTACCCGATTTGCTAAGTGCCAATACATTTGCAAAGAAAGGTATGGTCCATAATTAAAAATTGTAGCCGAGTGTTGACCCATCTGCAAATGAAGATGGCACGACTGGATATTCATGGTAACCAATAGTGAGCTTTTAAACTGTAGAGATATCTGAGCAACACAGTTAAAAATATACCTGGTGGAGTGTGCATGTAAGATCATAGATATGAAAGATGTCATCATAATTTGTGGTTTTTTAATCTGATAAAATGGACTTATTTAAGGCTCACTTAATCTGTTTGCATGTGATCCTGAATGTCACACAGCACCCCACAGAAAGTATGCTGATTAAAATAATGTAAATTAATAAATTGTCATCCTTCAATAAATGTGGACAAGAAACGGAATCCAGATGAAGTTGAAAGCTCCTGGGAATCACTGGAACATAAACCATCAAAGGTTCCATTGAAGAACATTAAAATTGTGTTAGGGGACTTCAGTGTGCAGATTGGAAAAGAAAGTAAGTTTAAATAAGGTTTCCTAGACAAGGAAGTAGGATTCCTAAAATAGATACAGGAACTTTGAAAGTGAAGAAACAAGAATTTCACAAATGGCCAAATATATACTCAAAAGACTGGGAGGAGATTAAAACAAAATTAGTCAAACAGCCCTTGAAATAGTTCCACTCAAAATATACAAAGAGCTCAGATGGTGGAAAGAACAGTGTGAAAAAGCATTACCACCTAGAAAACAAGCCTGGCAGAAATTGTATTCCACAAAAAGAAGTGAAGATTTTTCAGCTTTAAACAACAAAGGTCTCAAACATCGAAAAACAGTACTAGGAAGTTCTATAAAATTTTTAAACAATGTCTCCAAATGTACTGACAAACTACCTTATCCCTCAAGAATAAAGACAGAAAACTGGCCCTGAAGAACAACAAAAACTGAGAAATATTAACAAGCTATTTCATTAAGTTGTTACTGTGAGAAACCAAGAGCAAACTTTCCAGAACAAAATCCATAGTACATTCACACAAACTCAGAGCCACCCAGCCTGGATGGAATCCAAAATATCATTAAAGATCTGACGAATGGCAAGACCCCCGAGGAAGATCCAGTAACTGCTGAAATGTGGAAAATTGCAGTCAAATAATCCACAAAAAAGGAGATAAAACTGACCCCAACAACTATAGAGGACTACCCCTCCTTCCAGTGATTTACAAAATTCTTTCAAAAACATTACAAAACAGACCGGAAAGCCAACTGGATAAGCAATTAGGAGAGTATCATCAAGGGTGTAGAAAAGGATGATCCTGTGTGGAACAGATATTAAATCTGAAGTTCAAAGTCAGATATAGACGAATGAGATCTAAAAGCATTTATATAACATTTACTCCAGAAAAGCATATGATTCAATTGACAGGAAACAATTATTCAACACCTTAAAGGAGTTTGGAGCTGACAACAGATCAGTGGCAATAAATAAAAAAAATAAAAAAAAAATAATAAAAAATAAAATAAAAAAACACGAACAAATACAAAATGCAAAATTAAATTTTTAGGCAAAACCTCCTAGGCTTTTGAGATCAAAACTGGCGTAAGGCAGGGAGATGGACTGTCCCCACTGCTGTTCAACTGTGTGCTAGAAAAGATAATCAGGGAATAGAGGAAAAGAACAGAAGAAGAAGCTGTTAGAATACTCACAATTGGGAGAAAAGGGGATAATCTGAGTTCTGATTGTCTGGTTTTGCCGATTATATTGCCATCTTTGCTGAGTCTGTAGTAGATGCAGTCCTACGTATCTCTTTTTAAAAAACAAGGTACATGACATATGTGAAGGAGGCACTGAAATACATGGAAACTGATTGTGGTAGAATAAAAAAAGCAACAAAATTTAAATTTCTAGAAAAACAATAGACAAAGAAGCTAACCTAGCAAGGGCAAGGAAAATGGACATGACTTTTCAACTACCTAAAAACCTGTGTAACAAGAAAGCTGTTTCCCTAAATGCAAAACTTCAGCACTACAGTACTATCGTTAAACCAGAATTCCTGTAGAACAAAAGCAAACTAGTGCTGTTCATTTATCAGAATGTCTTTATGCAACCGAATGCCTTTTGTTAAATACAGCCAAACAGTAAGATGAATTAGAAAAGAAGGAAAGGAAAATGACCAGGAAAATTTTGGAACCATGGTATGAGAATGGGAAATCAAAATTAAGAAGTAATAAAGAAGTTTATGAAAAAAATAGAGTGAATAACAGATATGATGAGGAAGAGAAGAGTTGCATTTTATGAACACCTAAAGAGGCTAGATGAAAACAGGATAACAAAAGAATTTTAACTTCTTTGACAGAAACCACCAACACATCGCTTAAGTGGATAAAAGAAGTTAAAGCAGACTTGAAGGAAATGGATATAATGGAGGAAGAAATAGGAGAAAGATAAAGGTTCAGAGCAAAAGTAAAAGGTTTCAAGGGCTTACAGGAGAAAACAAAGAAAAAGACAGGTGCAGTATGGACAGAAGAAAGAAGGAAAAAACATAGGGGAAAATGAAAAATTACTGGAAAGAAAGGAAAGAGAAAATAAAGAATACTTAAGATATTTTATGTAGTTGTAGTAGGCCATGCTCCTTTTTTGTCATGCTTTGTATGCCTAAGTGTTGGGTCCTGGGAATTTTTTCCTCCCTATTCTTTATGAAATCCCATCTTATCTGACCATTTTCTTTGTTTTGCATTATGAAAAAAACCTGATTATGAAGACTGTAACGCATGTTGTTTCAGTCTACTAGTCCATTGCTGCCTATTATGCAGACATTTTTTCTGTTTTTGGTTAGTTGTAGTTTCATTATTTTCTTGATAGAAATAAGCGAGTAGTTTGTGATTGTGTAAAGCTTTCAGGCACATTAGCTGAAAATGATCTGGTCGGGTCTGCAGCCAGATCATAAAGTCATCTTGACACAATATTTCAGTAGTCCATCTGGCTGAAATATTCAGGCGAGAATGGTGTTTGCTAAACATCACTGGAACTGATTCCTACCATAGGCAGCAGACCTTTTATATGCCATGGAAAAACAACAGTACATGCCAAACGCCACACTGTTGCCCCTAATGCAAAGTGGAGGTACAGCCCCACAGTGGCGAAAGCTGGCAGAAACAGTAAATTGCAACCAAGTCAATGGATCAATACATTCTGCTGGCCAAATCAAAAACTGTTATTTTTTTTAATATAGATTTTTAAGACACAGTCCCAGTAATAATACACAGGAGCAACTTTATGGGTCTGTGATGGGACTTTATGAGACGTTGAGTAACTGGAAAGAGAAGACTCGGGAGATCTGTCTTTGTACAAGGTTTGGACGGGGGGGGGGGGGGGGGCGGTGTTAATTATGGCACGTGAAGGTGTCAGTGAGACCATTGGTATATTTCAAGAGGGGCTGCTCATCACTACAGAAGCGTTGGCCATAGGTGGCTAGGCTGTGTAGAAGGGTCTTTTTGGTATGGAATGGATGGCAGCTATCAGAGTGAAGGTATTGCTGGTGGTTGGTAGGTTCGATGTGAACAGACATACTGATGTAGCCATCTGTGAGGTGGAGGTCAACATCAAGGAAGGTGACTTGTTAGGTTGAGGAGAGCAAGGTGAAATGAATAGGGGAGAAGGCGTTGAGGTTCTGGAAGAATGTGGATAGCGTGTTCTCACCCTCAATCCATATCACAAAGATGTTATCACTGAATCTGAACTAAGTGAGGGTTTTGGGATTCCCAGTGGTTAGAAAGGATTTGTCTAGATGGCCCATAAATTGGTTGGTGTACGGTTTTGCCATGTGGGTGCCCATAGGTGTACCCCGGATTTGTTTGTAGATGATGCCTTCAAAGGAGAAGTAACTGTGGATGAGGGGTGGGGATATACGAGGGTTGTATTTTTTTACAACTAGAAGACATTGTTTATTGTTATTAATTTATACATTGTTGAAAAGATTAGACTTATGTCTATTTTTCAACATAGTCTCAATTTTTATCAACACACTTTTGAAGACAGTGTTCCAGCTTTGGTATTCCTAAGTGGAATAAGTCTCCCACCAACCGATTGAGGAAGCGTGTGACCTCTGATCGGACTTCATCATCATTCTGGAAGCATTTGCCACCTAAGTGTTCCTTTAGCTTGGGGAAGAGGTGATAATCGCTGGGGCCAAGTCTGGGCGGTACAGGTGATGGGGCATAACAGTACACCCAAATTTCTTCAAAAGCTCCTGTGTTTGACGAGCAACATGGGATCAAGCATTGTTGTGAAGAAGCACTACTCCCTCACTCAGTCGTCCTCTCTGGCAATTCTGGATTGCTCGCTGGAGTTTGGTCAATGTTTCACAATATTTGTCTGAGTTTGTCATCCCAGGTTGCATGAAATCAATGAGGAGTATCTCCTTCTGATCCCAAAACACAGTCACCATAACCTTTCCTGCCGACTGCATTTGTTTGAATTCCTTTGGTGGCTGTGAACTGGAGTGACGCCACTGATGAGATTGTTGTTTTGTTTCGGGGGGTGTAATGAAACACCCATGTTTCACCTCCCATGATGATAGAGTCCAACAACTTCTTGTTGCCTTGCAATAACCCAACATTTCTGTTAAAGTTCTTTCAATTGTGCTGTGGGAAGCTTCGGGAATGCGTTCAACAAGTTCACGGACAGTGACCCTCTGATCTTCGAGCGGCTCACTGTTGATCTTCTGGACAATCACATCCGAAACTGGCGGTCTTCCACTCCGTTCTTCATTGTGGACTTCAGTTACACTATCTATTCTATATATCTTACAGTAAGGGATATTACTGTTTCATCAAGGTATTACTTTCAGCTGTTGTCGGTTGTATGTCTTAAACGTCTTTATTTTATGTTCACTGTTTTGCAAGATATTTTCATAAATGACTGATAGAGTGGCACTGGAAACCTTTTTCTGAGTGCCTTTATGCACAACACTTCAATGATGTGGATGTCTTTCATCATTGCAGGTTTTAGAAAAAGCTACGCTTACTTTCTCTTCTTCTTCTTCTTTGGTGTTTCCCCATGGGAGTTAGCCATTTTCGGACTCCACAGGCCTGTCTTGTTCCAGTCATCCAGTCCTAGATGTCAGTCTTCCATTGCTTCCTGCATGTATTTTTGCTGCCTGAGCACTGGCTTTCCTGTCCTGCTTTCTAGCAACTACAAGTACAAAATTTCTCTTGGTCACCTGTGGTTAGGCATTCTTTGTAAATGCCCATACCACTGAAGTGCTCCATTCTCCAAAGTTTTTGCTGAGGGGCACATTATCTCTATTTGCCTCCATACCTTCTCATTTCATATCCTATCTTGCATGCCTCATTCTGTTTTGATCTCAAACATTTAATATTCCAAGTACCAATAGAAATGGTCTTCATGTGTAGCCAAAGTTGTCATCTGTTAATATTCCTGTCTAAGGCCTGTGTGTGGGACTGAATGCAAACATGTCTTTTTCCAGAGAAGGGAGAGCAGGCCCTTTACTCCAATCCTCTTCCAGGAGAACCAGCTCTTCATCTTCCCTTCCCCCTTACATTGACTGTCTTCTGGAACTCTGCAATTATTAAGTGTTTTTATTTTACAGAGAATGCAGTTATTTAAGCACTGAGTGTACTAGTGCTTGTGTAGTATGTCACACATATATGCTTATTTTGAGGGCACACATAATTTCGTTTTGATACAGTAACTAAACAGACGTAGTTGGTTGAGAGAAAAGTGCTATTAGTAATACACACTTATTGGTATAATTATTTATTTTCCTGTTCTCATTACAGCTCCTGGAAGTCCGCATACAGACTTTTGTAAGTACAGCAGAAAATATGCTTTCTACAGAACATGTACCATCACCACATGTAGAGCATGAGCTTAAGCAGCTACAGTCCCGTTGGCAGCAATTCCACAAACAAGTAGCTGAGAGCAGGCGGCTTATTGATCTCAGTATGCAGTATTTCACACTAGTGGAAGAGGTAAAGTAAGAGTATGTCTGTAACTTTTATTGTTTGACCAGCAGCCATGTTGACTTCCTGTATTTCTGTATATATTTTTTGCTGCTAAATCTTTGTTAGTGATTTATATCTTCAGTACATTTCTTGCAAGCTTTTTGATCTAGTTGTATTGTGAAGATTAATATTTTGTGACTTACCAAAAGGTCTCAAGAAGAGTAGAAAAGAATGTACATGTTCACCGCATCACTGTCTCAGTGTTTGCAGATGAATTAATAAATTCTTGAAATAATGAAACTCTCACCTCTGTCTTGCGCGTTCTTTTGAATTTTCACTGTTGCCACAAATTTTACATATTTTATTGTAATGTTTATGTTTTATACATATTTCATTGTAATGTTTATATTTCATTTACTATTTCTTATATTTAAATATGGAAATATGACAGTACATTAGTAACCAGTTCATAGAAAATAAGCTAATGACTGATGACACTGTACAACAATTAGAGGAAATAAGTATTCTTAAAAAAACAGTAATACAGTTTCTAAAATCAATTTAAAGTTCATCAACATCTCTGCCTTATATAAATGTTTAGAGGAGTTGGTGAGTCCATAAATTGCTCAGTACTTCTGATCATTTACATTTATGCCATGCTATCAATATTTTGTAAATTTTGTATTAGTGGTGGTTATGCAATTTTCACAATGATGAGAATGTTTTCTTCTTTATTTAATGTAATGTATATAACTTAAATATTACAACTAGTTCATTAACTCTATTTTTAATTGTGTGTGTGTGTGTGTGTGTGTGTGTGTGTGTGAGAGAGAGAGAGAGAGAGAGAGAGAGAGAGAGAGAGAGAGAGAGAGAATGATGTATTTTTGTATTTGTTAACTGAGATACTAGTTTGAGCTTGTTGATGATATATGAGGTGTGATCAAAAAGTAATAGGAATTCTTTATTTCACAGGCTTTATACATCCAATTATATATCATTGGTACACATGTTTCTGGTGTATGTTTGCATTTTCAGCTGTTTTGAATACTTATTTTATTGTTGACAGTCAAAAGGTTACATGCCTTTTCGAGTGCCCAGTGAATTTTTGGTTTTGAAAAAGATGAATAAAAGAATTTGCATTAAATTTTGCTTGAAAACTGGAATAAAGTGCAGAACCTCATTCAAAATGTTGAGTGTGGCTTTTGGTGAATCTACTGTGAGTAAGACAAGAATTTATGAGTGGTTTAAATGTTTCAAAGAGGGTCGAGAAGACATTGAAGGTGATGACTGTCCCTAATGACATAACACATCAATTATTGGCAATAATATGGGAGAAGTAAAGAAAATGGTTCTGGAAAATTACTGAATCACCATCAGGCAGGTTGTTGTTGATGTTGGCATATCCTTTGGCTCATGCCAAGCAATTTTTTCAGATGTTTTGGGCATGAAATGTTTAACAGCAAAGTTTGTTCCAAAATTATTGAATTTCAACCAAAAATGATGTCGCATGGACTTTGCTCAAGTATTGCTGAATGAAGTTGACAATGATCAGGTGATGAAACATGGATATGTGGATATGGCATTGAAACCAAGGCCCAATTATTCCATTGAAAACTGCCTGAATACCCAAAACTGAAAAAAAATTGACAAGTTTGATCACATGTGAAGGTTCTTCCGACTGTTTTCTTCGATTACAATGGGATAGTGCATCATGAATTCATGCCTTATGGCTGTACGGTCAGTAAGGAAAACTGCTGGAGGCTATGCCCTGTTTACGTGAAGCAATCTGAAGAAAACAACCGGAATTGTGGCAAAACCACTCATGGAAATTGCATCACGACAATGCTCCCACTCACACCTTAATGGTTGGTTGCGATTTTTTGCAAAAAGCAAAACTGTTATGTTGCTTCAGCCACCATATTTGCTGGACATAGCCCCCTGTGACTTCCTTCCAGTTCCAAGGCTGAAGAGAACCATGAAAGGACATCATTTTGCTACCATTTATGAGATAAAAACAGAATAGCTTAAGGAGCTGAAAAGTGGGCTCCAGAAGTGCTTCCAAGATACGAAAAAGCCCTGCCACACTTGTATTATACCTGAAGCTGATTACTTTGAAAGGGATAATGTTGATGTTGATGAATTAATATAGATTCTTTAAAAAACAAAAATTCCTGTTACTTTTTAATGACACCTCATATGTGGCCAACCTCATGAATGGAAGATTTTATTTTGATGGGGCCGTGTATAATGTTTCAACGTCACTGATGAGCACATAATTTTCGTATATGGTATAGATTCCATATGTTTCACTCTGATTTTCATTAATTTTTTCTTGGCAGGCAGAAGAGTGGTTCCGAGAAGGAAGTAAACTGCTGGTAACAATTGCCAGGAAATCAACATCTGTGAAGAAACCAGACGAGGCCACACAACTGCTTGCAGAAGTAGATACCTTCCTAAAACCTGGAGAACTTAGACAAGATGAGAGGATAAGGAAAATTTCAACGCTTGCTATTGAACTTTATGGTAAGTTTAATTTCAACACTACTAAGGATTGTGCCCATAAGTATTGTGTTTGAATTATCTTATTATGGTATGGCACTAAAAAAGATATATTACTATAAAGGGTGTACAAACTCAACAATGAAATGATAACTAATCCTGAAACTGTGGCGATGACTTTCAACAGATTCTTTAAAAGCATAACTGAAGAATTGGTTAAAAACAAACTGAACAAAGTATCACCAGTACAGCAGAAAATTCACTCGTACACAAAGTCAGTATTCATTACTACAATTTTTAAAGGTAATTTTGTAAAATCCCTGTATTGTGGGATTCACTGTACCCATTTTTACAGAACACTTCATTGAGTTATAGTGTAGTTTGGCTGGGAGGCTTTCTTTGTCACAGATGTGTGTGGGCTGCAGGTGCTAAATGATAAGGTTATCAGCATTTGTCACAGATGACATGTGCCCCCTGTACTGGGTGATTAGAACTGTTTGCCTTTGTGTTGGATGGTGGCATCCATTGCATGTGGATACAGGTCTGTGTAGGTTTTCTTCATATAAATTGCATCCTATAACTCCTCTTGAGAAAAGGAAACTCCCTATCCACAGAAAGGGTAGAAAATTGTTATAAGATGTGCTACATCTACACCACTCCTCTCCATAGGGTAATTGGTTTTACCTACACTCTGCATCCACATCTAAAATCAACCAGTTTAAAATGCATACACTATACTTATAGTGCGTTTAAAATTAATTCCAACTTTTGACGTATGGCTGACAGGAGCGGTATGTGATGCCATTGCCTGGGTAACACCAATGGCGAGCTGGCTTGCCCTACCAGACTGCCAGCGGTTCTGCTGGTAAAGCGGCCCTGTTGCCATGCCATGAATAAACAGTACCACTTGATGTCCTGTATTAGATGCATCAGCATTCGTCTGCTCTCTTTAAAAGTCATATTTTCGGCGTTAAAGTGTTCTGTAGTCGTCATGTATTGTGAACAAGTGTTTTGTCTTGGCATTGCAGTACATCTGGACATGGGATTTGCAATAAAAGTGTCATCGAAGAACACGTTCACCAGCTGGGAAGATAAAGTACTGCTGCAAAACATTCCTTGGGATTCGACAATAGTAACGGACAAAACGCAATACCACTTTGATGTGATGTACAAAGCTCCAACCATGCAGTGGAGGAAAATTGATATTTTGCTCTGGGCACAAAGAAATGTTCCACGAGATAAAGTTGAACCTAGCTTGTATAAGGTGAAGTTATGGAACTTGTATTATTGTACGAGGGCTATCCACAAAGTACATTACGTTTTGGAATTAAAAATAATTAAAGTATTGGAAATTTTTTTATATTATATACAGATGAAAGCCACACTTAAGTACTGCTTTTCTACATAGTTGCCATTTAAATTAAGGCACTTATCGTAGCGATGGACGAGCTTGGAAATTCCTTCGTCGTAAAATTTGGCCGCCTGCGCCTTCAATCACGTAATGAATGTCTTTTGGGACAGAAAAGGTGTGATTTTTGTGGATTTCCTGTAAAGAGGCACTACAATAAACTCTCAAAGGTATTGCCAAACTCTGCACAACCTCAGAAGAGCAATACAAAACAAGCGCAGGGGAAAGTTGGGCTCAGAGATCTTGCTGATTCACGACAACGCCCGGGCCCACACGGCAAATGCCACTCGTGAAGTTCTCGAACCTTTTAAGTGGGAGTTGTTTCCCCATCCGCCATACAGTCCCGACCTGGCACCGAGCGATTTCCACTTATTCCCAGCAATGAAGAAGTGGTTGGCTATGCAGCGTTTTGATGACGACGCACAGCTTCAAGAAGAGGTAACCACGTGCTTGAAGGCGCAGGCGGCCGAATTTTACGATGAAGGAATTTCCAAGCTCGTCCATCGCTACGATAAGTGCCTTAATTTAAATGGCAACTATGTAGAAAAGTAGTATTTAAGCGTGGCTTTCATCTGTATATAATAAAATTTTTTTCCAATACTTCATTTATTTTCAATTCCAAAACGTAATGTACTTTGTGGATAGCCCTCGTATAAGACTAAATTTCACACTACCAGGTCTATGAACAGACTAACGGTAAAGAGCATTGTTTAATCACGCTTCGTCTGTATCATGCTCATTAAAATCCGACAGAGAATATATTGGCCTAGGTGAAAAGCAATGTGGCAAAAAACAGCAGGAAGCCTAGGCTCACTGAGGTAGGAATGCTGACAAAAGAACCCACTGCAAATTTTACACAACAAGAGAAGACACTGATTCATGAAGGACTGTGATGAGTTTCGAGGAATACGTAGCTTCTGTTGTTGCCATGTTAAAATCTGCTTCTTTTATCAAAACACAGCAGAGTTTAAAAAATTCATCTCACTAATATTCTAATGCAGTTGAAATTATGACAGAATCCTTGAATAGAGTATTATTAAACTAACAACTGAGTGTAAGTCAGGTCAATAGTTTATGAAATGGCCCATTCTCAGCACAAAAATAAACGTGTAACTTCTTCATTTATATTGTTGCAAAACCCACAGCAGTTCTCATTTCACCAGCTATCAGTTGTCCTCAATAATTACATTATTTCATTAAAATAATCTGTAGTAGCTAGAATAGCGCAGTAGATCTGAAAGTTTCGCATATTAATCATATGGTAGGACACTTTTGTCTTTGTGTGCTAACATTTGCCCAAATCTTGTTTCAATATCTTACACCATTTATGAGATACAAGAGGAATTTATGAATATTTCACAAATTTTTTTTCCAGTGATCATGAGTTTGTGACGGAGCACTTTACATACATTCCATTTTCTCGAGATTGGAAATCGACAATGATATTGCTCCATGTTTAAAGAATGATTCAATATATTATCTTCATTTAATACACAGCAATGTGTAACCTAACACGCACCAAACACAAATTCATAGTGACACCTACTTTTCACTTCAAACTAAGAAATTCTAGCAGTGGTTACCTACTAATGAAATATCACAATAACTGTGGCCATTAATGAAACCATAGGCTTTTCATCATGAAGCTGTTATTAAACTTTAAGATGTGCGAGAATAAGAGTTTGTTACTGATTGGGTTCTTTAAAAAGTGTTTGAGAAAGGTCATAGCATGCAGCCAACTTGCCAAGTGAGCCTGCCATTATACTGTGGTCACCTGCTGATGCGCGTAGCACATGCTGGCAGTTACGCTTCCCTCCACTTGTTCCACAATAAACTGTCAAAAGTCGCAACTAATTTTAAATGCACTATAGGCGACTTGATTGATGGACTCCTTGCTTCTGAACTGACAGAAATTGGAAGACAGCAGGTTACTAATGCATTTTATCTCATCACTGAAATTAATAATAATAATAATCTGTGTAGGCTCTACAACATTGTAGTAGCCATTATATAGCTGCTGTAGTGTTGTGCTGTGAATCATTTCATATATCTGTTGCCAGGGGAATAATGAAGCAATTTCTGGTCTATTGCGGGAACTACATACAATTTGTAGAAGTCATTTTCATGAGGTATTTAATTATATGTGATGTATGTCCTCAGTTTTACTGACATGGATGCCTGGTACTGCAAAGTACAAAGAATGTATGGACATGGGTGGACTATGTGAGGATGATGTGTCATGCATTGAGGCCAGTATTTGAAAAAAATATTGGTAACATATGTAATCAGCATTCCCCTTACAAATTAGTGATACTGAGTTCTAAAAGCAGTTGAGTTTGGTGACCGAAAGCTTATTGAACATCCCTCAGAAAATTTCATTTTACTCCTCAGTGGGGAAATACCCCCAGGTTGAGAAGCACTGTTCTATAGTCTGCTTTCAGAAAACTCAACTTGATTATTACATCTGATTTTAGTGCTATACCACATACTTCAACTTTTGGTTTAAAGAAACAGCATACCTTCAGATAAATAACTATTTAATATCCTCATTCATTTGCAGGTGAAGAACGTTCAAAGCAGGTCTCTCTTGTACTCAGTGAGAACAAAGAAATGTTAGACTCATTCACTGTCATCAGTGAAGAACTTAATACACTTGCAAGGAATCTCAAAGCTGCAGAAGAACAGAGAGAAAAACAAAGAGAGGTAAAAAATAATTTAAAAACACGGTGGTGCAATTTTTTGTATGCTAAATATAAGGTCATGTTGCTAACTATGTAGTGTTGAAGTGTCGTACTGTCATCCTGCTGTTGTAGAGTGATAAATGCTTATAGGCCAGCAGCAGCAGCAGTATGTATACATGTTTGTATGCACACTTTCAGCTGCTTGTCAGTCCATTTTAAGTAGATCACGAAGCATTCTTCATCCAGTCCATCAGAGCATTTCCAAATTCTGTTATTGTTTGAATATTGAGGTATAGTTGACGAATAATATCAAGTTTACTATTAGTTTGTAGATAATAACAAATAATGCTCTCATTTACAACTGTCTGCATTTTGATGACCACCCCTACATTCTTGCGTTTGTATATCTTTTAAAACAATTCTCATTACTGTTGAACCTCTAGAATTCCATTATTTCTCAAAATTTCTTTGGCAATATTATACTTTAGTTTGTAAAGGAATCCTAATACTTGGTGTAAAAGGAGGTTGTAACAGGAGCCTACAAAACATCATATTTTATCATCAAAAGATGTATGTTTGTTTTTTATATCAAAAATTAAGTGTTAATTTGCTGTTAATACTTACGTCTTGGAGGTGCAGTATATGGTAACACATTTAAAGTAGAACAAACTAGTTATTAAGTGACTTTCTAGTAACTGTTTTATTCTATTTGTTTCTGGCGGTTACACCTGAGAAAGATTTGTCTGAAAATACCTCCATCAAAAATTAAACAAATTAGTAATATTTTATGTAAAAGGTTTTTGCCTACATAAACTTTATCCCACCTTGGTTTTTACAATTCCCTGATTGTCACACATTCATGTATGAAGCACAGGAAGAAAGATTGTTTAAATGCCCCTCTGCATGTTTTAATTAATGTAACCTTTTCGTAACAGCCATATAAGAATGATACACAGGGATTGTAGTAAAGTCAATTAAATTTTGGGCATTCAGCCGTGCAAATAAAATTTCTTCCACTGATATTTCGGCCGTGTATCATCTGACCATCCTCAGAGTAAGTTGCAAGACTGACGACAAAGTGCCAAGTGTAGCCATATATGCTCCAACATGGCGGTATGCACCTGCGAGTCACAGATGCTGGTCAGTAGCAAAGAGATACGCTTACACACGTGCCACCTTTGGTGAAGGTGTACACACATTAATGTATGTTCGGCGGTGATGACACTATGACAACTTCTCTGCAGTTTAATTATTCCAAGAGCCAGATTCCATGCTTTGTCCAAATTAAAACCATTATCTCTATTTATCAAATTATTAGCTAAGCTACTCTGTAAAGCTTCCTTGAAGACAGAATCCCGAAAGGAAGAGATGGACATTATAATCTTCACATCACTGTAGTTCATGGAATGCCCTGTATCAGTGCAATGTTCGGTCACAGCTGACTTGTTTGGCAGTGATAAGCTTGTGTATCTTTGATGTTCCACACATCTCTCATGAACTGTGCATTTGTTTGATCTATGTATGACTTCTCACAATTACTGCAAGGAATCTGATACATACACAACTTACAAAGCAATAAATTGTCCTTTGCAGAGCTGAGTAAAGTTGCAATCTTCGTGGGAGGCCAGAAGATCACCTTAACACAGTGTTTCTCAAAAATACAGCTTATCTTCAAGGAAAGGCAACCACATAGGGCAAAAATGCACTTGATCTGAGGGAATTACTACCTTCTTCTTTGCTATCCAAAATGTTTGGGACTGGTGCTGCCATCTGTTGAAAACTTTACCTTTGAACTAATGGTCACCATCACCCTCGAAGTAGTTCCCATCAGCATGTACACACTGGTTCCAGTGCTTCTGCCACTGGCCAAACGTTTTCTGGAAATCCTGTTCTTTGAGGGTGTTTATCACTGCCAGCAATGCTTCTTGAATCCTCTCTAGAGTGTCAAACCGATGGCCTTTCAACTTGAATTTCAGTTTTGGGAATAGCGCGAAGTCACAAGGTGCCAGATCTGGTGAGTACAGTGGGTGGGGTACAACCGCCATGTTGTTTTTTGCCAAAAAGGTCATGGTGAGCAAGGACGTGTGATAGGGCGCGTTGTCATTATGCAGCAGCCAGTTCCCTTGACGGCAAAGTTCGGGACATTGTCACTGCATGTTTTCACGGAGCCATGCAAAACGTCATAGTAGTATGCGGAATTCACTGTTTGGTTGGATGGGATGAATTCTTTGTGCACAATTCCCTTGGTATCAAAGAAAATGATGATCATACTCTTCACTTTGCTCTTCACCTGTCTCGCTTTTTTGGGTCTTGGGGAGCCCAGGCTCTTCCACTGGGACAGTTGTTGCTTTGTCTGTGGGTCATAACCATAAATCCAGCTCTCGTCGCCGGTGATAACTGGTGAGAAGGAGGTTGGATCATCAGATGTGGTCTGATGAAGGTCCGTGCACACTTCAACAAGCTGTGCCTCCGGATCAGCAGTCAAGATCCTTGGCACAAATTTTGCGGCAACATGATGTGTGCCCAATTTATCAGTCAACATTCGTTGACATACCCCATAACCAATGCCCACTTCATCCGCTAGGTCTTGAATGGTTCGATGTTGATCCGCAGAAACCAATTGTTGAAGTTTGGCGACAATGTCTGGCATTGTGCGGCCGATGGGCTTTCCAGTGTGAGCATCATCTTCAACGTCTGTACAGCCAGCCCTGAACTGAGCATGCCATTCAAACACATGCATACAGCTCATGCTCTGTCCCCCAAACACTTGTTGAATCATTCCAAGTGTCTCCTTAGCACTTTTTCTGAGATCGCGGATCCATCTTAAAATCACCACACACCAAACACAGAGTATTACGGAAATCACTGTGGACCCACAACTCGTCCTCCCAGCTGAATCACACTTCGTGCACTGACTCATCAGATATGCAGCTCTTGCCACCTAGCGGTGCAAAGCTCTACTACTCCTACTTTCCAGATAGCAGCACCAGTCCCGAAAATTTTGGATTCCACCTCGTACCTACATTCTATGTTTTACATTGAATGCTCTATGAATTTGTTGCAGAGAAAATCCATTCACTTTAAAAATGCTCTTGAGGTATGTGAACTCTTATTGCAAATTATCTTTATTGGATATACAGTGCATCCTGTGCACTAAGGTCTTAAGGACACCTATGGTCTGTGAAGGTGATGGCAGCTACAGGCATGTAGATATAGATTTGTATGTTTAGGTTTACAATGTATGGCATGTATAAAAATCTATATTTACATTTCAGCAGCTGCCATCATCCTTCACAGACTACTGTCCTAAGATCTTAGTGCATAGGGTGCACTTTATATCTGATGAAGATAATTCGCAAGAAGAGCTCATATACCTCAAGAGCATTTTTAAAGTGAATTGGTTTTCTCCACAACAAATTCATAGAGCATTCAGTGTAAAGCCTAGAATGTAGGTATGGGATGGGAAAGAAGATAGTAATTCCTTCAGATCAAGTGCGTTTTTGCCCTATGTGAGTGCTCTTTCCTTGAAGGTAGGCCATACTCTCAAGAAATAGCATTTTCACTGATCCTCCGGCCTCCCACGAAGATTGCAACTTTACTCAGCTGTGTAAAGGACAATTTATTGCTTCTTAAGTTAGGTGTGTATCAGCTTCCTTGCGGAAATTGTGAGAAGTCATAGGTCAAACAACATGCACCGTTCATGAGAGGTGTGTGGAACATCGAAGATACACATGCTTATCAGTGCCAGACAAGTCAGCTGTGGCCAAACATTATATTGATACAGGGTATTCCATGAACTACAGTGATGTGAAGATTCTAACATCCACCTCTTCCTTTCAGGATTCTGCCTTCAAGGAAGCCATAGAAATTAGATTAGCTAGTAATTTAATAAACAGAGATAACGGTTTTAATTTGGACAAAGCATGGAAGCCGGCCCTTGCGATAATTAAACTGCAGAGAAGTTGTAATGGTGTCATTGCCGCTGAACATACATCGATAAGTGAATCGAATGTCTGTACGCCTTCACCACAGGTGACACGTGTGTTAGCGTATCTCTTTGCTGCTGACCAGCGTCTGTGACCCACAGGTGCATACCGCGATGGTGGAGCATATAAGGCCACACTTGGCACCTTGTCGTCAGTCTTGCAACTTACTCTGAGGATGGTCGGACAATACATGGCCAAAATATCAGTGGAAGAAATTTTATTTGCGAGGCTGCATGCCCAAAATTTAATGAACAATTCGTTATGCTGAGTTGTAGTATATTCATAAAGTCACCATTATAGGTAGTTCTTGAAACTTTGTAAGTAGGCTTTCTCAGGATAGTTTAGTAACTTAAAGAGTTTGCACATTCACATTCTTCAGCACCTCTGTGACCCTATTGCATAGATCAAACAAACTTGTGACAGTTCATGCTGCCCTTCTCTGAACATGTTCAATACCCCTGTTGATCCTTTTTGGAATGGGTCCAATACACATGAGCAACAGTCTAGAATGGGCCACGTGAGTGATTTCTAAGCAATCCCTTTTGTAGAGTGATTGCATTTCCCCAGTATTGTGCCAGTAAACTGAAATCTGTCACCTACTTTACCCATGGCTGACCCTGTGTGAGCATTCCATTTCATATCCCTTCAAAATGTTACACCTAGGTATTTGTATGAGTTGGCCAATTGTGAATTGTGGTTTATTTGTCTCATAATGTACATTGTCTAAATCATTTGATTCAGGTACAGGAGACACATTAGATTGTGGTAAAATTTTGATGTTAACAGACAGCATAAAAATAATAATACCATTTTGTCATACATACAATAAAATCTAAACTTAATACCCCTTGTTCAAATGTCCATTTAATCCTCTATGAATTTTTCCAACTGTTACTCATTGAAATAACTTCAACATCTGAGAATGACTTGCCATCCTAGATAACATTCTATGTCTTCTCTACCCAAAAGTCCTCAATCCAGTCACAAATTTGACTTGATACCTCATATATTCATACTTTTGACAATAATCACAGATGTAGTACTGAGTCAAATGATTTTTGGAAATGAACAAATACTGCATCTGCCTGCCTTATTTGATCCAAAGCTTTCAGTATGTCATGCAAGAGAGATGTGAGTTGCTTTTCGCATGATAGAGGTTTCTGACATCCATACTGACTGGCATGGAGGAGGTCATCTGTTTGAGAGGTATCATTATGTTTGAGCTCAGAATACATTCTAAGAGTCTACCACAAATTTATATTAAGGGTATCCAATGGCAGTTTGTGGATCACTTCTCCTGCTCTTCTTGTAAACAGCATTGACCTACACTTTCTTCCAACTTCTAAGCATGGTTTTTTCTTTGAGGAATCTATGATTGGTTATAGTTAGAAGAGTGGTTAACTCAGCCTCAAATTCAGTATAAAATATTGACAGGGATTACATCAGGGCACTGGAGCTTTGTTCAGTTTTAACAGTTTCAGTTGTCTCTCAACACCGCTGACAGTTGCACTTATTTCACTCATCTTTTCAGTGTTCTGAGGATTTTCCTTCATAACATTTGAAAAACAAGTTTAGAATTTCAGCTTTAGCTTTGGTACACTCAATTTCAGTTCCTTTCTCATTCATGTTTGACTAGACACTAACTTTGGTGCTACTAACAGCCTTCACATGTGTCCAGAAATTTTTGGGTTTTGTGAAAGATTGTTTACAGTATTCTGCTATGGTAGTTATGTGACTTGCAGAGGTGAGCTAGTACCATTGACAGCAGCATTGTAACTGGAAATGTAGCACCACCAGGTACCGTAACGGCTGCTGCAGGCGTGATGTGTTGCGGTTGAGTTGCAGGTGCCTTGGGAGGGAGGCAACCTGTGGTAGACTGTTGTGTGATTGGCAGGTAAGCTGTAGGAACCAGCCTAGGCCACAGCATCTTCTGTGAGGGTATCTTATTTCAGTGGTCTATGCTAGGAAGAACCGTATTTTTTATAGTATGAATTTGTATGATACATTGCATGCAGTTTGCTTCTATTGTACGAAAAAATGAGTTACGTGAAATTTGGACACAATAGGAAAAGGGCAAGATGTGCCCCCCACCCCTACAGTTTGAGGCTAGCCATTTAGTACTACGAGGGTCAGTCAAAAAGTAATGCCTCCTATTTTTTTTTCTACGTTTAATTGTCAGGAAATTTAAATGCAATTACATAGGTTGAAAACCACAACATTGAGGATCATTTTGTCATTTTTCAATGTAATCTCCGCCCATCTCTACAGTTTTGGTCCATCTTTGAACAAGGGCATGTATCCCAGCACGGTAAAAATCACAGCTCTGCTTCCTAAGCCATTGACGCATGGATGTTTTGACGGCCTCCTCATCTTCAAAATGAATCCCACGATGAGCTTCTTTTAGTGGCCCGAACAGATGGAAGTCTGATGGTGCCAGGTCAGGGCTGTATGGGGGATGAGGCAAAACTTCCCATCCAATTTTGACAATCTCGTCAGAGGTGTGACGACTGGTGTGTGGTCTTGCATTGTCATGCAAAAGAAGAACATCTGCCATTGATTTTGTTGGGCGAACTCGCTGAAGACGTGCTTTAAGTTTGTTGAGGGTTGTGACGTATTGAACAGAATTTATTGTGCATCCCTGCTCCAAAAAATCAACCAGAATCACACCCTCTGTATCCCAGAAAACTGTTGCCATAACTTTCCCTGCCGATCGCACAGTTTTGAATTTTTTCTTCCTCGGCGAGCTTGTGTGACGCCACTCCATTGACTGCCTCTTTGATTCGGGTTCAAAAAAATGCACCCATGTTTCGTCCCCGGTCACAATTTTTTTCAGAAACTCATCTCCCTCCAAACGGAAGCGCTGCAAGTGTTGGGAGGCTATTGTTTTCCTTGCCTCTTTATTCTGATCGGTTAACATTCTTGGAACCCACCGTGCACAAACTTTTGAGTACCCCAATTGTTTAATAATCGTGATCACACTGCCTTTACTAAGAGAAATAATGCGACACACTTCATCTGCAGTCACCCGACGGTCACCACGAATGATGTCATCAACTTGCTGAATGTTGTGTGGAGTCACTGCACTCACCGGCCTGCCGCTCCGCTTTTCGTCAGTCAACGGTGTTTGCCCTTCAGCTTCCTTACAACGACGAACCCATCGTCTAACAGTGCTGACATCCACTGTCACAACACCATACACCTTCTTCAGTCTTTCATGAATGTGTATGGGCGTTTCACCTTCTGCATTCAAGAATTCAATCACACAACGCTGTCTCAAACGAACATCGATGTCGGCCATCTTACAAACTTCTGCTGTGCTGCCATCTGTTGACACAGAAAGTTACTACTGCAGTGGATTGCAGAAGAAGGTTTGAGGAATGGCGCCAAATTCAAATTTTTCACTTAACTTAATTTCTTTAAGTAGAAAAAAAATGGGAGGCATTACTTTTTGACCGACCCTCGTAGCTGCTGAAATGAGTACCACTTCCCTATCACTGATGTTTCATTTAAAAATGTAGCAGTAGGCTTAGGAGTCATTACTATTTGTATTCTCTTTTTCTGTTTTACTTCTAGCAATGAAACTTCACTTCTGACACTGTGTTATCTGTTGATGGTCATGGATCTTCCTCAAAATTGAGCAATTCTGAATCAAACTGCCTTCAGCTTGATGTCATTAGCAAAAGCGGTTGGAATAAAATAAGTAAAATACAAAAGCACTCTGAACAATAGAAGGCTAAATGACCAAAAATATGTGTAAATTACCAGCATTAAATGGGTACTGAATTTTTGTTTTTCTTTTTTTTATTCTTTCCCATTACATTATTATGTTTATTTTATATTATAAATACACATTTGCTTTGGTTTTGCCTCTTCATGATTACCACTTCTCACTCAGAAGCTTTTCTCCCTGTCTCAGACAGCTGATGAATGATTTCGTGCATGAACCCTGGCCTATTCTTGAACTGTTGACTGACTAAAAACTATTTTTCTTTGTCAATATTAATCATAGTCATATATGCTACATCAAAAATCTGTTCAAGTTCTTCACCAAAATTTGTAGTGCTCTACGAGTGCAGTTTCTCAGCTCCTTTGTCAGAATTCATGGTTTTTCCGAGGAAATTGTGCAGATACTATGTCACTCTTGACACACAGTTGACACTTGCAAAATGTAAAAGAAAACTAGTAATATTTGTTTGATAAATGGCATCCTCTTTCTAGTTATTTCATGTCACTTATACGTGAGCAAATAAAAATTTGTCATGTAAACAAATTAAAGATTAAGACATTTTGCTATGGCAGCTATTTTCCCTTTGAACGGTAAATGACAACTGTGGTGGTCTGGACAATGTAGTTAAAGGTTAAAGGGAATGTCTCACTCTGTGTTTTCTGTACTTTGCTTGGGTGAGGTAGGAGGGGCAGAGAGTGTGGGTGGGGGCAGGTCATTAATCTGTCTCATGACCAGCCTGCTCTCTAAAACAAACATGCATTTATTGGTGTGGCTGGAATAATGAACCCACCAGCATTGGTAACTGAACTGATTTGCCACATAGAATTTTGCATAGCTGATGGTTTTGGAGCACCTATTATAATATGCTAAAAATTTTGAAACACTTATTGTGGTCTGAGTAAACTGATCGATGGCTTCAGTCCTCAACACATTAGGAAGCAGTTTTGTACCTCTTTCTGAGTAGGTTAAGAGTTGATATTACACTTTCATCATTCAATCTTTATCCAGTCTAATGGCTGTATACATAGTTTTACCCAACAATGGACACTCTGAGATGGAATAATGATATGAATTAGGATAAATGGCTACTCACTACTGCATAATCCATATCCCTTCAGGCAAGGGGGTTACCTTCATAGTCTCAGATGTTATTGAATTTAGCATATGTTGCAATTCAGGAGTTAGTAAGAAACACATATTTTTTTCTTTTCTCAAAAATAAGTAAATAAATAAATTATATCCCCAAGATACAGGCCTCCAAAGATGACGCTGTGAACACCATTTTGAAGATGTGAATTTTGGAAAGTTTTTTAAAATGCTGTATCTCTGTAACACTTCTAGATATTTTGTTAGAGTTTTTTTATTTTAAAGTTAATTGCTTCATGATTTCAATGGTATCTTCCATTTGGACATATATGTCAAAGTTCTTTTTCTGTTGCCTTCTGAATTATTTTTTATAATTTACAGAAAATTTTTTTTTTGCCGGAAATGCCAATCCAGAAAAGTTAGATTTTTTTCTGTTGATTAGTACCTAGTAGTACTATATTCTCTGTAAAGGAGAGCTTTGACTTTTAAGTTGGACAAGGTTTATTTTTAAAAAAATCATTATTTTTTTTAACTTTCAAGAGCAATATATGTCTTCACTGAAGTTGTTTCTTACTAATTTCTTTGTTGCAATGTTTATTTCTATTGTCTTTGTTGCAGTTATTTCTTTTCACTTTCTTTGTTGCAGTTATTTCTTTTCACTTACATTGTTGCAGATATTTCTTACAATTTGTTGTAGTGTCTTGTCAGTTTCTTTGTCTTGGTTGTTCATTGCAGGTTTGTGTATTGCAGTTTGTCAGTGCTAATTTGTTTACTGAAGAGGCTTCTAAGAAATCTGAGACGTTCCAATGAGTTCTGTGTTTTCGTGAGGAATTTGCCAGTTGACACATTTGCAGTGTGTTTTGTGAAAAGGACGGTTTGAAATGTCTTCTGACTGGGGCCACAGGAGAGTGAAGTGTGCTGACTATTTGCATATCCATAAAAGAGTGACATATAAGACAAACAAAAAACAGACTTTGTTCAGGTTAGGAGTAAGTGTTCTCGTTTGAAGACACTGTTTCAAAGTGAAGACATTTCCAGTGACGACATTTTGTGTTCTAAATGTTTTGACAGAATAACAACAATGATAGTATCTTAACAAGGTGAAGCTTCCCATGGTGCAGATGATGCAGATTTTGCATCAATAGAGGAAGAATTAAATACCCTGAATCAGTCAACTACAGAGATAGTTGTTAGTCCTCTTAAGAAAACGTGATCATTGAAGTCAAGTCATAACTTCTATGCATCAAGAAAGTGCAGAGAAATTATTAAAGCTATAGATGAATACACTACAGCAAAACTGTTCACACTCTTCAAAGTAGAATGCCATCTTCAGAAGAAAATGAACCAAAGCACTCTTGCAAGGAATTTTTCACAAATATCAATTCAACTGTTGAATATGTGCATTCTACAGTGAAAAGGTGTAAGAGCTGTCTGTTTTGTCATGGATTAGTTTGGTAAGCACAATAGCATCACAGAGTGATTCAAGTTCCAATGGCAACCATTACAAGAGAGGCTTTGTGCATCATGGGAAGATTTACTGTTAAAATCCTGAGAAACTCTGTTCTAAGAATAATCAGGCAACTTCTTCACGTATACATCTCTTGGAATGACCACAATGAGAAAATCGTAACAAATTGTGTTTAGGCAGAGGCACCATTTGTGAACAGCACATTAGAGCAAAAATAAATAAATAAAAATAAAAAACTGATAGTACACTCAACCTACATTGTAAGTGACTTGCACAGTAAAGACGTAAATGAAATTTATGGAAGTGTCAAAGAAGTAAATGAAGTTTCCACAATTAGGATCTTAAAACTGGAGTTACTGAAAGATGGTTCAACTGCAGGACAAGCTGCAGCAAATAACCTGATACAGAAAGAATGAGATAACATTTATCAGTCAGTAAGTCAGATTATTATTGAAACATTACAGCCTTAAGTAATGACTGTGTTAGTTGCATGGAGAACAGCTCAGCATGTATGAGTAAAAATGAGAAGGAAGTTTTGAACAATACACAAAGCAACCTCTATCCAAACAGAACGTTTTAGGTTTACCATGCAGGAAATAATATGGAAAATCACAGCCAGAAGGGAAATGACTAATCATATTTTGTACCACACATTGATGGCTATTAAACGAAAGTTTTCAACAAAATATGTAGTTTCTGCCAGAAGACTGCAAACACCTGATAAATTTGGAGCTTTAACACATGATAATGCTGTGTGCATAAGTGGTAATAATAGTTGAAAGTGAATATAGTAAAGGGAAACAAATCAAAAGGTTTACCAAATTGTCAAATGAGACAAGCTATCACCTGAGTCTTTCAAGTACTTAAATTTTGGGGAAGAAAGACACATTAGGAATACAGTCTGTATACTGATAAAGGAAACTGCTTAAAAGTGATGGACATACTTCTGGCTGTGTTTCCAGCAGTTAAGCATTTATCAGTGAATTTCTGAATGCTGTTCAGGAGATCGTCTTAACACATCACGGTGAATGGTTTTCAGTGTTCTCATTTTATAAGCACTGGTTGAGGTTCATGTTGATGGTGAATGTTGCAGGAAATGGAAGAATTTGCTTCAAAGCTTTGATAAATGATTAGGAACATTTGTGTTAGATGGAAAGTATGTCCTAATTTCAGACTGGCACATTGAAAAGGCTGTCATGCATTTAGCTTTTGGGCAGAGACTTCTTCAGTAAAGAAAAGGAAACATACATACATTCGCACAAGCAAACACACCTCATGTACACGTGACTGCTAACTCTGGTCACTCTGACCAGAATGCTACGGTGTCGCGTCATATACGAGCAGCAATCCGGAGTGGGGCAGGGAACGGGCGAGAGGAGTCAGTCCCGTGTGGTGGAGAGTGCAGGAGCTATATGATAGCTGGACAAGGCTGCCAGGCACAGCATTGGGAGGCTGTGGGAAAAGGAGGGAGAATGGAAAAGGAGAGGGACAGAGAAGGGGAAAAAACCAGTGGGTGCACCCTGCACCCCCACCCAAATCGTGTCCGCTCACCCTCATTATGCACTGCCCTCTGCCAGTTCATCCACTAGTCTTTTCCCCCTTCTCTGTCCCTCTCCTTTTCCATTCCCCCACCTTCCCCCGCAGCCTCCTGATACTGCACCTGCCAGCCTTGTCCAGCTATCGTCTAACCTGTACATGCACCACCATGCAACACTGGCTCCTCTGCCCCCCACTTGTACTGTGCTATTCCTCCCCCTCCCCACTTCACTCCAGATTGTTGCTTCCATACATTGCGACACCACTGCATTCTGGCCAGAACAGCCAAAGTTAGTGGTCATGCCTGTATGAGGTGTGCTCACTTGTGTGAATGTATGTATGTTTTCTTTTCTGTTTTGAAGAAGGCTCGGCTGAAAGCTAAATGTTAACAGTCTTTTTGTTGTGCCTGGCTCAACTCAAATGTATCATCTTTATGGTAAGCAGCAATCTGTCATTTTCATAATACTGATATGCTCCTACCCAGACTTTCTGTTGTTCGAGAAGCAATACTGTGATAGTTTCCATGAACATTAACGCTGTAACAATGGGCTTGTGGAAGTAATACAGCCAGATTTATGTGTAGCCTTAAAAAATGAATCTTTAGGATGTTTGAGGTAAATCATGTGTTTTGCAAGAGACTATGTAAAAATTTTCGTGGTATCCAGTCAGAGGTTCAATACGGTGGTCACAATGAATTTGAAAATTAAAAACCTCAATGACTTCTGAAATCCAGTGGTAAATAACTGATTTTTGTAGATTCCTTTATTCTCAACACTGTGGCTATGCTGAACATTCAAAGAGAATACTTGTAAAACTTGCAAAGTGAGAGCTCTTGTTAATGAATTTGCCAATGTGTTTATGGCCAGCAGCAATCATTTAGTGCTATGTACATTCTCAATTGAACTGTGGGCAAATAGATTTGGTGTGAAGACTCCATATGTGTTGTACAGGTGAAATGCTTGTCTAAATACTATTAATATTTGTAATTTAATGTTATGTACATGTTCCAAAAGAGTGACATAGAACTTATAAGGAAAGGGGTAATGGGCAGTTCTTGTTTATAATATTGAAACTATTTATAGTTTTCATTTTTTGACAGGGTTGGAAACATTACATTTAAGCCAGAAGATACAGGAAAAACCCTGATGTATTTCCAGACAAGGGATGTAAGTCAGTACCAAGTCAAGACACTTATGTCACTGATACCGTATGTAGAAATGTGTTAGACAGTGTGGGTCATCATGTCTTCAGTGGAATATACACTCAAAGGAAGATGGCCTCGAAATGCAAAGGCTCATCTTTGAAATGGAGCAATTTTGAATTGTTATAAAACCAGCTAGTTGTTCAGGGTTTCAGTGGGTATTATGTATTATGAAACAATCCAATCACTTACTATGTTATAACTAGCTGAGCACCTGGCATTGCACTCCCCGTCCATCTTCTCTGGCCCCTATCTATGTTTGTTTCTTCCTCCTCCCTCTCTCTGTCAATCTGCTAACCCCCTCCCCCTTGTCCATCTGCTGTGTCCCCCTCTCTCCATCTCCTCCCCCCCTCTAAATCCATCTCCTCCCCCCTCTAAATCCATCTCCTCCTCCCCCTCTCCCTGTTCATCTCCTCCCCTTTCCTTTCTGCGTACATTTCCTCCCCTCCCCTTCTCTTGCCTTTCTCTCTGTCCATTTCCCTCTTCCCTGTCTCTGTCCATCTCCTCCTCCTCCTCCTCCTCCTCCTCCCCCCCCCCCTCCTATATGTGGGCCTGTCTCCTCATTCCCCCTTGGCGTCTATCCATCCCCCCATCCTTCCTTCTCTCTCCACGTTACCACACTGATCCTAATAGGAGGGTGATGGTTTTGTTACCCCTATGGTACTTCTTTCCAGAATGTAACTAATATTTGTACCAAATTGGATTGAAATCGTTCCACGGGTTTAGAATGAGCTTTTTACCCATGGCTGTTCTCACAGGTAAATCAAACATACACTACTGGCCATTAAAATTGCTACACCAAGAAGAAATGCAGATGATAAACGGGTATTCATTGGACAAATATATTATACTAGAACTGACATGTGATTACATTTTCACGCAATTTGGGTGCATAGATCCTGAGAAATCAGTACCCAGACCAACCACCTCTGGCCATAATAACGGCCTTGATATGCCTGGGAATTGAGTCAAACAGAGCTTGGATGGCGTGTACAGGTACAGCTGCCCACGCAGCTTCAACACGATACCACAGTTCATCAAGAGTAGTGACTGGCATATTGTGATGAGCCAGTTGCTCGCCCACCATTGACCAGATGTTTTCAGTTGGTGAGAGATCTGGAAAATGTGCTGGCCAGGGCAGCGGTCGAACATTTTCTGTATCCAGAAAGGCCCGTACAGGACCTGCAACATGCGGTCGTGCATTATCCTGCTGAAATGTAGGGTTTCGCAGGGATCGAATGAAGGGTAGAGCCATGGGCTGTAACACATCTGAAATGTAACGTCCACTGTTCAAAGTGCTGTCAATGCAAACAAGAGGAAACTGAGATGTGTAACCAATTGCACCCCATACCATCACACCGGGTGGTACTCCAGTATGTCGATACCAAATACATGCTTCCAATGTGCGTTCATCATGATGTCGTCAGACACGGATGCGACCATCATGATGCTGTAAACAGAACCTGGATTCATCCGAAAAAATGACGTTTTGCCATTCGTGCACGCAGGTTCGTCGTTGAGTACACCATCGCAGGCACTCCTGTCTGTGATGCAGCATCAAGGGTAACTGCAGTCAAGGTTTCCAAGCTGATAGTCCATACTGCTGCAAACGTTGTTGAACTGTTCGTGCAGAAGGTTGTCCTGCAAACGTCTCCATCTGTTGACTCAGGGATCGAGACGTGGCTTCATGATCCGTTACAGCCATGCGGATAAGATTCCTGTCATCTCGACTACTAGTGATACGAGGCGGTTGGGATCCAGCACAGCATTCAGTATTACCCTCCTCAACTCACCGATTCCATATTCTGCTAACAGTCATTGGATCTTGATCAACACGAGCAGCAATGTTGCAATACGATAGGCCACAATCTTGATAGGCTACAATCTGACCTTTATAAAAGTTGGGAACGTGATGGTACGCATTTCTCCTCCTTACACGAGGCATCACAACAACGTTTCACCAGGCAACGCCAGTCAACTGTTGTTTGTGTATGAGAAATTGGTTGGAAACTTTCCTCATGTCAGCACATTGTAGGTGTCACCACCACCGCCAACCTTGTGTGAATGCTGTGAAAAGCTAATCATTTGCATATCACAGTATCTTCTTCCTGTCAGTTAAATTTCGCGTCTGTAGCATGTCATCTTCGTGATGTAGCAATTTTAATGGCCAGTAGTGTATTTCATGTGTATTTAACACATTTCATAAGTATTTGTACACACATTTCTCCTGTATGTCTAGCAAACTTCACCCTGCAGTTTCGTTTTCATACAGCTTAATGATTATGTCATCGTATCTCCTGAACTATGAGTCGTGCAGTGATAGATTTTTCTACATACATTCAGCAACTTATGTGGATACTGTTCGCAAATAAAGGTAGCAGAAAGAAGTAATAAATTGCAATGTCTTGCATGATTCCTCTTAGTGTCTGTGATGTCATATCTCCTCAGTAAAGAAGTAATAAATTAAAACGTCTTGCATGATGCGGAAGTTTTTCGTTCACCTCAGTTTTTATGATCTCATATCTCCTAAACTGTATGTTGTAGAATGTCATAATTTTTCTGGTACATTAAGTGATATATGTGAATACTATCTGCAAAATATAGCCTGTGCACCATATGGTGGCTGATGCGCAGTGACCAGTTTTTGTACAAGGTGTACTGTGAGTTCATTTGTTTCTTCGAAAGGGGAAACCAACAGTGTCTGAAACATTGTGGCCGTTGGGTGATTACAGCATCAAGGCACAGGCCCTGCAGCCTTTCTCAAGTGATTTTCAGAAACTATTCAGTACAAAAAATTCATTTTTGCTTTGCTTATAACTTTATATGTCAGGCTCATGATGAGGTACCCATCATTTCATTAATGGTCATAGTTAATGTGATATTTATATGGAAATAAGACACTGTGCAAAATTTGTAAAAGTTTGCGATTAAAAATAGAGGTCACAGTGATTTTGTGCTTGATGCGTGTTAGATAATATGTTGCAGTTTAAGAAATTTATCTAACCTATTGAATTTTTCTTTAGATGTAGGTGGAGGGCTCTATCTGACACTAATCTCGAGAAAATTGATCCGACACTCATTTGTGATGGCACCACGCCACCATTAAAGCTAGAGTGAAATATCCATAACATTACTCATATTTCGTAGACAGTTTGAGATACTGAAATGAGATTTTGGCAAATGATAGCACACAAAAGAGGAGAGTATTTTGCCATATGGTTATTATGCAAAACTTCAGTATCTACCATGTTATTCCACTAATTTCAGTCTTTTTTGATGAAAGAATGCAATTTTTAAGGGCCATCGATAGCTGGTGAAACGAGAAATGCTAACGATCTCGAACAACATAAGTGAAGACATTACACATTTATTTTGTACTGAGAATATGTTTTTTCATAAGCTACTGACCATACTTTTCCTCACTTTTTCAGAATTCTTTTGCCACTGCATCTGCATACATGTTAGTGAGGTGAAACTGTATAAACTGTGCTGTGTTTTGACAAAAGAAGCAAATTTTAACATGGCAGTGAGAGAAATGAGTAGGTTTTACTCAAAATTTGCCACTCATCAGGCTTCTCTTAAGGCTACAAAGGGGCAACAGGCCAGGTGAAAATAAATTGCAGAATTTTTGGTGAAATTCTTTTTAGATGCTAACCAAAGCAGAGGTGACAGTAGATCTTTTTGAATGGCCACCAAGCAAGTTTGGGTGTGGAGGACCCCACTTAATATTTACAGAAAATGTGAGTGTAGGTTTCATTTTAGAATGGCACTTCCCCTCCAGCACCCTGGAGTTCCCCTACAGTGTCTCCCCATAACCCCCTCCGCTACCACTCTCCCACACGTGCCCTGCCATCTGTGCATCTACCGGCCACAGTATTCTGTATGCACTATACACTGTGAAAACAGTTAGTAGTAAAGAAGTAATAAATTTAAACATTATCATTCATCTGGCAGTGATGTTGCATGAACATTGAAAAAGTAGTAAGCAATGAACTTTTCTCCTTTCATCATTTTGAGGGGGTCTTCAGCAAGAAAAAGTTTCTTAAAAGTTTGAACTTATGTCTAAAGGTTGTTGCAAGTCTCTAAGTGCTCTCATTCTCAAATACTGAATGACTAAATTGTAGGTATTCTCACATCATTTATTCACTGCATTTTCACACCCACTCCTATCCCTTTGATAGTGGGTGGTTCTTACCTCTACAGTGATTCTTTCCAGACAGTAAATGATGTGTGTACCAAGTCTGGTTTAAATTGGTCCAGTGGTTTAGGAGGAGATGTGGAATGTACATACATATATACATTTTCATAATTTGTACGGATTACGACAGTATTGAGTACTCCAACTATGACTGTTTACACTAGCACAGTTTGGCTTAAAGGCAACCTTTTTAAGTGGTACTGCTCAAGGAAGGAATTTGTGGGATTTGTTGATGATACAAATAATGTATGAAACTCTTTAAAAGACAATTGTTAAAACAATCCCCAAGATGTCGCATTTACAGCTCAAATGTGTCAGTTTGGATTAGATTAAAGTAGATGTACCTTTTGTTCCAGTTGATCCTTAGTGAAGAGATCCTCCGGGATATAGAACATTTCAGGAAAACAAGAAGTGCAACACTGATGTGTGTGTGTGTGTGTGTGTGTGTATGTGTGTGTGTGTGTGTGTGTGTGTGTGTGTGTGTGTGTGTCATGACCTCTCTGATATGATAAACTTCACAAGCTTATACTTTTTATGTGTTGGTTATGGGATGTGTAGTGAAAAACTGAAAAGAATATCATCAATGATTTACTAAGCAGATTGCAAATGGAATTCAAGATTATGAACTAATACATTTATCAGGTGTGGTGAAGATGGATTTGTTTTAATCAGTCATAAGACTTAAGCACCACATTACTCCATCAATTTAATTTGGTGGAGTAAATGCTGTACCATGATTAGTCAAGAAGTATGTACAGTGTAGCAATTTACATGTATGGCAACTACAGCTCCCTATTAAGAAACGGTGTGATGACTGTGTCTAAGATCTGTTTTGATGTGAACTATATACCACTGTTCCTGGTAAAACTAGGAAGTAGTCAGCAGTTAATGCTGAAACATGTCTTAAAATATGTCAGAGTAACAGAGCTGCTATAAATAGTTTCAGAGCTTCATGTGAACTGAAGTCATTTTGTTAGTAATGCTAACCATGCCAGTGAAACAACCACTGATTATTCTGTGACTGAATTTCTCTTCACATACAGCTTTTGTGTAGCAAGGTCAGCCAGCAGGTGCTGAACCTGTGAGGTATTATCAACACGTGAAACTCAGTTTGTAGTTGCCAGAGAAGCAGCAAAAGAGTTCCTATGGTTGACTCGCTCATTAATTGAACTTGCACCATTGGAACTATATCCACTTACCGAGTCTATTTTGCAAGCACAGATGGTAGGCTAGGAATTGTGAAAGTTGCAAGTGATCAAAGCCTATTTATGTATGCATTTTCTCCTTGTATTGGAGTTTCAGGAGCGTAAATTTTTCTCTGAGGATATACAGGGTGAATATAAAGTGGCTGATATCTTCACAAAGCAAGTGACTTAGGGATCTGAACAGGTTTTACTTGTGATGGTGTAAAAATTAATATTTTAAAATGTCATCAGTAATTAAAGTTTCAAGGGAACTTTGATTGTAAAACTTTTATAGTTGACTTTTGTGTGAAAACTGTGCAGATCTGTTTACTCTTTGATCTTTTCAGCCATGCAGAAAATCTCTTTCTTTTTAGATGTCGGTGTTATTGTGCCTATGAAATGTCTGTGCTGATTTAATCTGGAAATATTCAGGTGCTGGTTAAAGCAAATTAATGCTAAGTGATGTATCCAGCAATTGGGAGGAATGAATTAAGAGTTGTCAGATAAAGATGAAATCATTCACAACATTCAAATCAAAATGTTGCATTGAAGTTGTATGTTATGCTTCATTTAGTACTATTGATTATCTTCTGCACACAAAAAGTTACTATTCTGTTGTAGGAGCAGCAGGCTGTGGAGGCAAGCTTAGCAGCTGCTCGAGCAGAAGCGGCAGCTGCACAGGCGGCGGCAGCAGCTGCAGAGGAAGCACGCAGAGCTGCGGAGTCTGCTGCGAAGCTGCTTAAGGAGACATCTGTCACTGTGCACAAGGTGTGAATAAAGAATTGTAGCTGATTTCAATGTTAATCAAAGAATATGAACTATCAGTCGTTTCAATATTGTATAAACACAAAAGAACACTTGTTTTCATCTCACCTTCCTAGCAGCAGGCAGATTACTTTTCTCGGTAATGACATTGTCAACACATCATTGTCTGGAATCCAGAACACATTGGGATGCTTCGAAAGTCATCAATAATGCACCTCACTATAATGATTTGTGAGTGAGGGTTCAAGATGTGCTCTCCAGTCTTGGCAGCATCCTATACACATTGAATACGAGTGAGATCAGCTGATCTTGGGGACAGGGTGTCGATTGTCCAGATAAGTACCTTCTTGTCCATGGAATGTTTATCAAACCACTTTACACTTATATAGAAAATAACAATATTATGAAGAGAATAATTGCTACTCATCATGTAGTGGAGATGCTGAGTCACAGATAAGCATAACAAAAAGACTGTCAGAAAGTGAGCTTTTGGCCAACAAGGCCTTTGTCAGAAATAGATGACATATAGTTCTGGCCTCAGCAGCCAGAGTCTGCAGTCATGTGTGTGTGAGTTGTATTTGCATGAGTATGTGAGTGTATGTTGTCTATTTCTGATGAAGGCCTTGTTGGCTAAAAGCTCACTTTCTCACAATCTTTTTGTTGTGGCAATCCTGGACTCAGCATCTTCATTATATGGTGAGTGGCAACTATCACCTTCATACTTCTGTTATAGTCCATTCTGGATTTTCCATTGTCATGTAGAAAATGTTAGTGTTGTGCACAACTGAGCATTGATAACACATGGTAATACTGTGGTGTTCATTCCAGAGTTTTGTTTGTGTGACATGTGCCCAGCAGGTTGTGTTTCACCTGCCAGTCTGCATGACGTGCTGCAGCACAGTAGCAGAGAGTTCCACTTATGGTGGGAGGAGACTCCATCTCTGTATGTTGCTCAGGCATTGAGGCACTTACGTCCTCATCATTTTCAGTTTACATTACACAAAGTTGGGGAAGTTAGAGTCCCTGGAAGGCCCCTCTTCTGCAAGGATGTCCAGGCTTTTTAATTCTTTCCTTCACCTCTCCAGATGATGGTTCTGATGGGCATAAAAAAGTACATATTTGAGTCTATCAGGAATCTTTTCCTGAACCATAAGTGTGTCTCAGTTGGCTACAATCAGAGGCCCTGTGGAGAAGTCTTCAGAAAAAATTATTGAGGAGGAAAATGTTAACACATAGCAGGAATTGTTGTTGTGAAATATTTACCTGCTTGCTCACTTTTATATTGTAAGTCTTTGCAGATATTGAAAATGGAAGACAGGTCTTGATAAAAACATGAGGAGGTATAGAACAAACATATTTTTATTTCCAAGGGACATAATATTGGTGTGAGGCATAGTAGGACTTAATTACATGGAGACTCTGAACTTCATTGTTTAACAACATTTATTATATTGGAAAAACATTAAATAGCAAAAGCTTAATATTATTTGCATCTTTAATTTTTTACTGCTTTGTTAAGTCTTAGGTTTTCTTCATCTTCATATTTTCTCATATTGAATGTTAAGTTCCTATCAGCAATATCAACCTATTGATGTAGGGACTGGTGGTCTAGTGGTAATGTGTGTGCCTCAAACCTAAAGATAATGGGATTGAATCCAATTTGTACCCTGAAACATTTCAACTTGGCTTTAATCCAACCTTTATCTCTCAGTGATGTGAACATTAGCCAGGAATGACATGAGGTTATAAATGTTCATACAAACAATCCATATGATATCTGCGAATTAATAATTAACTGCAGAGTGAATCACAATATAATATTACATTTGGCTGGAATCATATAGCTGACTTACAATACATTTCAGTTGGGAGCAATTGTAAGATGTTAACCAGTTGATAAATTAACCGGGACTGACTGACTCAAAGAAGATCACAAAGATATTTACAAATAAATATTTGCATGCTTGTGGCTAAATGAGAATTGCTTGATGCATTGTTCTGCACAACTGTTTATAGAAGTATGTATGAATAAAACTACAAATTTGTTGTTATAGTTTACTTTATCGCAGGAAACCAGCAAAATTAGTGAACATGAAAGTACAATGATCAAAGGAGCAAGTCTGTTTAAGTATGGGTTGTGTAACAGGGAAATCGGCAAAATTGAAGATACGACCTAAATGATTTCAACTTCTGTAGGGATTCCCAGTTACTACCAAAATTCGCTGAAACATAAATTTTTCTGCATTTTTAGGGAACTAAGAACCTGGAGTGCTTCAGAGGACAGGCTACGATCATGTTACAGTGACCTGAGAAAGGATTGTGAATCAATTCTGGGTGTAAAAGGGTGTAAGGGGTGTTTTTGTGCTAGCGGTGGTGGATCAAGTTGGGATTGCTGTCATAACTGTTCAAGGCATGGTTCAGTGTCGGTTTGCTGTTGTAAAGGTTTTGGGATTCAGTTGCAGAATGATATTTCCAGTTGGCATTATGTGTGAAGGAAAAAGGTCGTTCACCAAAGCAGCATGATTAAATGCAGATTTAGGGCTAAAAACTGATAACTCCATCATTATTCTCCCAGCAGATAAGGGCTCTGTCACTGTGGTACTTGACTGATGGTAGTATGTAAATGAAGGTCTACACCAGCTGTCTGGCTCTATGTACAGCACCTGTCATCAAGATTCCATCTCTGTGATTCAAACTGACCTACAATCCCTCAGGCCCCTCACAAGGACTAACACCTCAATCCATAGAACTTCTTACCACACCCAAATCACACAGCCTCACTTTTTACCTTTTTCCTAAGATCCATATACCTAATCACCCTGGCCACCTCATAGTTGCTGTCTTCAAAGCTCTCGCCTAATGTATATCTGCCTCAGTTGATCAAAACCTGCAGTCTACACTGAGGTGCCCAAAGTCACGGGATACTCAAATGCATAAGCACAGACAGTGGTAGTATCACACACACAGATTATAGAAGGGCAGTGCAATGGAGGAACTGTCATTTGTACTCAGATGATTCATGTGAAAAGATGACCAATGTGATTATGGCCACACAATGGGAATTAACAGAGTTTGAATGCAGAATGATAGTTGGGGCTAGATGGCTTGGACATTCAATTTTATTAAGGAATGCAGTATTCTGAGATCCTCAATATCAAATGTGTGCCGAGAAAATCAAATTTCAGGTATTACATCTCACAACGGACAAAGCTGTGGCCAACAGTTTTCACTTAACAACCGAGAGCAGTGGCATTAGTGCAGAGTTCTCAGTGCTAACAGACAAGCAACACTGTGTGAAATAACCACAGAAATCAATATGGGATGTACAACAAATGTATCCATTAGGACAGTGTGGCAAAATTTGGCATTGATGAGCTGTGGCAGCAGACAACCAATGCAGGTGTCTTTATTAGCAGCAACAAGGCACTGTGCAAGCTGGTGATGGCTCCATAATAGTGTGGTCTGTGTGTACATTTAATGGACTGTGTCCTCTGGTCCAACTGAACTGATCGTTGGCTGGAAATGGCTATGTTCAGATACTTGGAGAACATTTGCAGCCATTCATGGACTTCATGTCCCCGAACAAGTCACCAGGCTACAATTGTTTGCAGTAGATTGAAGAACAGTCTGGACAGTTTGAGTGAATGATTTGGCCGCACAGATTGCCTAACATGAATCCCAGCGAACGTTTATGGGACATAATCAAGAAGTCAGTTTATGTAAAAAATGCTACAAGGGACTTCCAACAACTTGTTGAGTCCATGCCACGTCGAGTTGCTGCACTGCCAGGCAAATGGAGGTTCCCACGACTTTTGTCACCTCAGTGTACAGTATAAAGATGCCACTACTGTCTCGAAGACACCAACAATTTCCTAGATCATCTGAAATCTATGCCCGCACATTTTGTTTGACACAATTGATGCCACCTCCCTCTATATCAATGTTCCTCATGTACATGGTCTGTCTGCTGCTGAACTTTATCTCAACCAGTGCCCTCCTGATTTCAAACTTATTACGGTTTTCCTGTCCAACTTTACGCTTACCAACAGCTATTTTATCTTAGAGGGGTAGACATACAAGCAGATCAGGGGCACGGTCATGGGAAACAGGATGGCTCCTTCCTATGCTGACCATATCATGTTTTCATGGAGAGGGCTTTTCTGGGATCCATAAGCCTTCCCATGGCTTGGTTGAGATACATAGTGACATTTTTACCACATGGACTCATGGTGAGACTGACCTGCTAAACTTTTTGCAATCTCTAGATAAATTATCAAAAGCAAATTTCACATGGGATATTCCAGATACCATGCTACTTTCCTTAATGTTGACATCATCCTCAAAGAGGGTCAGTTTCAAGCTTTTGTTCACATTAAACTACTTACAAACAACAGTACTCACATTTTGACAGTTGCCATCTGTTCTATGTCAAATGTTCCCTCCCATAGAGACCTGGCATTTGAGGCAAAGGCATTTGTTCAGATGCAGACTCTTTACAGCAATATAGCACCATTCTCACCTCAAAATTCACTGGAAGTAATTATCCTGCCAGCCTAGTTCAAAAGCAGATTTCCTTGGCCATCGCATCCAATCCTCATCCAATAAATAACTTAGGAGTACAGCTCTTGTCACTCAGTATTATCCTTGTCTTGAATCCAATATTTCAAGAATTCTATGACTTCCTAAAATCATGCCCTGAAATGAGATCCATTCTAGCCAACATTTTGCCCACCACACCTAGAATAGCTTTTTATTGTCTGGTGCCCTCCACCCCCACTATCCACAATATCCTGGTCAGACCCTATGCTCCTTCTGCACCATTTCCTTGCCCTATGGCTCCTACACCTATGACTGCCCCCAGTGTAAAACTTACCATATGAATTCTCTTACCTCCACATATACTATACTTGTAACTGGCAAGACATATACTAACAAAGGGAAACATCACATATCATGTACCAGCTGTTATGTAAACTCTATTTGGCCTTTTACATTGGTATGACTACCACCAAGTTATCAGTTAGGATGAAAGGACATAGGCAGAGCTGTATACTGGCAGCACACAATATCATGTGTGCTCTACTAGATCACAGTAATGACCTCTGTGGCTATATCATCACACATGCCATCTGGATTCTTCCCCCAGACACCAATTCCTCAGAAATTCACAGGTGGGAAGTGGAATTACAACATGTTCTTGGTTCTCAACACCCACCTGTTCTTAATTTAAATTAATTTCTTCAGTCTCAGCATTGCTTCTCAGTAACTATTGTTTTCTTCACTACCTTTTAGTTTTTTGTATCTTTTATTTTCTGACCTGTCCATTTTTTGCCACCCTTCACCTCTGCTACATACAATGAACTTAGCTATCTGCTCATATTAACTGTTTCATGATGTGCCAATAATCTCTATCTTGCCTATTACCGTATCTTCCACCTTTAAGCTCTCAGATTTTCAAATCTCTTCCAGTGCAGTCCCCAACAATCAGTCTCTCCTTCTCATCCTGTCCAGTATGTCTCCCCTGACGTGGGGTTTCGGGTGACCTTTCCAAACTCCCCTATTTTCTAAGCCTTGCCATCCCCTGTCCTTCATTCCTCTTCCTTCTCCTTCAACCTTTCTGCCAGAAGAAGGAGCCACTGGCTCCGAAAGCTTGCACATTTACTTAACCTTTATATATGGCAGTTTGGATGTATGCATCAGTAATTAGGAAATTACACTGTGAACAATAAAACTTTGAGAATCTCTGCTTGAATACGAAAATAGTTAAATTGTGTAATAGTTTTATGTGTGTTATTCATACAACTAGGTTGTCTAATAAAAAAATGATAGTAATATCAGGAGCTGTGCAAGAACAGGTAGGTTGTTGTTTCTGGATTGCTCTGTTCCAGGGTGGTGTCCAGTTGAAAGCCTTACATTAGGTTCCTGAGCCACTTGAAATAATTTGTAACCTGCCTTTTTCTTTTTGTGCTCTCTGTTTGTTCATTTCTGCTGTTTCCCTCCAATAAATAGCTTTCTGTCTAGTTTTAATATCTGAGGAATATGGATGACATTTTAACTGGTTGGATTATGTTCCTTTTATATGCCTAATGCCACCATGTGGTTTCAGGTATTATGATGAACATATTCATCAGTTCTCCATTTCCACTTCTTTCTTATTAACAAATCCTATGATGTTGTTCTTACGTGTCAGTGGTTTCATTACTGCTTTTGTCTCAGAAACATACATTATTATTTTGAGAACAGTATTTTATCAAACTTTGCGATGCTTATTTTAATGATGTCATATTTAATGAACTTGAGGTGGAAGAGATGACATTCTATGATGCCTAGCTGCAATTTATGTCTAGTTTCTTATCTCTGTATGAGCTGATAATGATCTCTGTTCAGACAGGTGTTTTCTGGCTAATTCATTTGCAGGCGGGTTCACATTATAATGTAAATGCCAAATCCTTTGAAAGAAACATGCATAGTTATTTCTCCATTTTTGTCAGAAATGAGTGAATTTTCTTTTTTGCAATAATAGTCTCATCTTGGCCCATATAATGAATCATACTGTAATGTGTATAAAATAAACAATAAACTAACCATAGTCACTGAAGTACAGAACAGTCCCTCCCACTCCAAAGATAAAAGGTGAACTTGTTCTATGAAAGTTCTCCAGTAACATTCTGTTTCATATATAAGCCATGTATTCTAAAAATATACTTCCATATTTATTTGACTGTGCTCTGCAATTCTGAGCTGCCAACATATCTTTTTTCATCAATAAATCCTATATTCTTTCTCCTTCCCTCAGTTCCCCTGAGGATACCAGTATTTATAGTGTGCACATTCTGTCACACATTTGTTGATTTTTCAGTATATTTTAAGATGAATTTGATGTGTCATTTATGTGAATAATTTTAAAATTATCGTGAAATGAACTTATTTCATTTAACATGCGACACATTTTTGCAGTAATTTTACATTGTATATTACAGTCTTAGATAGACAGATGGGATGAACTTGGAGTGTAGCTATTTTCTGTCACATACTACGCCTGTGAGTAAGTAACTATATTTATTCATGGTCATTGTAAGTGCCAAGATTCTATTGTGTCGTAGTAATGAGTCATCATTTGTTTGTATACAGGTTGATGTCGAGATGCAGGTTGCTATGCCAGAGACAAAACAACTGGAGAGACCACAGAAGTCACCAAGTCCACCACTCAAAAAGGCAAAAATTGTTACTGCATCACCCAAAAATGTTGGTCCTGTGTTTTCTGTGCCTTTGAATGATGCTGTAATACAAGAGGGTGAAAAGTTTACATTTCGTTGTTGGTAATAACCTTACTCAATTGCATTAAATTGGATTGCATTTTTATTATTGTAGAGACCCTAGAGTTCATGTGAGCAAATACAAGCATGCTACACTGGCCACACAAATTATGTAAAATTAAATTCAGAGATCTCCCACTAATTTTTCATTCACTGAGTTAAAAAACTGCCATAAAAAAAGACATCTACTGCATGCGGTAAGGGGCCTACCATATTCGTAAGTGTGCCTTGACTGAGTTACCTATATATCATTGGACGGTTTCCTTAAAAATTTGAATCACTGGATGCAATAAATATCTGATAACATTCAAGGAAAAATATGAGTACATGGAAAAATATTTTTTCATTATCTTTGCTGTCATGCTACATCACAAGTCAATGAAACCTTAATTTTCTTGGAGAATATTCAAAACACATACTACATCTTTAAACTAAATAAATAATTTCACTGTTGCCACTTCTACATATACACTGCAGAAGCCACTGTGTAGTGATGCGGTGCAGGGTATTTTGTACTAATGTAATACTGTAAAACTTGCTCAAAACTGGATCACATGGGACTTAAATAATTTTCCAAATTGGACAAGTTTCCAGATTACACAAAACTCACTAGGCTACATTTGCCAGGTATCATGCACAGTAGTATAAATTTGTAATTCTGCACATATTGACATACCTTCACTACTACAGAATAGCTGTTCACTTATTGTATATTATGCAATAAATCACTAGACTATTACAATAACTTTAAATAATAAGGCGTTTCTGTATCATTACTCCAACTTTAAATTTGTTTATTGTTGTAAGTACATACATATTATTCCTGTGTCTACTTGCATTGTGTTTCAGTTTTTTTACCACATATCAAGAAGGGTGTCCTGTTTGAATTTCGTGCGCTAAACTGTTTTTTCTATGCAATTTTTTGCACTATACAGCTTGATAGAATTTGTGCGTGCTGCAAATCTCGTAACATTGTTTATGCATGCCATAGCTTCTTTAGTTGTACTAATTTTTCTAGGAACATCATTTTGCTCCTCTTCTTCTTCCTTTGTTTCTTCCTGTCCTCTCCACTGTTGCAGATTTCTATTAGATCTATTGCTGAAGTAAAAGTGACGTGAGTTGGCAGAAAGTTGTAACTTCGAACATAGTCATCTGCAGTACATGAAATGCTATGCATTTTAATTAGTTCAGCAATTGGTGCTACATTTTTTTGAGCTTCGATGGCCACAGAAGCATTTTGGTCTCCAAATCTGCTTTGTTGATGCACTTGTTAACGGTTTCAGGCTTTATTTCCTTCACTGCCAAACCAATCCTATTGACTGCATCCCGTATAGAAACTGATCATGCAAGAGCAAATGCACTTTCAACCTGTTGAAACTAAGTTTAAGAGACTGCATCAATAATCGCCTATAGTGAGACTTGAATGCGTTTCCTGGGTTGTGTGAGGCTGATTGAACATGGTGGGGACCAAGCCAGTTTCACACCTGATAACTTGAGTTTTGGGTGGTAGGTTGCATTGTCTAGGAAAAAGGGAAGTTGGTGATTTTCTTTTTTCATTTTGAGGTGCCTGGCCCTACTTCCATAAGACCACTCACTATCCACACGCTTTTATTGTTTTGCCATGTGACTGAAAGCTTACTAATGTCCATGTTTTTGTAACAATGTGGTTTTTCCACCTTTGCAAATCACCAGTGGCTCCTCCATTTCACGTAACATGTTTCCTCACAGCAGTACAATGAGTCTTTCCTTGGACATTTTTTCACAGGTGCACTTTTCGCTTGAGTTGTTAGAGATATCGAAAGCAGTGCACGAAAAAACAGTCACATTACATTGGCATTAAACTTGTATTTTGGGTCATAATTCTTGAGTAAATGGTACAGCATTGTCTTCCATTCTGTTGCTACACTTTCCCGCACATCCTGAAGTTCCCCACACACTTCATGACTCAAAATGTTGTGCCCAGTTTTGAAACTCTCTAGCTATCCTGTGGGTGCCTTAAACTGTGTATTTCCAAGCTCTGTAGTGACTTTCAGAACCTAACTCCAGAACAGAGGTGCAGAAAAAGGTAAGTATTTGCCCTCACACTATCTTGTCAATCTCTTCACCTTTCTTTTCATCCACCAGTCCCCGTTCATCCATTCATCCTGTGTCTTACCCTTGTTCTTAAAGTACAGTAAATTTTTGTGTTAGCACATTTGAAATGCAACACTATTTCGCGCACAGGAAGTTTATCGTTCCCACTTACCTTGATTACTTTATTCTTTTCATTAAGTGTTAATGACACTTACTTTTTGTTAAAAGTCATCTTGCCCCTTAAAGTGCTACTAGTTAACTAAAACTGGCAGAAAATAATGCAGGTAGTGCACTTCTTTGGAATGCTTGACCTTGACTGGTAAAAACCGTTGTTTAATGGAACAACATCCACCTCTTTCATTTCACACATTGCAGCAGTGTATTGGAAGGTATGCAACAATGTCCAAATGTGCACCCATGTGCATCAATAATAATGGAAAATGAGACACTCTGACAAACAGTGTCCTCACGAATGAACCATTTCCTTTGATGCACCTACACTGCACGTAACTTGTTCACTGTTGTAGACAGCAGCACCGCTTCATCTCCACACCCGAGCACCGCACTGTGCTGAACCACTTTTCTTGGTTTTGCACCACTTAATGGCATTGTCAGGGTTGTACAGTCACTGTGTAAAATGCAGCGTTCTTTTAGAGGCGTGAATAACTAACGTATACTGTAGTACAGTACTGTACAAGCTCTTTTCTGCATTATAGAATGAGCTATTAATTAAGTCATAAAATTTACGTTGTATTTCTGCATTAGGCACATTGCACTTTTTGCAAAAAATTAGCATATAAAAGTGTACTGAGTGTGTCAGGACTGATATCCTTGTTCTGTTTGGGCAGATTTCCAGACCTTAGATGTTCCACTTTGATCAAGTTTTCCTGTACATTGATAACTTGATAATGCTTCTGTGTGCAACATGAAAGCGAGAATATGTTTTTTGTAAAGTGTCTTAATAGGTGTCCAGTTGATTCAGAACATTTTAAATGAGTAATGCATAAGTGCAATACATGCAGTAATATGAACATATACCTTAACTGCACTGAACATCTCGTTCTATAACTTACAGTTCTCTCTATCTTTCTCTCCCCCTTTGTGTGTGTGTGTGTGTGTGTGTGTGTGTGTGTGTGTGTGTGTGTGTTTTTACCCTGCCCCCACCTCCATGTGATCTGAAGGAAAATCCAGCTTTTTAAGTAGAGCTATAATGTTGCACTCATTGTTTTTGTGTCATATGCTAATATAGCTACTGCACGGAGTCATATATGTAATGCATCACTTGCACAAAGTATCTTTTCAGACGGAGTAAAATAGAACTTCATTAGACCATTATCTAAGAAAGGTACAGTAGATATTAATAACTATTGACCTATTTCAATATTAGCTTCCTTTTAAAGTTTTTTGGAACTGGTAATGTTTTAATGGATGGTTTACTATGTCTGTACATTTAACATTCTGACTCAGTCACAATTTAGATCTCAGAAGCATCTTTCCACTGAACATGCTATCTACCATTTCACTGATCATGTACTAGCAATAATGAAGTTTGAATTACCAGCTTGAAAAAATCAAGCTGTAACCATGAAACCTGGGGATGTTGTAAGGCCTTCTCTTGTATTTAAACTTCAGTGACACATTTTTGCCAGTGATGGATGACTTGGAGGAGACATTGGTTGTAGAAGTCTGATTTTGGCTGTTCAGGAAATGTTCCCTCTCTAAGACCACCAGGCTGTCAATCTGGAAACACATGCCACACTATGGTTTCTTCATCCAAGGAAAGATAAAGGCACTGGGTGCCATATCAGGAGAATATAGGAAGTGTGGTAAACTTTGACAACCCATACAAGGAGCATGTGTGACTGTTCTGTGCAGAATGAGCTAGGATCTGGTTCTGGAGCAAAGACACTCGATCAGACAGCTTTCTGTAATGCTACATCTTGATAGTTTCCTATACCCTCGTCATAAGATTTTGATAGTTTGTTTCTTTGACAGCTTGCTCCTCGCAAACACAATCCGTTACCTCCAAACTGTAGCAGTCCCAAAAAATACTCAGCATCACCTTGCCCGAATATGGATGGGTGATGAATACACTTGATTCCACTGTTAGCTTTGCTCCTTTGTGTAAGAACCATGATTATATGCCCAACACTTGTCCATGGTTATTTGGTTGCTAAAGAAGTCACCTGAATTGGCCTGACATAGCTGCAACGTTTCCATTACTGCCTCGATTCAACTGAATTTTAGAATGGTTGTTAGCGGTTGCAGAACCCAACGAGTGACAATATTTACTGTGTTCAAAATGTCCTGCAAGAACTTGAAAACTGATCCAGGGCTTATTTTCACTTATCATATTCTGGTCTTTGAGCAGCAAGGCCTTTAGTTATCTTGCAATCCCCATTTCTTCAAAGAGAGATGGTCTGCAACTTTGTTATTTTTCATGGATACTTATTTAACCCGCTGGAAGCTTCTGTCCCACATAACCACTGGGTCATATGATGGTGCATTGTTGTCATTCACTTTTACCATCTCAGCATATGTTGTCGCAGCAGTTTTCCGCATTAAATGCAACAAAATGAATTCCCGCAGGATACTGCACTCTATCAATAGGCTGTGCCATTTTGTTTGGTTTTTCGGGTGGCATGCTATGGTAATGTGTCACAGGGATTTCACTGTAGACCAGGGCTGCAGACATGTACCTACAAACAAACAAAAAATTAAACTTGTAACTTCATTTTTTGAAGGTTAGAAAATGTAACAGACCTATTAAGGAGACTGCTTACACTACTCTTGTCCGTCCTCTTTTAGAATACTGCTGTGCGGTGTGGGATCCTTATCAGGTAGAACTGACAGAGTACATCGAAAAAGTTCAAAGTAGGCAGCACGTTTTGTATTATCGTGAAATATGGGAGAGAGTGTCACAGAAATAATACAGGGTTTGGGCTGGAAATCATTAGAAGAAAGGCGTTTTTCATTGCGACGGAATCTTCTCACAAAATTCCAATCAGCAACTTTCTCCTCCGAATGCGAAAATATTTTGTTGACACCGACCTACATAGGGCGGAACGATCACCATGATAAAATAAGGGAAATCAGAGCTTGTACGGAAAGATACAGGTGTTCATTCTTTCCGCGCACTATACGATATTGGAATAATAGACAATTGTGAAGGTAGTTCGATGAACCCTCTGCTAGGCATTTAAATGTGATTTGCAGAGTATCCATGTAGATGTAGATGTGATAATTAAGATATTAGACTGACCCTCTTATTAAAATGTGAGAACTACAAGGTGATTTCATCTGTCAAGGTTTTTGTGATCTGTCCAAGATGTTTATCTGTGAAAATCACAGAAACTTGAAAGTTGGTTGCTTAAGAGGTACGGTGAGTAAGTTTACCTTGTATGTAACTGATAGAGTGATTTTAGTTAACTCATTCAGCTCTCATGAATCTCTTCTGTTCTGATGCTATTACTGTTATTGATATGTATAAATGACCTTCCATTTTACACTGTTTAAGCAGAAATAGTGCGCTTTTCTGATGATTCAGTCATCATAACCAAGTTCAGCAAGGCTGTCACAACAGAAAGAAAAATATATGAAATATTTAAAGGTGTTGGTTGGTTCTTGGTAAATTGTCTGTTACCTGACTTAGAAAAAATTAAGGTAATTCAAATTTGTACAAGGCAAAATATATCATCATTAACAATACATAATGGGGTAAGGTGCTTATATGAAATCGATTGTTCAAACTTTCTGGTTGTCCATGTTATAGGTGTTCTCAAATGCTTGACTTCAGTATCATTTGCTATATGTGTAAAGGCTGAATTCTGTGATGAAAGCATTGGAAAATAAGCTTACATTCCATACTCGATTCATTGATTTCACCATCATCATCATTATCATCATGAGGATTTCCTTCCTGTGAGCCAGGTAGGAATTTTGTGAAGACAAGTCTCCATTGATTTTTGTCCTGGTACAGCTTTTACAGCTTTTCTCTCTTCACTACATCCCACATTATTCCTCTCCTCTTGAGTTCTTCATTAACCTTATCTGCCCATCTCGTCTTAGGCCACCCGCTTGATCTGTATCCTGGTACCTCCAGCTCCCAACACCGATGTGGAGTTCGAGTTTGGTGCACTCACTTCACATGGCCTAAGCACTTCAATCTCACAGCACTCATTCTTTTCTCCATGGTCAAGTTCATCTGCGGGTCTTCCTAGATATTTGTTCCTGATTCTGTGTCTCCTGGTTTTTTATTTCACATTCTTGCATTTCACTCTTTGTCTCTTATTTATGACACAGGTCTCCATACTGTATGTCATGATTGATGGGAGACAGATTTTATGCATGATCTGTTTAGCTCTTAGATGTTTCGTACTTGGTGGAAGAAGCTGGATCCTTTTGCTACTCTGTCTAAAACTTCTAGTTTGGCACTTCCATCACTTGATATGACACTACCCAGATAATTGAAACTTTTCACACATTCAACCTTCTCTCCTTCCAGTGTGATGTTACAAGGTACAAGCGTCATAATCATCTTCATTTGACACTGTCTTAGCCTTATTCACAGTCAACTTGAATTCTTAAATTTTTTATTTGAGTAATGCAGTCTCCACTGACCTTCCATTTCCACCTCTCCCCAGATGCTGTGGGCATCAGCAAAAGCAAAAGCTTTGAGGTCTTCTTTTTCAGTTGTCTTTTCTGTTTTCCAAGAGCAACAGTAGAATGCATATTATGTTGAATTTTGTCATATTTGATAGTAGTAACTATGGGAATTTCTGCCAGTAGTAAGTTGAGTCTTTGGTGTGAGAATACAGCCTAGACAAGACAGAAATATTTTAAGTCAAATACTAAACAACACAAACACTGTTACACCAGTAATCAATCATAAACAACTGCTTCACTTTTAAATTTTATGAAGTGTTTTGATTTCCTAGTCTCTGGAGGTAATCAGAGATAAACCTGAAGTTGCTGAGATTATTTTGACATGTTTTTTGTGTAAAACATCTTTAGTTGTGCACTGTTTATTTCATGCTATATGTTTCCTTGCATGTATGCATAATAATCACAAATACTGGATATGCATTATTAAGTATTGTAAAATGTAAGAGTTAATTTTAATATATCCATGGTCTAGTCACACTAATGTAACCACCGCCTATGTTCGACATCAATATGCAACAACCACTCACAGATAGCAGATGGCAGCACTGACAGTGGAGGGTATATAAAATGTGTTGGGGGGGGGGGGGGGGGGGGATGCAGAAGACAGTGCAGTCATTGTCGTAATGTGGAAATGCAGTGATTTTTCTTATGTTCAAAAGGGAATGATTATTGGCTTTTGGGCCAAGAGTGGGAGCATTTCTGATATGGCTATGTATGTAAACTGTTTGCTTGCTGCCGTGGTTAAAGTATACTGTACATAGCAAAATGGCACTATCCAAAACCGGTGCCAAGAAAGCTGTGATGCACCATGGGCCACAGATGACAGGGGTGAATGACAGCTGTGTAGATGTCTATGGACAAATAGACATGCAACTGATTGCCCAGAAGAACCATGGGGCTTTCAAATGTGTCTTGTCAGTGACTGTTCAGTGAACGCTGCTGCATATGGACCCCACAGCACATGCCTGGTTCAGGCACCCTTACTGACTGCTGTTTGTTGGGGGGGGGGGGGGGGAGGCAAAGACTGGAATTTGCAGGCCAACATCATAACTGGATGTCCACCGTGTGGTGACAGCTGGTTGTTTCTGATGAATCACTTTTATGCTCCATTGGACAGATGGCTGTTGGCGTGTATGGCGTGAAACCTCTTACAGCAAACACGCTGCAACAGGTGGGATTATTATGGTCTAGGGAACATTTTTGTGGCATTTCCTGGATGATCTAATCATACTATTCTTGCAGACCACATATAACCCTACATGCAGTTTGTTTTTCCTCGGCATGGTGGCATCTGTCAGCAGGACAATGCAAAGTGTCGTGCAGCTCACAGTGTATGTGCATGGTTGGAAGAGTGCCAAGATGTGTTTTTTGTACTCCCCTTGTTACAAACCTTGTCGTATATAAACCCAGTTCTGTGGGACCACATCGATCAGGCTGTTCACACCACGGAGCTGTAATCGAGAAACCTTGTGCACTGGAGTTGATGTGGCTCAACAGCCCTTTCGGTACCTTCCAGAATCTCATTGACACTCTTCCTGCACATTTCGAATCAGTCTGCAATGCAAAAGATGGTTCTTCAGGCTTTTGACAGGTGGTCACATTAATATGATTGGACAGTGTGTAACATCTCATTATGCAGAGTGTTCTCACATAATCTGGAATTATTTTGTTAGTGTAACAGGTACACCAATGCCAGAAGTGATCTGGTATAAAGATGGAATATCAATTCAGAATAACCCAGATTATCAGACCACATTTAAAGATGGAAACTGTTCACTAACTATAGAAGAAACATTTACAGAAGATTCAGCCAAGTTCACTTGTAAAGCAACAAATGCAGCAGGGACAGCAGAGACCAGTGCAACACTGTCAGTCAAAGGTGTGTAACATTTAAAAGTCACTATGTATCATAAACTTGAAATCAGTCTGACTAATGTGGCGATTATCAAAATCTTGTAAATTACAAAATGTCTGGAAGTGAGTGGTCTGTTTAATTCAGTGTACATGCTATAATTGAGAACTGACACTATATTCCTAGCAGCTTTGTTAAGACAATGACCATCTGCAAAAAATAAGTGCTAGAACAATGAAGCAACTTTCTGACAAAAGATATGTGCAGAATGAGACAACATTCAAGTATTGTTTCTGAATGTGAAACATGCTGTGTAATCCTTCTCATATACAGAATGTAGATTACGTCAATCTGTTGTAGAATAATGGAACATGTTTTGTGTTCTCGTATTATGACGTTCTTAGATAATACAAATCTCCTTCATCATAACCAACATGGATTCCGCAAACAGAGATCATGTGAAACTCAGCTCGCCCTATTTGCCCAAGAAATTCACAGTGCCGTAGACACTGGCGAGCAGATTGATGCCGTATTCCTGGACTTCAGGAAGGCATTTGATACCGTTCCGCACTTACGTTTAGTGAAAAAAATACGAGCTTACGGAATATCGGACCAGGTTTGTGATTGGATTCAGGATTTCCTAGAAGAAAGAACACAACATGTCATTCTTAACGGTTCAAAATCTGCAGATGTAGAGGTAATTTCGGGAGTACCGCAGGGAAGCGTGATAGGACCTTTATTGTTTACAATATACATAAATGACTTAGTTGACAACATCGGTAGCTCCGTGAGGCTATTTGCAGATGACACGGTTGTCTACAAGAAAGTAGCAACATCAGAAGACTCGTACGCACTCCAGGAGGACCTGCAGAGGATTAATGCATGGTGCGACAGCTGGCAGCTTTCCCTAAACGTAGATAAATGTAATATAATGCGCATACATAGGGGCAGAAATCCATTCCAGTACGATTATGCCATAGGTGGTAAATCATTGGAAGCGGTAACGACCGTAAAATACTTAGGAGTTACTATCCGGAGCGATCTGAGGTGGAATGATCACATAAAACAAATAGTGGGAAAAGCAGGCGCCAGGTTGAGATTCATAGGAAGAATTCTAAGAAAATGTGACTCATCGACGAAAGAAGTAGCTTACAAAACGCTTGTTCATCCGATTCTTGAGTATTGCTCATCAGTATGGGACCCTTACCAGGTTGGATTAATAGAAGAGATAGACATGATCCAGCGAAAAGCAGCGCGATTCGTCATGGGGACATTTAGTCAGCGCGAGAGTGTTACGGAGATGCTGAACAAGCTCCAGTGGCGGACACTTCAAGAAAGGCGTTACGCAATATGGAGAGGTTTATTATCGAAATTACGAGAGAGCACATTCCGGGAACAGATGGGCAACATATTACTACCGCCCACATATATCTCGCGTAATGATCACAACGAAAAGATCCGAGAAATTAGAGCAAATACGGAGACTTACAAGCAGTCGTTCTTCCCACGCACAATTCGTGAATGGAACAGGGAAGGGGGGATCAGATAGTGGTACAATAAGTACCCTCCGCCACACACCGTAAGGTGGCTCGCGGAGTATAGATGTAGATGTAGATGTAGATTGTAGGCAAAATGAAACAATTTGATTTCACATGGCGTCTATGAACATGAGTCCCAGTCCAGAACACAGTTGCACTGAAATGCTAATCATTTGCATATGGTAGCATGCACTGCCCTTCGGGCCAATTTAAGGTTTGCTGCATGCCACATTCAAGCTGTTGCAATTTTAAGGGGCAGCAGTGTACTTAATCTTGTGAAATGGAGTTCATAATTAAAAATATATTCCACTGCCATTTCTTCATGCGTATTTCTTAAAATAATTCACTCATTGCAACTAATCTAATAACATATTTATCTCTCTCATTGTTGTAGATATTTTTCAAAATGAGTGAACTGGCAGAGTTTATCTTTACATTACGATTCATAATTATTTATCAAAAATTTTTTCCATGATGCAGTTTGATATCCTTGTGTTGGAACTTTGGCAAAAGAATATGATTTTTGCTGTAAGAACAGTTTCACAAGTTTTCTATATCTGCTGACCCAGTTATTGGTGTCTAAAATTACACTGCCTGCCCATGATTCAGCAATAATTTCAGACAAAATCTTGCAACACAATTTCATTGGCTAGATTCAGCATAGCCTCAGTCTCTAACTTGTATTCATGATGACAACAGTCTCTCTACCTTCTTTTAGACTCATTCTGTTATTGGATTATGTAGGCAGCAATTATCAAGATCTGTGGCATTACATCAAAAATATATTGTTTCTAGAAACTCTATCATCTGTGTGAAGATATTCTGTTGATACACATGCCAGTTTTAGTCATGTTCCTCAGTGAAAATTCATGACAGATTAAAACTGTACTCTGTACTGGGACTCTTATGTTCATAAATGCCATGTGAAATCGACTTGTTTCATTTTGCCTGCAGTAGCATTTGCATTCACTTTACCAGTAAAAGAAGTGTCCCTTCACCCTGAATGGAGGAATTGTAGCATATTTATTGTTTACATAAATTTTATAAAGCAAGGATTTATCCATTTTGTTGCGTATGGTTTGTTGTTTTTACTTCAAATTATAACTTCAGATATGTGCCCTGTGGTGCCCACAGAAGCTGAACCTGAGGAGCAGTTGTCCCCACCACATTTCACACAGCCACTGCAAAACAGCACTGCTCGTGAAGGATCTTCCCATGAACTACGCTGCCATGTTGAAGGCATCCCATTGCCAACTGTACAGTGGTTCAAGGATGGAACATGTGTTGATGCTTCTCCAGATTACGTCATAACATTCAATAATGGAGAAGCGTTACTGCGATTTGAGGAAGTTTTTCTAGAAGATCAAGCTGAATACAGTTGTCGTGCCACTAACCCACTTGGTTCCGATAGCTGCTGTGCTCGTCTCACTGTGGAACGTAAGTAACACATCTATATTTTGCTTGGAAATGATTTTATCTGTTTATTGCAATTGTAAAACTTGTCCTCCTGTGTGTTTAAAGCAGGTCATACAATACATCCACTACACTGAAAATTTTCTATGTAATAATGCACATTTTTTTCTTAACTGTATTAATATCATATTAAGATAAGACTGGAACTAGTTATAGGTCTATTCCTTTTTTAACTCATATAGATAAGCAAGGCTTAAAATTAGTGTGCTGCAAATTTCTGTGCTACTTGTGGATGTCGCTGAAATGTTGTCCCTGCTATTTAAGACTCTGTAGCACCTTAACTCTTTTACCATCTCTAACGTATTAACTTATTCAGGCCAGACACTTCTGATGAAGAATTCCCAGACATGTTTACACATACTGACTTTGATGTCTTGGCCATTTCTGAGATTGAAAAATATCTCATGGTTGTTGAAATGTAAAGCTCAAATCTGTAATGTTAAATGAACTGATTTTATTTTTAAATCTTCTGTTGATCCATCAGTATTATATTTAAAAAATTCATCAGAAGATGAAGAGAATGAGAGCCAATAGACTGAACCAGAAAGAAAATAACTACTCATCATCATCATCACCATTTAAGACTGATTATGCCTTTCAGCGTTCAGTCTGGAGCATAGCTCCCTTATAAAATTCCTCCATGATCCCCTATTCAGTGATAATATTGGTGCCTCTTCTGATGGTAACCTATTACTTCAAAATTATTCTTAACCGAATCCAGGTACCTTCTCCTTGGTCTGCCCCGACTCCTCCTACCCCCTACTGCTGAACCAATGAGTCTCTCGGGTAACCTTGCTTCTCCCACGCATGTAACATGACCCCACCATCTAAGCCTGTTCGCCCTGACTGCTACATCTATAGAGTTCATTCCCAGTTTTTCTTTGACTTCCTCATTGTGGACACCCTCCTGCCATTGTTCCCATCTACTAGTGCCTGCAATCATCCTAGCTACTTTCATATCGGTAACCTCAACCTTATTGATAATGTAACCTGAATCCACCCAGCTTTCGCTCCCATACAACAAAATTGGTCGAAATATTGAACGGTGCACAGATAACTTAGTCTTGGTACTGACTTCCTTTTTGCAGAAGAGAGTAGATCGTAGCTGAGCACTCACTGCTTTAGCTTTGCTACACCTCGCTTCCAGCTCTTTCACTATGTTGGCATCCTGTGAGAATATGCATCCTAAGTACTTGAAACCGTCCACCTGTTCTAACTTTGTTCCTCCTATTTGGCGCTCAATCCGTTTATATCTCTTTCCCACTGACATTACTTTCGTTTTGGAGATGCTAATCTTCATACCATAGTCCTTACATTTCTGATCTAGCTCTGAAATATTACTTTGCAAACTTTCAATCGAATCTGCCATCACAACTAAGTCATCCGCATATGCAAGACTGCTTATTTTGTGTTCACATATCTTAATATCACCCAACCAGTCTATTGTTTTCAGCATATGATCCATAAATAATATGAACAACAGTGGAGACAGGTTGCAGCCTTGTCTCACCCCTGAAACTACTCTGAACCATGAACTCAATTTACTGTCAACTCTAACTGTTGCCTGACTATCCATGTAAAGACCTTTAATTGCTTGTAAAAGTTTGCCTCCTATTCCATAATCTCGTAGAACAGACAATAACTTCCTCCTAGGAACCCGGTCATATGCCTTTTCTAGATCTATAAAGCATAGATACAATTCCCTGTTCCACTCATAACACTTCTCCATTATTTGTTGTAAGCTAAAGATCAGGTCCTCTAAGAGGCCTAAATCCACACTGATTTTCATCCAATTGGTCCTCAACTAATACTCGCACTTTCCTTTCAACAATACCTGAGAAGATTTTACCCACAACGCTGATTAAAGAGATACCTCTGTTGTTGTTACAATCTTTTCTGTTTCCATGTTTAAAGATTGGTGTGATTACTGCTTTTGTCCAGTCTGATGGAACCTGTCCTGACTCCCAGGCCATTTCAATTATCCTGTGTAGCCATATAAGACCTGACATTCCACTGTATTTGATGAGTTCCGACTTAATTTATCCACCCCAGCCACTTTATTGTACTGCAATATATTGACCATTTTCTCCACTTCCTCAAATGTGATCCTATTTCCATCATCATTCCTATCCCATTGTACATCGAAATCTGAAACATTACTCATCGTATTTTCACCTACATTGAGCAACTCTTCAAAATATTCCCTCCATCTGCCCAAGGCATCAACAGGATTCACCAGCAGCTTTCCTGACCTGTCCATAATACTTGTCATTTCCTTCTTACCTCCCTTTCTAAGACTGCTAATTACACTCCAGAATGGTTTTCCAGCAGCTTGACCCAAAGTCTCCAACCTGTTTCCAAAGTCTTCCCAAGATTTCTTCTAGGATGCTGCAATTATCTGTTTGGCTTTGTTTCTTTCTTCAACATAACTTTCTCTGTCTACCTGAGTTCTAGTATGTAGCCATTTTTGATACGCCTTCTTTTTCCTTTTACAGGCTGCCTTGACTGTGTCATTCCACCAAGCTGTTTGCTTCATCCTACCTTTACACACTACTGTTCCAAGACATTCTTTAGCCACTTCTAGTACTGTGTCCCTGTACCTTGTCCATTCCATTTCCAATGACTGTAATTGACTACATTCAACTAACTGGTACCTTTCTGAGATCACTGTTGTGTACTTGTGCCTGATTGCCTTATCCTGAAGTTTCCTCCTACATATGGACCTGATCTCCTGCACTTTCGGCCTCACAATACCTATTTCACTGCAGATTAAATAATGATCAGTGTCATCAAAGAATCCCCTGAATACACGTGTGTCCCTCACAGCCTTCCTGAATTCCTGATCTGTTTTTATATAGTCAATGACAGATCTGGTTCCCCTGCCTTCCCAAGTATACTGGTGAATGTTCTTATGTTTAAAAAAGGAGTTTGTGATTACTTAGCCCATACTGGCACAGAAATCCAAGAGTTGTTTCCCGTTCCTGTTGGCCTCCATATCCTCTCCAAATTTACCCATAACCTTTTCATACCCTTCTGTTCGATTTCCAATCCTGGCATTAAAATCACCCATGAGCAGAACACTGTCCTTGTCCTTTACTCTAACAACTGTACTTGTGAAAAGTATTCTGGGAAGAAACATACTTTTTTGAAACACAGGCTGGAATGAATTATTATTTTATGAATGATCGGCTAATTGAAGATTATCTTTTCTTCTATTTTAAGACACTTTCATGGGTGAAATGTGTAAAAAAGTAAACAAATACTGTGTGTTTGTAAGAAGAAATAGCCCGAGAGAATACTACTACAATGTTTTCATATTCAGTGAATAAATTCTATTCAGTCAGGGGCACAAATAGGATACAGGTAAATATTTAGCCAAAGACATGATGAACTTAGAGAAACCAAGAGTGTTAAAAGGGTATTGTCACAGGAATAAGCAATTAAACTTAAAATAATAGAATACCTGAAATAAACTTCCATGATGCATACTCAGCTGAAATTCGGCGGTGTGCTCCAAATTATTGAGGGGTGAAAGAAATTAATTTCAAGTTGTAATTCTAAATGTAGAAATACTACTGCGCACATGATCTAATGCAAACCACTGCTGCAATAATTTTCTTTCTATGTATAATGTTTTATAGTAATCACTGTTATATTTCATGTGAAGGATTTGTTTAACTCTTTAACTGCACTGGTCGTGTTTACGCACACAGCTTTGTACCTGTCCTTGTGTGCTCTGAATGTGTTTATGCCCATGTAGAGACGTTCAGAGTACCAGGTAGAAGGACTGGTGGCACGCGTAAACACGTTCGATGCACACAGGGACAGGTACAAAGGCACACACGTTAACACATCCAGAGCAGTTAAAACACACGCACACACACACACACACACACACACACACACACAGTGCTCCAGCTCAACATTTGTATTAATGAACATTGTTGCTACCAGTACTGTAGAGAAGAAAAAATATGAAGATATGTCAGCCATAAATTTTATCAATTGAGTAGTCAAAAGAGCAAAAATTAGGCAAAACCATCATGATTTTTCAGTTGCAACCAGATAAATCACAAACAAATTGAATGTCACAAAAAAATTACCTTGCATGTTAGTTATTTTGTGAAACAAGGAGAAAATAAATTTGTCTCGTTATTGTAGTTGCACTAATTTATTCAGTATCTTCAAGTGTTCGTTATTGTTCTTAACTTACAGGCAAGAATGAATAAACATGACATTTGTTAATTACAATGAACTTTGAAACTGTTGCTTTTTATTATTATTTACATGTATTTTGATGTGTTCACAGCTCTTGAACCTACAGAAACCCCTGCTTTCATTGTGCCATTAACAAATGTTATGGCTAGGGCTGGACAGAAGATAAAACTGGAATGTGAAGTTACTGGACTCCCCTCACCACAGATTAGTTGGTCTCATAATAATAAGCCTGTAAAAGAAACTAGGGACTTAAAAGTAAGTTTTGTTCTTAATAAATGATATTAGCTAAGCATGAAAGTAAAAATTGATAAAACATTCTTTGTTACTAAAAAGGAATGGGTGGGGAATAGGAAAACCACATAGCAGTAGCTAAAGAATCTGGAAGCACAGACATAGACACGCAGTGCTGGAGAGAAACTGGTAATGACCCTGATCCACTTGTTCCCATTATAGCAGCAGGTAATTGGACACACTTATCTCAAATGGTGTTGTCAAGGAATTTAATCAATAGTCAATGGTATATTTACAACAGTAGTCTGTTCAATGGAAAAACATTTCTCTAAATCTGTTGACTGAACAGCACTTGGAAAAACACTTATTTCAGATAACAAGGTTATATATTTCCTAAACACTTTTATCACACATGCTGCAATTGCTGAACATATAAAAAACCATCTGCCATTTCATCTGGGAAATACAAAGAAACTGTCTTTTCACGACTCTGCCATATGCCTCATGCCCACGCCCATGCAGTTTTTGTTTAACTTGGAAACAGTTCAAATCAACAGAAATGCTGCCCACTAGTCCCCTCCAACACAAGTTAACAGTTGGCTAAAAATAAATGGACTGTGCACAGAGTGTAGCCCAGCAGTGAAATATGGTGGGCAGCTGGCTGCAGTTGCTTCTCCTGCTCTGCTGACTCCTCACACAATCCTTGGTAGGTTAGAATGCATTGAATCCTCACATAATTTGTTACCAAGATATTGCATAATTTGTCAGTACTGGCTGAAAGTAGAGCATTAACTGATGATACCTTATGCTTCACAAATAACCTTACAATTATTTGAACATATTGCATAGTATTTGTACTACTTGAAAATGTGTTCAGTGAAATTTGCAAGTAACAACACTCCTGTGTTTTCTAGTGTTGGCATGTGGAAACATCATTTTATTGTTTGAAGATCATATTATAACACTAAAAACATTTGTATATGTTAACATTTAATTTTATTTCTGTGTATGGAAAGTATCTTCCATGTTTATGAGTCATTGTCTTCTTCACTCTTTGCAAATGCTGATCTCACATTTATTTTCAAGCTTTTATGCATGTCTGGACCACTGAAAATGTAATTTTGGCTTTGAAATACAAAAATCACATTCACGTGTTCCATTGTTTTATGACTAAAAAGAAAAAAATCGCTTGAGTGCCCCTATCATTTTCGCAATGTCCTATACTAAATAAATGCACAATTAATTACAGTCAAAGGCAATATTGGTTTTTCACCAGTCAGTAAATAAATTGTTGAGTAATCAACAATCATGATCAATGATTGGACATTCTGTTAACGCTAAACAGTGCAAAATGTGTTTTAATACTATGATAATACCACTACATGAAATTCCATAGGATTTTGGTGACAATTGTCCACCTACTTATCACATTTTTCATTTCTGCAAACAAGCTGATGAGGCATTATGGGGTTTCATAATAAAATGGCAATGCATGGTGTAATTTTTAAATAAAATTATTGGTGTAATGCTTTCAAAATGCCATAGTGAGAAGCAGATGCAATAAAATATTAAGAAATATTTACACTGTGTAAGACTGGAACTGTGAGTACCAATATATTGTAGATATGAATCGCTTATTTACTTTGACCTACTTCATTTCATTCATTCATTCATTTCAGTGATCATAAACAGGGCGAGATAAAAATACATTTATTATGAGTTTCATGGAGATTTCCACAGATTACATTTATTTTTAATTTTTGTGTGTAGCTTACATGTAATCAATTGCAAAAAATCTTTTATTTTCTCCAGTTTTAATGGTTTTCTAACGTGTGAAAAGTAATACTTTTGTATAATATGAAATGAAATGTGGTAAGGCTACAAAATTTCTGAATTACTGACCTTGTAGCTTAACATACAGATGACACACTTATCTATCACAGAGAGATGAATTCAGAAAGAAAACACAGTTTTCTAATGAGGTGCTCTAATTTAGTTGATTTCATTTTGTTTCTTTTGTAGAATATTATGAGTATTTTAATTGTAAATTGATGTACTAAGCAAGTCTGCATTCACATTAGTGCCTGACATATCTAAATTATGTTTTTGAAAACCAAATAGAGAATGACTGTTAGTATAACTTCATGTCATTCCTGCTTCTAACAAAAAGGAATTAATCTGCCCAGGGGAGGGGCATGGGATTTAGAGAATTAGAAAAGAGGGATTGTACTGCACCAGATAATCATTTTGTTCCTCTCATATTGTAAGAGAAGTCATAATTTCTTCACTGGTTTGCTATAGACAGATTCTTGTGCTACATCTTTACATTCTAGGTCAACTAGTACATCAGAATAATTTATCATTTATGAAAATTAGCTCTCTTTCATAGTGCACATGATCGAATTGAGCAGTAGGAGAAGAAATTTATTGTATGTTTGTTATATGTAGGTGCAGTATGAAAACAACAAAGCAACACTGGTCATAACAGAAGCTTTTCCAAAAGATGCTGGTATTTATGTAGTGACGGCCAAGAATATAGCAGGTGAGGCATCGAGTTCTTGCAATGTATCTGTGAAAGGACGACTACCAACTGAAACATCAGACTCTGAGCTTGCAAGTGACATGGAACCAACTAAGCCATCCATCCAGGTGCCCCTGAAAGACATTATTGTATTTGAAGGAAAACGAGCAAGACTGGACTGTGTGATAGTGGGACAACCAGAACCAGAGGTAATATGTGATGTTCGAACTATTCAGTATAACATATAAGTCGGTGAAATGTTCTGTTTATTAATAGTTGCTTACTTGTGTATGAAGTCAATTATATCCAATGTAGCTATATGAAATATGGGTGATACTGTCACTTTGAATTCAACATAATGTTGTTGTCAACAATTAAACTTTCAAATGCGTACTTGAAGTTAGTACAACAGGTTATTAAATCGGTAATGTTTGACTCCAGGGACTACATTTAATTTCTGTGTATGTATTATTAGAGGAACCAAATGTTTGTACATCAGTGTTGCCTGAGCAACTGATCACTTCTCTAGATTTCTGGCTTCTGATACAGAGATGCTGAAGTTGTGTGTCCACATGATTGTTTGCTGTAAGTAGACTTTTGTGGAGGATGAAGTGAGAGGTCTGTTTAAGCATTAAAGATTTCATAAGCAGCTATCTGTATCAAGCAGCAGCAACACTGAAAAGCATGCTCCCCAAATCATGTCAAACCAAAAGACTTACAGTTAGTAGTATGGCTTACTATAGTGTTATCCAAATTTATTTACACTGTGGTTCAACTGAACCCAATTAGGCCAGAAAATGAGGAGCTCTCTCTTCCTGCATTTGCCGTGACAAAGGAAAAGTCATTAATGTCTTATTTATGTTTCTATCTACTATTCAGTATTTCTTTGCATGGTTAATATTCAGTTTTCATCATATTATCATATAAATGCTAAGCGGACTTTTTAACCTCTTACTCTGAATCTGAAATTTACAGGTGATATGGTATCACGATGACCGACCAGTAAAAGAATCAACAGATATTCAGCTACTCTTCCAAGGTGATCGCTGTTCATTAATCATTCAGGAGGCCTATTTGGATGATGCTGGGGAGTATAAAGTAGTGGCAATCAACTCTGCAGGAGAAGCTAACAGCAAATGCAGCCTTTCTGTCAAATGTAAGATATGATGACTGTTACAATTAGTAATCATTATTAAGGAACTAGAACATAATAACAAGCCATAATCATTTATTTTCTAGAAATTAAAATCACCTATATATTAAGAGGAAACATAGAGTTTGGCTAAAAATGGAAGTTTTTACTGTTTTAATGTACTGCATTTCCATGTCACATATTTTGGCTCAAGAATTGTTTGAAAAATGACAACAAATTTTGCTTGCTATGTCTGAGTGCACCTGGGACACTATATATTTGTAGGAAGGTCTTTGATGGACTAACTACAGAGTTATGTGTAGTTGGGGTGTTCAGTACCTTTTATTAACCTTTTTATTGAGTCCTTAGAGAGAAACTATAAGGTCCTGACATTCTAATCACTGTATTGGAAGAGATATGTCATATGTAGCCAGTATTTGACTCAAAACTGAGAAAAATTGGAAATGTAAATAAAAAAAAGTGATGAAAAGAAAGAAAGAAAGAAAGAAATTTGTGAAATGAAATGAGTATCTCACTACCACTGAGACATACAAGTATCAAATATAATATTAATTAATCATGAAAAGCCACATTGATGATTTGGGACTATGACAGGAGTGTGTGTGTGTGTGTGTGTGTGTGTGTGTGTGTGTGTGTGCGCGCGCGCGCGCGCGTACTTTCTCCCATAATTTTATCAGTGATGAATCTCCTTAGCATAGCCTGCACCCCAGTGCCTTTGACATCTGCTGGAGGTATGAAGGGTCATTATTTTCAGGTATAAACAGCACATTCACACTCTTAAGTTATAGTGTATTAGAATCTATTTTATGATTCAGTGCCTGGTTAATCAAGAAACATTATTAGACTGTGATAGTCACACTCAGAGTGACCTGTCACACTCAGAGTGACCTGAAACACTATATTCCAAGTTAAAATCATCATATTCTGAAATGAAAAGTAAAGTTTCAGGAATTAGAAGTTCATCCTTCAGCATCTAGTGGGGGAAATCAATATCACACAGATAAAATCTGAACTCAAAAGAAATTGCAAGGTTACATGAAAATGAGAGATAAGTTAACACAGAAAAAATGCCTTCAATAGCACTGACAAAGTCGAAACTCAGGACGTGTAAGGGGCACTCCAATAAAAACTGAACACCTGCCATAATACACAGTCTGTGTGACTGGTGGCCCCACTGTTGTTATGTTTTGATGCTGTCACTGCTGTGGTAGAGGAAAAGCATAGTGTCACATCATAGGTGCACACAGTTATTAGGTTTTGATCTTGGTTGTTGGTGGACTGGTCTAGTGTGTTCGTCCACTTGTTGGCAAGCAGGCAAGCAAGGAAGAGCACAGAGGTGTGGTTTGTTCCCTGGTGGCTGAGAGTGCTTTAGTATGCGAATTTCATAATCACATGCCCGCTGTGTACGGTGAACACTGCATGTCTCTGATGTGTGTGCACGAATGGCAGAGGAGATTTCAGAGAGGGGGCACATCACTACAAGGCAATCTGCACACAGGACAGGCCCATTAAGCCATTACCCATGATATGATGGAGCGGATTGATGGCCTTATCCAGGGACACCAATCAATTATTAAGGATAAAAGTTGTGTTTAGGTTGGCATTAGCCACGGCTCCGTGCATGCCATCATCAAAGAACACTTGCATTACCAAAACATTTTTGTGCTCAATGGGTGCCACATTGACTGACGAAGAGACAAAAGATCAATAGAATTTGTTAATGAAGAGTAGGATAGTAAACAATAATTGTGATGATACTAAATAAAGTACTGAATTAAAAATTCCCAAATTTTACCCCTTCAGAAGACATCCATCCCGTACCATTTCTAAAATCTTTTGAAGATGTGTTACTGGATTCTTGGACAGATTACAATAACATACGATTTGTGACTAGCCATATGACAGGTGACACAGCACAGCAGGGCGTGCTAAAATTAGAAGATTTTACAACTTATTGTGATTTCAGAACTGCTTTCAAATCTAAATACTAGAACAAAGTGCACAAAATAAATTATGACTTTAACTTTTAAATTACAAAATTTATAACAGTAATTCGTGGGAAAGCTGTAGAGATTTTGTAGAGTGGCACATTAACAAGGCAAAGTAGTTAGATGATCCAATAGGAGAAGAACACTTGTATTGTATTGTATGTTAACCGGGGACCTAGAAACGATGGAGAGGCTACATCCCTGCTGCTGCCGCAGTGGTCCGCAACCCCACAACAACCACCGCAGTCCACTTCACCCCTCCGCGGCCCCACCCCGAACCCAGGGTTATATAAGAACACTTACTGGGGTTAGGAATTAACCGATTATCATATAGAGTAAGGAACAAACTAATAGGAAAGAATTGGACAAAAGTTACCAGTTTATTGGCATGCTTAGAACAACTTGACACAGTGGAAAGACAGTCGGAGATGGCAAACAAGTAAAGTTAGCAAATAAATCAAGATTTGTTCTGGATTAAACTGTCAGATGAATTATAAATGACCAGTAAACTGTAAAAAAATTTTTTAAAAGTAGTTTATATCATTTTTCTTGATGGGAGCAAACTGTTGTCATATCAGTCTTCTTCTCTTGATAAGAATCTTTGTAATTAGTTTTGTCTTCTTGATTTTTAATTCTCAGTTTAGTCTTCTTTCCTTCAAGGTTTGTTTCACTTCAGGGTCACCATGTGTGAGAGTTTGGTCGTACATGTTTTTGAAATGAATTAACATCTGCCCTATTGTATTCGTTGAACTTCCGACTAGATGAAAGTGTCTTAAAATCTTGATCAATGTCAATGTGTGGTAAACAAGAACTCTGACAACTTAGAACTGCAGTCAGATTTCATTACATGTTGACTATAAATCAGACACCAGCTTAGTATGTGTCTTCATGTTTGACATCCAGTTCTGGTTATAAGATTCAACCAATTAAACAAATTGCTATTATGAAAAGATTCAGTATATACTGTTATTATTGTTTATATACACTGAAGCACCAAAGAAAGTAGTACAACATGCATATTCAAATATAGAGATATTTAAACAGGCAGAATACAGAGCTGTGGTTGGCAATGTCTATATAAGACAACAATTGTCTGGTGCAGCTGTTATATCAGTTACTGCTGCTACAGTGGCAGGTTATCAAGATTTAAGTGAGTTTGAAGATGGTATTATAGTCGGCGCACTAGTGATGGGACACAGCATCTCCGAGGGGATTTTCCCACATGACCAATTCACGAATGCACCGTGAATATCAGGAATCCTGTAAAACATCAGATCTCTGACATCGCTTTGGCCGGAAGAAGATCCTGCAAGAGCGGGACCAATGATGACTGAAGAGAAGAGAAATGTGCAACGTGAGAGAAGTGCAACCCTTACGCAAATGCTGTAGATTTCAATGCTGGACCATCAACAAGGGTCAGCGTAAAATCATTCAACAAAACATCATCAGTATGGGCTTTTGGAACCAAAGGCCCATTCATGTACCCTTGATGATGGCCCATTCATGTACCCTTAATGACTGCATGACACAAAGCTTTATGCCTTGCCTGTGTCTGTGAACACCAACATTGAACTGTTCATGTTGGAAACATGTTGCCTGGTCGCACGAGTCTCATTTCAAATTGTATCGAGCAGAAGGACACGTATGGGTATGGATACAACCTCACGAATCAATAGACCCTCCATGTCAGCAGGGGACTGTAGAAGCTGGTGGAGGCCCCGTAATGGTGTGGGGCTGTGGGGCACATGCAGTTGGAGTGATATGGGACCCCCGTACATCTAGATATGACTCTGATGAGTGACAAGTACGTAAGCATCCTGTCTGATCACCTGCATCCATTCAGGTCCATTGTGCATTCTGACAGACTTGGGCTATACCAGCAGGACAATGCGAGACCCCACACATCCAGAATTGCTACAGGGTGGCTCCAAGAACACTCTTAAGACACTTCCACTGGCCAGAGGTGTGGCGGCTGACCTTGTTGTGCTGGCAAGTGACGCAGCTGCATGCTCAGGTTTGACAGACCCGTTCTGACACAAGACGCGTGGTGGCTCGAACGCCCGGCTGGGCTAGGTTACGCAGGGCGCCGAAAAACTGTCGGCGCAGCTCGGGTGGGAGCAAAGGGCGTAGGGTGCCGGTCGAAGAATCACATCACACCACACCTCATCGGAAATGCCAGGACATTTGGCCTTTGTGAAAACAAGCTATGTTTGTGGGTTCCATAGGAGAGCCAGAGAATCTTCATCAGGAGCTTGGAGGGAGGCTAGATCGGAAAGATCAATGATGCGGGAAACAGCACTGATCCATGAGAAGAAATCTGCAGTGACATTATCTGCACCCTTGATGTAACGGATGTCCATTGTGAATTGAGAAACCAGGTCAAAGTGACGGTAACGTCGAGGGGGTGGATCCTCAGGTGGGTTGCAGAACGCTTTTGCCAGTGGTTTGTGATCTGTGAGGACGAAAAACGAACATCCCTCGATGTTGGGGCGGAAATGTTTGATTGTTTTGTAAACAGCAAGGAACTCTCTATTGAATGCAGAATGTTTTCTCTCAGCCGTAGATAGTTTCTTCGAGAAGAAATGAAGGGAAGACACCGTGTCGCCCTTGCGTTGTTGCAACACTGCCCCCACCGTGATGTCGCTGGCGTCCGTAGTGATGAATAACTTGGCCGAGGGGTCGGGGTGGGCGAGTGTCACAGTGAGTGTGAGCTAAAGAAGTCTTCAGAGCCTTGAAGGCCTCTAGCATCGGAGCAGTCCAAGAGACGGGTTTGATACCAAAAGTTTGTTTGCCTGATAGCGCATCCATCAGGGGTGCCTGAACAGCGACAGCGGGAGGCAGATGGTGATGATAGTAATTGATGGTGCCAAGGAAACGGTGTAACTCTTTGTAAGTAGCTGGGGATGGCAGAGACGTGATAGCCTGCACACGAGATTTGGGAGGCTGTATTCCCTCAGTGGAGATGGTGTAACCTAGGAAGGAGACTGACACCTGGTGGTCTGGAGGACCGTAGACTGATGATTTTCATGTTCCTCCGCTGAGCTGCTGAAAATGAGAGTTGTCGTCCAGATAAGCAAAGCAAAACTCGAACTGTCACAAGATAGAGTCAATGAAACGTTGCCACGTTCTTTAGGTCGAATGGCATGAAGTGGTATTGGAATAAACTGAGTGGCGTGATAATAGCCGTCTTAGGAATGTCTTCCGGCACCACGGATATCAGGTGGTAGGGGCATTTACAGACAATAACACTGCAAATTGTGGTGCCAGGTAACATATGAGTGAAGTCATTGATGTTTGGCACTGGATAATTGTCCATGACGGTACGAGCGTTTAAACATCTGTAACCACCGGACATTCGAAAAGAGCTGTCATGTTTGAGGACGAGGTGGATTGGTGAAGACCAGTTGCTGTCTGAAGGTTGCGGAATACCTGCCACTAAAAGTTCATTAATCTGCTGCCGGGCCGCGCGCAACTTGATAGGGTTGAGGCATCGGACCTTATGCCTAATAGGAGGGCCGGCAGTGGTAACTATCTTGTGTGTCATTCCATCAGTGACGGAAGAAACTGAGAACTGCACATGAGATTGGTTAAGGTCCTGGCACCGAGTCCTCCGGACAAGTAGGGCGCAACGAGGTGTAGCCATTAGCATGAGTGGGGAAAGGTAGCACAAAAGTCACATGTCTCTTACGGAAGCACGGTATGCGCTTGTGTGGAGGGAGTGGGTGTGCACGTAGCACCAAGCGAAGGGGAACTGGCGGCGACTGTCCACTGTTAACCATGCACTGGACAACCGGCACGAGCGAGAGCACCTCTGGCATTGCACATGGGGCCACAATGGCCGCTGGGTCATGTTGCCGGTGAGTGAGAGAGGAGGAATGTTTGTCAACATGCGCGGTAGCTGTCCAAGAGGTGGGCATGGTCGCAGCGTGCGCACAACTCTCATTAGCAGCACTTTTTGAAACACACGGCACTGGAGAAGGCGAGTGCGATGGTGGGGTTGGAACTTCACACGCAAGTAAAGTTTGTGGGCTAACCTGGTGAGAGTTCAAGCTACGCTCAGCTGAGCAATTTTGTTTATGTGGCAGCACCATGGACTGCAGTTGCAGAAGCAAGGTACGAGCTGCGACGAGCTCACTGTAAGTGGATGGATGCGTTGTTTCAGCTTCTTGTTGTCCTGGCAGAGTTACATCCCCAAGTTGTATTCTGACAGTAGGTCGGTAACGTAGGTCACAATGTTCCCCACGAGGGCGGAGCACTCGCGTATGATATCATATGTTGTGGTGGAAACAGAGCGTTGGACGTAGGTGCTGATGATGGTATGTGAGTGTTCGTAGTATGGTGGAGCACTGAACCCTGTACGACATTCGGAGATAGTTCGTAATAGGACAAAAAATCCATACCGAGGATTGGTTCATTGATGTCGGCAATGTAGCACGTCCACGGAAAATGTAGAGAAGGAGATGGGGCCACCGTAACCTTTACTGAGCCTGAGGTAGGTTAACGTCGACGCGTTGACAGCTCGTAGAAGTGACTTCGTGTCCTCCCTCACACCCCCCCACCCCCCCCACCCCCCACCCACACGCCCCACCCCCACCCCGTCCGTCCTCCTCGTAGAGAATCTTGATTATTAACTCTTGTGGTGAGCAGGAAACTTGTTCCATTATAGTCTTCTTTGCAAACTCATATTTTGGTGCAGGCAGTTGCGAAGGAGCAGGTCACAAATCAAATCCGGATGGTTGTGGAGGTGTGTGACGAGGCACAGAAACTTTGAGTTGTCATCAGACACATTATGTAACTCAAACAGATGCTCGATGAGCGCGAACCATGATGCCAGGTTGTCCACGTGTAAGGACAGTAGTTTCGGCAGGCGACCAGGAGGGGGTGATGACGGCTGCTTCGGTGACTCCTGGGGTAGCGGCTGAACTGAGGTTAAGTCAGAGGCTGACATGGTAGACCCAGATTGAAACCAGGTGAGCGAATCTGTAGTAGCAGCAGCAGCAGCTGGCATAGTTGACTGTGTGTCACGAAAACACGACGCGGCAGGCATGGATGGTACCGTGGAAATGGGCTGATGGGCAGCACACGAGGGGGGGCCCGGAAACTGGACCATGAGTGACGAGTGCTGGATGGAAATGACCTGCTTCTGGAACAGGGCGAGAGGCCGGCACGGCAAATACAGGCAGTGCTGTGGGAGTGGCAGGCGGTTGACTGACCAAAAACGGGGACCCCTGCAAGTGAGGTGGGGGCGGACGGGGGTTGAGAACGCCACCCATGTGGAAACTATCTGATGCATAACATGCCTGTAGTGTGTGTGGCAGGCCACTGAGATGAGGTAAGGGGTCCATGTTATGTGAAACACTGAACTGTACATGTAAATTAGATACAACTGGAACACCACGTGCGGGGAACGGATCCGGCATGGTTTGTAGTAATGGCGGCGTTGCACATGGCCCAACAATAACTGATGTAGCATGCTGGTGGGTGGCTAAACACGTGTTCGAATGGAGATCACTTTGTTCTTGAAACACTCGATTTGAAGAGACACAATTAGAAATATTTTTGAGCTCACATTTCACTGTCAGATGGGCATAATCTGGTTATGCGAAGCCTGAGTCCATTGTTCACTCTAACTGCATAGTTGTCGACTGTTGGAAACTAATGAGGTTAGCACATGGCGTTGGTTGAACAGAGTTGTGCTTCCACATCTTCGAACAAGGCATTGTTTGGCATGGTCATTGCGTAGTGCATATAACCTGTTGCATAAACACTGGTGCAGAAGACGCAAAACACGAACGAAATGCGGGGTCACCACTATGGGAATGGGATCGCTAATCGGGATATAGAAAACTTAATTCCCATATATGTCGTAGCTCATGTATATAGTAGAGGGAAACATTCCATGTGGAAAAAATATATATCTAAAAACAAATATTCTGTAACTTACCAAACGAAAGCGTTGGTATGTTGATAGAGACAATAACAAACACAAACACACACACAAATTTCAAGCTTTTGCAACCCAAGGTTGCTTCATCAGGAAAGAGGGAAGGAGAGGGAAAGACAAAAGGATGTGGGTTTTAAGGGAGAGGGTAAGGAGTCATTCCAATCCCGGGAGCGGAAAGATTTACCTTGGGGGGAAAAAGGGACAGGTATACACTCGCACACACACACATATCCATCCGCACATATACAGACACAAGCAGACATATGTAAAGGCACCTTTTTAGTTTCTTTTTACCCAGACATGTTTCAGCACTTTTTGTGCTGTCTTCAGTGGGTTATATGATTTTCTTATTTTAAAATTGTTGTTATGTATTGACATTTGGAGAAACTTTTGGTACAAAATATTTCCAATTGTGAATGAATAATTGTTGTAAATGTTATTCATCATTTGTTTACAGTTCACAGTTGAGATATGTATTAATTCTCTGATGCACTGTATGTTGTTTATTACCTTGTGTTTAGAGTTCTAGTTATAGCTTAATTGGCAAAAGAGTGGATGTATGCATTAGTTTACATACCTTACGTGAAGCTACTGGGTATTTATGTTGGTAGGTAGTCTGCTGAACAATCTACAACTTGTCATCTGCAAACAGCAAAACATAATTTTTATTTTTCTGTTAATTATGCATTTACGAATGGAAATGAGCACATATCATGTTTGTTTGTGTGTAACCTGTGGCTTTGATGTTGTAGTGTTTTCTCAAATGTTTTGGCGAGGTGAATACGCTGATTTCTGTGACTTATCTTCATTTGACAACACACTTTCTATAAATTTTCAGACGTGTGCAGAGTTTTCTCCACCGTTACGTGTTGTTGTAGCTGTGTAGTATTCATTTGTTTTGTGGCATGTTTTTCTGGGTGAGGCATGCAAGTTGTTCAAAGTAATTCTCAGAGAATGCATTTAGTGCAATTTGGAAGATGTTTTCTGTCTACCACCGGCTTTGAACATGTATTTTCGCCAACAAATCGAAGGTAGATTGAAGTCTCCACCAGTTTTAACTGTATGAGTGGGGTACTTATTTGTAATGAGATTCAAGTTTTCTTTGAAGCGTTCAGCTATTATATCACCTGAGTCATGGGGTCAGTAGAAGGAGCCAATTATTATTTTGGTATGACTGTTGAGTGTAACCTCTACCCATAGTAATTCGCAGGAACTATCTATTTCAACTTCACTACAAGATAAACTACTACCAATTGACACAAACACATCACCATCTACTTTATTTAATCTATCCTTTCTGAACACGGTTTGCACCTCCGTAAAAATTTCGGCAGAATTTATCTCCGGCTTTAGCCAGCTTTCTGTTCCTATAACGATTTCAGCTTCAGTGCTTTCTATCAGCGCTTGAAGCTCTGGTACTTTTCCAACACAGCTATGATTTTGACAAGAACAGCCCTATCGCTGAACTGTTCACTGTAACACACTCTTTGCCCTACCTTTCTGTTCCTAACGAATCCTACTCCCATTATACAAGGATTGTTCCAAAGGTAAGGTTCCCATATGTTTTACAAATAAAAAACATTGTTTATTGTTATTGATTTATACATCATTGGAAAGCTTACACTTTTGTCTATTTTTCAACATAGTCTCCATTTTTTTCGACACACTTTTGAAGACTGTGCTCCAGGTTTTGTATTCCTAAGTCGAAGAACTCTCTCGTTGACCCATTGAGGAAGCGTGTGACATCTGCTCAGACTTCATCGTTGCTCCTGAAATGTTTGCCACCTAAGTGTTCCTTTAGCTTGGGGAAGAGATGATAATCGCTCGGGGCTAAGTCCAGGCTTTGTGGAGGATAGGGCATAACAGTCTACCCAAAGTTCTTCAAAAGCTCCTGTGTTTGATGAGCGACGTGGGGTCAAGTGTTGTCGTGAAGAAGCACTACTGCCTCCATCAGTCATCCTCTCTGGCTCACCGGAGTTTGGTCAATGTTTCACAATATCTGTCTGAGTTTATTGTCATACCAGGTTGCATAAAATCGATGAGGAGTATCCCCTTACGATCCCAAAACACAGTCACCATAACCTTTCCTGCTGATTGCATTTGTTTGAATTTCTTTGGTGGTGGTGAACCAGACTTAGTCCCCAGCAATTATCACCTCTTCCTCAAGCTAAAGGAACACTTAGGTGGCATACGCTTCAAGAGCAATGACGAAGTCTGAGCAGAGGTCACATGCTTCCTCAACGGGTTGGCGGGGAACCGTCTTCAAAAGTCTGCCAAAAAAATGGAGACTATGTTGAAAAATAGACAAAAGTGTAAGCTTTTCAACAATGTATAAATTAATAACAATAAACAATGTTTTCTATTTGTAAAAAATATGAAAACTTTACTTTTAGTACAACCCTCGTATCATTTTCTGCTGCTATCGATATTATCCTATACTCATCTGATCAGAAATCCTTGTCTCCTTTCCATTTCACTTCACTGACCCCTACTATATCTAGATTGAGTCTTTACATTTCCCTTTTCGGATTTTGTAGCTTTCCTGCCACATTCAAGTGTCTGACATTCCACACCACGAGTCATAGAACATTATCCTTTCGTGAGTTATTCAGTCTTTTTCTCATGGTCACCTCCCCCTTGGCAGTCCCCTCCCTGAGATCTGAATGGTTGACTATTCTGGAATCTTTTGGCAATGGAGAGATCGTCATGACAATTTTTCAATTACAGGCCACACCTCCTGGGGATACATGTTATGTGTCTTTAAATGCAGTGGTTTCCATTGCCTTCTACATCATCATGCCGTTGATCATTGCTAATTCTTCCACCGTTAGAGGCAGTTTCCCACCCCAAAGACAAGAGACTGCTCTGAAGCTCTGTCTGCTCCTCCTCCCTCTTTGACAAGTTTTGCCAGTCTTTATCCTATGATATATATATGGACCCTACTTTGTTCCTCTCCGATGTGTATTTCCATACCTTTGATGTGAATGGCATCCCATTGTCAATATCTGCTTAGATATATACACTTTCTCAAAATAGCCCTTTCTCATTCTCTCCACTTTTGTCCTGCTGTTTGCTTGACTCAGTTTTTGCTTGATTTCATTGAAAACTCTCTCTCACTATTGTGTCCACTGCGAATTATTATTATTATTATTTTCGATTATTCCCATTTAAGAGAGCGTTTGAACTTGAATTCCTTTATGATGATTGTTTGTGTTTTTTCTGAGCCCAAATTTTCTTCATGTGTTCACTGTGTTGTTTCTTTCGCTCCGCTGTCCATTTGCATCCTGGTCTCTTCTGTGTTGTGGTGTCAAGTTTATGTTTTTTGGTGATGTTCCTGAATTCAGTTCTGTTTTCTGCATTGTTTACTGTTATTTGTGCTTGTCTGAGGTCCTCTTCAACTTCTTTTATCCATTTTGTTTTTCCCCTGCCTGAGTTGATGACTTTAAGAATTCGCTTTGAAATTCTGTTTTCATTCATCCTGTGGATATGTCCGTAGAACTGCATTCTTCTTTTCCTTACTGTATCTGTAATCTTGTCTGTGTATTTATATAATTCTGATGTTGGTCTCTTCTTCCAGATTCCTTGCTCTTGTATCGGGCCAAAAATTTTCCTGAGAATTTTCCTTTCTTGTTTCTCTATTTCTTTGATTTTAGTTTGCCCACCTATTTGTGTTGTTTCAGATGCATACAGTGCCTCCGGAAGTACGACAGTGTTGTAGTGCCTCAATTTTGCGTTAGTGGATATGGACTTTTTGTTATAATAGTTCCACGTGAGTTTATATGCTTTCTGTAATTTTTTTATTCTTTCCTCATTGGCCTTTAGGTTGATCCCTGATGGCTGAATGATTTCTCCCAGGTATTTAAAATGTGGTACTTGTATGATTTTCCCATGGGTTGTCACAATAGGCAATTTGTCTTGTGGCACTCTTTCTATGTACTGGGTTTTCTCATATGAGATTTGCAGGCCAGTTCTTTGTGCAATTTCGTGTAACTTCTCTATGGCGTTAGTGGCTTCTTTTCTATTATTTGTGAGGATTGCAAGGTCATCTGCAAAAGCTAAACACTTCACATTGAATCTATTATCTTTTCTAATGCCAATTTGGATTCCTTTGACTTCTTTTTCCCATGTCCCGATGATTTCTTCAAGAATGATATTAAAGAGTAATGGTGAAAGTCCGTCACCCTGTCGCACTCCAGTTTGGATTACAAATGGTTCCGAGATATCCCCCATAAATTTAACCTTGGAGACTGTGTCAGTTAATGTTTCCTGAATGATTGCTCTTGTCTTTCTGTCAATGCTGAATTCTTCCAGCGTCTTGCAGAGCACTACTCTGTCTATTGAGTCGTAGGCCTTTTTATAATCTACAAAAGTAACCACTGTGTTTCGGGTGTTTCTCATCTGGAGAATCATTTTCAGATTCCAGATCTGCTCTATGCATGATCGTCCCTTGCGAAAACCAGCCTGGTATTCTCCTATTTGTGGGTCAGCTTGTTCTTCTAATCTATTCATGAGAACTTTTGATAGGATTTTATATGTGACCGGTACGAGTGAGATACCCCTGTAATTATTTGGTTCAGTTTTGTCCCCTTTTTTGTGGAGTGGATGGATGAGTGCGCATTTCCATTCAGAAGGGATCTGTTCTGTTTCCCAAATGTTTAATATGATTTTGTGAATTTTTCCTGTTAATCTTTCATCATTTAGTTTCCATAGTTTTGCAATAATTCCATCTTCTCCTGGGGCTCTATTGTTTTTCAGTGTCTTGATAATTTCTACAATTTCGTTGATGGTTGGCAGTTTTGCGTCAGGATTTGGTGTAGACGTCTCGTAGTGAATGTCCTCTGTAGGTCTTTCACAGTTGAGAAGTTTGTTGAAATAGTCTGCGAGGATTTGGCAGTTATTCTTCGTGTTAGTTTCTAGTGAACCATCCAGTTTCTTGAAGCAAAGATTGGGTGGCTGGTATCCCTCCGAATAGTTTTCGATGTTTGTTTTCGGATTACTAGAAATTGTTGCCATTTTTCTGATGTTTTGTGACTATTGAAGTTTTTCCAGGCATTGGTCCTTTCTTCTATTGCTTGGTCACATATTATATTCCACCACCTGTGTTTTCTCCTTCTTGGGGGTTGACCCAATTTCATTGTGGATTTGAGGACGTCCACAAGTTCTGTCCAGTTTGTGGTGTTTGTCTGACTAATTTCCTGTAAGATGTTTTCCTTGTTGAGTTTTATGTATTCGGGGTCTGGTCTCAGCACTTTGTTTAGTTTTGGTTTTTTTCTATTGGGTTGTAATCTGGTCTTTATCTGTAGAAGATGGTGGTCTGAGTCAAAAAATCCTCTTCTCGTTTTCACATTCAGAATTTCTGCTGTGTTACTCTTGGAGATGGCCACATGGTCTATCTGGAATTCACCCAACATTGTGTTGGGCGACTTCCAAGTATACAGTTTCTTGTTGGGTTTTTTGAATTGTGTTGACATAATTACGAGGCCGAAATTTTTGCAAAAGCTTATCAATCTTTCCCCATTCTTGTTAGTTCTCTTGTGAGCTGTATGGATTCCGGTGATTTTCCTGTATTTTTTCTCTTTACCTAATTGTGCGTTAAAGTCGCCTAACAAGATTATTACATGGTGTTTGGCAATTTTGTTTGTCGTCTCTTCAAGGTCATTCCAGAAGTCATCCACTTTCTGGCAGTTCTTCTTGTTATAGTTATTTGTGGGTGCGTGTGCGTTGATCAAGGTATATGCTTTGTTGGCCGATTTGACGGAGAGCTTTGATATACGTTCTGAGGCAGACTGGAAGTCAATGACAGAGTCACTGATAGATTTGTGGACTGCAAATGCTGTGCCAAACTGTTTGAGTCCTTTCTCATTAGTTTTAACTGCTGGTTTTCCTTTGTAGATCCTGTAGTTGTCTGTATCAAAATGGGTTTCGTCCGTAAATCGTGTTTCCTGGATTGCAAGGATTTTGATCTGGAATTTTTGCAGCACGTCTGTAAGTTGTTTGATCTTGCCCAGTTTGAAAAGAGTATTAGTATTAAGTGTACCGATGAAGTGTCTTTGTTTGGTGTGTAATAATTTGGACGTCGTCTGGTTCTCAACCTTAGGCGTAACATGATGCTCCTGGTCCCCCGGAATCCGATGACCAGGTAAAGCCAGCCTTGCGACTGGTGCCCGGGGTAGTGGATTCATTCCTTGTGTTATCATCATGTTTGGTTTTCAAGTTGAAAACTAACTTGGTGGTGGTCCTTCCGAGGAAAGATCACGAGGAATACGACTTGATTGTTGAGATCAAGAAGGTTGCTGCAGCCGCACCATCTAGGCGAACAGACGCTGACCCCTAACCGCTGGATACCAGGCAGACGTTAGTGGATTTCGGTTGATAGTTTTGGTCCACCCCGGGTATTTTATTTCCCCGGTACCCTCCATATCTGGAGAGCATTCCCCTATCCGCCACCTGGGGAGGCGCCCGATGGGAGACTATCAACTCCACTGCGAATTATTATTATTATTATTATTATTATTATTTTAAACCTTCCAAACTTTCATTATATAACTTTTGGTCCCCAACAAAAGTCTGTAAAAATCGTGTGTATGTGAAATCTTATGGGACTTAACTTCTAAGGTCATCAGTCCCTAAGCTTACACACTACTTAAGGGGCTCCGGAACGCCCTATACTTGCAATGTTAAAATAACGCTTATAAATTACATCTTTCCTCACAAAGTATTTGAGGTAGGAAGTTGAACTTTTTACAGATTATTTATTGGAATATGGGCTACAACTTAACACGGGGATTTTACAAAATTTTAGTTCAGTTATTAAAGATGATTTTTTTTCATTTGTAATGAAAATTCACAACATTTTTTTGCAATTTTTTATTTATATATTCAAAAATATACAGTTTTTTGGAAAAAGGCTGTGTTAAATTATGCAGAAGGTACTGTGTAACCTTTACTGAAAGTTTGAAACAAATATGTTTGGAACATCCTTAGAAAACATGTAATTAGTATGAGAAAATAAAAGTTTTGGGAATCGAGCGACAAAGATTGGATTAACTTTTTAGTGCATTCCAGGTCCATAGGATGGATTATCCTCATCCTCTGCAAACTCCTCCTCCAGCTTCCTCTTGTTCCTCCTCCTGTTTACTCTTGCTTGTATTTCTAGAGTCTTTACAGCCCTGTCTGCAGCCTGAAGGCGTTCCTTGTCTAAAGCAAGCATTGCTCGTACCATGTTAGAACCTATCTTCATTCCCATATTTCTAAATACCTTGCACCTTACAATGTTGCCATCATTGAAAGTCGCAACAGCATCATACACACCAAAGTGAAGTGTTTCTATTCCAACAAATACAGTCTTGGGGATTCTCGACCATATAACACTATTTACACTTTCATTGGGGTTTTGAGTTTTTTCGTGAATACACCTTTTCAACATTTCAGGTGCTGCTAAGTCTCTGAAAATAGGTTAGCCACAACACATACTTTAACTCACATCACTAAAATGTACCTGATGAACACGGACGTTAATAATAACACCATTTGACAGCAGCTTAACAGCGCCACAGTGGGTCACGCCCATGTAGAACACATTTCAAAAAAAATTTAAAAATAGTTGTAGTCTTCGGAATTGAATAAATTATATACCTATTAAAAGGTAATAGTCTGCAGATTCAGAAAACACAAAAAAGTAAAAATTGAACTTTTCATGATTTTGAGCCTTTCCGGAGCCCCTTAACTTAAATTATCCTAAGGACAAACACACACACACACACACACACACACACACACACACACACACACACACCCAAGCCCGAGGGAGGACTCGAACCTCCGCCGGGACCAGCCGCACAGCCCACAACTGAAGCGCCTTAGACTGCTCGGCTAATAACCATGCGGCGTGTAAAAATTGCAGTTCAATGATCAAGCATCATTGTTTCTTCATTTAGGCGTAGGAAAAATGCAAATGTCTTTCACTTTGTCCATGCCAGGTTCAATACTCTACTCTGTTATAATGTGGCTAAGAAGTTTTATGCTCCTTCTATGAAATTCACAGACACTCCTGCTGTCTTGATATGACCTAATACTTCCTCAGTTGTTTCCATGTGCCCTTCTCATGAACTTGAAGTGATTAGTTTATCATCTACATATACTGCAATTTTGCTTAAAAGTTGATCCTGTAAAATGATATCCAACGTCTGTATGAAAGCAGACATAGATATATTTAGTCCAAATAGTAGAAAGTTATATTGATAGCACCTACCAATATAGAGGAATGCAATGTACCATCGAAATTCATGTAGCTGGATTTGATGGTAGATTCACGCTCTTAAATATTGTAGTTCCTTTAAATTTCTTCAGGACCTCTTCTACATTTCCTGGATAGTCCATAGTCCAATTCTGGTTCAAAAATACAGTTTACTTTCCATGCATCTAACCTGATTCTTACTTCTCATTAAGTTTGCCTACTACAAACAGTGTACTATTATATATAGGATAATAGACCTTTCTGTTATACCCAGTTCAAACATCCTCTGTATTTTTTCCCTCACTGCAGCTTTCATGACTTGCTGTGTTGGGTACAGTTTCTTAAAGTATGGTTGGTGTGGCTTTTGTTACACCCAGTTTCCTGGAAAATACTTATTTATACTCAAATTGTAGAATGGCTAAGTGGTTTTATTGTATTATACATATTTTCTATTGCAATTTTCTGAATAATTTCCTGTTCTTCAGTTGTTCATTCTTCTTCCTCTTCTTCTTCTAGATGCTGTTTTGAACTGCCGTATTTCTGTTTGTTTCTGCTTCCCATGGTCTTCTTCAGTCATAATGCAATATATGCTTGTCAAATGCCTCAGTATCCTGTACAGCCTTCTTCTCTTTAAATGTAACCCTTTGCTCTCTTTCTATCTTCTGAATCTTCATGGTGTTTTCGCCAGAATTAACCTCCATCTGACATTCCATCATCCAGTTTGCACACATCACACACAAATTTGGCACTACCAAATGCTCCATTGTATACATTTCTCCCTCTATTTCCACATCCAGTAATACTTGGCATTTTATGGATTTGTTTATAGCCCCGATTGCACTTAATATTTTTTATCCATTTATGGGAAAACTTACTAATTGGTGTCCATTTTCCCATAGTTTTCCATATAAATTTTTGAGAATAGAAAATATGTCACTTCCTGCATCTAAAATGGCTTGCACTTTTAAATTCTCGATTTTTATGTTCGTTATTGGTCACCTCTCATATTTTTCCTGTACTTTGATCTCTGACATCAGTTCCTGTTGTTTTTCTTTTATTTCTTCCGTATGAATTACTAGTATTTGTGCTGACTGTTCATTTCCAGTTCCAGATTGGGTCTGTTCTAGAGCTATGCATAGTTTTCTGACTCCTGAGTACAATCTCCTCCTTCCAATATTCTTTGTGTGTTTGGTACTTGTCTTCATCCAACCAGTGCAGCATTCAATATCCTCTGCCATGCTGGAAGTTCTGCATCGTGCCTCATGCCCTCATTTGTATTGTGTGCGTTTCTGCCAAGCTCATAGACCACCCCCACTTACTCTGTCCCCATGTTGATTGTGATCTTCTTGTTGATTGTTCATTTCTGCTTCCAGGAATTCCCATACTACATGTTATATTCCTGTTCCGTGTTTTACTGGGCGTACATTTCTTGTTTGACCTGATCAATCTGTTTTAAAAACCACTGTGCTGCTCAGTGTATTCTCCCACTGATCCTGCTAACGTAGTTTACACATCCCACAGTAATCTTTTATTAAAGGTAGAACAAAAAATCCTCTTCGAATGGTTGACTCAGAGGTAGATTTTTCTTCCATTCCTTATCAATGAAACCCTTTAGCGCTCTGTGCTTTCTTCAGTATCTTTGTTCACTTACTTATTTTGATCAGTTTTTTCTCTGACCAGTAGCCCTGCAGAAATTCCGCCTCAAAATCTGCATAGCTTTTTACCATTACTGCCACACGTGCACCATCGTATTGTGTCCTCTGCTAGCTTCCTTGACACAAAACTGATCTTTTCCTCTTCCATCTAACAGACAGGCCAAATTCCTTTAAAATTAGATGAAAATCCCACAGGGTGTATCAAGCCTTTGGGATTAAATTTGTTGATTCCGCTTAGCCACAAGTCATTATATCCTACTATGAGTGTTCTATTGTGTACACTACACTACTGTTTCTTCAATCTTATTATTCTCTGTGATTTCTTTCTTTGCAGTTTCCACTTGTTATATAGACCACGAAACTTTTCACTTGTCTCCATTCCAATTTCCCCTATTCTCGTCAAATTACTACAATGAATTTGAGATTGTGTTCTATTCACACATTTTCTTCCTTAGATGGGTTTGCATCTGCTCTGGTCTTCTCCCAAACAGAAATGGTCATTTTAGACTGCTCTCATAATCCTGTTTCAGACAGTCTACACTACATTTAAGGTATTGGTGTGGGTGACTAAATACTGAAAATTCAAATGTGAAGTCACTCATTACCTAGACATTTGGCACAATAAATTCTTCAAACGTTACATTTAAAACAAAAACTATTTATTTCACAGATGAGCATTCTGGATTACAAATGAACACTAACATACAATTTCTCTTCTTATCTGCACTCAGGTTTTTTCTATATATTTCAAAAATAACATTACTTATTTGGCACCCCAGCCTCTGCAACCTATCGTCACATGCTGACACTCTACTCCACATAAACATAACATCCCATAAATACAAAGATACCTTATGCTGAGTAAGTTGGAATGATTGTAGCTTATGTTTCTGCTTCCTCAAAAGAGAAAAGCTGTAAAAATTTTCTTTGTAATGTGAATCATATGCCACTTAGTGATCAAATGTAACCTAACTGAATGTGTTGCAGGAGTCATACACCCACTTTACTGCTATTGTATTTTTACTGTTAGTGAAATTCTTGTGAAAAAAAGTAGGTTACTGATGTCACAGCCAGTGAAAATCGAACTCCTTGCTAACATCTTGAACCATCTGGGTTAAGAAAGAATTATCAAAAATTATGTGCTCTAGGTTCTCAACTGTTTGTGTATCTGTAATGACCGCTACTCTTTCATTTATTTTGAACAGCAATCAACCAACATGGCACAAAACTATCACAATCATTTCTCATTCCTTGTTTAAAATTAACTACTCTTATGTATTCAACACCTGCAGTGGAGTGAACATTGGGGCAGTTTTTAGACATCTTGGTCACACACATCATAAGATCCACTAATAGCCCTTTCAAGGCCATGATAAAACCCATGGACAGACCACATGCTGTTTACTGTTAACATTATCTATGTTCTATTTAATCCCCTCTCATGTGGGTAACAGGTGTACAGTGAATCGTGTACACGCTTGAGACCTGGGATTCCAGTAAAGGTAGCCCATAAGTATTCTTGGTGGCAATTCACCAAACACTGGGAGATAAATTTCGTTGTCGTGAGTATGACATGGCTGTGGGTAAAAGCTAGACAGTCATTCGAGATGTGTTGTATCTGACGTTCTTACATGGCAGTGGCAAAGTTCTAAGTCAATCTCATGGCATTAACACCACAGATGTTTTAGATTACCCAGTCCGTCTTATAATGGCAATAAACATACACTGGCAGCACGTGGATTTGACAGTGGATGGACCTGGCAAGTTGGTAGTGGGTACCACCACATTTAACTACTGACAGAATGATTCATTAAAACTGAGAAAAGATGTTCGTTGACTATGAGTCTTTTAACTTCCAGGTACTGTTCAGATGAACCAAGCCCGCCCAAAAATGGAACAAAATGAATATGCCTAATACTACATAAATCACCAGTTTTCCAATACCAATTTCTGTTCTATCTTGGTTGTTTATCTGTAGTTATAGTTTTCAGAAGTCTTTTCATGTGGATTATCTTCAGTTTCTTCAGTTCGTTAGCTGTTGATAATGAATTCGGCAATTATTTGTAAATCCTCACTTACTTCATAAGAATTTCTGTTAATGTTAAGACTGCCTAAACCAGGAAATTTTATCATGGCTTAGTATTCAAGTTTATCTATTCGAATGAAATGAACACAACAAGACCTCTCTTTGAAAGCAATATAAACCAAACTATTCCCAATATCTTATGGATATTTGACTATGTGCAACATGTATCAACATAACGAAAATGAAATTTCATTGATGTCAGTGCCAGCTCCGTCCAAGTTGAGAAAATTTTGACTTGCCTTCTAAAATATTCCACACCAAGAAGAGGAGCCAAGACCAAAATTTGATTTGTGTAGGGCACTAGTGCAGGGAGTTTTATTGTGTGGTAGTGGTATAGGGGAATTTTATTGCTTTCACTGCAGCACTATGAGTGGGGTTGTCTTTCTCTTCTTCTACTGTGATACTACCATTTCCTATCTCAAATAATACTTCCTTTCTGTAATTTTATGAACAGAAATTGCAATAGCTCTTCAAACAATGGAAACTCCAGTTTGTAATATCAAGAGGAAAAGATAGATTGCTACTTATCATAAAAATGATATTTTATGTTGCAGACAGGCACAACTGAAAGACACTTACATATTATCTTTCAGCAATAGCCTTCATCAGAAAAGAAAACACACACACGTTCATTCACACAAGCAAGCGCGCATCACATGCAGATGACCGTCACCTCCAGCAGCTCGTACCAGAATGCAATTGTCACATGGAATGGAAGCAACAATCTGGAAGGGGCAAGGAAGGGAAGGCATAGTAGTGTGTGGATGGGGGGGGGGGGGGGAGGAGAGAGAAGAGCACTGTGTGATGAAGCATGCAGAGACTAGACTGTCAATGGGCACAGTGTCGGGTGCCCATGGGGCGGGTAAGTGGTGAGGGTGAGGAAGTGGGGGGGGGGGGGGGCAGGGAACAAGAAAGGAGAAGAGTGGAGAAGGAGAAAGATGGGCGACTGCATTGACAGAAGGCAGAACACAAAGAGGTTGGGAGACGAGAATAGGAAGGGGATGATAGGACATAGGGGATGGAAATGTTGGGTGGAGGGTGGGTGGATAGTATGTTACCACAGGCTGAGGCTGGGCTGATTTCAGGAGGGGAGCATGTGTTGTAAGGAAAACTACTATCTTAGCTGTTCAGGAAAGCTAGAGGTGGAGGGGAGGATTCAGATGGCTTGGGTAATGAAGCAGCTATTGAAATCAAGCATGTTGTATTCAACTTCATGTTGTGCCACAGTGTGATGTACTTTGATCTTCGCCACAGTTTGACAGTGTCTGTTCATCCCGGTGGACAGCTGGTTGGTAGTCATATCAAAATAAAAACCTGTGCCCTGACTACATCAGACTTGCTTTATAACATGGCTGCTTTCACAGGTGACCCGGCATGTGAAGCGCTGGGATAAGCCTCTGATAGGAGTAGAATAGGAAGTGCTGGGTAGGTGGACCGAACAGGCCTTTCACCTGCGTCTTCACAGGGATTATCCCTGTGGCAAAGGGCTGGGATTGGGAGTGGCATAGGGATGGACTACGATGTTATGGTGGTTGGGTGGGCGACAGAACACTACTTTCAGAGGGGTGGGAAGGATCTTGGGAAGGATGTCCCTCATTTCAGGGCATGGTGATAGATAAACAAAGCCCTGGCGAAGGATGTGGTTCAGTTATTCCAATCAGGGGTAGTACTGAATGAGGAAGGGGGGCATTCCTTTTGGCTGGTTCTTCGAGGTGGTGGGAGGATTGGGGGTGTGGCACAGGAGATCAGTTTGCGGTCTAGGCTTGGGGTTAGTGCCTGTGTGTGAAGGCCTTGTTGAGATCCTCAGCATACTGGGCAAGAGAATTTTTGTCACTGCAGATAGGAGTTATCTTTATGACACATTCGTCACTCCCACAATTATCCTGGCCTCAACTTATGGTAACAAAGTGTACTTACACCCACCACCCAACAATTTCCACTCGGTGTGTCCTGCTACCTCCTCCTTATTATCATCTCACAACCTCTTTGTGTGCTGCCCTGTACCAATGCACCTGCCCATCTTTCTGTGTCCTCTCCTTTTGTGCTCCCCGTTCCCTCCTCTGCACCTTCATGTCAGACAGCCAACCAAAGCTGCACCTGTTGGCACTCTAGTCCCTTTGGGCTCTGCCAGACAGCACTCTTCTCTCCTCCCACCCATATGCTGCTATTTTTTCTCCTTCTCTGCCACCTCCAGATTGCTGCTTCCATTCTATGTGGTAGCTGCATTCCGGTCCGAGTTGCTGGAAATGGTGGTCATGTGTGTGTGATGTGTGCTTGCTTGTGTGGACGAATGTGTGTGTGTGCGTCTCTGTTTTGCTGATGAAGGCTGTGGCCAAAAGCTAGGTGTAATTATCTTTTAGTTGTGCCTGTCTGCAACTTAATGTGTCATCTGCAGCAATCTGTCTTTTCCTTATATTGTTGTAATAGCTCTTTTCAGACATAAGTAAATAGCCTGTTGAACTTCAATGTCTACTTAAGATTTGGCCTAACCTTTTGCAGAGTAAGCTTGAAAGATACTGTGTAAGCTAAAATACATGTAGTGACTGTGACACTTGTCTCTTTTTTGCAGTACTGAATTTTGAATTTCTGGTTTCTCTGTGTTGCAGCTCTGGCTGATACAGAACCAAAAATTCAGCCAAAGCCGCCAGAGGTGACAGAAGAGGCTTCAGGCAAAGCTCCAAAATTCACTAAGCTACTTGCAGATGTAATGGTCAGTGAGACAGAATCTGCAGTCCTAGACTGTTGTGTGGAAGGAGACCCATTACCTGAAATAAAGTGGCTCCTCAACAATTGTGAGATAAAGCCAGATGCTCACAGAGTGGTAAGTACACAGCTGCATGGTATTACAATCTGCATCTCAAAACTAATGCTTGATTGGCTAGAAGATATAACTATTTGCAGTAATCAGCTAGTACTGGCACCGTAACAGGATCGTTAATGCCAGATTCAGTTTTACAATGAGAAACAACAGAGTGCAACTGAAAGTCACAAGTAATTTGTGACAATCTACATCTATGTGTACATCAGTACTCCGCTAGCCACCTGACAGTTTGTGATGGAGAATACTTCTGGTACCACTAACTGATATTCCCTTCGCTGTTCCATTAGTGAATGGCATATGGGAAGAATTTTTCTCTGTAAGCCTCTGTATTAGCTCTAATTTCTCAAATTTTCTCATTGTGGTGATTTTGGGAGATATACTTGGGATGAAGTAATATGTTGTCCAATTATTCCCTGAGAGTACTCTCCAAATTTCATCAGTGAGCCTCTCTGTGATGCACAATGCCTCTCTTGTAGTATCTACTGCTGGAGATTGTTGGGCATCTCTATATGCCCTTGCACTTACTAAACAATCCCATGATGAAATGCACTGCTCTTTGTTGGATCTTCTCTATCTCTTCTACCATCTGTACCTGGTAAGAGTCCCAGATTGATGAACAATACTCAAGAATTGCTTGAACAAGTGCCTTGTAAGCCACCTCTTTATGAGATGAATTACATTTCCTTAATATTATTCCCTTGAATCACAGTCTCACATCTTCTTTTCCTAGGATTTATTTTCTGTGGTTGTTCCACTTAAGGTCACTTAGGTCAGATACTCCTAGGTATTTTACAGTAGATCCTGTTTCCAGCAATTTGTCATCTGTAGTGCAATTGTGCATGGTAGATTTATTTACTCATGTATGCACAATATGTTACATTTATTTATGTTAGGGGTCAACTGTCAGTCCCTGCACCATTCATCTATCCTCTGTAAGTCCTTCTGCAAATCATTACTGTCTTCTGGCATTGCTACCTTCTTATAGACAAGCACATCATCTGCGAACAGTTGTAAAGAGCTTCTGATGCATTTTACTGATCGTTTATATACATTCCAAACAGTAACAGTGGTCACTAAATGAATGAATAGAGGCTTTCGAAACACTTACTGGTATTACATAAGGACAAAACCTCTTCGGGTTTTCACTCAGTTTGGTTCACAAATTTTACTTTCAGAGCCATTGAATGCATCTCTCATTGATCTCTTTACGCTCATTTTTGCATCTTTTAGATTTTGTTTGTCTGTTGGGTTTTGACTTCTCTTGAATCTTTCACAAAGCTACAAAGCTCTCTTTGTTTATGTAACAGTTTTCTGTTAAATCATCACATGCCTTTCATATCCCATAAAACCTTGCTTGAAACATAATTGTCTAAGGCATTAACAAACCTTCAGACATTAGAGAACTAAAACAATTTATTTGGAAAACACAATTGTAATAAAGTAAACATTACACCTCTAACAGCAGGTAAACAGCAGCTATACAGTATACCTGAGGAGGCGGCAGCCTGTTTCAGAGTACCAGCTTTCTTTTTAATTTACTCAATTTCATTTAAGTAGGGTAAATGTGCACAGCATTAAGGAGAATAGTGACAATTTCTTGTTAATAAAGTACACAGGTTAAGTTTGTATGATTTTATTCTTTTGTTGACTTATTCTCCATCCCTGAAGGTTCTTCCACTGGATGGTATCTGTGGATGTGATGAATGAATGAATGAATTAATCTGTCAATCAAACCCTTAGAACTGGTGGTTTTAGAAGCTGAGGTCTGGAATTATCTTCCATCATGACAATGCATGTCTACACACTGTGACCTACATTGTCCAAACTTTGGTTTGGTATATTTCCAGGTCCATCTTATCGTCACCTCACACTGTTCCTCAAAAAAGTAACCTGCCTCATAATGCTGATGAAGCTTTCTCGAGTCTCCAGCTGGGTGGTAACATTGATACATCTTGATGTTTCGGAAAGTGTCATACTACCCATCTTGTGGCCAGACACTTCCCGAAACGTCGTGATATATCAACACCATCACCCAGGAAAGCCTACAGTCACATATGCTTTGTAAAGCTTCAATGACTGTGAAGTGTTGAAAACTTAAAAGCTTGTTAAACGTATTCCACAGTATTGAATATGCTTGGGGAGTAACTGTGATTAGGTGAAAATGAATAGAATATATGTGTTTTTAATCTAAATGAGTAAATAAATAAAATATTTCAGTATATGATAACCATGCTGTAGTACCACAAGTGTGCAGAATATGTAGAGAAGAACTGAATTTTTTGTGTTCCTTTTTAGTTTCAGCATGACAAAGATGGAAATGTAAGCCTGACTATTAAATCTACATCTCCTGAGGACAAAGGAGTTTATACAGTGAAGGCCACTAATAAAAATGGAGAAGCAAAATGCTTCTCAAACCTCATAATTAAATCTTCTGGAATAACAGAAGTGAGAAGCAAAGTGGATAAACAAGTTTTCCCTGCATTCAAGGAATTATTTGCAGACAGGACAGCTTATGCTGGAGATTCAACTAAGTTTGAGTGTATAGTTACTGGTAAACCAACTCCAAAGGTAGGCTGTATATCTTTGTGATCTGTTTGTATTCTACTTCATTTTATACCATGTAGTGTAATTTGTTATGAGAAACAACTTCTCTCTTTCTGTGTTGGGGGAATAGCAAATTGTTCCCTTCTGAGTACGTGTTTGAATAATTGATAGTCTTCATAAAATGGGATACCAACTGAGTAGATGTACAAAGTCAGCCATAGTAGAATTAGAAAAAGTGACACTTTGTCCTCTTGACAAGGATGAGAGGATCATAGATATATTCTTAGATCTGACATAAGTGTTTTGATACCGTTAACCATAAGATTCTACTAAATAAGGTAGAATAAGATGTTTTTTTGTTGAACAACTTGTTCCACTCGTGCCTAACTGATGGGGTACAAAAAGTAGTGATAAAATCAATTTCAAATAAGGCTAAACTTTTAGTGAAATGCTTGTTGTTGTTGTTGTTGCTGCTGCTGTTGTGGTCTTCAGTCCTGAGACTGGTTTGATGCAGCTCTCCATGCTACTCTATCCTGTGCAAGCTTCTTCATCTCCCAGTACCTACTGCAACCTACATCCTTCTGAATCTGCTTAGTGTGTTCATCTCTTTGTCTCCCTCTACAATTTTTACCATCCACAATGCCCTCCAATACTAAATTGGTGATCCCTTGATGCCTCACAACATGTCCTACCAACCGATCCGTTCTTCTAGTCAAGTTATGCCACAAACTCCTCTTCTCCCCAATCCTATTCAACACCTCCTCATTAGTTATGTGATCTACCCATCTAATCTTCAGCATTCTTCTGTAGCACCACATTTCAAAAGCTTCTATTCTCTTCTTGCCCAAACTATTTATTGTCCACATTTCTCTTCCATACATGGCTACACTCCATACAAATACTTTCAGAAATGACTTCCTGACACTTAAATCTATTCTAAATGTTAACAAATTTCTCTTCTTCAGAAACAATTTCCTTGCCATTGCCAGTCTACATTTTATATCCTCTCTACTTCGACCATCATCAGCTATCTTGCTCTGCAAATAGCAAAATTCCTTTACTTCTTTAAGTGTCTCATTTCTTAATCTAATTCCCTCAGCATCACCCGACTTAATTCTACTACATTCCATTATCCTCGTTTGGCTTTTGTTGATGTTCATCTTATATCCTCCTTTCAAGACTCTGTCCATTCCATTTAACTGCTCTTCTTCCAAGTCCTTTGCTGTCTCTGACAGAATTACAATGTCATCGGCGAACCTCAAGTTTTTATTTCTTCTCCATGGATTTTAATACCTACTCCGAATTTTTCTTTTGTTTCCTTTACTGCTTGCTCAATATACAGATTGAATAACATCGGGGACAGGCTACAACCCTGTCTCACTCCCTTCCCAACCACTGCTTCCCTTTCATGCCCCTCGACTCTTATAACTGTCATCTGGTTTCTGTACAAATTGTAAATAGCCTTTTGCTTCCTGTATTTTACCCCTGCCACCTTCAGAATTTAAAAGAGAGTATTCCAGTCAACACTGTCAAAACCTTTCTCTAAGTCAGCAAATGCTAGAAATGTAGGTTTGCCTTTGCTTAATCTTTCTTCTAAGATAAGTCATAAGGTCAGTATTGCCTCATGTGTGCCAATATTTCTACGGAATCCAAACTGATCTTCCCCGAGGTCAGCTTCTACTAGTTTTTCCATTCGTCTGTAAAGAATTTCCGTTAGTATTTTGCAGCCGTGACTTATTAAACCGATAGTTCGGTAATTTTCACATCTGTCAACACCTGCTTTCTTTGGAATTGGGATTATTATATTCTTCTTGAAGTCTGAGGGTATTTAGCTTGTCTCATAAATCTTGCTCACCAGATGGTAGAGTTTTGTCAGGACTGGCTCTCCCAAGGCCGTTAGTAGTTCCAACGGAATGTTGTCTACTCCCGGGGCCTTGTTTCAACTCAGGTTTTCAGTGCTCTGTCAAACTCTTCGCGCAGTATCATATCTCCCATTTCATCTGATCTACATCCTCTACCATTTCCATAATATTGTCCTCAAGTACATCGCCCTTGTATAGACCCTCTATATACTCCTTCCACCTTTCTGCTTTCCCTTCATTGCTTAGAACTGGGTTGCCATCTGAGCTCTTGATATTCATACAAGTGGTTCTTTTTTCTCCAAAAGTCTCTTTAATTTTCTCACCCCTAGTGAGATAAGCCTGTACATCCTTACATTTGTCCTCTAGCTTAGCCATTTTGCTTAGCCATTTTGCACTTCCTGTCGATCTCATTTTTGAGACGTTTGTATTCCTTTTTGCCTGCTTCATTTACTACATTTTTATATTTTCTCCTTTCATCAATTAAATTCAATATTTCTTCTGTTACCCAAGGATTTCTACTAGCCCTTGTGTTTTTACCTACTTGATCCTCTGCTGCATTCACTACTTCATCCCTCAAAGCTACCCATTCTTCTTCTACTGTATTTCTTTCCCTCATCCCTGTCAATTGTTCCCTTACGCTCTCCCTGAAACTGTGTACTGCCTGCAGGAAAATTAAAGAGACCTTTGGAGTAAGGAGAACCACTTGCATGAATATCAAGAGCTTTGATGGAAACCCAGTTCTAAGCAAAGAAGGGAAAGCAGATAGGTGGAAGGAATATATAGGGGGTGTAAACAAAGCGATGTACTTGAGGACAATATTATGCAAATGGAAGAGGATGTAGATGCAGATGAAATGGGAGGTATGATACTGCGTGAAGAGTTTGACAGAGCACTGAAGGACGTGAGTCGAAACAAGGCCCCCGGAGTAGACAACATTCCATTAGAACTACTGACAGCCTTAGAGAGCCAGTCCTGACAAAACCCTACCATCTGGTGAGTAAGATTTATGAGACAGGCGAAATACCCTCAGACTACAAGAAGAATATAATAATTCCAATCCCAAAGAAAGCAGGTGTTGACAGATGTGAAAATTACCGAACTATCAGTTTAATAAGTCACAGCTGCAAAATACTAATGCGAATTCTTTACAGACAAATGGAAAAACTGGTAGAAGCCGACCTTTGGGAAGATCAGTTTGGATTCCGTAGAAATTTGGAACACATGAGGCAATACTGACCCTACAACTTATCTTAGAAGAAAGATTAAGGAAAGGCAAACCTACATTTCTCGCATTTGCTGACTTAGAAAAAGCTTTTGACAATGTTGACTGGAATACTCTCTTTTAAATTCTGAAGGTGGCAGGGGTAAAATACAGGGAGCGAGAGGCTATTTACAATTTGTACAGAAACCAGATGGCAGTTATAAGAGTCGAGGGGTATGAAAGGGAAGCAGTAGTTGTGAAGGGAGTGAGACAGGGTTGTAGCCTATCCCCAATGTTATTCAATCTGTATATTGAGCAAGCAGTAAAGGAAACAAAAGAAAAATTCGGAGTAGGTATTAAAATCCATGGAGAAGAAATAAAAACTTTGAGGTTCGCCGATGACATTGTAATTCTGTCAGAGACAGCAAAGGACTTGGAAGAGCAGTTGAACGGAATGGACTGTGTCTTGAAAGGAGGGTATAAGATGAACATCAACAAGAGCAAAACAGGGATAGTGGAATGTAGTCGAATTAAGTCAGGTGATGCTGAGGGAATTAGATTAGGAAATGAGACACTTAAAGTAGTAAAGGAGTTTTGCTATTTGGGGAGCAAAATAACTGATGATGGTCGAAGTAGACTGGCAATGGCAAGGAAAGCGTTTCTGAAGAAGAAAAATTTGTTAACATCGAGTATAGATTTAAATGTCAGGAAGTCGTTTCTGAAAGTATTTGTATGGAGTGTAGCCATGTGTGGAAGTGAAACGTGGACGATAAATAGTTTAGACAAAAAGAGAATAGAAGCTTTCAAAATCTGGTGCTGCAGAAGAATGATGAAGATTAGATGGGTAGATCACATAACTAATGAGGAGGTATTGAATAGAATTGGGGAGAAGAGGAGCTTGTGGCACAACTTGACTAGAAGAAGGGATTGGTTGGTAGGAAATGTTCTGAGACATCGAGGGATCACCAATTTAGTATTGGAGGGCAGTGTGGAGGGTAAAAGTCGTAGAGGGAGACCAAGAGATGAATACACTAAGCAGATTCAGAAGGATGTAGGCTGCAGTAGGTACTGGGAGATGAAGAAGCTTGCACAGGATAGAATAGCATGGAGAGCTGCATCAAACCAGCCTCAGGACTGAAGACCACAACAACCACCACGAAAGCTGGAATGCTCACTAATGGGCAGTAGGGACCGGGTTGATCGCCACCAGTGTAGAGAATGTAATTGGTGTTACAGCTGCCTGCCTTGCGTAGTTGCACATAGTACTTTTCACGCTAGTTTGTGTGTGTGTGTGTGTGTGTGTGTGTGTGTGTGTGTGTGTGTGTGTGTGTGTGTGCCCCCCCTTTGCATTTCACCTTTCATGATGTTGCAACTGTAATGCGCAGCAGTTTTCGTTCTGTGAGATGATATGACTTACAGATGGTATGTAGATAATTTGCACCAAAGGTACTGTAAAAAATTGCTATGTTACTACAAGAAAGATATTCCATCATGTTACTTCTGCCAGGGCTACAGCTGTCTTTCACAAGAAATAATAAAAAAAGGATTTTGTATATGACGAAAGATGGTAGTGTTCTGACAGACTTCATCAATATGGTATAAAATATTATAGGCTGTAGTCAGGTTAAGTTATTTAAATAATTTTTTGTGATTATTTAGGTTATTGTTTATATATTTATATACATGTTTTCTCATATTGGTGTAACAATTTATCTTTAATTTGTAGGTGGATCTGTGGTACTAGAAATAAATTATGTTTGTGGATCAGTCATCAGTTGAACCTGGTGGTGCTCCCCTCTGTGATAATGTTTCCTCTCTGTTATAGTGCTAAGCTGTGCCACGGCTGAAATTATATCTTAAACAGTAGCTTAGTAATTAGTTTACTGGGCAGAGGGAAGAAAAATTAAGATCTACAACAGAACTGTGATCTTCATAATTGCCTTCAGTTGATAATTTTTTTTAAATTTCTAGGTCAAATGGTATTTCAATGATGAACCCGTATCTGGAAAGGATTTTCTAGTCTCAACAAGTGGCGAGCGTCAGGTGCTAACAATTCCTTGTGTGGCAAACAGTCATGCTGGCAAAGTGGCTTGTGTTGCAGAAAATGAAGTGGGAAAAGCAACCTGTCTGGCTTTACTCACCGTACAAGGTTAGTTAAACAAAATGTGAATGTTTTTGTAAATATATGTAATTAGATTTAACACACATCAGCCACTGAGGTCACACGGAAAAAAATCAGCATTAAGTCCTTCACAACAGGGAAATATTTTTGAAGTGTTATTTTTTTCCAATTCTCAAACGTTATGGATTACAGAAGTTCAGTTAATGTGTTATAAACCAGTTACTTTGGCTTGTAATAAAATTATGAAAAGGGGAGTTGCTATTCTCCATATAGCAGAGAAGTTGAGTGACAGATTGGCAAAACGAAAAGTCTGTCACAAAAAACTTTTTGTCAACAAAGCCTTTGTCAAAAATAGAACACACACACACACACACACACACACACACACACACACACACTAACTAACTCGTACACTCATGACCACGTTCTCTGGCAGCTGAAGCCACACTATGAGCAGCAGCAGTAGTGCGTGACGGGAGACGCAGCAGGGTGGGGGAGGGATAGCAGGATAGGGGTGGTGGACGATGAAGTGCTGCTGGGGAGCATGCAGGGATGAGTTGGAGAGAGGGTAGGGTAGCTAGGTGCAGTCGGGAAATTAGGCGGAGGGTGGGGGAGAGGTGTTGGAGGGGGGACCAAAAGAGGAGAGAAGTAAAAAGACTGGGTGCACTGGTGGAATAGATGGCTATGTAATGCTGGAATGGAAACAGGGAAGGGGCTAGACAGGTGAGGAAAATGACTAACAAAGGTTGAGGGCAGGAGGGGTACGGAAATGTCAGATGTATTGCAGGGAGAGTGTCCACCTATGCAATTCAGAAAAGCTGGTGTTGGTGGGAAGGATCCATCTGGTGGAGGCTGTGAAGCAGTCATTGAAAAGAAGAACTCAAGTTGGGCATTGTACTCGGTAACAGGGTGGTCCTGTTGTTTCTTGGCCACAGTTTGTTGGACAGACAGCTTGTTGGTTGTAGAAACTATGGCCAAGAAACAACTGGAATACCCTGTTGCTGCGCGTGCTCCCCAACATGACATTCTTCATTTCAGTGACTGCTTCACAGCCTGTGCCATATGGATACTTCCCACTAACACCAGCTTTTCTGAACTGCACAGCTGGGAACTCTCCATGTGATATATCATACGTTCCCCTAACCCTCCTGGCCGCAACCATCATTTGTCATTGTCCTCACCCATCGACCCCCTTCCCTGTTCCCATTCCAGCACTACACAGCCCTCTATTCCACCAGCGCACCCAGTCTTTTTACTTTTCTTCTTTTCTGCAACCCTTGCCCCCCCCCCCTTAACGCCCCCTCCATCTCTCCCCCACCCTCTGTCTAACGTGCCGACAGCATCTAGCTGCCCCATCCTCTCTCCACCTCATCCCTTCATGCTCCCCAAGAGCACTTCATTGTCCCCCACCCCTACCTTGCTATCGCTCCCCCTCCCTACCCCAGCCTCCTCCTTACCCCCAGCCAGTTGCGTCTCCCATCATGCACTGCTGCTGCTGCTGATGCTGCTCGTAGTGTGGCTTCAGCTGCCAGAGACTGTGGCCATGTGTGTGTGTGTGTGTGTGTGTGTGTGTGTGTGTGTGTGTGTGTGTGTGTACAAAGGTCTTGTTGGCTGAAAGCTTTTCTTGTGACAGTCTTTTTGTTGGGTCTATCTGAGACTCAGCATCTCCACTACATGGTGAGTAGCAACTATCCTTTTCACAATATTGTTACATCCCATCCTGGATTTTCCATTTTTTGCTTTGGCTTATGTTCTTCTATTGTGGGGAAATTAGGTAGATGGTCATAAAGTTAAAAGCAATTAGCTACAATACTACAGAGAAAGTGATATGTTTATTGTTGGTGATAATGTATTTATAACTATGAGTAATAGCTAAAAAAAAAACATGTTTGTGTGCTAAAAGTCAGTTGAGTGAGGATATATTTCTCAGCTTGTTGGGTATCTGTGGTGACTGAAGATTCATCAGTTGAGAATATGAAAACTGAAACAGAGGCAACATTTAGAAATGTTAATATTTTGTGCATCTGCCATTGCTTTCTGCAACCAATGTTCCATGTTACTGAAGTGTGGATCAAATTTTATCATGATACTTTCATATTTTTGTTGCTGCATTTCATATTAATGTGTATCATTGTTTCTGTGTTAGAGGTAATTCTTGTCATGTAATAACACTGATAGCAGTGCAGTATTTACTTAATATTGATATAATGTTATGGTGGAAAGAATGCTTCCTTTATGAACCCTGGGCCTCTTGTAGTAACCATGGACTTTGCTGATGTGGGGTGGCTTGAGTGCGTCAATGATACAAATAGCCATACTACAGGTGCAACCACAATGAAGGAGTACCTGTGGAGAAACATATGGTTTCTCAAGACAGGCAGCAGGCCCCTTTGTAGCTGTTGCGACAACAGTCTGGACAGCTGACTGATCTGGCCTTGTAACATTTGCCAACATTACCTTGCTGAGCTGGTGCTGCAAATGGCTGAAACCAAGTGTAGACTGCATTCATTGTTTTTCTTGAGGACAAGCATCTATTCTCTGTGGTTAAATGATGATATCATCCTCTTGGATAAAAATAATCTGGAGGTAAAATAGTCTTCCGTTTGGATCTCTTGGCAGGGACTACTCACGAAGACATCGTCTTCAGGAAAAACGAGACTGGCATTTTATAATCAGATCGTACAATGTTAGATCCATTAATTGAGTAGGCAGGTTGGAGAATTTAAAAAGGGAAACGCATAGGCTGAAGTTAGATAGAATGAGAATTTTCGAAGTGTGGAGACAGGGAGAACGTGACTTCTGGTCAGGTAAGTACAGGGTGATATATACAAGATCCAATACGGGTAATATATGAGTAGGCATGATAATGAATAAGAAAATAGAATTGTGGGTAAGCTATTGTGAACAGCATAGCTAACACATTATTGTAACCAGGATAGACAAGAAGCCAATGCCCAACACAGTAGTACAGGTTTATATACTAGCTAGCACCGGTGCTGATGAAAATACTGAAAGAATGTGTGAATATTAAATTAAGTGTTAGGAAGTCCATGAAGAGATGTAGAAAGAACCAGGAACTGTACGACCTAGTGCAACAAGTGAACATTGTGCAAAAAATGAATGTGTGGAGAATATGCCTGGTAGGGCTTATCACCAGGAGGACAGAAAAGTGCCAGGCTAAGGTTGTGCTTACAGGAAAACCTAATGGAACTTGTGCAATTGCAAAACCAAGGAAGTGATGGGAGGATGAATGGCAGAAGGATCTTCAGTGATTGGGTGTCCATGAGAACTATATCCAAAGTGCACAAGATCACCACATGTGGAGCAAAATTGTAAGATCAGCATATGATCAGGGTCCATAATTGCTGATATGTATGTGTATCTATGTATGTATGTATGAAGTTTTTTTAAGGTATTTTTCCAAAGTGTAGCCTTGTACATAAATGAAACGTGAATAACAAGCAGTACAGGCAAGAATGGAATAGAAGCTTTTGGAATGCGGTGCTATAGAAGAATGCTGAAGATTAGGTTAATGAAGTGGTACTGAATCGAACTGGAGAAAAAGAAATTTATGGTACAACTTTTCTAAAAGAAGGGATCAGTTGATACAACACATTCTGAGGCAGCAAGGAATTGTCAATTTGGTATTGGAGGCAAGTGTTTGGTAAAAATCATAGAGGGAGACCAAGAGGTGAATACAGCAAGCAGGGCAAAATGGATGTAGATTGCAGTAGTTATTCAGATATGAAGATGCCTGCACAGGATAGAATAGCATGGAGAACTGCATCAAACCAGTATTCAGACTGAAGACCACAACAGCCAGCTTAAGACCAACCTGTTGATGACACAGATTTCTTTCTTATTTTTAATTTTTTGTTATTATTTTCAGATCCGCCTACTCTGCCTTCACTGCTGAACAGCAACATTTCAGAGCAAATAGAATCTTCATCTTTCAGTGTGAAGAGATCTGTATTTATGCAGTCATCTACAAGTCAGGTGACATCATCAACCTTGACTACAGGCACAGAGCCGAAAGTAGAAGTGCACAGTTATTCTTCTGAGTCACAGGAGTCTTTCAAGCAGTCTGGTGGCAAACCTCCAGTTCAGGTGCGTACGTTTATCATAGCAATATTCAGTAAATTCCATTGACAGTGTGGGCACCCAAAGATGTTTCATGTATGTGGAACATGTAGCTACAGGTCTCACACTGGATGGGGGAGCAAAGAAGATAACAGATCATTGATGTAAAATTATGCATCTATTTGAACATGTGATAAATGAATTCATTGTAATTTTAAATACTACAGATTGGCAGAACAGTCTTATTTGCTTCTGTCATTCCACTACAGTCTCCTGTGAATTATTACAGATGTTCGACCAGAATACTACCAAAATCTAGCATTTGTAGACTTAGAGAAAGCTTTTTACAATGCTGACTGGAATACTCTCTTTCAAATTCTGAAGGTGGCAGGGGTAAAATACAGGGAGCAAAAGGCTATTTACAGAAACCAGATGGCAGTTATAAGAGTTGAGGGGTGTGAAACGGAAGCAGTGAGACAGGGTTGTAGCCTATACCTGGTGTTATTCAACCTGTATATTGAGCAAGCAGTAAAGGAAACAAAAGAAAAATTCGGAGTAGGGATTAAAATCCATGGAGAAGAAATAAAAACTTTGAGGTTCGCCGATGACATTGTAATTCTGTCAGAGACAGCAAAGGACCTTTAAGAGCAGTTGAATGGAATGAACAGTGTCTTGAACGGAGGATATAAGATGAACATCAACAAAAGCAAAATGAGGAAAATGGAATGTAGTCAAATTAAGTTGGGTGATGCTGAGGGAATTAGATTAGGAAATGAGACGCATAACGTGGTAAAGGAGTTTTGCTATTTGGGGAGTAAAATAACTGGTGATGGTCGAAATAGAGAGGATATAAAATGTAGACTGGCAATGGCAAGCAAAGCGTTTCTGAAGAAGAGAAATTTGTTAAAATAGAGTATAGATTTAAGTGTCAGGAAGTTTTTTCTGAAAGTATTAGTGTGGATTGTAGCCATGTATGGAAGTGAAACGTGGACAATAAATAGTTTAGACAATAAGAGAATAGGAGCATTTGAAATGTGATGCTACAGAAGAATGCTGAAGATGGTTAGATCACAACTAATGAGGAGGTATTGAATAGAATTGGGGAGAAGAGAAATTTGTGGCACAACTTGACTAGAAGAAGGGGCTGCTTGGTAGGACATATTCTGAGGCATCAAGGGATCACCAATTTAGTATTGGGGGGGGGGGGGGGGCAGCATGCAGGGTAAAACCCGTAGAGGGAGACCAAGAGATGAATACACTAAACAGATTCAGAAGGATGTAGGTTGCAGTAGGTACTGGGAGATGAAGAAGCTTGCACAGGATAGAGTAGCATGGAGAGCTGCATCCAACCAGTCTCAGGACTGAAGACCACAACAACAACACAACATTCATTTCAATTAAGGTCAAGCTCACTTAGTACTGTTTTTATAGTCCTATTTTATGTACATCTACCTTTCATTAATTTTGAGTGTCCACCATGTTTCAACGTATTTGTGTGATTTTTTGTGCATCCTTTATTTTCAGTCTATTTAGATAATCCAGTGTGCTTGTTCTCTCCCACCAAATGACACAGTAGAAAGTGTTCTACTTCCACCACTGAACATAGCACAGGCCAGTCTTTGCCAGTCAGTGTGTGATGATGTTTTGCTGTTTGATATGATCCTAAAGAGTGCATCATGAAATTTTGTTCTGTCCATACATCTAAACTTTATAGTTTTTAATATGTAAATATTGTAGGTGTAGAGTAGACCACTCACAAAAAAGCAGAAGTGTTGTGTCATCGACAGGCACACAAAGAAAAAAAGAAAACTTGTTAGCATTTGGAGTAATCCTTTCTCAAGCTATAGTATAAATACACTCAGAAGGGAGTGGCGATTGTGTTGGGTGCAGTGGATTGAGGGAGAGAGAGGTAGCAGGCAGGAAAACAGGTTGAGGTGGGTGGCTAGCAGCTTGGAGGGAGGCAGGCAGTTTGCTGGCAAGGAATGCAGGAGGGAGGGGTGGCAGGTTCACAGGAGAGACATGGCATGTGATACCTGGGTATCAGCACACACTGAAAGTGATGTCAGGACACGAACTTGGGTGACGTGATGGAATGGAGGGAGGGGAAACTGTTGCACGGAGGGTGTGGAGACAGTGAGTTACCGGAGACTGAGACCAGGATTGTTAGGGAAACGAAGGATGTGTTGCAAGGACACCTTCCATCAGCATAGTTCAGAGAAGCTGATGGTGGAGGAGAGGATCCAGATGGCCCAGGCTGTAAAGCAGGTATTGAAACTGTTCTTTCCAGCAGTTTGGTGGTGGCCATTCATCTTGGTGGACAGATGATTGGTAGTCACACCTAAAGTGTCCTTAGCTGAGGGATTAACTCTCAGTAGTGAGATAAACACTTTGCAATAACAAGTAATTATTAACAAGACTACAACTGTCTGCAGAACTCGATAATAGAAATGTCGACCCTCGACAGTGCCTAACAGGTGCACACTACAACAAAGTCAGCAAACATCAAAGTGGTATGGAGCAGGAAGGATAAATCACGACACAGTCGCACGAGGCTGGGTGCTCGTAGACAGTCCACTGATGAACAGCAAGGTGCTGCTAAGGCACAGTCCCTCAAAACAGTGGGCTCGCAGGTAATAACATGCAGATACTGCGAAGTGAGCAGCTGATGGAAGTGCAGTGTCTCATGGAGCTCTCGGTGAGGATGAGATGGCACTTTGGCGGGCAATGGCAGTGACAGTGGCAGGCATATAATCCATATATGTGACTCGTAGTGGCTGTCGGTCGGTCAGGGTCTGGAGCGTAACTCGTCATCGAGGGGCGGAGTGCCAACGTATGTACGTGTCCAGCAGAAGAGTACGTGTACAGTGTCATGTGGATGCCTGACTGTGCAGGTGCAAGTAGGTGCCAGACTGCTATGCTGTGTGCTGCAATTTGCATGCCACATAGTGTCTCATGTGGTTTTCCCAGATGCTGTGGCAGCTGCAGGAGGTTTCCCAGTACACAGGTCTGTGACTCTCGTACTGATAAAAATCATGCGGGCTGAGGGTAGGGTCTTACTTTACCCAGAAAGTGTATATGTAACTGTAGTGGCCGAATGTGCGGGGCTGCAGCCCTGCGTACCACACCTGTCCAACCTTAAAATGATATGGTGCAACAATCTCAGAGAAGCATAGCAGCCAAGGGAGAAGGTACAACACAGCCACAAATGTAGGTTGTCTCAAACTGGAATAGAATTATAGTACAGTCAACCATTGTGTAAACGTGTTCCTGAAAAGTGACCTAGAAATTGCTGAATACTGGAACACAACGCTGCATTCCATATGTGGTGAATGAAATCAAAATTCTGTGCATAAAAAGAACCCAATGATTAACATGAACATTTGAATAGAAATGCAAGATACAACTAACAAGATTGCTGAGCATGTGATGCAGGACCATTGACATCTGAGACACAAGAATAGAAAAATCACCTACACATTTCACAAAAACTTCCAAAATCTCAGTGCAGTTCACAAGAATATATACAACTAATCCATTAAGTATCACAAGGAAATGGTCCCAACAAAAGAAACATGCCGTGTCCATGTGGGGGAATGATAACTGGCCTCTGGAGGCAACGGCAGGGACAGCCAGGGGTAGGTGGGGCGTGCAGCAAACTTTCAATGAATGCGCTACCCGAGGCACAGAAGAACACATGGCAGAACTGTGGTGCCACCACAGACAGTGATACTGGCAGCGGGGCCATCAGCAATGGTGGGAGAGGCCACTGAGCCGGTCATGGCGACACCATCGAGTCAGGTGTACCAGCTGCAGCATAGGCTATGACAGGGCCATTGATGACTGAACTGTCAAGGAGAAAGGTGGCATCATCGTCGTTACAGTTGGTGACGACAGTGGGGTTGGCCATGATAGGGCTGGTGATGACTGGATTGATAGAAGGCTGGCAACATTATCAACTGGGCTGGTGATGATGGGAGGGACGGCTATGACAATAAGGTAGGACTCATCATCAGTAGGCTCGGTGGTGATGTGGGGCTGGCCGTGTCAGGACCAGTGGCCGATGGCATCATATGCAAGGGCTGGGCTGAGAGCAGAGGGACTTCCTCTGTAGAACTCTATGAACATGAAACTGAGGGCCACAAGGCATGACAATGTTGCACACTGTCTGGCTGAAAGTGTCCATCTTACCATACACAAAAGAATTGATGCCCAGTCGGAATACTGTACATGATCTTGCTCACTTGAACACTGTGGGGAAGATTGTCTCTCATTAACCAAGAAAATGGAACACACTTGGCACAACCAAAAGCAACTGTCTAACCGTTCTACCGTCTTTCTCCTCCAGATGAGGGTCTGGGAAAAATTGACGATACAGACAAAAGACTTCTGCATCCGCACTTACAGTAAAGTAACCACTGTGCTGCTTACCTTATGTGCCATATGCTATGAAGTTTATCCCCAATTGTTGTGGTATAGGGCCCACTCCACTTTGTGACCATCAAACACTCGAAAAGTCAGTGTAGGAGTTGCGTGCTGAGATACAGCTTTTCTAGCAAAAACATGAGTCGGGTGAGTTATGGTCTGTGACAGGTTCTGAATTTGCAGACCCTGTAATCGAGTGACTGGAGTCAAAGAGAGCTCCGACGATTGGATAAACGTGATAATACAAAATGACACTGAAATCTTGCTGCCAGCAAAGTGGAACTAGAATCTTTAAACAATGAAAACAACACAGACTTGCATCATAAATTAAGAGAATTCACACTTGTAAAAAACATGACTGGACCTCCTGACATATGCAGAAAAACAGAACAACTACCAAGAAACCAAGTTCACATACTTGCAACTACTAAAAACCTTTGAAGCCATTTGTGAAATGAACTCAAATGAATACCAACCAAAATCGAGACAACCAATCAACAGTGCAATAAGCATTGAATACATTGCTCCATCAAAATGAACTAGTACAGAAGCAAAAATCCATTTGATTGAAAACCACATGAACAATGTTGAAAAAGAAACCGTGCTTCAGGAAAACTAACCATGACCCACGTCACCATTACTGATCATGGTAGATGTGAGGATAGCACTTATACCCACCCAAAACCATTAGCCTCATAGCCTTTACCGAAGCATTCTTAACTGAGTGGTGTAACTGATAGTAGTGAAGTACTTCACTACTGCCACTTGGCTATAACAGCTGTTTATTAACAAGACTAAACTACATATACATTCTGAGAATGGCTCTCCACACAACTTGGTAACAGAAATGCCGATCTTCGACAGTGTCTAATAGGTGCACATAAATGTCAAAGTGATGTGGAGTAGGAAGGATAAATCATGACACTGTCCCACAAGGCTGTGAGCTCGTAGGCTGCCCATTGATGAGTAGCAAGACGCCTTTTTGACACGGACCCTTCAGGCTATGGTCTCGTGGGCAGTAACACGCACATACTGTGAAGTGATGCCCCTGTGAGTGGCCAGTGGAAGTGCAACATCTTATGAGGCCCATGGAGAGAGTGAGATGGCACATTTGCAGGCAGCAGCAGAGGCAGGCTTCTGAACCGTATCTGCGACTTGCAGTGGCTGTTGGTCAGTCGGAGCCTGGGGTGTAATGCGCAGCTGACAGGCGATGCACTGACATAAGTATGTGTCTGATGGAAGAGTATATGCGTCATGTCACACGGACACTTGCCCACATGGACACAAGTAGGTGCCAGAGCGCTGCACTATGCACCACAACCTGCACACCCTGTAATGGTGTGCTGGCACCCCTGGATGCAGTGGCAATTACGGGAGGCTCTAAACATCCTGCGCATTGAGGCAGAGGCCGTATTTGGCATACCAAGCTTATACATAAATGTGGTCAAATATGCAGGAGCACAGCCCTGCATATGCTAAAATACTCACAGAAGAAGCTATGCAAGGTTTGCAGCAAGTTGGTATATGACATGGCTGCTTTCATAGATAAGCCTGTGTCACAATTGGGATAGGAAGTGTTGGGTCTTCCACAGGGGTTCGATCCCTGTGGCTAGGAGTTAGGAGTGGGAATGGCATAGGGATTGTGTAGGATACTGTGTGAGTTGGGTGGGTGATGGAACACCACTTTAAGATGGGTGGGAAGGATCTGGGTAAGATGTCCCTCATTTTAGGGCATGATAGATAATCAAACCCTGATGAAGGGTACAGTTCAATGGTTCCAGTCAAGGGTGATATTGTGTGACTGCGTCGGTGCTCATTTGTAACTGACTCTCCTGTGTGTTTGTCAAGGATTCAACAAGTCTGTTTTTCAATGAGTGGTATCCTTTACTCTTAAAATATTTTCATTCTAACAGAAAATTCCTACAAAATTAAGTTTTTTATATGATGCATTTTACTTTTTAATGTTATCTGTGATAATTTGTAATCAGTTTTGATACAGTCTGTACAAGCCATTACTTGCAGTGTCGAACAGCTGTCAGTTCTACTTGCTGGTAATTCAAATGGTAGTATGTACAGGTCAGGAACAGTGAACTGTGGACACCTTGTTCTTCTCTTCCTTACTGGAAATAAGTGCCCACTTGATCAGTTTCAATGTACATGTGACCTAAGTAGGCACTGGACCAAAAATTTTATTTCCATTTTATTACAAGAGAGAATTATTAATTGTACAAAGTGTTTTTTCCTTACTATTGAATCCGACTGTGACTGGTAGTTTTACTTCCTCACCAATAATTAATTCTCCTTTGAACGCATCACCTACAAACAAATGTGTGTTACAGTAATGAGTACTCGCTTGGCACCATTTATTTAATGTTATCTGTGATAATTTGTAATCAGTTTTGATACAGTCTATTCATGGGCCATCTCAAGGAATCCTTCCTAACCTCCCAGAATCCCAAAACCTTCATCTGGTTCAGATTCACTGATATCTTCATGATCTGGTCCAAGGGTGTGGACATCCTGTCCACATTCCTCCAAAACCTCAACACCTTCTTCCCCATTGCTTCACCTGGTCCTCCTTCCTCAATGTTGACCTCCACCTCAGAGGTAGCTACATCAGTACCTACATCCTTATCAAACCTACCAACCTCTATCAATGCCTCCACGTCTACAGCTGCCACCCATTCCATACCAAGAAGTCAATTCAATACAGCATTGCCACCCATGATCATCACATCTGTCATGACAAGCAGTCCATCTCCAAGTGTACCAAGGGTCCCACTGAGGCTTTCACAGACCAAAATAACCCTCTCAAACTTGTACATAAACATATCTACTGCCCTTGTCTCTACTGCCACTTACCACCTCCCGCATATCCATTGTATGGCCACAAAGGAGCACTCCCCTCTTGACTCAGCACCACCCAGGTCTGGAGCAACTGAATAACAGTCTCCATCAGGGTTTTGACTACCTCTTGTTGTGCCCAAAAACGAGGAATATCCCATCCATCCCACAGTTGTATTCTGCCACCTACTGAACATACACAGTACCCTTGTCCATACCTACTTTGCAGTCCATTGCTTCATAGCTCATATCCCTGCAATAGACCTAGGTGTAAGACCTGTCCCATACATCCTCTCACCAACACCTATTCCAGTCTGGTCAAAGGCATCTTCTGTTCTATCAGAGTCAGGGCTACCTGTGAGAGCAGTCACATAATCTACAAACTAAGCTACAACCACTCTTCATCTTTCTACATGGGAATAATGACTAACAAACTGACTGTGGGTATGAATGGCGACCAAGAAACTGTGGCCGAGAGGGAGGTGGACCATCCGGTTGATGAACATGCACGACAACAAAATGTGCTTCACTTCAATTACTGCTTCACAGCCTGTGCCACCTGTGTCCTTGCTACCAACACCAGTTTTTCTGAATTGCTCAGATGGGAACTCTCCCTGCATCTTTTCCTACATTCCTGTAACTTCTTTGGCCTCAACCTTTGTTAGTCCCTGTCCTCCGCTTACCTACCCCTTCCCAATTGGACCTAGCAGCCCTCTTCTGTCTCCCCCATTTCCTCACACACTCCCACAAGCAGCACTACACTACTGCCCACCCCATTCTGCATCCCCACCCCCCCACCCCACCCCACCCTCCTCCTTGCCTCATGCCTCCTCCTTACCCACACCCCATGTCAGTTGTCTCTTCCCCCTCTCTCCGACCTCGAGCCTTATTTATTGTTACTGTAAATTCAGATTCCGTAATAGTATTCTAATCATAAGCTGATAAGCCATAAATGCAACTTTCATGTTTTCTGTGAAATCCAACTATGAGAAAGAAAACTAAACAGCACAGTACTGTGTCTACAATTTTCAATTAAAATTATATGTAATGAGAAAGAATATAGGTGGGAGAAACAATTCGTTCAATGGTTTAAGTACCCTGCTACTCTAGTTACAACAGACTGTGACAATGAAAACAAAAGTACACATTTTCACAGGAGAGCACAGTACATCATTTTCTTTCTTGCAGTCACTTTTCATAGAAAACCTGTACATTGTTGTTTATATTACAGAAACTTTTATATGTTAAAAATATATATATGGTTTATGTCTGTCTGAACTATCAGAGTAAATTGGTCAAAAACTATTCAGAATTTTTTATAACAAGGTAACAGTGTTTCTCCCATTATATATTGCATTTATATTTGTATATTACATATGTTTAAAACATTATAACCTGTGTGTCTGTCTGAATGTTCATTAGAGTATTGAGTATAAACCTGAAGAAAATTGGTCAATATCTTGTGGAGACCTTTGGTAACAATGTTTCCCATGTATACGAGATCATGCTGGAAAGTAATGCCTTCAAATTTTTTATTCTTTTCTCAATATCAGTTGAGATATTACTTATCATGCATATTATTCAGTTGATTTTCCTGCTTTGCTGATGAAAGTTGTAACCCTCTGTCAGTACAGGACTCCGAATTATGATGTATAACACGGTAGTATAGAATGTAACTATGTTGGTGTGGGTGAAACAGCATGCTATAATTGAGTTTCTACATGCAGAAAATATGCCTCCAATCAAAATCCACAGAAGAATGAAAGCTGTGTATGGTGATGATTGTATCAACATCAGTAATGTGTGATGTTAGGTTGTTCATGCTTGTAATGGACCAAACGGTGGTGCTAACATCAACTTATGTGACAGAACTTGGAGTGGATGACCAAGTTTGGCAACTGATGAGACTCATCAGAATCAGGTTGATGAACTCATTAGGGATAATCATTGGATGACACAGAGACAGCTCTCAAGTAAATATGGCATATCACAAGAACGTGTACAGGCTATCATTACAGAACTGCAGTACAGAAAGCTGTGTGCACAGCGGATGCCTCAGATGCTCAGTCCTGACATGAAACAGAGGAGATTGGGCACCAGTCAACTATTTATTTTGCATTTCTGAGCATGAGGGCGATGGGTTCCTCAACAACAATGTGTGACAGGTGATAAAAGCTGGGACCCCAAGGGCAAAAGAGCACCAGCAGTCACATAATCTACAAACTAGGATCACCAATGCTAAAAAAAGTTCAAGGCCATGCCACCAGCTGGCAGAATAATGCTTACAGTATTCTGGGATGTTCAAGGTGTGGTGAATTTGGAATTCATGCATAAAAGTACCACCATAAGCTCTGCAAGGTACTGCAAAACCCTCAGAAACTGAAAGCATGAATTCAAATAGTTTGTCCACATGTAGAGTATGCTCTCCTTCAGCATGACAATGCCAGAGCCACACATTAGTGCTACAACATCTACAAAAATCCAATGCCTTGACTTCACTGTCCTGATTCATCCTCCATACAGTTCCAACTTGGCTCCATCCAATTTTCATTGGTTCCCAAAGCTTAAAGAACACCTTCAAGAACCTCACTTTGATAGTATGAATTGGTGCAGTCAGAGGTGAGGTTGTGACTCCATCACAAAATCAAACATTCTACAGTGACTATATCAACAATCTGGCCTGTCATTGTGAGAAATTTGTTCATTGCCAGGGTGACTATTTTGAGAAATAAGTATTTAGATTTGAAGAATAAAGATGTAGAATTTGAATAACATTTGTTTTATTTATAAATCTTTAAGAGTTTTCACATAAAAACAGCTATTTCCGCCATCTTTGTGACAAGAAAATGTCAGTAATAAATACAATGGAAATTCCAGGTAGGAATATCAACAATATTAGGAAAAGGATAGATTGCTACACACCGTAAAGATGACATATTGCAGGCAGGCTGGCATAATGAGAAGACTGTTACACATTGGTGTGACAATATTGTCAATATTAAATACTAAATATCTGCAATATATTACTACAATACACTATAAAAGTGCAATTATCTTGTCGATAACAGATTTAGTGATGTTGCCAAGCATGTTTTGTGCTACTATTGGTCAACACTGGATCTGGTTCATTTGATCGAAATTTAGTGTTACAAAACATAGTGAGTTCATGAACTGGGTTCATTGCATGAAATAGGGTCAAAATTGAATTCCAGTCAGTGAAGCTTATACAGTCAGATCCTAATGCCTTGAGTATTGTGTCCCATGTTGGTCAGTTAATGGTTTAAAAATATAAAAAAGTAGAGTATATATAGCTTAGTAGAGGCCCCACATTTCGTCAGCACTCTAGGCATTGCATAAACTTAGACTGCCTCTTGGGCTCTCAGTTTTGTTCTGGAATAGAATCTAGTGTCAGCACAGAGGACATTATCAATGTGCTCTTTCTCCTTACTGTATGGAATCATTAAAAAGAAAATAATGATAGAGGTGCAGTTACTTGTAGCAATATATGTAAAATGGTTTTTGTGGTTGTTCTAAAATGTAGTTTTTTCTTCAGGTTGAAAGCCACAAAACAGTGGAAGTACATCAGGTGGATAAAGATAAGCCTGATATTCACCAAACATCCTTCTTGAAGGTATCAAATGCCGCAGAGGAAAGCCAAGAGAGCTCAACATCAAGCTACTCAACTCCAGTGGCTTCTCCAAAACCAGTCAGGAAATCAGTTGGTCCCCGATTTATTAGTCCACTCAATGGAGTGATTGTTGATCAAGGAGCAGATGTTGTTTTGGAGGGTATTATTGATGGTAAGTGATCATTTGTGTAATTGTTGTTGTTACTGTTTTGGAAGCTGCATATCTTGTTGGGTTTGCAGATGAAATTCATAGTTTCTGATGTTTTAACTGTCAGTGAATCAGATATAAGGATAAGCTATAAAATGATAACCTTTCATGTAAAAACTTGATTGCAAGACACTATTACATGTACTTACTACACCACTTATTGAGGCGTAAAATGAAGAAGTGAATAAAGAAATCCTTGAAATAAAGTAATTCCTTGATTTGTATATGATATCAGTCTCTTACAGAAGGCATGACACATTCATCATGCACATAGCAGTATTGATTGAAGTGTGTCTTCTAAAATTGAATGGTGAAAAATTCTGTAAATATCGCGATTGAACAATTCACCCCAAAAGCTTTTAAACAGTTGTCAGCTTTGCAGCATCACACTGGGTCCCTATTAGAAAGTGATGCAATCTATTACAACACACTCAGAGTTTATACATTGTCATTTTAGTATGGTTCTAACCTCAGTATCAATTCAGTTTGTATATTGAGCAAACAGTAAAGGAAAAAAAAAAGAAAAAATTGGAGTAGGAATTAAAATCCATGGAGAAGAAATAAAAACTTTGAGGTTTGCTGATAACAGTGTAATTCTGCCAGAGACAGCAAAGGACCTGGAAGAGCAGTTGAACGGAATGGACAGTGTCTTGAAAGGAGGATTAAGATGAATATCAATAAAAGCAAAGCCAGGATAATGGAATGTAGTTGAATTAAATCAGGTGATGCTGAAGGAATTAGATTAGGAAATGAGGCACTTAAAGTAGTAAATGAGTTTTGCTATTTGGGAGGCAAAATAACTGATGATGGTTGAAGTAGAGAGGATATAAAATGTAGACTAGCAATGGCTAGGAAAACTCTTCTGGAGAAGGGAAATTTGTTAACTTCCAGTATAGATTTATGTGTAAGGAAATCTTTTCTGAAAGTATTTGTAGGGAGTGTAGGCATGTATGGAAGTGAAACACGGACGATAAATAGTTTAGACAAGAAGAGAATAGAAGCCTTTGAAATGTGATGCTACAGAAGAATGCTGAAGATTAGATGGGTGGATCACGTAACTAATGAGGAGGTACTGAATAGAATGGGGGAGAGCAGGAATTTGTGGCTTGACTTGACTAGAAGAAGGGATCGGTTGGTAGGACATGTTCTGAGGCATGAAGGGATCACCACTTTAGTATTGGAGGGCAGTGTGGAGGGTAAAATTGTAGATGAATACACTAAACAGATTCAGAAGGATGTAGGTTGCAGTAGTTACTTGGTGATGATGAAACTTGCACAGGATAGAGTAGCATGGAGAGCAGCATCAAACCAGTCTCTGGACTGAAGACCACAACAACAACAACTAATCCCAGTCTGATAGGCAGCAATTATCATAACCTTGACAGCTGATCTTGAGTGATCACAATTAGTTTTGTGAAATTCTGTGCAGTTTTGCCTCTAGTTTAGAATGGTAAATCAGCACCCTATTTGCAACAATGATTGGTCATCCTGGCCCACTGTGTTTCATAGAATGTAGGTTACCATATGTTCTTTTTTGCTTTTGCTTTAGTAATTCACAATTATCTGACTGTACGCTTCCCTGTAATTGATCACTTCCTTCCACATGTGCCTCACACTGCATTAAAACTCCAATTTTGTCACTGATACATCCTCACCCACTTCATATTATCGGATATGGGTTATCATTTGTTCTTTTGTTTTTGCTACAGTGACTCAGTATTATCTGACTGTATACTTCTTGCTAACTGATCATTTCCTTCCACGTTCGTCGTATACTGCATTAAAACACAATTTTTTTCATTTAAACCTGCTAAGGAAATAATGTATTCATTTTCGCCATTTGACCTGATTATGCACGGTCTTCCATCATCTTCCTATACGAATGGAAACACCTCCTCCTTTTATTCACTGTCTTAGCTTAAGTAAATATGTACCATAACACCATTGTTTTACTCTGAATTGTGATTAGTCTATCTTCTGTGAGGTACAGTACTCTCTCGTTAGATGTTCCAAGCGCAAGCTTTATCCGTTTGACACTAGGACACAGATAAATTTGGTTCTATATTTATAGTTTACATAAATGTCTTTAATTGCCGTGATACGCTTTATTTATTAAGACAAAGTTTGAATTAACACAACCTTTAATAATTTTGATGCGCTTATGTATGTATTTATGGATTGTAATATGCGCGAGTCTGGCACATGCAAGTGCCCTCTCTCGGCGAAACAATCTACCTTAGTGCCTTCACACTCGTGTCTCAACAGTTCATAGGCGAAGTAACATTGTTAAACTGTTCGCTTTGATCCTGTACCCATTACACATGTCGTACAAATGGAGATGATATTTTAATTACTGACGACGCCTTTTGGCATAATTGTTTCATTATTCTCCAGTGCATGATGTAATTTTAGTAAGTACTAAAGATTGTGTGCCTGTATTACTTTAGCAATTTCACCGTTATTTAAGCTTCTGTTTCTCACTTTCGTTGATATGGCTTTTCTAATGAATGTGTCTTTCTATTCAGGAAATGTACTTCTGATGAAGGTATATTTATATTTACCGAAACCTTGGTCAAGAATTTTAATAAAAAAATTCTATCCTGCAACTGTTTTTGGCTGCCATCCTTTATTGTGAAAAATAAAATGTAGTACATGTTTAGCAAAATCTTTGTGTTTAAAATTATATTTCTGGATGACTGAATATTTTGGTGGCATATGGAAATATTTTTGTTACCATAATTTATGTGACTACTGCTTTTTAACATAAAACTTCTATTTCTCTAAGGACTTTCTTATTGCATCACTTTGTTCAGTAAGGATGTGTTATGTGCTCAAATAAAAAAAAAATTGTGTGGATGCTCAGTCTTCTTTCATCTTCATTTGCAAGTTTATTTTCTGCCATTGCTCTTCTATCAGCATGGCTACCTTTCCATTATATAGTTTTGAGTCTTTTCCGTCACTGAGCTGTCAATTAGTGTGGCTACGTCATCTCTGCTGCTGTTAGCTTTAAGCATCACATCAGCATCATCTCCATAGACTGAACAAGCTTGCTCATGATAATTGGAGGTCTTGTACATCTGCATCTACATATATACTCCGCTAGCCACCAAGCGGTGTGTGGCGGAGGGCACAATTCACGCCAAAGACATATTCCCCCCTGGCCGAGCGGTTCTAGGCGCTACAGTCTGGAACCGCATGACCGCTACGGTCGCAGGTTCGAATCCTGCCTTGGGCATGGATGTGTGTGATGTCCTTAGGTTAGTTAGGTTTAAGTAGTTCTAAGTTCTAGGGGACTGATGACCTCAGAAGTTAAGTCGCATAGTGCTCAGAGCCATTTGAACCATTTTCCCCCACCTCTATTCCACTCGCAGATCGTGCAAGGGAAAAATGACTGTCTTAATGCCTCAGGACGGGCTCTTATTTCCCTTATCTTTGAATGATGATCATTACACAATTTGAAACTTGGTAGTAATAATATATGCTCTACATTCTCGAGGAAGATTGGATTTCGGAATTTAGTGAGCAGCCCCTTCTGTTTAGCGCGTCATCTATCTGCAAGTGTTTCATTACACCATTTTCCATCACATCTGATAGACTATAGACAAGAGGTGAGTACCCGACAAGAAGAAAAGAGCCAAAAAAGAGTGGTAATAGAGAAGAGAAGGAGGTGGGTGTAAGAGTGGGCTAGAACAATAGAGGAGAACAGTGAAGTTTTTAAAAGGTACTACAAGAGAGGATTAAAAATAAAAATAAGAGGCAGAATGGTATGGCAGACTATGTTTGAATGGTAAATAAAAGTGTCCAAGACATGGAAAGTAAGGACAAGCTCAAGATCATGTGGAAGGAGGATTTTTAAGAGCTCTTGAAACCAAATGGAGACCTGGATGAGGAACAAGAAATGGAAGGGAAATAAGAGGAAATGCAAACAGAAAAGGAATTAAAGTGGAGGGAAGTTGAAGATGCTTTGACAAAAATGAAAGGGCGGAAGGCACCAGAAATGGATGAGATGATTATATTAATGGTAGAACAGCAGAAGAGTTGGGAATACAGGGACACTGTTGAGTGGTGGAAATTGAGTGGAATGAGAGAAGGATTCCAGAAGACAGGAAGAAGGGAATAACTGTCCTGATCTTCAAGAACAGTGTTAGAAAAGAGTGCAAAATATATTGGGGAATGACATTGATGAACCATTGTGCAAAGGTGTTTGATGAGTTTTGGAAACACAAATTTGGACAAAAATAGAAGGATGGGTGAGAGGAGAGAAACACAGATTCAGAGTAGGAACATCTACAGTAGGATCTAACTTTTGCTGTAAGACAGCAACAGGAACACCACTATGAAATGAAATAGGTCTACTGTCCAGAAGAGTGTTTAAAGCTTCAAAAAAAGGAAAATAGCTATGTATCAGGTGTAATGTGTCCCCACGCTCACATGCCTCAAAGATCTGGGTAATGAAAAGAAGAACAAGAAGTAAAATATGAGCTAAAGAGAGGAACTTCTTGAAAAATAGTATTGGAATGAGAAAGATGGTTAGTTAAGGAGTGAGAGGATCATAAAATTAGTGGAGGAGGATCCACTACAGGATAGGATAGAGGAATGAAGACTTAGATTCTGTGGATGTGATAAGTGAATGGAGGAAAAGATAACCATAAATATACACAAGATGAAAGAGACAAGAAAAAAAAAAAAAAAACAAGAGGAAGATGAAGGGACATGTGGGTGAAAGGAGTGAAAAAGGAAAGGAGAAGACTGATGGTGGGAAGGTAGAAGATGAAACTTCCTGGCAGATTAAAACTGTATGCCGGACTGAGACTCGAACTCAGGACCAAGTTCGAGTCTCGGTCCAGCACACAGTTTCAATCTGCCAGGAAGTTTCATATCAGCGCACACTCCGCTGCAGAGTGAAAATTTCTTTCTGGAAGGTAGAAGATGATAGAGAGGCTTATGTTTCACACAGACCCAGCCAACAGCTGGCTGTACAAGATGATAATGATCATGATGATGACACTGGGTCAAGAAGCATATTCTTACATCTTCATTACTCTTGGAATTTTCTTCTTTCCTCTAAATGTCAAATGTAATCCATATATGTTATAGTCCTCATAATAATTTGCTAAATTTATGGACCCTATTGTCACATTGGGACATATCATTGGCAGAGGCATTTGGCATGTGGTTCCCAAAGCAACTCAGCAACGTGTATCTCATAAAATCAAAAAAGTCTTTGGAATAAATTTAAAAATCGTTTCAGCAAACACAGTCTCATGCAAAATGTGGAGAATGCTTACCAATCTTTCACTCAGCTTACAGTCTTAGGAAGTTTTTAACCAAACATTTATATTCCTTGAGGACCAGTATTCTCTATTACTAGCAACACTCTCTTGCTGTCAACATAGGCTTCAGGAGCCACATAAAAGTGACTAAGAGGTCATAGATGGGTATTTGGTAGGAAGATAACAACAAAATTAATGTCATTCAAGTATTTGTGTAAAATAATAGACAACTGTTGGTCACTGATCAAAGCAAGCCTGTGTCAATCTGTTAAGCGCCATTCAGGCTGGAAGTGATGGTATTTGTTTCCTTAAACATCCAGAGGAATTGAAAATGCATCTTGTTTAGTATTTTGCTGGTTCAGCAGGGAGGGCACTTGGTTGTGGCATCTTTGAGGATTGCATCAACACTGTTGTCGGCAGTTGAATAGTGCATTTACCTGTGAATGTACAGATGAATCTGTAGATTTCACAACAACCTCTTTGTAACATAAGCAGAAGCTTTGATTAAATCAAAGTTCAACTTTATCAGTTTGTTTGAATGGGTTATGACTCACAAAATGGTAAGAAAAGCACTTGATTATGCTTTATGAGATATAGGGAAATGAGTAGTTTATAGGTGGTTTTGTTCTCCTGGCAGGAGATTTTTAACATCCCCTAATGTGAACTTAATGCTTGTTTCCACTCATTGGCCTTAAGGAAACAAGCATGCAAAATTGGTTTCACAAGTAATCTGACGATACTCAGAAACAGGTGCACAACAACTTGCTCAGCAATTGCTACTTGTTAGCAAGTGAGGATTTCCAGTCAATTCCACTAGTATTCCGATTTTATTTCACTATAATTTTTGCGATACAGTCAAGTCAGTAGCTGAATTAACAGCTATAGCATATGTGGATATATGAGAAAAACACAAGATGCATTGTTGGCTGTATGAAAGGGCTGTTTTAATGCCAACAAACAATAACATTAAGTATGTTAAAAAGTTAAAAAGCTTATCTAGGAAATACTGAGAAACAAGACTGTCAACCTTTCATCCATTGATTCAGTAATGGATAGGTAGCAAACTGACAAGAATTTTTCAATGTTTGTGGGCTTATTGGATAGGCTATTCCAACCCTGTCTCGCACACATGCATTAGTGCACATAGCTCACCTGCTAGTCAGGTGCGGGTGATAGGCTATTTTCCAGGCAGCCATATTTCACTACATTGACACCTTACTCCGTTGCGCTCACACACATTTTCTCAGAGATATAATGAGACATTTAAATAAGTTAAATGTGCACTGCAAGGGAAGCATCTAGTGATTATTAATATGGCAATAAAATTAAACTGTATGTATTTGAAAGGCAATTTGCTACAGCAAACTTTAACTGTCGTCAAACAATGGAAAATCCAGGATGGAATAATGACAATATTGGGCTTGTCTGCAACTTAACCATTTCCTAATGTCCTTCATCACAAAAATCTTTCGCAGCAGCATGATTGGATAAAATCTTCTCTTGAAAACCAAGAAGCTTTAATCCACTTGTGAATTACTGCCATGGATAGAATAAAACCGGCAGAAAAGTTCCACAAGCATAATCAAATGCCAGTATTTTTTAATAAAATAATGGAAAATACAGGATGGAATGTAACAATATTATGTGAAGGAAAGTTGCTACTCAGAGATGCTGAGTCGCAGATATGCACAACAAAAAGACTCTCACAGTTAAAGCTTTCGGCCATTAAGGTCTTCAGCAGCACCACTGCATGATGGGAGTGGCGACTGGGTGGGGGTAAGGAAAAGGCTGGGGTGGGAAGGGGGAGGGATAGTATGGTGGGGGTGGTGGACAGTGAAGCACTGCAGGTTAGACGGTGGGCAGGGGAGACTTGGGGGGGGGGGGGGGGGGAGTTGTGGAAAAGGAGAGAAATAAAAAGACTGGGTTTGGTGGTGGAATGATGACTGTGTAGTGCTGGAATGGGAACAGGGAAGGGGCTGGATGGGCGAGGACAGTGACTAATGAAGGTTGAGGCTACAGGAATGTAGGATGTATTGCAGGGAAAGTTCCCACGTGCGCAATTGAGAAAAGCTGGTGTTGGTGGGAAGGATCCATATGGCACAGGCTGTGAAGCGGTCATTGAAATGAAGGATATTGTGTTTGGCAACGTGTTCAGCAACAGGGTGGTCTACTTGTTTTTTGGCCATAGTTTGTTGGTGGCCATTCATGCGGACAGACCGCTTGTTGGTTGTCATACCTACATAGAATGCAGCATAGTGGTTGCAGCTGAGCTTGTAGAACACATGACTAGTTTCACATGTAGCCCTGCCTTTGATGGGACAGTTGATGTTAGTGACCGGACTGGAATAGGTGGTGGTGGAAGGATGTATGGGACAGCTCATGCATGTAGGTCTATTACAGGGGCATGAGCCATGAGGTAAGGGATTGTGAGTAGGGGTTGTGTAAGGATGGATGAGAATATTGTGGAGGTTCATTGGACAGCGGAATACCATGGTGGGAGGGGTGGGAAGGATAGTGGGCAGGACATTTTTCATTTCAGAGCACAATGAGAGGTAATCTAAGCCCTGGCAGAGTATGTAATTCATTTGCTCCAGTACTGAGTTACGAGGGGAATGCTCCTCTGTGGCTGGATGGTGGAACTGTGGTAGGTGGTGGGAGACTGGAAAGATAAGGCACGGGAGATTTGTTTTTGTACAAGATGGGGAGAATATTTTTTAGTTATGTTGGATTTTTTGTTACTAGTGTCCTGTTATAGTAATATTTTCTCTCTTTCTCTCTCTCTCTCTCTCTCAAAAAAAAAAAAGAATTCAATATTAAATGTCTTTCGAAATGGTGACAGATAGCTTCACCTTTACACTGAATTATTGGCTGTAAGCATGTGATGTACAAAGTGTCAAATGAGATGCCAGAGCTTTCCACTGTCTGCAGTGCGTTAGCAAAGCAGGTAGTGCTTGCTATCCAAATTCTAAAGAAACAGAGATTTCTGCATAACATGTGTAAAACAAAGTGTAGGGCTACAAATAGATGCTGAATGAAGCACATTTGGCTGTCGAGAGAGCAATTCATGGTGCTTCCAATGACTACTGTAGCAGAATATTATCAAATGATACTTCACAAAACCCAAGGAAATTCTGGTTATATGTAAAGGCTGTTGTGGCACCGAAGCTAGTGTCCAGTCCATAGTGAATGAAAGAGGAACTGAAATTGAGGGTAACAAAGCAAAAGTTGAAATTATTAATTCCATTTTTAAATGTTCCTTTACAAAGGAAAACTGAGGAGAAACGCCCCAATTTAATCTTTGTACCACTGAAAAGATGAGTGAAATAAGTATTAGTGCCAATAGGCCTGATGGAATCCCTATCAGATTTGATGCTGAATTCACAGCTGAGTTAGCCTTTCTTTTATCTATAATCTATTGCAGATCCCTTGAACAAAAAACTGGGCCCAGTTCTTGGAAAAAATCACAGGTCACACCTTTCTACAAAAAGGATAGCAGAAGTGTTCCACAAAACTACTGTCCAGTATCCTTGACATCGATTTGTTCTGAAAGCTTAGAGGGTATTCTGAGCTCAAACATAATGAGGGTATCTTGAACAGAGTGACTTCCTCAATGCCAATCAGCATGGATTCTGAAAACATCAGTCATGTGCAACCCAACTTTTTTCGCGTGATGTACTGAAAATCTTTAGATCAAGGCAGTTAGGTAGATGCAGTATTTCTTGATTTCTGAAAAGCATTTGACTCAGTGCCACACCTATGCTTATTGTCAAAATTACAATCATATGGGGTACCAAGTGAAATTTGTGACTGGATTGAGAACTTATGGCAAGGAGGACACAGCATGTTATCTTGATTGGAGAGCGATTGTCAGATGTAGAAGTACCTTCAGATGTGCCCCAAGGAAGTGTGGGACCCTTGATATTCATGTTGTTTATCAATTACCTTGCAGATAGTATTACTGGTAATCTGATACTTTTTGCAGATGATCCAGTTATCTGTGGTGAAGTACTGTCTGAGAGAAGCTGCATAAATATTTAGTCTGATCGTGATAAGATTTCATAGTAGTGGAAACATTGGCAACTTGCTTTAGACATTCAGAAATGTTAAACTGTGCACTTCACAAAACGAAAAAACATAGTATCCTATGACTATAATACCAATGATTTACTGTTGGAATTGGCCAACTCATACAAATACCTGGGTATAATGCTTTGTAGGATTTGAAATGGAATGATCTTATATCCTCAGTCGGAGGATACTGGTAGAATACTGGGGACGTGCAATCAGCCTACAAACAGTCAACACCATTGACACTGATACTGATTTTAGTCATCTTTTCAGTGGCACGAGGATTAAAGTGAGGTATTTCTTCTGGTTTTTACTTTGCAGAGGAACATTTGAAAGCAGCGTTAGTCATTTACTTTGTTACTCTCAGTTTCAGTTCCTGTCTCATTTGCTAGGGACTGGGCGCTAACAGCCTTTACATGTGACCAGAATTTCTTTGGGTTTTGTGAAATATCATCTGAGATTATTCTGCTATATTATTCATTGAAGGCATTATGCATTGCTCTCTTGACAGACAAATGCTTTTCATTCAGCATCTCTCTATCTATAGCCATACACTTTTACACTTACTACACGATAATCTCTGTTTCTTTAGAAATTTTTTTCTAGTGACTGTATACTATGGAGGCTCCCTCTCGTTATTACTGTTCTACTGGGTACATATCTGTCCAGTGCATGGTCAACTATTCTTTTAAGCTTGAGCAGTAGTTCCTCTAAATGCTTCTGCCCTATGCTGTAAGTTTCAAGTTCCTCATTGAGGTATGACTGTACTGATTTTTTGTCTAATTTACTGAACACATGTATCTTTCTGCTTGTTTTAGATGTCCTTCGTACTTTGGTGTACATTGTTGCCACAAACGTGTCATGGTCATTGATACCAGTTTCAATATGGACATTGTCAAAGAGGTCAGGTCAATTTGTTGTCATTAGACCCAATATATTTTCATCATGAGTGGGTTTCCAAAGTACCTTTTCTAGGCATTTTTCAGAGAAGGCAATTAATTATGTATCAGAGGATGTCTTTATCACATTCCCACTAACAAAACCAATTTTCCCAATTGATTATTGGATGATTAAAGTCTCAACAAATGATTACAGCATAATTGGGGAGCTTATGTGCAAGTGAACTGAGACTTTCTCTCAAGTTCTTGGTTACATCAGGAGATGACTGGTGGCTGATAGAAGGATCCAATTATCATTTTATGTCTACCCTCGATACTGTGCTTACCCACTCTCACATTTAGCTTCAATTTGTTTCTCTGTGTATTTGAGTTTCTTGTCTTCTCTGGCAAATACAACACATCCATTTCCCATTTGTCTATCCTTTCGATATACACTCTGAATTACCTCAAAAATCTCACGGCTTTCAATTTCAGCTTTCAAACAACTTTATGTACCTAGTTTTACATGAGCTTCACTGCTTTTCAGGAGCGCTTCTAACTCAGGCACTGTATTGCAAATGATTTGGCAGTTTACCATTAGGATTTTAATACTCTCACCTGTGGGAGGCATTTCTTTTGGCCTTCTTTGGTTTCATACAGCTATTGCTATCTGGATTGGATGGAGACTGGCCTAATCTAAAAAGCCCTTGTGTGCACCCCACACACAGTCAGCTATCTGAGTAGCAGACTGTAACGTGTAGTGCACACCTGACCCATTTAGGGGGACTTTCCAGTTCTCAACCCTATGGCACAAGTCCAGAAAGTCAAAGCCTAGTTTGTCATAGAACCTTTGAAGTCCCTGTTTCAGTTCTTCCACATGGTTCAGAGCTAAAGGGTTATGAACAGTTCTGGGGACTGTACGGGGGAGGGCAGCACTAATGGTTGCAGCTTTGTTTGATCCATGGGACTGTGTCACAGAGATACTGGAGGGACTGATCTGGAAGACTCTTGAAGATAGATGTAAACTAGCCCAAGAAAGTCTACTAAGAAAGACTCAAGAACCGGCTTTAACCGATGACTTTAGGAGTATACTACAACCCCATGCGTATCAGTCACATAGGTATCGTAATGATAAGATTGGAATAATTACAGCATGCACAGAGGCATTCAAACAATCATTCTTCCTGCACTCCGTAAGTGAATGGAACCAGAAGAAACGCTAATAACTGGTGCGATGGGTCATACTCTCCATTGCGCACCTCACAATGGCTTGCAGAGTATAGATGAAGATGTAGAAATATCATATGTAAGTAGCAGTCACAGCTCCATTGTTGAACGTGAGTGTGCTGTTTGGGTGGCAGCTGCTTCATTTACATTAATTTTTATTTTTGATGCTACTTGGATGACAACTGTAGTGGATACATCACTGTAACAAGAGCTTGTGTCTACAGTCTTTGGCTGAGGTGAAAGCTTCTTTCTGGGCAAGAAGTTAAAGAAGAAGGAAACATTAGGTGTGGGAGAGCTGATGTTCACCATCCTATCACTATTTCCACTGATATGCAGTGTAATAGTGCATTGATTAAGTTAATTCTCCTAATCACCTTATAAAAGGGGTGATGTTATATAAGACTTGAAGTAGCAAGATAGAATTGATAGTGAAGAGAATTCACTACAGATCAGTAGCAGGGGCTTGAGGAAGGGGAAATCTCATAAATGTGATGACAATTTTGATTTCGGCTCTATGTCAACAAATAGCAATGGTAAAGAGGGACATCTATGCGTTTTGTGTATGAAATTTTAACAGAATAGTGTATGCTTCCAAGTAAGCTGAAATGATACTTAGAAGTAAATCATTCAAACTCCATTGATAAAAATTAAAACTTTTTCAAGGCAGTTATTGGTACTAAGTAATACTTTGTTGGCATCATAGAAGGTCAACAAGGAATTGTGAAGTGTAAACATTCTCATCCCACTGCAGAGGAACACATTCTGTCAGCTATGCTAGATTTCATGAATGCTATGATAAGAGGTCAGTGGAGAAAGTTTTTCCAAATGTGCCTTTGTCTGATAATGCTGTCAGTTGCAGAATTTTAACTGAAAAAATGAAAGGGAATGTATTTGGATTTATATTCAATTAATCCAAGAGCAGCAAGAAAGATACACACTTGCTTTTTATTTGCAGTTCTTAGATAGTAATCCCATTGTGGAGGACCTTCTTTTTTGTTAAAGTACTACAACAAGTGGGTTTACACAGCCTCAAACTTGTTAGAGATACTTATAACATTAATATTTGCAAATTAATTGGGGTACACAATGTATGTTAGTATTTTTCTGTTGGTGGCTGTTCAGTGTGTGACTGTTATGCAAGATAGCGGGCCGTTATTTGAAACAAAGCTTTGTATTCTGTATGTACCTGTGGTTAACATGGAAGATTAGTCAAGAGATAACTCACTTTGATATGAAATATAGGTTTATATAAAAACAATTATGCAAGTTACACATATCACGAGCAGAAAGTTCACGCCAGACAACTAGCCTTAAAAAGTTCCCAAAGATAGGGCGCTCTGCACCAGAGACACCACAAAGCGCCTCTCCCTCCCCCCCCCCCCCCCCCCCCCACACCCCTCCCCTCTTGCCCTCATAGTGCGGAGCACAGCGGAGGGGAAGCTCATGGGATGAAGTTGTAATCTTGGTGCCAACGCAGTGTGTGTAGGCTGCAGCCGGCATGGGAAGTGGGGGCGAGGGTGCTGGTGGAGCTGCAGGCCAGTGGTTCCAACAGCTGCAAGTGAGAGGTGGCGGCAGACGGAGATGAGTCAGCCGAAGGCAGGGCGGCTGTGTTGGGAGGAAGTTCATCATTGAGGGACCACGCCGGTTTAAATTTTTTAACTGTGACTGTCTGGGGCCGTCCGTGAAGGTGGATGACAGATGTGTTGGTACTGCAGTGTAGCACCCGGTGAGGGCTCGAGTAGGGTGGGTGAAGGGCTGCCCGCACATTGTCAACCCACAGCATAATAAAGTCTCATGTAGGTAGGTCCTTATGGACGAACACTGGAGGGGTGGTGTGGGGGCGGGGCAGAGGGGTGTGGAGATGTGTGAGGTATGTGCGGACATGCTTGACCAGGGCAGGGAGATCCTCAGATGTGGCGGGAGGTGAGACCTTGATGAACTTGGCGGGGAGAAGGAGTGGCTCGCCATACAGAACATTGGCCAGCAAGGCATTAAGATCTTCTTTATGAGCTGAGCAAATACCCAGCAGGACCCAGTTTGATATGCATATCTATATCACCACCAGTGATGAACATGAGGCAGAGATTTGCATAAGACATTTGATTTGGATTGTATTGCTGGATCACTAATATCATGTCAACATTATATCACTGCAACAGTAGTTCAGTGTGTGATTATTTTTGCATCTTATTAATTCAAATGCTTATTTTATAGGTTATCCACAACCGGAGGTGAGCTGGACAAAGAATGGTCAGCCACTTACAGCCAAGGAAGGTTCTGTAAATATATCTTGGAAACTTAATAAAGCTCGTGTAGAACTCAAGAATGTTGGTGTGAAGGATGCTGGCAGGTATACCTGCACTGCCTCAAATAAGGCTGGCTCTGCCAGCAGTACAGCTGATGTTGTTGTTAAAAGTAAGTAAACCTGAAATGTATTCATGGATAAACTCAAATGACATTCTTGGCAAGAATAAATAAAACTGTAAAACTGCTATGTCTGTCCATCTGTCTGAACACAATAATCTCCAAAACTATGCTAGGAAAATGATAGATTGCTACTCACCGTAAAGATGATACCTTGAGTTCCACACAGTTCAGAGTGAAAAGATTGTTCCACATTTAGCTTTTGGCCAAACCCTTCTTCAGAAAAGAAAACACACAGACATTCATACAAGAAAGCAGACCTCATGCATACTTCTGGCAGCTTGGTCTGAGCTGCTGGAGATAGTGGTCATGTGTGCATAGATGTGCTTTCTTGTATGACTGTGTGTGCTTTCTTTTCTGAAGAAGGCTTTGGCCAAAAGATAAAAATGTAACAATCTTTTCATTCTGCCTGTCTGTAACTCAAAAGTTTCATCTTTACGGTGAGTGGCAATCTATCATTTTCTTAATATTGTTGATATTCGAACCTGAATTTCTGTTGTCTGATTTAATCTGCAAAACTACTACATGAATTTTAATGGGGTTTTACAGGTAACTTGAGCGTAGTTCGAGGCAATGTTTAGGCTCTATTTCATCAATATCAGAATGTGGAAAAAAATATCAGAATTTAAAATTTCATTTAAAATCGGTGCTCAGCTTAGTAGTTTGGGTGTGTAATCATCACAGTGTACACCTACTACACCAAAGAACCATTAGATGGTGCTGTTAGTTTTGTAGTACACCAAAGAACCAGTAGATGGAATTTTAGTGTTTTATAATTCAATGACAGATGTATTTTTGGAAGTCTAAGAGGTGTCTTCAAAAAATTGCAGAAATATATCCACAAAATGTTTCCACACCTACCTTTTACTTATTGTGCATGGTCCCTGTGAAATACTCTCCTCCATAATTGATACACCACTCGCAATTCTGTTTCCATTTCCAGAAGCAGTCTTGGTTTGCCTCTTGCTGGATCACACAAAACGCCATCTGCGAATTTTCTTGTATCTTGTGTATTGTTGCAAATCTTCATCCATTCAATGGGGTTTTCAACTTGGAAATAAAAAAGAGTCTGCAGGGCCAGATCTGGAGACTACGGAGGATGAGGCAGCACAGTGATTTTATTTTTTGTGCAATAGTCCGGGGATGAATGTGCGAGTGTTTTATTGTGACGCAAAAGCCATGAATTGTCTTGCCACAATTATGGCCATTTCTGTCTCGCATTTTCTCAAAGGCATCACATCATGTCCTGATAGTACCATCAATTAACAGTTTGTCCCTGTGGCACAAATTCATGATGAACTAATTGTTTAAAGTCAAAGAAAACTATCAACATGGCTTTTATATTTGACATAACCTGAAAAATTCTTTTGGTCTTGGAGCATCTTTCCCAACCCATTGTGAAGACTGAACCTCAGTCTCAACATCATAACTTTAGACCCATGTCTAGTCACGAGTTATGATTCTCTTAAGGAACGTCTCATTCTTTTTGTGCAATCCAAAAGCTCTTTATAGATTGTGAGGTGAAGATCTTTGTGGTCTTGACTCATGAGCCATGGGATAAACTTGGTGGCAATACAATGCATACTAAGGTGCTTTGTTAGAATTTCATGACAACTGAAATGTTACATTCTTCTGCAATCTCTCGGACAGTCAGTCTTCAATTGGCACACACAATTTTGTTGACATTCCTGACATGAGCGTCATTGGTAGACATCGAAGGGCATTCTGAATGACAGTTGTCTTTAACTTTGATCCAGCCATTTTTAAACCATGTGAATCATTGTAACACCAAATACAGCTTAAGCACTCATCATTATAGGCTCCGTGCATCATTTGGTGTTTGTCTGTAAAGCTTTTCTTGATTTTCAAGCAAAATTTAATGCAGATGTGTTGCTCCTTTAACTCTGCCATCTCGAAATTCACAGTGTGTGTCACACAACACTATACTCAATGCAGCACCGAACAATAACTAACAGACATAGAATAATGAAACTTCCAGCAATTACACATTAAATACAGGCATGTGCAGGGATGCCAACTGCATTTCATTCCAGCACACCAAAGACGCAAAGTTACGAATGTCCTGGAATTTTTTGAACAGACCTAATATGACGGTGGCAGAATTACGTGTCACAATCTTAAATTTGTGAATACTAGTTAACAGCAAATTTTCTAAAAGACTGAGGACAGTCCCATCTCAGGAATCCAATTAAGATATTGGTGAGAGTTGCTGCAGCTTGAGAATATCAGGCTTTGATTAGCTCTTTGGAAACTTCCTCCGAAAGCGAGGCACGATGTGACTCCGATCGAGAGGATCATACTTTATCTCAACCCTCAGAACACTTTGTTCACTGGGGCTTAAAGTTACTTCTCTCTGGTGTAACATCATATAAGTGGAATTTTTGATGGGAAGTGGTGTAGACAAGTGAGTTTTTATTGCCCAAATCCTGTTTGTTCCTAACAATTTACCATTTTGCTTTAAGCATATACAAATCTGTGTGAGCTTATGTTATGCCATGACTGTAAACAACACACAAGGCCAGATGTGTTTTGTAGACTTGCACTGTAGTGCCAATTGATTTTTCGTATATCCAACTCTGTGTGGCTCTTTACTGTGTTAGTGAAGCAAATGAGCAGTTTATTTATGTCTCCAATCATACTACTTAAAACATTGTATACAAAGAAGCTTCTATAAGTCAAATTTAAATTACAATGATGGAAAACCTAGGATGGAATAATGAAGATATCTTTCAAAAGAAAATGAGAGGAGCATCATAATTGAAAGGACAATAACAGTCGAGATGCAGGTTTTCACTACATTTAATACTTTAAAGCACTGCGGGATGTCATGAGGCAAAATAAAACTATACATTACACCAAAAGAATAAAAAGTTCTTAGAAAAATATTACAAAAGTGTGGTCTGTTATAAAGGTAGCAGCAGAGAAGAAAGAGAGTTCTTTGGGTATCAAATCCATTATTATTAGTGATACAAAACAAAGAAGAAAAGTTAATTTAATTGGCAGAAGGAAGCATGCAGAAAGTTTGGAAGCTGCTGTTCTGAAACATTGCTGTCACATGAAACCCCATGATACAAACAAGAAAGAGATTTAATGAATTAAATGGTTCACTGAGGAGAAAATTTATTTAATGAACATGGTTTATTCTTGTGTGTTTTAGTTTATTGAATCACAACAGTGACGTGATATTAAAATTTTGTTGGCAATCATTGCCCTAGATAGTATATAACTATTATGACAAGTTATTTGGTTTTTCTCATTTTTGTTTGAGAGCTTTGTAGAGGCAGAAAAAATTTAATACCCCTCTATACATGAGCCTTATGAAGCAGTTTGTGAAGGCCTTATCCAAACATGGTTAATGTTTCAAGTATCTCTATGAGAACACACACACACACACACACACACACACACACACACACACACATACCACAAGTGTTCACAGGTGCATACATGCACATGGGCCTCATACATGTGCCCAATATGTGTGGAGACAGAATGGCACAAAATTCACAGTAGTGTTGTCTGTTTATAAGCCAGAGGGGAATGGATTGTGGCGGCTGTGATGAGAGAAGGTGTTTGGAACAGGAAGTTATAATGAAATACTGGGGACTGGAGGGAGCAGACATAGATTTTGAACAGACCATGCCAAATGACATATTAATTATATTACAAAGCACAAAACTTAGGGGATGCAACAGTATCTGTGTGTGTAACAGAGAGAGAGAGGGAGAAATAAAGGGGCATGGGGTGTACAGTATTGTGACAGATTAGGAATGAGGTGAAAAATGACAGGAGAGTAAAAGGTAATGATAAGTTAGTGGATGTGGAGTCAGTTGAGGGTTGGGAGTAGTGGAGGTCTAGGCCTGGGGGCCTTTGTAGGTCAGTTACCACCTGTGCTATTCAGAGAAGCTGGTGCTGGGGGAGGAGGAAGAGAGAGAATCCCTGTGGCACATGTACTGAAACAGCTGGTGAAATTACTGGAGTGTAGTGCATTCAGAAGCCAGTTAGATGGGTCTGTGATTAGCCACTATGTAGCAGTGACTCATTAACAGCATGGACTACCAATAGTTAACACCACCTCTGCCATGCACTTCACAGTGGTTTGCAGAATGTAGATGTAGATTCTTCTGCAATAAAAGGTTATTAAACAAAGTAGTGACCTTATGAAGATATCAGTAATGCTCAGGAGAATATTATTGTTTTTGTGTTTTGTGCACTGACATTAGCATTCAACCCTTATGATATAATTTTGTACAAAAATAACCTGATATGTAATTTATGTGCTCTGTGTTGGCAGAAACTGTCTTCCCTCCTGTGTTTGGTCGACGTTTGCAAGCCCAGGTGGTCAAAGTTGGCGACAGAGTGGTAATGGAAGTTGAAGTAACAGGGACTCCAGAACCAGTGATTACTTGGATGAAAGATGGAGAAATAATAAAATCTGGCGATCAATATCGGCTCAAGTCACAGGGCAACTGCCACTCTCTTATCATCGAGAAAGGTGAGCAGATCTTAAACCTCAAGTATTAGGGTCATTCAAAAAGATATGAGCGGGAGGCTGTAAAATGAAACCTCTGAAGGCATCGTAATGCCACTGCCTGTGGAAGAAAGTGTGGTCCTTCTAAGAGCGCTGAGGCCCCAGACTCGATGCCAGAGGGATGCAGCTGCGCACCCACGTGACGGTAGAGCGAGCATTTTCATGCATCGACCATCCACTGCACTCAGTAGAGCTGAAAGTGGAGAAATGAGGGCTCCAAAAGAAGAGCAAAGGGGGTAGTGTATTTTCTGTCAACAGAAGGCATGTGGGGAACAGAAATTCATCAAATAATGGCACAAGTGAACAGAGAGCACTGAACATCTGTTGCAATTCCAACACTTGGTCTGATCTGTGGGGCAGTGGTTGCCACCATAACTCGCCAGTCATCAATAGTGAGGGCACCTACCTGTTGGACAAGGGTATAGTAATGTAGTGTGGCATTCCAGCTCATATGTCATCAGCCAATGACATCCGTTCTTCCCTGAAATATTTGTGCCATCCCTTGACCCTTGCAATGGACATGCTGTACTCTTCATACACTTGTGCCATTCTTTGATGAATTTTCATTCTCCACACTCCTGCTGTTAGGAAACACGCTACGACCCTTTGAGATTCCATTTGTCTGTTTTTAGCACTGAGGGCAGTAGATGGCCAACACATGCGCATGCGCCCTTTGTTTTCATGTCACTCTAGCAGCAAATTTGGGGGCTTCAGTGCTCTTACAGTGATCATAACTACTTCCATAGGCAGTGGCATTACAGTCCCTTCATTAGTTGTTCATTTTACAGCCTCCAGGTTGTTTCTTTTCAAATGATCCTAATATATACTGCCACTTATCACTGCTAAACGTATTTATCTGTGGACTCACACAGTTTACTGTTCTCCAGAAATGATTTGGCAACATATTACACCTGCAAATGCTCATGCTCTCAGAAGTTACAGATAATTTTTGAGAGCATGTTTTTCCATTTCTTTCCAAATTGGCTGCAAGGGACAATCACAGAAGCAATATCCCCAGTTTACCAATCTTTTCTGTCCAGGTTCAGTTTGAAAATGTTCTGTAAATAAGTTTCATTTTGGCATGTGGTACTACTTTTATGCATTATGTTTTAAATGAAGTTCAGAATGACACTCTTCAGCAACTTATAACATGTGACTGTAGGCTTTCCCAGCGTAAACTATTGATGAAGGATTCTCGTGTCTCCAGCCGGGTGGTAGCGTTGATATCTCGCGACGTTTCTGGAAGTGTCATACTACCCATCTTCTGGCGAAGTCTTCACCAGAAGATGGGTAGTATGACACTTCCCAAAACGTCGCAAGATATCAACGCTACCACCCGACTGGAGACCCGAGAAACCTTCATCAACTTATAATATATTTGAAGTAGTTGTAGGTTATATGCTTGCAGTCTTTCTTTGAGCCTAGGATGAACTTCCTAAGATTCTTATTGGCATAATTTAACCATCAATGTTTTTTGTTTTGGGTGGACTTCGATTGACATTGTAATGTACTGTCATCTACTCATCCCAGTCTACCTGGAAATTAAATCACAAATCAATGAATATGAAATACTGAATTACAAAATAGTTTAAATCTTAGTCCACATCAGGATTCATTGTTACATGTCTGAATAAAATCAGAATCGGCACTGCTGTGATTCAGCCCTGAAACATGTTCTCATGTTTCCAGGGTGTATTGCAGGTCTGAAGTGATACAAAATTTGAGTCCCATCGAAAGCAGATTTTCTGAAATAGTGTGGACATATTCAGAAGAAGTTTGGCTCAGTCTTGCACATAGTTGTCAATGCTACTGTATCAACTAATGTGGTTGTGCTTTATATTTTCCAATATGTGAATGACTGAAACTATTTTGAAACTAACTGAAGATCTTCAAATGAACAGCTGCATATTACACATATTGAAAACACAAAGCACAACAAATAAGGACAGGCATTAAAATATTTGTCAGAAAAGTTTTGCATTTCAATAGTGGAAGCGGAAAAGAAAGTCACACATTGCAAAGCCAATTTGGCAGGAATCCTGGAAATTAGACAAAAGCAGGAAGAGTGGTACTTTTCCTAAAAAATGTTCCTGGTTCGGATATGACACTCTCATGTTTAATAGTTTGTTCAGTACTTATTATGTTACATAATTTACTGTTGTTCTGTTCCATTATTGTGTGTTTCTTATACATCATGCTTCACTACAATTTCATACCTACAATGTATAAATAATAAATAATGCAATTTCAAATCTATGTTAGAAAAAATATGGAAAATTTTCCACTTACCTTGATGTATGCTTTCAAAACACTGATGATGGCTTCACATTCTTCTGGGATAAATAAAGATATACTTTGTTTAGAAATCTTGAAAGTATATGTGAGGCTTGTAAAAGAATCTCCACTGTAAGCCTCATGACTGGTGAAATCAATATTCTAGCTCACACTGGAAAATCCAGGCTGGAATGACAGTATTATGAAAAGGATACATTGCTATTCAACATATAGTGAAGATGTTGAGTCGCAGACAGGCACAACAGAAAGACTGCTAAACAAGTAAGCTTTTGGGAAAAAGGCCTTCTTCTGAATTAATTCACTTCAGAAGAAGGCCTTTTGTGTAAAAGCTTACTTGTTTAGCAGTCCTTTTGCTGTGCCTGTCTGCTACTCAACATCTTCACTATATGGTGAGTAGCAATTCATTCTTTCCATAATATTCAAATCAAAATTCTAAATTCATATTTTGTTTACTGATCTTGCACCTAACCGCTTGTGGAAGCTGTTCAAAATCACTGGTGTTATCTTTAAAAGATTCACAATCCCACTGCGATCTTCCAGTTTTAATGTATCCAGGAGATGATTCATTGGTAGCAATGAATAGCTTTTGTATCCACCATCTTTTCTGTTTTCATTTATTTCAGAAGTAAAAGTGAAACTCAGGGCCTGCATAGGCTCCCTTGTAGTGTGGAGAAGACTCTTGGTTCTGGGGCTGTCCCTGAACAGATTTGAGGCATTGAATCAGGGCAGTCCCACAGTAAAGACCCTCAGCATTGTACTAGGCTTAAAACTCAGAGCATATTCTAAAGTGTTAAAACATTGAAGTAACTTTTCCAGGTGACTTGAATGAGGGTGAGGATTTATATATATGTAGTTCTGTATCATTACATCTCTCTATATTGTAATGGTTCTCCAGGCCCCTATTATAACATGAAACAGAGCCATAAAACTTGTATTATTATTGTATTATGGGAGTAAAAAAGCAAATTAATTTTCCCATACCCCTTTCCAATCAAGACAATTTTTCTGAAACCTTGCTATGTCATAATAGGGCTAACGAGAAACAACACAATATAGTGGCACTGGACTAGACTGGTTATAATAGTGTTGGATGGAGACCACTTGCAATGCTGCCTGAATGTTCTCACATTTTACAACATGCTGTGGTCATTCAGTCAGTCTTTATTCAGTCTAACAGTGGATGTAGACGCTTACACTATCCTGAATGCCAGTTAATCCTTTCACGTTTGTGGTCATCAGGGATCACAGCTGAAGTGTTCATGTTTTATTCATTTAAATCACATATTGTTAGCAAAGGATAAAGTTACAAGTGGGAACTGTTTCATAAGGGGCTTAATCAGTGTTTTCTTGTTACAGTGTCACTACCTTATTCTGGTAAATACACAGTCAAGGCAAAAAATTCTGGGGGTGAGGCACAATGCATTGCAGACTTTGTTGTTTATCAGCCTGAACCAACTACTGAAGTGGTCAAAAATGTTATATTTGAAGACATCATTCAATCGGAAACACAGGTATGTACAAAATGTCAATTAGTGCTCCTGTCTGAGAAATCAGAAAGATAAAGGATAATGCTTAATGAAGTGAAGATCACCAGGAAGCAGCTGAAATATCAGGCATTAAAGAAACTAGCGGTTGTTTGATATAATTCTCACTGTATGCTTCAGTGATTTGGTAATAGTAGCAATGAAATTATACTTCAGCCTGATAAGAAATATTTCTACGTCGTCTTTTATATCAGACTCTCAAAATACCAGCTCTCTCTCTGTTCACCTATTTTTGGCTTTTTCTCTCATATACACACTTACTTTAAAACAGTTCTTTACCAGCAGTGTTTAACAAGGCTGTCAAGACTGAGTGTGTATTATGTGTTGAAATGGATTTCAGCAGTGTGCCAAATTCAATATAGAAGGTACTTCATAAATAGGATTAGAAACACCACAGCACCTACTACCTATCTGACACAATCAGATAATGTTCTGTAAGCATTTAACAAGTTATTAAACACTTCAGATCAGTGATATAAGAATCGCTGGGACTTAGTCTCATACAATTCCACAACAGCTGCATGCTGTGGCATAGTGCATGATTCAATACTGGCACTGAAAAAGAAGTGTCATCGCATGTTGAGCAAGAGCATAAGTTTGCTTTTTGAAAATACACTTTCCTTCCCCCAAACATAACTGCGAATCGATCTTAACTTTCTATAATAGTTTTAGGTAGAAAGTGACTGATCATGTCGCCTGCATTCCTACTTAAAGAAGACTTACACATATTCAGTTCTTAAAAAAGAGAAACATTTCAAGAAACACTGTTGTTCAATAGATCCAGCTTCCTACCCCAGAAAATTCACTTAACCAGCAATTTTATCAGTAAGTAATGAAAACTTCTCCTTTTCCAGAAACCTGTTTTCACAGCTGATATTTAGCATTCTTCTTCAAATTTTAAGCATCAATTCACCCTGTAAAACCATGCCTTAAAGTCTCCAAATGCCACATTGGGAACATTGTTTGTAAATACATCTTAGGCTAACTGAACCACATTGTGGATTAAAAACACTTGACACTGAATGTTTCTTTTCCATTTTGAAAGAGGAAGGAAAGGAAATTATGTACCAGATCTTAGCTGTAAGATGTATAGTACATGTTTGTAATTGTGACTGTTTATGAAATTATTGTTTTTTTGACCAAGCTGTGATCAGGTGCATTATCATATAGGCACAAGATTCCACCTAGCCCTCCCCCGATTACATCTCATGCAGTACACTCTTCATTGGTATGAATTCATGCTGAGCATAAACATTTGCTAATTTTATTTCCATTAGGTCACTGTCTCAGTCTTTTTTTAACATTTCGGAATCTACCAAAGAATTTCTGTGTCTGATAAAACTCCTTCTTTAAATCCTAAAACAACTCAGATCATCCACATTTGTGCTTTGAATCACTGCAAATTTTGGGAGAGGGACAAATCTGCAAGTTAAAGTATTTTGATTATTTTTATTGAATAACATCCTTTGGAATAAAGTGCTGGAATGACTCATCTTCAAGAAAGAAAGTTTTCATTGCTTAAGATGCCTGGTAAAAATAATAAGTGATGCTAACCCATGGTCATCTTGTAGACATCTGTTTAAGGATTTCAGTACAGTAAGGAAAGTTCTGTCAGAATGTAATTACTTTAGGAATGAATGAGAACACTTTTACATGCAGACACCTGTGTCACTGTATTGCTGCTTGAATGTATGGACACAGGTGTGTGTGTGTGTGTGTGTGTGTGTGTGTGTGTGTGTGTGTGTGTTCTCTAGTTCAACAAAGGATTTTTTACTTTGCATTTAATGATAAGTCATGCTGGCAGTTTCCCATTTGGTATGGTTTTCCTGCGAAGAATCACATATTGGAGTAGTTTCTTTCATGTGACAGAGCGTCTAACATTACTGTTATTCTTGCCTTTTCACTGTCAGAACTTCATATAGATAACCTTCTTCTACATCCTCTTCATTTGCCAGCATTGTATTTACACAATTCTTGATTTGAAGAGTGTTGACTGAATGACTGGTGTGCATTTTCATGTGTTTCCATTTGTTCACTGTCACTTCCAGCAAGTAGACAACCTAAATTACCCTGTGTACCTACACAGTGAGCTAATTGAGGAAAGTCCAAGTCAGTTTTTTTGTTAAGTTTTTAATAGTCACATGTTTATGTTTGGATAGATCATGAGGAGGGGAATTGGATTATGGAATAAAAAATATAGGATGCCATTTTAAAAAAATGCATACTACTTGTTCATATCTTCACAACAAACAATTACAAGAAAGCACGCTCCACACACACCATCACTATCTCTGGTACCTTCGGCCAGAATGCCATCTTGTGGAAGAAGCAGAGATGGTTCTGGTATGTCAGTGCCATGGAGATGTTTTTTTATAGCACCAGGATTGTGAGGTATAGGGACTGGTAGAATCTGAAAAGGTGGAAGTCAATGTGAAAGTTGGGATGGGATTTGAAGAAAGGAATTTTAAGCAGCATTTGAGGAACAAGATGTGAGACTCAGAATTAGCTTGGGAAAGGAATATTTACCTGAAATGTTGCAGAAAGGTGGAACAGGGGTCCATTGTGACAATGGTGGCAGTGGGGAAATGAGAAATGATGTAGAAAATGGGCAAAGGAAGGCATTACATGGTTGTGAGATGAGCTGGATAACAGAAAAAGACACATAAAAATGCACAAATACATAAACACCCACAAATACACATAAAGGATCTCTGACCAGAGCTGTCAGTGATAGCAATCATGTGTGCATGAGGTGTGCTTGCTTGTGTGTGTACGTGTGTGTGTGTGTGTGTGTGTGTGTGTGTGGTGTGTGTGTGTTTGCCATCATTTAAGGTTACAAGAAAGCCAATCTTGCTGGTTAACGATCCGCAACAACATTTGCTTGATACATTTTTTATTTTGATTCTGGATAAAGAGTTATTGGGGGTTGCCAAGACGGAGACACCCTGTATAACTGCATTTTAGAATTTTATTCTCGTATAAAATTATGTGGAATGTACTTTTTGCCACCTTTGTCTCTTCTTTCCTTGAGAGTGCCTGACACAGAAAAATGTAACTAAGGGGTGTAGGCTCAGGATGTTAAATCACATTACAGCTAATTTTTATATGTTTTAAAAGTATTTTAACTTGCCTTACAACTTCGAGCCACAGAAATTGTTTACATTTAACTGTTTAATCACTGTGCATTTTGGTTCAAAGAACTTTGAATCCAAATTTAAATATTGCTTTACATATGTAGCACAATGCTGTTCACAAAAGTTGTTAACAGTTAAAAAAATGGTATGCTGTCAAATTCCCAAATATGTCTGCTCAACTGATGCGAGAATGATTTTGACTTATACAGAAAAATGGTATATTTTATTCTGATCATATTACTTTTGCTTCCATTTTGGTAATTGTAGTAACCAAGTAATTCACAGAACTGATCCAAGAAACACAAATATGACCGAACAATAACAGAATTAAGCCTTGTGACTCCACATGTAACAAAACCAATCAATCATACAGATGGTGCAGCATAAGTGATACACAGAACAACTGATGTGAGTGGTGAAAGAACATAATGAGGGTGAGTCAGTGCTGCTCGGCACGTATATAGGTGCGAGTCACCGGTAGACAGCACGGCAGAGACCGTGCAGTGTGCACACTTCCTACAGGCAGCTCCTAGTGGCTGGCCGACACTGATACAGTTGATAGTCGGTGGGCCGTGCGGTGCCGATGACAGTACTGGGGAGGAGAGTGCCACAACCATGTCTGCGTCATCGTCAACAAGCAGGTACCAGTGCAGAGGAGATGGGGGTTGGACCCACAGCGACAATGGCTAAGGCGATGATGTCGTGGGGGCCGGTTCGTGTGGCTCGACCGGAACATAAGGCTCCACAGTGGACTGAAGGCTGGAGACAGACTGCTGCCCTGTGGGAAGCTGGAAATCCATGGTGCCACACATGGAGGAGGCAGCCTCCACTGCAGGCAATGACCGGCTCAAGGCGGAGAGTGGTGGGGTGGGCTACGGTGACAGGGGCTGCACCTGCGAACTGGCAACTTCTGGTGGTGAGCAGGGGCACAACTGATCAGTGTGGCATGCCACCAGCCCTTTGGTTGTAAGAATGTCACAAAGATAGTGTCCCTGACAGCAGACAACAGTGGCCAGTATCCACCTGGGCCAGCGACCAGAGCCTTATGCTCACACTGTTGATCCTGGCACAAAGCGGCTGTTATAACCTGACTGGTAGGTACGGCACAGGCTGCAGAAGGTGGAGGAGCGTGCATGGCTGCCAGCCATGAAGCAAATCAGCCAGGCTCCACTACTCCATAGGTGTGATGTGATAGGTGCTCAGAAAACAGAGAAGGGTGTCATCTGGTAAAGAATGCACAGCAAACTTCTTCATTTGGGACTTGAACATACACAGTAGTCTTTCCACCTCACCATGTGATTGAGGGTAGACTAGCAGAGTGGTAACATGATGAATGCTGTGATGGGAACAAAACAGTTGAAAGGTGTGAGTAACAAACTGGGGGGGGGGGGGGGGGCATTACTGGAAACTAAGGTACAAGGCAACTGCTCAATAGAAAAATCCCTCAGAAGTGTACAAATTGTGGCCCCATGTGATGTCATCACACACCGAAGAATGTAAGGAAACCAGGAAAAAGCATCCACATCCAGAGCCAATAGGAATTCAAGAAGGGACCTAAAAGGTCTATATGAATGCATTCCCAGGGCTAGCCTTGAGAGGGCCAGGGGGACAGAGATGACTTGGGAGCCGACTGTTGTTGGGCATACTGCGCACAAGCCGTGACAAAACGGACAGTTTTGCCATCAATCCCTAGCCAAAAAACACTTATCCCGTCCAACAGTTTAGTGCTCGAAACCCCCCAATGGCCCTGGAGGAGACGGAATAGAACCTCATACCATAACACAGTGGGAATGACTACTCTGTGAGAGAGGTCTTCTATGGACAACAGAAAAACACCATCAAAAACAGAAAGGCAATACCATAAGGAAAAATATTTGCATAGGAGGTTTGATGCCTGACCCAATGGTTTATCTGGATAGGCCTCTTGAACAAACTGAACCAGCTGGCAGAGAACCAAGGTGGCAGCAACGTCAGCTGCTATGCACAAGCTCATAATTGGGAACCCCTCGACCGTGTCTGCTTTTCAGTAATAAGATGGAAGCAAAGTAATTCTTCACAATCAAAGTTGGGATCAGGACCCACAGGAAGGTCAAACATTGCATTCACTTTGGCATGTTTAGATGTAGATCAAAAATAGATTTCATAGTTGTAGTGAGACAAGAACAGTACCCAGTGTTGTAGGCAGTGTGCTACCTTGTCGGGCAAGGAAGTATGAGGGTTAAACAAGGAAACCAAGGTTTTATGGTCAATAGTAAGGTGAAACTTGGAGTCATGCAAAAATACATGAAATTTCTGGAGAACATAGACTATGGTGAGAGCCTCCTTTTCCACCTGAGAGTAATGCTGCTGGGCAGGAGTGAAAGATTTCAGAGACAAAAGCAACAAGTCATTCAGAGAGGTCAGCATATCGGTGTGCTAGACCACACCAAGGCCGTACTGTGAGGCGTCAGTTGCTAAAAGTACATACCAGTCCACAGAGGACATAACTGAACAGGAGGCCAACATTTGAAAAGCACATTCACAATCCAGGCTTCAGAAAACAGGTACATTCTTGTGTAGCAAAGCATGCAACATGTTGGCCAGTGTGGCCATCCCTAGCAGGAATTTATGATAGTAGTCTACCCTATCTTCCCTAGGACGGCCTGAAGCTCCTTTGTGGACAAGGGGTGAGGCATAGATGTAACCCATGAGACTTTCAATCCCAAATAAACAATAGAATGTTGAAAAAAACTGGGATTTCGTGAGGTTACACTGTAAGCCTGCGGATTGTAAGACAGAAAACAAAGAGTACAAATTTTTCAAATGATCTACTGTGGACGAGTCTATGACAGCAGTATAGTCCAGATAATTAATGCAACCGAGAACAGGCATAGTCCATTACTCTAAAAATCATTGGAAAATAGCAGGGGCACTAGCTACACCAAAAGGTAGGCACAAATATTTATAGAGACCAAAAGAAATATTCGAAACTAGAATTCACTGAGAATTTGTCCACAGGAACGCGCAGATGCTCTTCAGACAAATCAATTTTAGAAAAGTATCAGCCACCCGATATTTTCACCAACAGTTCCTCCTGTTGTGGGAGATGATATGTATCCACGGTCAACTGTGCGTTGACAGTAGTACTGAAGTTGCCACAGAGGCAAAGCTTCCCTGATAGCTTCTGCTTTACAACCAGCAGAGACAACCGTTCACTAGCCAGGAATAGGTCATGCATGACAATAAAGAGGCTGAACCATGGACTTCAAAGAAATATGAGCAGAAAAATTCAAAGAACATCCTGTACCTTCCAGCAACAAGTCCAAAAACTCCTCACACAGTGTTTCATATTGAGGATATGGTATGTGATCGGACACAATGTGAATTGCTTTGGTGAAAAAATCTCCAAATGACTGAAATGCGTCCATCCTGAACAAGTTCTCAGCACTGTCTTCAGCAACCACCAGAAATGTAATGGAATGAACCACTGACTTGTAAGAGGCAGATGCTGTAAATTCTCCCAACAGCACATTGTTCTGTTTGTTATAACTGACCAGCTTCCGCGTGACTGGTGTCAATGGCAGCAAGCCTAAGCTCGCATAGGTTTGAGAACTCAATAACATAACTGCTGCACGTGTGTTGACCTGTAACTGGAGCACTTTACAAAAAATACTTAACTTGATAAACAACGTGGGAGAAGACACACGCATTGGAGTCACATAGTTTGCGCCCATGTCCATATCCCGAGCAACCTTCAGCAACGACTCATGGAGGCAGTTTGGCCTTTGTTATGGCAAGCATTACAAATATCTGAGTGCTTAGTGCACACCAAATGTTCCTGCTGGACAAAACAGAAAGAACAAGATGGAAACAGAGAATATTGACAGTGGCACTATTGTGGTCATGGCTACTTGGGCCGCCCTCGGTGTTCTCAGTGCTGCACCCAGATGTTCACCACTGCGAGGCCCAGATGTTTATCACCACCACTGTTGCTTCCTCATGCAAACTATCTGTCATCCTAGTGGGCACATGTTCTGACACTATTGCTGGATCATCCCATGCTTCAGTTTGGTCACGCACTGCCTGAGAAACTACAAAAGATTGTGCTATTTGCAAAACTTCTGACAATGGAGGTTTTCATAGAGTAAAGCCATGTGATGCATTTCCTTGTCTGGAGCTAAACAGATAATTGTGCCATGCACCATAGAGTCGGCATAAGAGTCATCATGGGCGTCAGTAACAAACTGACACTTATGGTTGTGGTTGTAAAGTTTGGCTGCCCAGGCTCTGTATGACTGATTTGGTTTGTTGTGGCATCAGTAGAATTCAACTCACATCACTATGACAGGGTGTTTGTTTCCAATGGTAGTTGGATGTAAACTGTGCATGTGATCAAAAGTAAGAGGTGCTGAGGAATAGTGCTTTGTGCAAATTTGAGTTTGCCACAACAAATGCCAAAACATGCTGCCTGAGTCTCTTTTTTTTAGCTTCCCAATCCTCAGCTGAATCATCATATCTATGTGATAATGGAAGCCGACAAAGTGGTTGTTGCCAAAATAAACTGTTCAGTCAGGGCCGGTAGCATGGTGTCCATAATGACTAAACCTGATGACACCATACTTAAAAACTGCACATGAAGAAACCATTCCAAACTGGTCACCAGTCGTGTAATAAACAAGTAATACATGAAACCAGTCCAAGTAACACAAATATTGCTTTATTTATAAACCTATGAACAATAATGGATTTAAGCATCACATGACTCCACAAGTGTCAAGACAAAAGAATCATACTGAAGGTGCAACATAAGTGGTACGCAGAACAACTGATGTGAGCAGTACAAACTAAAAGAACATTGTGAGGGCGAGTCAGTACTGCTGCACACACATATAGGTGTGTGTTGCCTGTAGACAGTGCAGTGGAGTCCACGCTGTGTGCACGCTTCCTACAGGCGGCCTCTAGTGGCCATCCTGCATTGATACAGTTGGCGGTTGATTTAAGTACACATGCACTGTGACACTGCACTCGGTGCACTCACACTCACATGCAGTAATAGCAGGATACAGCAGTAATATTCGCCCTGTATGTTGTTGTTGTTGTTGTTGTTGTGAATTGTTGCCTCACTGGTCACTATCATTTCTCTGGTGCATTCAAGGAGCAAATGGCATGGGTTGACATGTTAGTAGACTCTTCATGTTATACAGTATAAAACAACCTACATGTAACACTGTCCAACAGCTATCTTGTTGACATGTAAAGAATAGACAGGATGCTCTTCCATTGTTGATATCAATATTTTAAGATTGGCATAGTCTGGGTATTGCTTGTAATTCAGTGAGATCACTGTACAAGTATACAAATCAACAGTGCTCACTTTTCTTTACAAAAAATATCTATTTTGTCACACCTTTTATTTCATACAGATTAATGTTATAAGTAGAGCCCAGATGTTTAGACTTTTTGTAAAATAGATTTTAGCTCTTTCTTTTCTTGGAATAGCCCTTTTTAGGTTCAAACAATCCATTTTAGCCTTTTGGAGTCTTTAAATGAGAAATATAATGAACACAAATATTAACATAAGAAATTTTGTAACTTTGACACATTCTAGTTCTTTGTGAAAAATAAACATTTAACTATTTCTTAAATCAGCACTTGAGAAAATGCATAAACAATTGAGATATTTACCTGTGCTACTGTTATTTTCTCTTTTTTATACTATTTTAATGAAAACTCTTTCACTGAAAAGTTATTTTCATGTGTACACTTGAGATGTGTATCTGTTTATTACCACAAACTGAGGCCTAACTCTACATCTAACAAGAAATTTTGTAATACATTTTTGTATTGTGGTACATCGTTAACCACATTTCTACGTTCTGTAAAATGAAGCATTTTCTATTGTCTCTAAGTACAATTTTGTAGGTTTAGGAAGATCTTTCTATAGTACAAAAGTTCAGTGGTGCATATTTCCTTTATACTATTGCTTGTTGTGTCCAATACAGTCCACCTTTGAACTCACTTCCCCCAGCCCCCCTTCCCTCTGAATAATGGAAGACACTTTCTACATACCTGGGGTTCCTCAGAAAAATATTTAGTAAATTAGTGATGCGTGCTGTACCCACATTTAATATTACCGCCATTGGACATCACGAAGGAGGCAGACGAGCTGATGTGGGTAGCACAATGTGAGAGTGTGGAATCTGCCATGGAGGGAGCATGTGACATGTATTATGGACACATCCGCTGTTGGAGTGTTTACCTGTGGGTGGCAGTAGTCTGGGCGGACCAGTGCTTACTCTGTGTTCAACTACGACAGATCTCACCCAGCATATCATGCAATGTGTTGTGCCGAGTGATCAGCCATTAGCCATCTGTACCAGTTGCATCTTGATTTCTTCCATTATTCATCTCTGTGTGGGTTTGGACTCTGCTTCCCATAGATCGACTTGCACAGTGAGTTTGTTTCTCTGTCATGAGGTTCTGTTCCCCATCTGTTATCAAGCTACCATCGGCCTGTGAAGTATGTGCACTGACTGTGTAGTGAAGCAGTGTTGTCACACTGTGCAGATATTGAAATGGCAACAAAGCATGTTCTTGTGCATGTGATGCCCCTGTAATTTCTTTCCCCTTTTTCTAGTGTATACTTGGACCACCATGGACCTGACATTTCTGCATTGCTGACATGAACAATTGTGCACACAGAAGGAGCAGCAACAGCAGCATCAGCAGGTGCAGGTGCTAATAACCCATAATGTGAATTTCCTTCACACTGTTGCCTTGCTGGTGGGGGGGGGGGGGGGGGGTCAGGTGCCTGCTGTTCTGTTTTCTGTGCTGGCCCCATGAGCCCTGATGCCATTTGCTGGTTTTGATGAGTCAGCAGAAAGGGTTGGAGAATTACCTGCATTGGTTCTTGCTGCACTACCAGGTGAGGTGTATCCTCAAGCCAGTGGATAATGCTGCCTTGTTGTTGTCAAGCAGTGCAGGTGTATACGAAGTTGTCAAAAGCTTGAAACCTTCCACTGAGCCTGATAAAATTCCCTTTGATGAGCTTTTTGGATACTTACACAGTAATTTTGATGTCAAACCCATGTGTTGGTGGTGCAGGTGCAGTGTAACCAGGACCACAAGTTTCCTAATTGCCGATTTGCAGGGCCTCTTGTGAAAGAGGCATTTCGAGTTTCCCAAATATCATACCTCTTACGTAGACTTGCTGATTCGAGGCGTGACTGTCAGGCTGGCTCCTGATCCTGAGCTTCAGACTCGGGCATTAAATTTGTCTGACTCTTCTTTATTCGACTTTGCACAAATTGCAGAATCAGATGAGCTTACGGTAGTGGTAACGGATATCCTTTCTAATAGCTAGCAGGTGACTCAGTTGTGTGTGGATGATAAACAGTCCCCGGTGCCCCACAGGATACCTCAGGTGGCCTTGCCTCTCACCAGGTTGTCGTGTGTTGCCACACTTGACAATTTTCAGTGCAGTGGCACCACATCACTGCTTGTCCCCACCCATGCTGAGCTTGGCGGATTCATGCCACTCGCAGCATCATATTTCCAGCCATTCGTCTTTTTGGATCCTCAGTGTTGGTCTCCTTCTGCTCATTGGGCAAGCCAGTGGTCTTGTCCTGATCATCATTTGATTCATTTTTCTGCTACTGCCCACACATGGAGCCCATGTGTGTGCTTCCTGGTCATAGGCGAAGTCCTTTACTTTTCATGATTAATTCTCCAGACTGCAGTCCTGCAGCCCACTGTTCGAGAGCGCCTTGGGCCGAGTAGAAAATTTCAAGGTGCAGCTACTCATAAGCTGTTGATGGTACCCAAATTTTGTCATCCCTGCCCCATCCCCTTTGCCTAATGCTGAGTTGCAGCATTGGCAGGACCATTTCTCCTGTTTCATAGAGTCAGTGTGCCTCCCCTTTGGTGGTGATACAGAAGCCCAATGATGCCAAGTTTCAATTATACGTATGCCATTCCTCAGCAGACAGTGTTATTGAAGTTATTGGGGGTGGGGGGTGGTTTATGATGACAACTGGGTCACAGTCTACACCCGCTAGAAGCATTTAAGAAACCTTCAGTTGGTTTCTGGCTATATATGGGGCAAAGCCAGTCGAACATTCTCGATTTCGGTGTAGTGTATAAATTTATTTATTGTATCTTTTCATTAAATGTGAAAATTCACATTATTGATTATTCTTACTATTAGTTAAAAAAATGTATGTAAAAACCATATTTTTTGGCAAAAGTCCTCTTCAGCCCCTATTTCTTCTGTGAAAGTCCTATTTAGCCCCATTTAGACATGTGAGTACAATTTAACCCTTTTTGAGATCTGTAAGGATAAAATCTTCAAATCCGGGCTGCAATTACAAGTAATGTTGTACAAACAGACGATTATAATAGTAACAAACACCAATGATGATGTTCTCATATCTGCAAATAATTTTTTGCTGCAATGTATACAGATGAAAAAAGTTTTTAGATTGTTTCTGTTTAAATATGATACATTATATCCATGTGTTATTATTATTGCAATTAGGTGCAGTTGGACGTATCAGATCATGTGAAACTGTTATGTCCCAACCTTCAGAGTATCCAAGTAGTTCTCATGTGTTCTCCATGGAAATAAGTTCACAGATATGTGAGTGGATCGAAGATTTTTAAGTAACAGAATCCAGTATGTTGTCCTTGACAGCGAGTATTCATAAGAGACAAAGGTATCCTCAGGAGTGCCCCAGGGAAGTGTGACAGGACTGCTGTTGTCAATGTAATGATCATGTGAGAACTGTGGCTGAGAAGGTGAATGGTCAACTTGAATTTATTGGGAGAATTTTAGGAAAGAGTGGTTCACCTGCAAAGGAGACAGCATATAGTATTCTGGTGCAACATATTCTTGACTGGGATCTGTAGCAGGTCAGATTGAAGGAAGACTTTGAAGCAATTCAGAATGGGCTGTAGATTTGTTATCAGTGGATTCAAACAACATGCAAGTGTTACGGAGATGCTTCAGGAACTCAAATGAGAATCCTTGGAGGGAAGGTGATGTTCTTTTCAAGAAACACTACTGAGAAAACTTAGAGAACTGGCATTTGAAGCTGACTGCCAAACAATTCTACTGCTGCCAACATACATTGCGTGTAAGGACCATGAAGATAAGATTCGAGGAATTGGTGTTCATATGAAGTCATACAGACAGTCGTTTCTCCCTCACTCTATTTGCAAGCGGAACAGGAAAGGAAATGAGTAGTAGTGCAACGCACCATATGGTGGCTTGCGGAGTTTCTACATAGATATAGATACTTTTTCTTTCTTCAGTCCACTTTATCCCTTATTTGGTGGTGACTTCATACTCTGGCAGTACTTTCCATGTACTAAGTTTTTGTTTGTAAAGGATTTTATTGAAAATGTTTGGTGGACTGATATGAGCCTTTTCTAAATAACGTTTGACCTGCTGGATCCAAGGCATGGTTCCACATTGTGAGCATTGTTACTGGGAGTCGGTGGATATGCTCATAAAATCTAAATATTTCTTTTTCCGATTCTGTCATGAAATTCAAAAATTTTTAAATTATTTTTTGAATTGCAGATTGTATCCATCTTGTTCTGTTGGGACCAAGTCTCTTTCATAGAACTTGACGTTCTTCTTTTAGGATATCTGCCAGAGAACCATTTCTGTGGAGTTTAAGCATTTTGTTAGTGTAAAAGACTTCAGGCTTGATAACTGTGTTATAGTCCCTGATTTTTCTGTTTATGGGTGTACATTTTTCTTACAGATTTTACGTTAAGCTCTTTGAAGGTTTTGCATCCAAATTTGCTGTGCCTCTTTCTCTCCTCTTGTAGGTTCAAGGATTTTGAGTAAATACCTGTAGAATGGAACTGCCTCGATTTGTCCATAATTTGTGATCACTTTTTGGTTAGGATGTTTTGAGCAGATGCAGTTGGTTTTTTGGAAGGATATTTGTAGTCCAACTCTTTCAGCATGTGCCTTAAGAGCCTCTGTCTATTTAATTGTTGTCATCTCATTGTCTGCTAATGCTGCCAAATTATCTGCTGAAGATAGGCAAGAAATCTATATTAAATATTAAGAGAATAATATCCTTTAAGCCATGCCTCTTCATTCATTGATCCATTGAAAGAAAGGATAAATGTTCAGATGAACAGTGAGTCATAACTATATTATGATAAGGCCATTGCTATGTTAACAAAGACCGAAAACACTGTTGACAATGTGCTGTTTTTGCAGGTGTGTCTAGAATTCTGAAGTCAGATGGACAGAAATATTTGGAAAGACAAGGCCAAATTATGCTCCTAAAATCTTATTTTTTATAGACAGCTTTGTCTTAGTTATTTTAAAGCTTTATAAGTTACTTGTGCTGCACCTGAAGGTGTGTCACAAGAGCTCAAAATACACAGTGATTATGTAAATAAACCAAAATGAAATTCACGACTTCCAAGTTCTCAAGTGAATTAAAATACATTTACAACATTTGAAACCACAATACCGATAAACTGAAAAAAAGCAGTATGCCACTTGCTATGTTTCACGTTCAGATGTATATAAATTTACATGTTTTTATTAAATAAAATATGAACATTGTTTTCTAATCATGTCTGTTCTTTCTTTTTTTTTATTTTTACTGAATTAGAAGCAGACACATCTGCAGTCTTCCACAAGCAAAGTCATATCAGAGAATGTAACTCCAGTCCAGCAAATAAAGAGACTAGTTGATACATCTTCTGGCTTAGTGCCAGGGACACAGTCTTTTGTTTCAGAATCTCTGTCATTAACAGAGCATAAAAGGAGTGAAAAACATGTTTCTGTAAAAATTGATCGTTCATCTTCACCATCATTTCAGAAAGTTTCCTTGGAGGAAACAAAAACAACTACTGCACCTGTAGAAACCCCTATTTCTGTCACAGTAGTAGATGGAAAATCAGGTCAACAAGTACCTGGAACCACTCATGAGTATACAGTGCCCATTACTCTTGAAGAAAAATCATGTGTTCCTCCTGTAACTATCCCAGAAAAGAAAGGGGGTGCCTTTGCTTGTGCTGAGGATAAGCCAAAGTCCACCCCTGAAAAAGTCACTGAGGAGCCTGTGCAACCTCAGCCAACAAAAAAGCCGGAATCAGAAAAATTTATGGGAACTGAGACAACTGTTTCTTCAACCGAGATAGAAAAATCTGTAAATGTGACTGAAACTGCTTTGACTGAGAAGAAAACAGAAGAAACAGGCATAGAAGATGCTCCTATAAGCAAGAAAAGTGCATTTGACTTTTTTGTTGCCAAACTGAAGGACAATGAAGAACAGCCTATAAAACCAAAACAGCCAGCAAAAGAGGATGAACTACCAATAAGGGGTACTGTAAAGGATGCAGTAAAATCATTTTCTGACTTAGAGAAGAAAGAGGAGGCCTATTCTGTTCCAATTAAGGAAGTGACTGATAAGCAGAAGTTCACAGAAAGTCAGATTCAGCATATAGAACTGCCAACATCAACATACGAGTCACTAAAAAAATCCCAATTTCAGTCAGAGAAAGTGGTAAGCTCTACATTTTCTGTGAAACATATTACATCGTCTGATAGTTTTGATCTAATACCTGAGCCACCACCTGAAATAGGATACATCCCGAAGACAGAGACATCTAAAAAAGCCAAAGAAGATGTGACAACAAGAGTAAGGAAGTTGGAAGAAGGCCACAGAATCCTTTCTGATGTAGAGATCCCAGCAGGTGGTGTAAAAATATTCCCAACCCTAAGTAAAGAGAGTGAGAGGAAAGAACAAGAAATTCAGGTCACAAAGCCTGCACCTTCATGGCCACCAGCTGAACATGAAAAGATTACTAGCGACCAGAAGAAATCTACTATGAAGGAAGTTCAGGAAGAGGTCTGTGTTCAGAAAAAAGTTGTCAAGCCAGGCCTTGTGGATTCATCTCAGCCATCCAGAAAGCAGGAGCCAAAGAAGGAAATACCCAGTTCACAACCTCATGTTACTATTTCACCATGGATATCAAGAAAAACATCAGAGCTCCCACAGTCTGAGGTTTTGCCATCTGCTCACTTGTCTTCTGTTCCAAAATATGAATCTTCCCTTACTAAAATTTCGAGTTCCGAAAGTACACAGAAGATATCATCATTAATAACAGAAAATATCCTACCAACTGCAAGGCCCGTGAGTCCAAAACCATCGGCAGAAGGAATTGCCATGGAGAAGTTGTGGACACCACATAAACAACCAGAGCCTGACACAATTATTATCAGACCATCCTCAACTGGACCTTATCTGGCTGAAAGAGCAACCTCACCCAAACCATCAATGGAAGGGTTAGCAATGGACAAATTATGGGCCCACAAACATCCTGATGCAGCTCTAAAAAAGTCATGGCCTCCACCACCAACCACAGAGGACAAACCTATAATTCCTTGGGTTTCAAAAGGTAGTACTGAGAAGCAATGGCCTCCACCACAAACTACTATGGTTTCTGAAAAAGTGGAGACAAAAACTCAAAAAACAGAATCAAGTGAGTGCAAAATTATAAGTTCAAAACAACCTGTTATGACAGCACCAACCAAACAACAACCTACAGAAGATATAGTTAAAACAACCAAGGATATTTACACCAAAAGTGCATTTCAGCCAGTTCAAACACCAGACTATGTGAAACATTATATTGCTGAGACAAAGGTTCACCACTCATCAGCTATGGATAAAAGTGAAACTCATGTAAGAGATGTCACAAAAATTGATATTAAATCAGAACAGAAAGAAGAAGTGACTAAATATGCAACTGGGTTACAATCTGATACTAAAACACAGAAGGAACCATCCCCACCAGTGGTCGAAGAAAACATTCTGAAACCATCTGAAGTAAAAAAAACTTGGCCCCCTGGTTTCAAAGAAGATTTTGAAATGAAAGCTCCTCCTAAAAGAAAATCTGTACCAAACAAAGAAGTATCAAGACCAACATCGATGCATGAGACTCCTGTTGAACCATTACTCGAACCTGGACCTCCACCTGAAATTGGATTTGCCCGTCCACCTCCACTGGAAAGAAGACAGTCATATGTAGAAACAATTGAAAAGGATTTGGAAAAAGATCTAGAAAAAGAACCTACTAGACATCTTGCTGGTGCTGTGAGAACAATTCCACCTCCTCCTCAGAAAGAAAGATCACTCCCTCCACAGTTACATCCAAAACAAAAAGTAGATGCACAACAAGATACTTCAAAAATTTCTATATTGTCTACAGACAAATGTAAATTTACTGCTGAGTCTAAAACGTTTGAGAGGTTTCCAGATCTTGAACCATTTCCATTTAAACCTGATGCACCAAAACCAAAACAAAAGCTTCCACCACCACCAAAACCTTCTAAATTTGTGAAAGGTGAATTTGGAGGAAGTGATTATGAGAGTGATTTTGAGTCTACACACATTCCCCCAAAATGGCGCCCATACGAGAGTGACACAGAGGATATTCAATATCGTAGGGTCAAGCCACCAGTGATCTCATCGCTCCCAAAGAGACCAAAGTCAACTGAACCAGAACCACCTCCTCCATCAAAATTTGATAAACCACCACAATTTCAAGGACCACCTAGACCTGATGTAAAAGTTATCAGGGACACAAAAATAGAAAGTGTTAGCAAAACAGAATCAAAAATTGAAACTAAAATTGAGAAACAAAGTAAAATTGTTTCTGCAGAAACAAGAAAGATTTCCCCTCCACCTCTGAGACAAGGATCCCCACCAGTCTTTGTTCAAGCAGTTCCTCCTCCAGAACACCAGGAAATGAAACCTACTGTTGATGCCAAGAAACCTGAACAAAAACCTGACTCCCCAAAATCAAAAACTAAAATGATACGCACAGAATTCAGAGAGAGTGGGTACATGGCTGACACAGATGAGCCAAGACAATTGAATCAAATTTCTCAAAAGTCCAGTAGTATGAAACAGGAAGAATTCAGTAAAACAAGTATTTCGCAAACAACTTTAATAACAGAGAAAATATCAGTTCAGAACAAACAATTGTTGCAACAACAAAAATTTGTCTCTTCAGAAAAACCAAGTCATCTAAGACATCATTCTTCTGTAAGAGCCCATCACAGACATTCAGAGCATAAGGCTGAGAAGAAAACTACAACAGATACATCTTCCAAGCAAGATAAGGTGTGATGTGTGTTTAATATAACACCCATGTTCACATCCTTAATAACACCACTAAAACAATTTATTCTAGTAAGCATGTTCTGTAGAAGCGTTGTGTTAGTTTTTGTTGAATGTAATCACACTTACTTTACTAGAGGTAGTTGATAATATGTATGCTCTACATTTTTGTTTATTAACATTCTGGATTTATTGCAGGACTTACACTGTATGCTGCCTCCGTATTTTGCCTAATGTAGATACATGTTTTTGAACTGTTTTTTTAACTATGTAAGTTAGTGTGTATCTGATCATAATTTCGTAGACAGTTTTAACATGATAGGTACTACTTTCAATCAGTTTTTAAAACTAATACGTTTTTTTCCTGGAGATAGTGGTGATCTAAAATTCTATCTTATTTGCAGGAAATATCATCTACGATGGTCACGAAAGAGCTGCCAACTGGTCTTCAACAGACATCCAGAGATGACAGAGATTCAAGTTTGGAACCTTTTCCTTTCGAACCAGAGGCTCCTCGTACTGTGTCAAAGCGAGTTCCAAAAGCTCCTCCACCTCCAAGTCCTTCAAAGTTTGTTAAGGGTGAATTCCGTGAAAGTGATTACGAGAGTGACTATGAGGGTAGAATCCCTGCTAAGTGGCGTCCAGCTGATTCTGATGCCGAAGAACCCACGTATCGTCCTGTCAGACCTATACTAACCCCACGTGCCAGCTCTCGTGCCTCTGCAGGTGGACGTACACCAACACCGCCAACTGAATTTGATAACCCTCCACAAACTGGGGGACCACCAAGACCAAAATTTGAGCCTATAGAAAAACTAAATCAATCTATCAAATCTGACAAAACTTCTAAGTCATCAGAAAAAGTTCAAGTGATATTTAAACCAAAACCTGTGACACCCAAAACTGTGGCGCCAATGGAAGTGATTACTGCAACACCTGCTGTAAAAACTACTGAACGTGTTGTACTGGAACCAGGGTCCCCTCCTGAGATAGGTTACATTCCACCACCCAGAACTGGGCAAAAAGTGAGTAAGTCAATCTTCCAGAATGCAACTCAGACTGAAACTTCCAAGGTTATGAACTTTGCCGAAGAGACAGAGACCAGTCGGCGTGTTATGAGCTTGCAACAAACCACGAGAGTGATAAAATTTGGTGAAGATGACAGAAAAAAGCCTGAACCTAAATTAGAACCTTTCCCTTTCAGGCCAGATCCAGAAAGGCCCAGGCGTAGCAGTGCTCCTCCTCCCCCTAAACCTAAAAAGTTTTTTCCTGGTGAATTTCGTGAAAGTGATTATGAAAGTGACTACGAGGGTCGCATTAAACCAAAATGGACACCAGCAAACAGTGATACCGATGAACCAAAGTATCGTAGGGTTAGGCCTCCACAAGTGACACGATCTGTGAGTGTCCCGAGTAAATCGTTGAATCAAGTTCCAACACCAATGGAATTTGACACTCAGCAGCCATATATTCCATCTCCATCTGAGTCTCCGTGCTCAACACTGGAAAGACAGTCAAAAACTAGTGCACAAAAACTTCAGTTTGAAACAGAGCAAAGAAGATTAAGGAGAGTGGAAGAAATGAAAAAAAGATTTAGTGTAACTCCACCATCTACTACAACTGTGAAGAGGACAACCAGCCTCCAGGATCTTGGCGTCAAGCCAGGAGAACCACCGGAATATGGCTTTATTAGCCCAAGCACCGCTACCAGTAAGTTTTACAAAAATCACAGTAATTACTCTCTCAGCAATATATTTTATGTGAACAGTACTTCACCATGTTTCTAATACTTTAGCTGTTGGTAATTTGAAGTTTCTCTAAATGATCACTCAGATCATTTGTTCTTTACTATTCTCATTGTTGTAGTTAATTATTTCAAGTGTATATGTACCACAACAATAGTTAATGCCATAATTTGTTATGGGCCATGTGGTAAGTAATTTAATTCTGCTACACCCTTTACTGTATTTTTTGTCTACATTCACTTATTGATGACAATTTAAATATGTGATATGCAATTTTCTCCTTATGTTACAATTTTCATCTGTAACGATTAAAACATGCAATTGGCTTGTCATTAAAAGGTAGGTGTGTGTGTTTGTGTTTGGGGCTGGGGAGGGGGGACTGGGTGAGTGGCTGGGAGTATGCATGAGTGCCTGTGTACGTATGTATGTGGGCATGCATGTATGCATTCACAAGCATGTACCATTACATGTTAGAGCAAGTTCCTACATGCAGACGTGTCAACTTTTCTTCAAATCTTACAATGTCTCTGTTGCTTGTCATACAGCTGAGCACAAGAAATATTAGTCTCTGTTTTTAATTTTATTTTCTTTAATGTCAAACATGTTTATTATCTGAGAGTGATTCAGATTCCCCACTCAGGCTGAGTAACGATAGGGAGAACACAACAGATAGATGGGCCCCAGTGAAAGCAGTGGCTTGCACCCATGTGAGGCACGGCAAGCACATAAGGTGGCACCAGTCTTGGACACTAAATACCGCAGCCTGGCTAATATTAGCCAGTTTCCCGTTAGCCAATGAATCCTTTGGTTATACACCATTTGGTAGTAAAGTTTTAACCTTCCTGATTCATGTTTGTGATCTGGATTGCTCCCTGGATTCTTGTATATGCTGAAGACAACTTTATGATGCTCTGTACTTGCCGTAATTTATCTCCGGAACCGCTTGTTTTGCTCTGCCAGTCTCTATGTGAGCACCAGTATAAGTTATCGTAAAACTGTGTTCTGCCTGAGCAGAGTAGGACAGAAGAATGTGGAAATGAAGAATATACCAGCTCATCCATGTAACAGTTGCTCAGAATGCATAGAGAAGCCGTCAAGTGCATAGGCCCAGCCTCACAGGTGGCCGACATCCAGTTTGTATCGAGACTTTCTCTTGCAACAGGTTTAGTGTAACTGTAATGACCCTGTGGCAGCAGGGGAACACACATTTAAACGTGTATTGAAATCTGCAAGCTTTTGGAACCAGTGGCTCCTTATTCTGGTAAAAGGATTGAAGGGGAAGGATGAGGGATGAAGGAAAAGAACTGGTGACTTTTAGGAAATGGGAAGAGTTTGAGTTCTATCCAGTTACATTATATATATTCAAATATTGTTTATTTTTGTTGCTATGTAATGATCCTGCTTCTATCTTTGGTATTTCTGTGGTTTCTACAGGGCTTCATCTTGTGTTGCTGGTTATTGTATGGCTCACAGACTGTTAGCAAATTGACCACCTCATGTTAGCCTGTTGCAAACAGTGGTTAGTGCCGATTGTGGCATATCTCCACCAAATGGATACAGGCTCCATGAATTCAATATCTGAATCTATGGAACACAAGACTTGTGGCCGGCAAACAGACTGAACAATGCTTTTGAATTCTTTTCCATTTACACTATACATCTTCATCCTCATCACTGAATATTTAACGCAATTTGTATCTTGTCACTGTAGCTAAGCAAAAATATCTTCCTACCTTTCTTCACATTCCTTGTAAAACCTGTAAGCATAGTTGATATCACAGCCTTATGATCACTGACACTTCCCTCTACCTTAACTGATTCAAGAAGTTCAGATCTGCTTGTAGCTATTGACAGTGTACATTTTATGTACCGTATTTACTCGAATCTAAGCTGCACTTTTTTTCCGGTTTTTGTAATCCAAAAAACTGCCTGCGGCTTAGAATCGAGTGCAAAGTAAGCGGAACTTCTGAAAAATGTTGGTAGGTGCAGCCACAACTAACTTCTGCTGTCGAATACATGTAGCGCTACACAGGCATGCTTTCCAGCCACAAGGATAAATAGTGGCGCCAAAACCTCTGCGTCAGTAAATAAATTTTTTTAAAAAGAAGGTGGAAGACGAGCTTTTTCCTCCGCCCCGAGTTTCGACCACTGCATTTTCATACATTATCCCTCGAGGTAAATACAAATTCCGTATTGTTCATCTTCAAATGTTGTAGCGTTTCAATGTACTACGAAAATCCGACTGGCAAAACTGTTTGGGATGTTTGTCAATATGGCCAACTCTACGTTCTGAATTTTTTCCTACCTGTGAGAAGAGATGGTTGCTAATAGGAACTTTCATGAATTGTGAATCACATGCAATATTCTCTTCACCATAAGAATAATACGAATATAAACATTTTGCTATGTATTCTTTCGTGTTTGCTGCTATCACATTTAAATCCTGTCTGCCTAATAAACTACGAAACTAGAGTGAGACAACAGCAAACGCGGAAGAACATACATATCACGTCATGTTTATATTCGTATTATTCTTATGCGTAATAGTGATATAGTCAGAAATGAAGCACAGCAAGTGACTAGATTTTTAAATCTAAGATGACTAATTTCTGTGCAGAATGTAATGTACTAAAGAGGCGTCTGCAAAGATTTTCAAACGGAGAAAATTTTTCGCTTAACTCTCGTTCAGAACATCTTCAATCATACGCAGTCTATTATTTGGTTCTTGTTGATCATTATCAAAGAAAAGAAGCACTGTAACAAACAACAAATAGCGATCTCTTGCCATTATTTCGCTAATGAGACGATTCCTCTCTCTCTCTCTCTCTCTGTGTTTTTTTTTTTTTTTTTTTTTTTTTTTTTTTTTTTTTTTTTTTTTTTTTTTTTTTTTTTTTTTTTTGCGGTAGCACGCACAAAAGCAAGCCATGCCAGGCCGTAAACACTCATCAGAATACGAGAAACAATACATGACACAGTACAGTAATGCATCTTCAGCTTAGAGTGACATAAACACCTATAACAAAGAAAATGGCGCTTATCAGATCAAAGAAAAATAAGCAATCAATTCAAACCAGACGAAGCACGTGAAAAAGTAAGGGTATCCGTATAAATACGGACGGACCGCCAGACGCATAACCTGGTAAAGCTTAACTGCTAAGCTTACGACTGGAACCAAACTACTGTAGCTGTCTCGTCATTGATTAGACCTAAATTGTGTCTCATATTACAATGGACCAACATTGTTTCGATTTGGAGGTGCGGCCTAAAACTTCTCTCTCTCCTTGAATTTCGAGTCTCAAATTTCAGGTGCAGCTTAGATTCGGGAATTTTTTTTTTCCTTGATTTCGAGTCTCATTTTTCAGGTGCGGCTTAGAATCGAGTGCGGCTTAGATTCGAGTAAATACGGTAGTCTTAAAGTCTGTTCTTCTGCTGTTGTCAATTATTTTGCTGTGCAAACTGCATAACTAATCTACTTCTTTCAGTATCACATTTTCTACTCTAAATCCCCCAGCAGCACTTGATTTAATTCAGCTACATTCCATTACCTTTGTTTTACATTTATTTATGTTCAGCTACAACCTGTTTTCAAGACACTGTCCATACTTTTCAACATTAGTATCTATGGCAGAATTATAGTGCCATTGGTTAACCTTTAAATTTTTATTTCTTCCATCTGAACTTTAATTACTTTTCATAATTTCTCTTTGAATAACATTGGGAATAGGCTACAGCACTGTCATAGTATCTCCTCAACCACTCTCTTTGTTTCATGTCTTTCAAGGTTGTAAGTAAAAACTTATGCTGGATACAGGATGGTGATGGGATGAGAGGACGTTTTGTAGAGTTGATTCTTGCATCTAGAGCTCAAAAAACCTGGCACTTGGTGAGATAATCCAAGTTAACCACAGGTATAGCAGACTCTAAAATCTCTTGAGTCACGCTGTCGAGCAGACTAAGCAACATTGTGCTTGATGTTCCCAAGACAGACCGTTGATTTGTTTTTGTTAACATGTTCTATCCAGTCTCTCCAGGTTACTTGTATAATTTCTTCACCAAGCAAGTTGACGAAACACTTAAGCTGTTGTGGGGAAGTGGAGTTTAAAATAGCTGAGAGGTTGTTTCGAAAAGTCATGGTCAGTTTTCTTTCCTGTCCTTATCATGTTTGAGCTTTATCTCTGAAAATATCATCATTGATTGAAAATTTAACTGTATTATTTTTTTCCTATATTTCTGCCAGTTTTATTGTCATTGTCACCAGGTACAAAGGCAAGAAATGAAGCCTTGTTAGCTGGTAAATGAATGGTGTAGTTTTTTGAGTGACCTTGATGTATGAATTTCCTGTGGAGCACTGCAGTAAATAGTATTAGGCAGGCATATAGAACAGGTTGTACAATGAGAGTGGCTGCAAGGGTAGGATCTTTCGGATAGGAATGGTACTCGGGGGATGTCATGATGTTTGAGAAGATATTTTGAAAGTAAAGAAGATGTCACAAGGTAGATCTAGGCAGATCTGGTTAGTTTGTGGAGGATATTGGTTAGGAGTGATCTTTTGTGGACTTGAGAAAGTCATAGACTTGACAGAGTAATTGATTCAGCTGTTCATGGCCTTGTTGGAACTGGGAAACTTAGAACTGAGTTATTAGGAAGTAGGAAATTTTCTTCTAAAAATTGAGTGGGGAATGGGTGTGAGGGGAGCACTGCTTGGGAGAGTCAGTAAGGAGAGGAAATTGTGCAAGACATTATTGGTGTAAGTTTTTAGGAATTTTGTGTTCAAATAGGTTTGTTTATTAGTATGACCTGTGTACTTCTGAAGGGTAACTGGCAAAGATGTGGAAAATATCTTATCTGTCACAAAGGTTGCTAGGCATGCTTTACAACTCTAGTGATTTATTTTGTTTGTCAAAATGATTTCTTCTACACTGAGCGCCCTGCTTCACTCTTTCACACTATTAATTAAAGCATTTATTCCAAAGCTCTCCTCAAAATAGGGAATAGCAATAATTATACACTAGTAGGAGATCTTCATCTGTAAAAAATTACCCCCTTTCTTCACCTGTGGCAGTGTCCAATGGAGTGGTACTGAGATTGCACCAAGGTTTTTTGTGCTGAAATTCTCTTTTTGTGTATCAGAATTTTCGAACAGAGATAGGTGCTTACTCATCTTGAAACACTATGTATGGTTTTGTAATTTTGTTGGAACATTGCAGCAATAAATTACAGTTTTATCACATTTACTATTTTATTTGCTTAGGATGATGTGCCATCATTGATTCTTTTAATATTTCTTTGTACCAGTGAATTTGATGAGCCATTTGTTCTTCATTTAAGATGTGGTGTCCAAAAAAAGCAGCGCATTCCTACTTTCATATAATCGTACTGAAGGATTCAAATTATTGGTACCACATACACACACACACACACACACACACACACACACACACACACACACACACACACATAAACGATCACTCACATTGTTTGTTTGTGTAACATCACAAAAAATACATACGTAAATACTGCAATTGACAACAAGAATAAATTCTTGAAACATGTTTTGCTCAGCATGAATAAAATACTTAACCGGCACTAAAATCATTTGAGCAACGCAAAGTGAATGACGATGTCAACTAGCGCTCCAAGTGGCCATACACCAAAACATGCTAAATATGGTTCGACAAAGGTGTCACAATGATCACATCACAAAACTGCATTTGCACAGTAGAGGCAGTTTGGAAATGGTTGTGATTGGTCATGATATCTTCATTTGAATGAACCTACAGCAGTTACTCCAATCAGCCACCACACCAAGTAGATCTTAGCAGCGGCCAGAGATATGGCACAAATTGTTCCAACTTTTACATGTTTACTGGTTCAAATCTGTGAATGGAGTGGCCTGGTGTCAAGAAACTTAACCATGTAATATTTGTAAACACTACTTGATGGCCAACATCATGTCAGCATCATTTTTTTGTAATGCGTAAATCGTGGGAAAATTATAAATATGTTGATGCAAAATTGGGTGGAAATTAACATTGTGGGCATAGGAAATATGACAGGACTGATAAAAAATGTCGTAAACAGTGGGAAAACATTAATTCTGGGAATGTTAAAGCAGGGATATACTGTAGCTGCCAATAAGTCTTAGCTTGACAGACGAACAACTTCTGTGAGTGTTGGTCATTCTGCATCAATTTTTTTGGCAAATACTGACTTGGAATAAAGGTGCAACCCTAAACAGTATCGCCAACTAAGCAACAGATCATTCAGAAAGAAGACGCTGCAACACATCATTCAGCTGTCGGAGATTCTTTGGTCCTACTCTATGGTCCTCGTGATGGAGAAAGATTGCACATGGTGTTTCTTCATTGATTACCAATGGCTGAACTAAATAACCACACAGGATGTCTACTCATTGGCACAAATTGGTGATAACTTGAACTACTTCAATGATGTGAAGTCATCTTCCACTATAGATATGCAGATTGAGTGTGATGAGGGTGACCTAGAAAAGACTTCTTTCATAACACCTGATGGCTTTTATGAGTTCAAAGTTATGCTGTTTGCTCTGTGCAACACTCCAGCCACATTTGAACACTTTATGGACAACCTGCTTCAACATTTTATATGGGTGATGTACCTTTGCTATCTGGACAAAATTTCTTTCTCCAAGATATTTGAAGAGCATCTAAGCCACTTGACAATTGTGTTGAAATATTTCCATATATCTGAAAATGTGCCTCTTCATTACCACAAAAATAAAAATCTTGAACAACTAGTTAATGGAAATATTCTGCCATGATCTGGAAACAGTAAGATCTTGATACATAAAAAGTAAGAGCCATAACAAGTTTTCCAACTTCTCAGCATATTTAATGTGAGAGGTTTTCTTGGAATGTGGTCCTACTATGCACAGTTCATAAAGGATTTTATTTGCAAGGAATGGGCACTACAAGAACTGCTGCCAGGAGGTACCAAATTCTCCTGGAATGAGGAGCAATAAAACAGCAAACAGCTCATCATCGAAATGAAGAAGCAAGACAACTAGCATGCAAGTGGATGTTTAAGATCTGGGATAAGGGACATGACTTACAGTCTAGTTCATCTACTGTATATATTTACACCTGTGCAGAAGGTCAGACTATCAGAAAAAAAGTTAAAGCACTTCTTTGGCATGTACTAAATCCAGTGTTGCCTGTGAGACATTGTGTTTGAAGTTGAGGATGATGACTGTACATTAGAAAGACAAAGAACAGAGACACCTTCCATGTCATTCTCATGCTGTATGCTTAGCAACAGGAAGGGTTTCTTATAAAAGAAATGTGAACATGTGCTGATGATTGCAGTGCCTTGGCAGAAGCAATTAAATCAGAACATTGCAGCAAGCATGAAGATATGACAACACATCCACAATCTCGGGATTTACCAGCACCACCGTATGAAAGACCACTGACTAGATCCAGATCCAAGAAGCTATAGTCCATTCCAAAATTTGTTTTACGACCAAGGAGACACAATTCAAATCATCCACCATTGTGTAATGTCGGCTGGCAATTCGTGGCTCACTGCTTTGAGTCTCACCTCCTGCAATTGTTTGTCACCAAACATTTGTGATTTCTGGAATGTTTTGGGACTTATTTTTTGGTGGAATATTTTCACGTGTTAGATCATTTTATCTGCACATAGCCAGGATCAGTGTCTGGTGAGGGAAACCGTTCAGCTCTTTGTGTACTTTTGTTTGTGCTCAATATACACTCCTGGAAATGGAAAAAAGAACACATTGACACCGGTGTGTCAGACCCACCATACTTGCTCCGGACACTGCGAGAGGGCTGACAAGCAATGATCACACGCACGGCACAGCGGACACACCAGGAACCGCGTTGTTGGCCGTCGAATGGCGCTAGCTGCGCAGCATTTGTGCACCGCCGCCGTCAGTGTCAGCCAGTTTGCCGTGGCATACGGAGCTCCATCGCAGTCTTTAACACTGGTAGCATGCCGCGACAGCGTGGCCGTGAACCGTATGTGCAGTTGACGGACTTTGAGCGAGGGCGTATAGTGGGCATGCGGGAGGCCGGGTGGACGTACCGCCGAATTGCTCAACACGTGGGGCGTGAGGTCTCCACAGTACATCGATGTTGTCGCCAGTGGTCGGCGGAAGGTGCACGTGCCCGTCGACCTGGGACCGGACCGCAGCGACGCACGGATGCACGCCAAGACCGTAGGATCCTACGCAGTGCCGTAGGGGACCGCACCGCCACTTCCCAGCAAATTAGGGACACTGTTGCTCCTGGGGTATCGGCGAGGACCATTCGCAACCGTCTCCATGAAGCTGGGCTACGGTCCCGCACACCGTTAGGCCGTCTTCCGCTCACGCCCCAACATCGTGCAGCCCGCCTCCAGTGGTGTCGCGACAGGCGTGAATGGAGGGACGAATGGAGACGTGTCGTCTTCAGCGATGAGAGTCGCTTCTGCCTTGGTGCCAATGATGGTCCTATGCGTGTTTGGCGCCGTGCAGGTGAGCGCCACAATCAGGACTGCATACGACCGAGGCACACAGGGCCAACACCCGGCATCATGGTGTGGGGAGCGATCTCCTACACTGGCCGTACACCACTGGTGATCGTCGAGGGGACACTGAATAGTGCACGGTACATCCAAACCGTCATCGAACCCATCGTTCTACCATTCCTAGACCGGCAAGGGAACTTGCTGTTCCAACAGGACAATGCACGTCCGCATGTATCCCGTGCCACCCAACGTGCTCTAGAAGGTGTAAGTCAACTACCCTGGCCAGCAAGATCTCCAGATCTGTCCCCCATTGAGCATGTTTGGGACTGGATGAAGCGTCGTTTCACGCGGTCTGCACGTCCAGCACGAACGCTGGTCCAACTGAGGCATGAGGTGGAAATGGCATGGCAAGCCGTTCCACAGGACTACATCCAGCATCTCTACGATCGTCTCCATGGGAGAATAGCAGCCTGCATTGCTGCGAAAGGTGGATATACACTGTACTAGTGCCGACATTGTGCATGCTCTGTTGCCTGTGTCTATGTGCCTGTGGTTCTGTCAGTGTGATCATGTGATGTATCTGACCACAGGAATGTGTCAATAAAGTTTCCCCTTCCTGGGACAATGAATTCACGGTGTTCTTATTTCAATTTCCAGGAGTGTATGTTCTTTCAGTATGAAGTGTTAGTCCTTGTTGACATTCCTGCTCTTGTAACTGATACTTGATTCTGGATTCCACATAACAAAATTTTCAGATGGGAGAATTACCCTGACAACCCACAAGGTAATTTCCATATTGATTTTGTTTCCCAATCTCTCAAATAGTTTTTCACAGATTTATGTGTGGTCATTTCACATTTTTATTCTTATGTTTCCTGTGTTGGATTTCAATATTGTATTTTACATTTTTACTTCCAGTTGTTACTTCTTAAGTTTATCTCCATTTCTTACAGTGTTTACCCCAGTGATCATTCTCAATGTCATTATATTCATTTCCTCTTCCTACAGCTGCATTTGATTTCTGGTTGATAGCTTCTCCAGCAACCCACATTAATTCAAAAGAACATATCTATCCTTAGCAAATCTCAGCCTGACATCCTATTCCTGAAAAGCTGCCTAACCCATGGATTCCTCCCCAATGAAAGCCAACCAGTATTTCATGAAAGCGTTGCAGTCTCCAAATTCTGTCAATCTATATTCCTCAAAAATATCCCTGTCACAGGCGTACTGAATTACCTCTGCTTCTTCCTCTGGATTCTCCTATTATGTAAGTCCGATTTCTTACATCTCCCAAATTGTACTTCTAACTCTCTAGTGACTGGTAGAACACTCTTGAACATCAAATCCCAGAGTGTGTCCTTCCATTATTTGTGTACCATCCAGTACTTTTCCAGCACCATAACAATGTGCAGTTGGTTGTAATATTGTCCGGAATCTTCTTTACCATCACTTAGTACATACACCAAATTCAGAATGATAGCTGCTCTGTCCAGTAAAGGCTGATGGTATAATTCTTTCACTGAGGTAGTCATAAATTTAATTTGTATATTCCAATTTTTGTCTGCCATTAGACCTAAGCTCTTTACAGACCAGTCTTTTTGGGAAGTGCCCCAATATATCACAATGACATGTCCTTTATTCCCAGTGCCTTCCTCCTAATTTCAGTTATAGTTGAAATATTGATTTTTCTTAGCTACAGGTGTTTTGGAAGTAATTTTCTTTTACTATTTAGCCCTTTAACATTCCAAATGACAAATATAAGTACATTAAAAATTCCATATTCCTTTTTATACCTTTAGCCAGCATATAGATACATCAAATCCTACGCCTGAAGCATCATTGGTGTTTGTGACTAGAATGTTTACTGTTATGAGGATACTAGCCTCTTGATACATTAGGCAGGTGGAGGGGGCCACCAACCCTATTGTTTTCTTGTAGTTGTGTTCCTTGCTTAGGAGACCAGTTTTCAAAATTTTTCAAAATATTCAGTTTTATTTTTGTAATTTCTTCTTGTAGTACTTCCATTTGCTTGTTTTCTGTTTGTGTGCCTTTTTGTGCCCATGTGTGTCTGGTGTGAGGCAGGGGGGGGGGGGAGGGGGGGATGTGTTAACGTTTTCAAGCTTAAACCACTGCCCCAAGAGAATGCTGTAATATTTGCACCATTGTTAGACTAATTATATTGTCTAATGTTTCATAACACCTTTGTTACATTTAGGTTTAGATAAATCAATAGAGATTTAATCTAACATTGAAGCCACTGTCAATTTATGATGTTTCTCTTGTGTCTTTGCTGCTGACCATTGAGCATGTTCATATATGTCGATACAGAAATGGTTTGGTGGTTGAGAGAGAGCAGACTGAACTTGTTTTCTGTTTCAAAATCCTGTTGACACTGGATGAAATATTAGTGTACATACTGTATGCTTATAACTCAAAAGTAGTGGTCTAATATGTGAATGATGTCATTTTGCTTTAGGCTGCCAAGCAGAATGATTTCATTGGAAAATTTCGCTAAGGCTGTCAACCCAGTCCTCATCAAAATTGTAGTCTAATATGTGTCAGTCCCTCATCAAAATTCTAGTCTAGTATGTGTCAGTTATTCTAATTGAATGTTGTACACAGTCTGGAAAACTGTAGTTAATAGTAATTTCTGATGCAGTACTCTAAGCCTTTTGGTACACACAAACTATCCTACTGCTCTCACCAGGTGACTCCTGCATCTGTTCCTCCTTACACAGCTTGCATGTTTCATACTGATTACTGACACTAATAATGATGATAAGTCAAACCCATTATAACATTCGCCATTCTTGTGAAATATGTCAGGATGTTAAACATGTGGAGAGCTTCTTTAGCCAGAACAAGCAGTTAGGTACCGGTAATGAATGATATGATTACTGAGATGACTATTTTTTCAGTCATATATCACAGTTTTAATTATAAAATATCACCATTCAGTGCATCATGTGACTTACTGAGACCTTTGTGACTATCATAATGTTATAAGAAACCAAACACAAAAAGACGCTACACTGTGAACAGGCTGTTAACGTAATTTTATTTCCAGCATATGGAGCAATTATAGTTGATATGCTGCAGCATTTGACCAAGGACTTATTACTGTTTGTGTTGCTCTGTTTTAATAACATCCTACTTTATTTTAAGCAGAAGATATATTTAATCCTTTTTCTGGAAGAAAAAGTGTCTGCTGTAAACCAAACAGAGACACACATCTTCAGAGATAATTTAGTAAATTCTATTTTTATGAAAGTCATTATCAGGTCTGATATGAAATGATTAACCTTAAACTTTGGAAAAGTACTCAACTCATGCAGTTTTATATTGTCAAAATTGTCCACTTATAATTAATTTATTGAACTAATAAGAAATAATAAGTGCTTACTGATGAAAACTGAAAAACTTTGTGTACATGTCCTAAAATGTTTATATTGAGCTATTTTTGCTGCGAGAATAACTTTCTGCTATGAAAATTTGGAAATCAGCAATAATTTAATATTTCTGTGCAAATGTCTGCCACACCGGAGAGGTGTTTCCAATTCAGATAGAAGCTCTCCCTCCTTAACAATTCCTTTGCTGGTGAGGACATATTGAAGAGAAATAAGTAATGAATTGCAAGGCTGTAAATGGCTAATTTGTAGCCATTCAATTGCACTGAATCTTTTAAAGAGAATGGTCAGTTGACACTTTCTGTATCATAACGTTTATTGTAAATGTGGTATTTGAAACATGTAACTAACTAAAATGAACCAACAGTTAGTGTATGTTTGAGCATAATGGAGTTTTTCATTTGCTTACTCATAAATTTTTGAGATTCATGTAAATGTAAAAAATTATACTACAGATAACAATTCAGTTGAGAGCTGCAAAAATCAAAATAACTCAGTCTCTTATTTGTTTGGATATTGCCACTCTTTCATTTTCCGCCATGTAGTATGTGCTGTATTGTAGAAAACCGTTACAGTTGTAAAAGCGATAAATGAAAGACTGTGTGCATTAATTTTGTTGGAAACAACATGCTCTGGAATGCACATGATCTATAGTGTAAGTTAGTATCATGGAGCTAATTTTCAGTATTTACTTCTTCCAGATATTGCATCGAAACACATGAGTGAAATGACGAGCACATTTAAGTCCAGAACACAAAAGTTTGTGGACGATATCATAACAGATATGAAAGTGACTAAACCAGACAAGTCTATCCTGAAACCAGCTACACCTGCCGTCACAAATGGTGATAAAGAGCCCCAGGCATATAGAGAAGAGTCTAGAGCATCCCAGTATGGTAAGACAATGCTTATCTTCCCCTTTCTTCTCATTTCACCCGCTCCCCCTGTTATAACTCAAAATTTGAAATGCTTAAAATACAATTTGATTGTGTATTTATAATAATTTTAGACATAATTTCATAATCAATTTCATTGGCCAGTTTCACAAATTTAGTATTTAAAATATACTCTACATGAGAATTTTTAAAAGAAATACACTGATATAACAAACGTCACGGGATAGGCACCTAATATCGCATGGGGCCCCCCTGCGGATTGCAGTGACACACCATGGAAGTGAGTGTACAAGTCCCTGGTACTACTCCGGAAACAGTTGACAACAAATTGTTTGCAGAGCAGCAGCCAGTTCTGGTCTGTTTGTGGCTGCAGGATCCATGACACGGAGCCTGCCTTCCATGGGGTTCACATCTGGGCTCCAGGGTGGTCTTCTCTGTCTTTGAACCTCCCCTGCATGTTGCTGGAACCATTCCTGGGTGACGTGTGGGCGATGTGGCAACGCATTATCATCTTGAAACACTGCAGAACTGTCAGGATGATGGAAGGCGAAAAATGGGTGGAGATGGTCCCCCAGGAGCTCAGCATACAATGGACCATTCAAAGTCCCTTCCAGAAGAACGAGGGGCCCCATTCCATAATAGAAAAATGTACCCCAGAGCATAACAGAGACACCACTGCCTTGGCCTGCACCTTCTTGGCAGGCAGGATCAATCGATTCATTTGGTCTGCACCATACACTGGGCCTCCCATGTGCAGTGCCAGCTCCCATACCCCAAGGAACCCATGTTCCTACAGATTGTCCTCTGGGAGACATGTGTAGCATTTCCTGTGTTGAATTGAGCCATGATTCATTGCACTGTTGCCTTTCTGTCCTTATTGATGATCCCTCTCAGATTTCAATGGTCATTGTCATCAAGGGTGGCTAGACAGCCAGTAGTTCATCTGTGGTGGACTGTGACACTCTCATTCACCCATTCACAACACACCCTGGACATGGCTGAATGTGTGAAACCAAATTCCTGCGCCACTGCCGAAATAGAAATTCCGACCCATTGGGCACCGACCACCATACCCGGCTCATGACAGTGTTTCATGTTACACAAACCACTTGCACAACCACTTCTCATAAGATCTCCTATATGACTGCAATTGACAGGGGCAGTGTGGTGCGCATACAACACACCTGTGTCATCTTTGCACCACTATTCCACGTCAGTGTATTACTGGTGTTTATCTTAAGCGTCTTTGTGTCAAAAGAAAAATTCACTTGACAAAACCACAAAATTACAAACAGACTGAATGACTGGCCACTATTTTCCTCGAGGAGATGAGATTCCAGCACTGCCAATAGACATGTATGAAAATGTAAATGCTAATCTTGGCTCACAGAAGTACTAGTTCCTGCCTCAGGAGTAAAAGAGGGATACTTTAGAGAAAGTTTGAAAGGAGTGGCAAACTGCTCGGAGCTTAGGTTGAGCGAGTGTCACATTTTGCGAGCTTGGAGGGAACTGTAACATATTGCAAGTAATACGCTGTGGCATCGTACACAGAAGACTTTTATGGAAACAATTATGAAAAGGTACAGAAACTGATAAACAATAGAAAACATGACTGCAAGATGATAGTTGGGGATTTTAATTCATTAGAAACTGAAAAATGGAACTAAAATGAAAATGACTACATTGTATTAAACAATAAAGAAATTGTGCAGCACTAATGATCCTCAAGCACTTATTTACAAATGATCATAAACTCATAAGATGGAGGCAGGAAATAAAAAATGTTGATCCTGAGAATTTATTTATGAATAGGAAAGTACAGTAGATTCAGTTAAATTATCAAAGAAAGGTTACACAAATGTAGACAAGTGAGGCAATTATTTAGCAAGGATATTTATGCCAATAGCATAGAGAGAGAGAGAGAGAGAGAGAGAGCGAAGGAGGGAGGGAGGGAAAAAATGAAAATGAAATCTCAGCTGGAACAATCAGCTACACAAGAGTGGGCAATAGTTAATAACAAAGATTATTACATTTTTGAATTAAGTATATAAAGCCAAGTGAGGTACTAAGAAAGGAAATGCTCTAGGTTATGAAGATATTCCAAAGAAATTAAGATATAATCGTTCTGCATCACAAACAGGAAGACTAAGAATAGACCTGTCAGATTTCTCTCCAAAATGTATGAGATATTCAGTAAGATTATGTGCGGAACTAGTACTTGGTTGAGGGGCGACTAGACACTTCAACAACAACAACAACAACAACAAACAATGGGATTAGCATTGCCAGAGCTTAACAAACATCCTCTAGTCCCCTAATGTTCCATCAATGCCCGTTGCCAACTGGCCATGGAGATGGGTGCCTTCAATAACTGCTTTCACAACAATACTTATGTAATTTATTAATAATAGTTCACTGAAAAACAAGACTTAAAACATTTCATAGAAAGACTGGTTAAATAACTTTTCCTTTGATTAATCAGGTAATAAATTATCAACCAGTAACAGTAGCAAACAACATCACTTCCAAATAAAAACTCACAGAATCGTAATGGTATAAAGGTACCTTACAAACTTCAAAATTCACTTTCATTTAACACACAGATATAAAAACATATCCAAAACTCACTGTTAGCATAGTTGTCTATTGGCAGTATTTATAACCCGCTGAACTACAGCACAGAACTGACAATTTCAAATCTGTCCAATGAGTAATCCTGATAACAGAAAATCGTGTTCACAAGTAAGAAATATAATAACTTTATGACAATGCCCATCCAGCATTGGCCACACTTTTACACAATCGTAAATTTCGTTGAAAAGTGATAGTTACTGCTCAATCTCCACACGTTAAGTAAACTAACACTGTAGAAGTCACTGAAGGTTAATACACGTACCATATTCCACTGCTTTCTTCTCCAATATCATGACATCCTTATTGCGGGTGAACATGCTACAGTACAGAGTGTTCAGGTTGGACCCAAACTGTCGTGTTTATCTGCCGTCGCAAAACACCCGCAAACGACATTGGCCACAGCTTGGCATAAATTGCGTCCATACAATTGCAGAGCCCACAGCTTATCGTTCCACAGCAGCGTTGAACTCCGAAGCATCTCTGTTTCACCATCAGTAATTACCACAGAGTGCCAATATTATTAATGACAATTCGGACCATCCGGACCCCAACACTCTGCCGTTCTGTCCTTCTCACTCAGTACTCTCTAACCCTCCACTACTTGTTGCCAGAGGGCCACTCGCCACCAACTCGGCGCCCCAGTATCTCTGGCAAGGCCAATATCAACCTTAACACTCACGGTGGGAACACAATCATGCCAAAAATTGGCACATTACAAACAACTGAATTAAAGAAAACATTGGACATTAATCAAAAAACAAACAAGTTGGCTTTGGATGTGGATGTAGCACAGTGCATCATTTCCAAGTCACGAACAAAATCACAGAATTGAACAGTGAGTGTGAATTACCACATTACTTGGGATTCATGTATTTTGTGAAAGAATTACCACAGTTTCAATGAAATTTTGCTAACAGCCTTTAAGATACAAGGTGTTGATTCAGTATATAGGGGTATACTAAATAAATCTAAAAACAAAGATGATGTGACTTACCAAATGAAAGTGCTGGCAGGTCGACAGACACACAAACAAACACAAACATACACACAAAATTCAAGCTTTCGCAACAAACTGTTGCCTCATCAGGGAAGAGGGAAGGAGAGGGAAAGACGAAAGGATGTGGGTTTTAAGGGAGAGGCTAAGGAGTCATCCCAATCCCAGGAGCGGAAAGACTTACCTTAGGGGGAAAAAAGGACAGGTATACACTCACACACACACACATATCCATCCACACATATACAGACACAAGCAGACATATTTAAAGACAAAGAGTTTGGGCAGAGATGTCAGTCGAGGCAGAAGTGCAGAGGCAAAGATGTTGTTGAATGACAGGTGAGGTATGAGTGGCGGCAACTTGAAATTAGTGGAGATTGAGGCCTGGTGGATAACGGGAAGAGAGGATATATTGAAGAGCAAGTTCCCATCTCCGGAGTTGGATAGGTTGGTGTTAGTGGGAAGTATCCAGATAACCCGGACGGTGTAACACTGTGCCAAGATGTGCTGGCCGTGCACCAAGGCATGTTTAGCCACAGGGTGATCCTCATTACCAATAAACACTGTCTGCCTGTGTCCATTCATGCGAATGGACAGTTTGTTGCTGGTCATTCCCACATAGAATGCGTCACAGTGTAGGCAGGTCAGTTGGTAGATCACGTGGGTGCTTTCACACTTGGCTCTGCCTTTGATCGTGTACACCTTCCGGGTTACAGGACTGGAGTAGGTGGTGGTGGGAGGGTGCATGGGACAGGTTTTACACCGGGGGCAGTTACAAGGGTAGGAGCTAGAGGGTAGGGAAGGTGGTTTGGGGATTTCATAGGGATGAACTAAGAGGTTACAAAGGTTAGGTGGACGGTGGAAAGACACTCTTGGTGGAGTAGGGAGGATTTCATGAAGGATGGATCTCATTTCAGGGCAGGATTTGAGGAAGTCGTATCCCTGCTGGAGAGCCACATTCAGAATCTGATCCAGTCCCGGAAAGTATCCTGTCACAAGTGGGGCACTTTTGTGATTCTTCTGTGGGAGGTTCTGGGTTTGAGAGGATGAGGAAGTGGCTCTGGTTATTTGCTTCTGTACCAGGTCGGGAGGGTAGTTGCGGGATGCGGAAGCTGTTGTCAGGTTGTTGGTGTAATGCTTCAGGGATTCTGGACTGGAGCAGATTCGTTTGCCACGAAGACCTAGGCTGTAGGGAAGGGACCGTTTGATGTGGAATGGGTGGCAGCTGTCATAATGGAGGTACTGTTGCTTGTTGATGGGTTTGATGTGGACGGACGTGTGAAGCTGGCCATTGGACAGGTGGAGGTCAACATCAAGGAAAGTAGCATGGGATTTGGAGTAGGACCAGGTGAATCTGATGGAACCAAAGGAGTTGAGGTTGGAGAGGAAATTCTGGAGTTCTTCTTCACTGTGAGTCCAGATCATGAAGATGTCATCAATAAATCTGTACCAAACTTTGGGTTGGCAGGCCTGGGTAACCAAGAAGGCTTCCTCTAAGCGACCCATGAATAGGTTGGCGTACGAAGGGGCCATCCTGGTACCCATGGCTGTTCCCTTTAATTGTTGGTATGTCTGGCCTTCAAAAGTGAAGAAGTTGTGGGTCGGGATGAAGCTGGCTAAGGTAATGAGGAAAGAGGTTTTAGGTAGGGTGGCAGGTGATCGGCGTGAAAGGAAATGCTCCATCGCAGCGAGGCCCTGGACGTGCGGGATATTTGTGTATAAGGAAGTGGCATCAATGGTTACAAGGATGGTTTCTGGGGGTAACGGATTGGGTAAGGATTCCAGGCGTTTGAGAAAGTGGTTGGTGTCTTTGATGAAGGATGGGAGACTGCACATAATGGGTTGAAGGTGTTGATCTATGTAGGCAGAGATACGTTCTGTGGGGGCTTGGTAACCAGCTACAATGGGGCGGCCGGGATTATTGGGTTTGTGAATTTTAGGAAGAAGGTAGAAGGTAGGGGTGCGGGGTGTCGGTGGGGTCAGGTGGTTGATGGAGTCAGGTGAAAGGTTTTGTAGGGGGCCTAAGGTTCTGAGGATTCCTTGAAGCTCCACCTGGACATCAGGAATGGGATTACCTTGGCAAACTTTGTATGTGGTGTTGTCTGAAAGCTGACGCAGTCCCTCAGCCACATACTCCCGACGATCAAGTACCACGGTCGTGGAACCCTTGTCCGCCGGAAGAATGACGATGGACCGGTCAGCCTTCAGATCACGGATAGCCTGGGCTTCAGCAGTGGTGATGTTGGGAGTAGGATTAAGGTTTTTTAAGAAGGATTGAGAGGCAAGGCTGGAAGTCAGAAATTCCTGGAAGGTTTGGAGAGGGTGATTTTGAGGAAGAGGAGGTGGGTCCCGCTGTGACGGAGGACGGAACTGTTCCAGGCAGGGTTCAATTTGGATAGTGTCTTGGGGAGTTGGATCATTAGGGGTAGGATTAGGATCATTTTTCTTCATGGCAAAGTGATACTTCCATCAGAGAGTACGAGTGTAGGACAGTAAATCTTTGACGAGGGCTGTTTGGTTGAATCTGGGAGTGGGGCTGAAGGTGAGGCCTTTGGATAGGACAGAGGTTTCGGATTGTTAGAGAGGTTTGGAGGAAAGGTTAACTACTGAATTAGGGTGTTGTGGTGCCAGATTGTGTTGATTGGAATTTTGAGGTTTTGGAGGGAGTGGAGCTGGAAGTGGGAGACTGAGTAGATGGGAGAGACTGGGTTTGTGTGCAATGAGAGGTGGTTGAGGTTTGCTGGAAAGGTTGTGACGGGTGAGTGAGTTGCCTTTCCGGTGGTGGGAAACCAGGAGAAACCCTTCGTAACCTCTTAGTTCATCCCTATGAAATCCCCAAACCACCTTCCCTACCCTCTGGCTCCTACCCTTGTAACCGCCTCTGGTGTAAAACCTTGCCATGCACCCTCCCACCACCACCTACTCCAGTCCTGTAACCCGGAAGGTGTATACGAACAAAGGCAGAGCCACGTGTGAAAGCACCCACGTGATTTACCAGCTGACCTGCCTACACTGTGACGCATTCTATGTGGGAATGACCAGCAACAAACTGTCCATTCGCATGAATGGACACAGGCACACAGTGTTTGTTGGTAATGAGGATCACCCTGTGACTAAACATGCCTTGGTGCACAGCCAGCACATCTTGGCACAGTGTTACACCGTCCGGGTTATCTGGATACTTCCCACTAACACCAACCTATCTGAACTCTGGAGATGGGAACTTGCTCTTCAATATATCCTCTCTTCCCGTTATCCACCAGGCCTCAATCTCCGCTAATTTCCAGTTGCCGCCACTCATACCTCACCTGTCATTCAACAACGTCTTTGCCTCTGCACTTCTGCCTCGACTGACATCTCTGCCCAAACTCTTTGTCTTTAAATATGTCTGCTTGTGTCTGTATATGTGTGGATGGATATGTGTGTGTGTATGTGAGTGTATACCCGTCCTTTTTTCCCCCTAAGGTAAGTCTTTCCGCTCCCGGGATTGGGATGACTCCTTACGTGGAATGTTTCCCTCTATTATAACGGTATACTAAATAATACGTACATCAGTGCTATAGATCCATCACAGTAGTGAGGTATTTTGATTTGAAGAGGGATCACATAGCTAGATACCATATCACAAAAGCTATTCCCAGTGGCTTTTGGGGAAGAATTTAGATTCTCAAACTGGAAAAATGAAGATGGAACATGTGTTCTTTGAAAATAGTTGATGACCTAGTACTGTTTGTGTTAAGTGCAAATAAACTTCTACTACTAATGAAAGAAGTTAAAGGAGGAAGTCTTAAAGTAGACCTGAAAATAATTGATAACACCAGAATTATCTACAGTGGGTACACAAATTTTTACACATTAACAATGTAATGAAAGAACCAGCTGATGGCTGTTGATATTTAGAGTAGTGGAAAACAATGACTGTGAGGACTGCACAGTAAATGATCTGAATAGTGTAAATGACCTGTAGTGCTTTTAGTAAACTAAGCAGAGCTTTAAAAATTAAGTTTACTGTGTGTCTGAAATTGCCAGTTTTGGCAGGCAGTGAGACATAAACTTTTAATGTAAAAAATGTCCAAAAATTTGGGGTTACTTGGTGACTGGCTGACTTACTGAAGTGGAGGATGTATTTGTATCTATTCTATAATGAAAATGGAATGAAGGTGAGTGGAGTAACCAGGGAGTCATTGATAGATGGACCAAGGAAGCTCTCGCTGGAGTCCAAGACAGAGAGAGAGAGAGAGAAAATGTTATGGAAGGTGGATATATGACATTAGAAAACGTACAGGACCAACACTGATGTGTTTAACTGAAGATTTTAAATAAATGTTCATGTGTGTTAACCCCACCCAATGAAAGATAGCTAAGAACTTTCTTTTCCCCAGTATAAACTGAGTGCCTAAGAGGAATGATTACAGTTAAGCTTCCAGAACAGGATAATATCAAAGTCTTTCTCCAAGTGAAAACCGTTTTTTGCCATTTATGAAACTCTTGACAGGGCATCCAACCTTGACCTAATCTCTCTCTCTCTCTCTCTCTCTCTCTCTCTCTCTCACACACACACACACACACACACACACACACACACTCGCAAGCTTTTGGAGCAAGTAGGTCTGTGTTCTCGCAAACTGGTTGAAGGTGAAGGAACTGGGTGAAGGGAAAGGACTGGTTAGGTTTAGAAAAAGGGGTAGAGTTCAGGAAAGTCACCGAGAACTTCAGGTCAGGGAAGACTTACCGGACATGGTGAGAAGGAAAGACTGCACCGGAAAGGATTTGATAAACTGAGAGCTTAAACCTGGAAGATAGAGTAATATGCAAGATGAAGATTACTGCCAAAACATTGTGCATGAGTTAGTAAGAACGAAAAGCTAGATGCGTTGTATGTGAAAGACTTCCCTCATATATTACCAACTCCAACCATTTCCTGGATCAATGCCAGTCTCATTCCCACCACATACCTTGCTTGTCATCATTGATGCCAGCTCCCTCTGTATCAACATCCCCCTTGTATGTGGTCTGTCTGCTGCTGAACATATCCTAAGTCACAACCCATATGATTCCGAACCTATGACATCCTTTCTGCTCACATTAATCAGTTTTGTACTTACCCATGTCTACTTTACCTTTGAGGGGCAGACATACAAACAGATCACGGATACAGCCATTGGTACCATGATGGCTCCGTCCTATGTCAACCTTTTCATGGGTTGCTTGGAAGGGGACTTACCTGGGATCCATAAGCCTTCAGCACCTGGTTTGGGTTTGGTACATTGAAGACTTCTTTGTCATCTGGACTCATGAAGAGATTGGCCTGTTTAAGTTCTTGGAAGCTCTAAATACATTCTCCCAATTAAATTTCACATAGTCCTATTCCAGATCCCTTGCCACTTTCATGACGTTGATTGTATCCTCACTGAAGGTCAGCTACACACTCCTGTCCACATTAAACCTAATGACAAACAACAGTACTACATTTTGACAGTTGCTATCCTTTCCATGTCAAACGTTCCCTCCCATACATCCTTGGCATTTGAGACAAACATATTTGTTTGGATGCAGACACTAAGAGCAAATATACCACCGTTCTCACCTCAGTCTTCACTGGTCATAATTACCCCATGAGCGTAGTTCAAAAGCAGATTTCCTGGGCCATCACATACAGTCCTTGTACTGCTGATCCCTCCAAAAACCAACTTAGGAGATACACCACTTGTCACTCAGTATTGTCCTCATCTTGAATGTATTATTAAGCTACCTTGACAAGGATATGACTTCCTAAAATCATGCCCTGACATGAGGTTCATCCTGTCAGACATCTTGGCTAGCACACCTAGAAAAGCTTTTCTTTTCCCTCCCAGTTGCATCTTATCCTTGTCAGACCCTATGCTCCTTCTGCACCCATCTCTCTACTCCATCTATAGCTCCTACTCCTGTGACTGTCGCCAATGTAAGACTTGCCCTATACACCCTCCTATCACCATATATACCAGCCCTGTAATTGGCAAAACATGTACTATCAATGGGAGAGCCACCTGTGAAATGACACATGTTGTGCACCAGCTGTTATGTAAACACTGTTCGGCCTTTTGCATCGTCATGACTACCACCGAGTTAGCAGCTGGGATGAATGGGAATACGAAGAGGGTGTATATTGGCAACACACAATATCCTTCAGAGCATCCTCTGCAACATGACAGTCATAACCTCGGCACATGTTTCATCATACATGCCATCAGGATTCTTCACCCAGATGCCAGTTTCTCTGAACTCCACATGTGGGGAACTGGTGCTACAACATGTCCTTGGTTCTTGCCACCAACCTGACCTTAATTTTTGTTACTTTCTTCAGACTCAGTATTTCTTCACAATACCAATTGCTTTCTTCACTTCCTTTTAGTTTTCTACATCTTTCATTTTCTGACCTGTCTGTTTCTCACCATCCCCCTCCCACCTTTATCACATAAATTCACTTAGATTTTCGCTCATATTAACTCATGCATGATGTTTTGGCAATAATTTCTGTCTTCCCTATTACCCTACCTTCCAGCTTTAAGCTCTCAGGTTTTCAAATCCCTTCCTGTGCAGTCTCCAACAATCAGTCTTTCCTTCTCACCCTGTCCAGTTAGTCTCCCCTGACCTGGGGTTCAATCTGTTTAGGTTCTTTTAGACCAACAAATTGATCGTTCTGTTGCAATGTGAGTTCAAGAAATTTTTCTCCCACCTTGACATCCTTACCCTGCTACAATCAGAAATAAGTGAGACATTCCTGACTTTTAATTTTATTTTTGCAGCAGAGTAGTCATACAGTCATCGTTTATTAATTCTGGACAATTATAGATTATTTGTTTACTGTTTACATTGGTAGATGTCCATTAGCTGTTACCATAAAGAGGACATGTCTTGAAACTACCTGGCAAATTAAAACAATGTGCTGAACCGAGACTAGAATCCAGCACCTTTGCCTTTAGCAGACAAATACCCTACCAACTGAGGTATCTGGACACTACTCACAAGGTTTACTTCTGCTGGTACCTCTCTCTCCTAATTTGCAAACTAAGAAGTTCCTCTGAAAACTCTTTTGTTCTTGGAGCACTTGTTCTGCAAGGTATGCAGAACTTCTGTGACATTTGGAAGATAGGGGAGGGAGGTAATGGTGGAAGTAAAGCTCTGAGAATGGGTTATGAGTCGTACCTCTGTAGCTCTGTCGGTAGAGTGTATGCCTGCAAAGGGTACAGGTTCAATCCCGAGTGTGGCATATGGTTGTTATGTGCCATGAAGTTTCAAATCAGTGCACATTTCATTACAGAATGAAAGTACATGTAAGATGTTCCTTCTCCGTTTTAAAACCATATGTGTTGTAATTGTTGTACTGCGCCCTCCCTGTCTGCATTAATTTGTTTTGGCTATAGAATAAAGCTGTTCAGATACCTAAATGATAAGTGATATTGTGTTATGTTATTTTTGGCATGCTTTATCACATTTTGGTACTTAATAATGGAAATTGTCATTAATTGAGTTAAAAGTCTCACTAATATTACAAACTTCAACAAAACTAATAACAAGATGGAACAAAACTAAGATACTCCTACATGAGAAATTTTTCGGAGAAGGAAAGTCACTATACAATGTAACATTCTATTTTATCATCAACTACTGAATTATTTTTTAGCACATCTATACATTTTTCCAAATGAAACTGTAGTAATTCCAAAATCATTTTACATTTGTGCTTAGGTACTAAACATATAGATCCTGATACAGGATTAATATACTTTAAATATGACTTTGGCTATGAGTTTGGTATTGTACTCCCTGGAGAAGGAGGAGGGAAGAAAGAAAGTCATGAACCAAAGCTGAAAGCTGCAGGAAAACAACCTGGTGACATTGATGTACCTGTAATCCATGAAAGAACAGATGGACAAAAGGAAACACAGACACCCAAGACTGTAACACCACAGTTTCGACCACGGAAGTTTGTCCATTCTAAAGCAGTGAAATGGGACCCCGGAGCATCAGAGAGTGAGATGTCAGAAGCAGAATGCGAGTCAGGGGCTCAACGCCGCCGTCTGTTACCTCAGTCTTCTGCACTTCCGGTGCACATTCAAATTCCTGCCGGCAGTGGGAGCACGGCTGACACACCCAGCCCCGTGTCACTGTCGCCCAGCCTGCCGAGCCTTTCTCCCCACCATGTTGGGGATGCATCAGCAGGTACTCACGTCTGGTGTATGTTTTTGTGTCATACTGTGTGACGTGACCTGTGTGTGTCATTCATTGGCTTTACTTCTGTGCTCTGTGTATAGTTAGATGCTTCAAGGCTAAATTTCCATTTCTCTTTCCAATTTTCCCACAACCTTTTTTGTATTTGAACTTCATTGGTTGTTAGTCACAGGTTTCATTTCTGTTATATCTGTTTCCTTTAAATATCATTTTCACAATCAACACTTTTTAATCACATTATTGCAGTTCTCCATCATAATTTACATTTTTGAAACAACTATTTTCCGGCCTTTTAATACTTTTCATGTCGGTTGTTTATATGTTGTTGGCATGTTGTATATCATACCTATGCTCATAATAAAACCTTCTTATAGACATTAACAATAGCACTGTTTTACTTAATTGTTTATTTCACATCTGATTAATGTTTAGGTATGTTCATTTTGGGTAGTGTAGTGACTTTCATTCTTTTCTGTCTGTGTTACTGTGTGAGGACACAAGTATTTTCATTGTTAAATTGTGACAAAATAACACAATTTTCGGCTATACAAAATGTTGAATAGTGCAATAAAGTCTGCGGATGTTTCTGTTGTAATAAAGAGCAGCAAGCCATCTAAATTCAACTGTTTTGCCTTAGAAAGCTGAGTATGACTGAAATGTTATCCAGTAGATTATTAAGTGTTTAACTCTTTCAGTTGTTTGCTGCAATCATTAACAAATGTCACATTACACTCTTCTAACTCCAGTTTACTAAAACTCTAATGTCTTAACTGAAATTAGCAAATGCAATGCTTAAATTATAAACTAACCTACACACTATCTAGAAATAAGGATGCTTAAATTGTAAACTGACCAATGTGTTGCTTTCTTTTAGAAATATGTAGGCCTAAAGGTTTTTGTGGTTAATTCAGAGAAAATGAAAAATGTTTGCTCATGGAAAGAAACGAGAGAGACAGATGATCCTGGTTTGTGTATATATAGCAACTAAATCAACTTTCATTTATATTCTATATTGTTGTTGTTGTTGTGGTCTTCAGTCCTGAGACTGGTTTGATGCAGCTCTCCATGCTACTCTATCCAGTGCAAGCTTCATCATCTCCCAGTACCTACTGCAACCTACATCCTTCTGAATCTGCTTAGTGTATTGATCTCTTGGTCTCCCTCCACGATTTTTACCCTCCACGCTGCCCTCCAATGCTAAATTTGTGATCCCTTGATGCCTCAAAACATGTCCTACCAACCGATCCCTTCTTCTAGTCAAGTTGTGCCACAAACTTCTCTTCTCCCCAATCCTATTCAATACCTCCTCATTAGTTACATGATCTACCCACCTTATCTTCAGCATTCTTCTGTAGCACCACATTTCGAAAGCTTCTATTCTCTTCTTGTCCAAACTGGTTATCGTCCATATTTCACTTCCATACATGGCTACACTCCATACAAATACATTCAGAAACGATTTCCTGACACTTAAATCTATACTCGATGTTAACAAATTTCTCTTCTTCAGAAACGATTTCCTTGCCATTGCCAGTCTACATTTTATATCCTCTCTACTTCGACCATCATCAGTTATTTTACTCCCTAAATAGCAAAACTCCTTTACTACTTTAAGTGTCTCATTTCCTAATCTAATCCCCTCAGCATCACCCGATTTAATTTGACTACATTCCATTATCCTCGTTTTGCTTTTGTTGATGTTCATCTTATATCCTCCTTTCAAGACACTGTCCATTCCGTTCAACTGCTCTTCCAAGTCCTTTGCTGTCTCTGACAGAATTACAATGTCATCGGCGAACCTCAAAGTTTTTACTTCTTCTCCATGAATTTTAATACCTACTCCGAATTTTTCTTTTGTTTCCTTTACTGCTTGCTCAGTATACAGATTGAATAACATCGGGGACAGGCTACAACCCTGTCTCACTCCCTTCCCAACCACTGCTTCCCTTTCATGTCCCTCGACCCTTACAACTGCCATCTGGTTTCTGTACAAATTGTAAATAGCCTTTCGCTCCCTGTATTTTACCCCTGCCACCTTCAGAATTTGAAAGAGAGTATTCCAGTTAATGTTGTCAAAAGCTTTCTCTAAGTCTACAAATGCTAGAAACGTAGGTTTGCCTTTTCTTAAACTTTCTTCTAAGATAAGTCGTAAGGTTAGTATTGCCTCACGTGTTCCAACACTTCTATGGAATCCAAACTGATCTTCCCCGACGTCCGCTTCTACCAGTTTTTCCATTCATCTGTAAAGAATTCGCGTTAGTATTTTGCAGCTGTGACTTGTTAAACTGATAGTTCAGTAATTTTCACATCTGTCAACACCTGCTTTCTTTGGGATTGGAATTATTATATTCTTCTTGAAGTCTGAGGGTATTTCGCCTGTCTCATACATCTTGCTCACCAGATGGTAGAGTTTTGTCATGACTGGCTCTCCCAAGGCCATCAGTAGTTCTAATGGAATGTTGTCTACTCCCGGGGCCTTGTTTCGACTCAGGTCTTTCAGTGCTCTGTCAAACTCTTCACACAGTATCTTATCTCCCATTTCATCTTCATCTACATCCTCTTCCATTTCCATAATATTGTCCTCAAGTACATTGCCCTTGTATAAACTCTCTATATACTCCTTCCACCTTTCTGCCTTCCCTTCTTTGCTTAGAACTGGGTTGCCATCTGAGCTCTTGATATTCATACAAGTGGTTCTCTTCTCTCCAAAGGTCTCTTTAATTTTCCTGTAGGCAGTATCTATCTTACCCCTAGTGAGACAAGCCTCTACATCCTTACATTTGTCCTCTAGCCATCCCTGCTTAGCCATTTTGCACTTCCTGTCGATCTCATTTTTGAGACGTTTGTATTCCTTTTTGCCTGCTTCATTTACTGCATTTTTATATTTTCTCCTTCCATCAATTAAATTCAATATTTCTTCTGTTACCTAAGGATTTCTATTAGCCCTCGTCTTTTTACCTACTTGATCCTCTGCTGCCTTCACTAGTTCATCCCTCAGAGCTACCCATTCTTCTTCTACTGTATTTCTTTCCCCCATTCCTGTCAATTGTTCCCTTATGCTCTCCCTGAAACTCTCTACAACCCCTGGGTCTTTCAGTTTATCCAGGTTCCATCTCCTTAAATTCCCACCTTTTTGCAGTTTATTCAGTTTCAATCTGCAGTTCATAACCAATAGATTGTGGTCAGAATCCACATCTGCCCCTGGAAATGTCTTACAGTTTAAAACCTGGTTCCTAAATCTCTGTCTTACCATTATATAATCTATCTGATACCTTTTAGTATCTCCAGAATTCTTCCAGGTATACAAACTTCTTTCATATTCTATATACCACTGTGATATACATGGTAGATATTATTTCCCATAGTACCACATTTTAGAGTTTTATCCCTTTCTATTCACTCATAAAGTTCAGCAAAAATTGTTGCTTAATGCCTTTAAGCATACTGTAATTAATGTAATCTAGTCTTTGTTGTCCCTACAGGAGCTGTGTGTTGGCAGCTCTAGTATACTCATAGATGCTTCAGTTAATCATGGTTCTTGTTACTTCGTAAGTAGGCTACTTTGTAAGTAGCATCTACCAGTTCAGGTTTTTCAGCACTTTCGTGATTCTCCCCTCTAGCTCAGACAAACTTTTCACCATTCATTTTACTCTTCTTTGCATATACTCAGTATCCTCTGTCCTATTTGGAACGGGTCCCATATGCACAGCAATATTTAGGATGGGTCTTATTAGTATTTTATAACTACTTTACGATTAAAGGAGACCTAATACCGAAGAGCAGAACAATTGAGTTATCGATAGACACACACAAAAGAAAGAAAACTTGCTAGCTTTCGGAGTTATCCTTTGTCGAGGTAGTGTAAAATAAACAAACAGACATACACACTCGTGCATTGACATGCCTCTGCCCCAACATGGTGCCGGACAGACTAATAATGTCAATTTTCTTTTGCAGCAAGTGGACTGGTTGTGTTTGGGGTAGGGCAGGTGGTTTGGGTAGAGGGAGAGGCAGGTAGTAAACAGGGAGATGGACTAGGGGCTAGCAGCTCAGGAGGAGGCAGCTAGTTTGCTGGCTAGGAATGCGGGAGGGAGGGATGGCAGGTACATGGGCTGGCACGATTGTAGTGGCCGGTGGAAAGTGGCACACACTGAAGGCGACTCGACTTGGGGATGTGAATTGGGAGGAGGTTACAGGAGAGAAAAGAAAAACTGTCGGGTGGACGATGAAGGGACAATGAGTTACCAGAGATTGAGGCCACAATGATTATGGAAGTAGTTAAGCTGGTTGTGGAGGGAAGGGTCCAGATGGCTAGGTTTTTGAAGTAGCCATTGAGCTTGAGCATGTCTCCAAGTTGCCTGGTGGACTGCTGGTAGGTAGCCATACCGACATAAAATGCTGAGCAAAGTTTGCAGCAGACTTGGTATATGACATGGTTCCAGTCACACCTCTGTCTATATTAAACCCACTAACCACCAACAGTACCAGTACCTGCATTTCGACAGCTGCTGTCCCTTCCGTACCAAGAAGTTCCTCCCATATAGCCTAGCCAACCATTGACGATATGTCTGCAGTGACAAGAACTCCCTTCACTAACATTCTGAAAGCCTCCCAAAGGCCTTCACAGACAGGAAATACCCTAAAAACCAAGTCCACAAACAGATTTCCCATGCCGCATCTTCACACAGTCCCAATTCTCCCACCACTCCCAAGAATCAGCTACAAAGGAGCATTCCCCTCGCCACCCAGTAACACCCTAGACTGTAATGACTGAACCATATTCTTCATGATGGCTCTGATTACCTCTCATCCTACCCTAAAATGAGGGACATCCTATCCAAGATCCTTCCAATCCCTCCTAAAGCTTTATTCCATCACCCATTCAACCAACATATTTATCCTAGTCCATCCCTACACTCCCAGTCCCAGCCCCTTGCCGTAGGGATCATATCCCTCTGGCAGACAAGGTGCAAGGCCTGCCCAATCCATCCAAACAGAGTGTCTTACTCCAGTCCTGTCGCAGAGGCCACCTGTGATAGTTGCCATGTCATATACCAACTCTGCTACAATCACTACACAGCTTTGTATGTTGATGTGACAATCATCCAGCTGTCTACCAGAATGAATAGCCAACATCAAACTGTTGTGAAGAACAAAGACAACCATCTAGTGATACAACATGCGGCTGAGCACAACATACTCAGTTTCAATGGCTGCTTCACACCCTGAGCCATCTGGATCCTCCCTTCCATCACCAGCTCCTCTTAACTACCCAGAAGAGAGTTATCCTTACAACATTTCCACCACTCCTGTAACCTTGCTGGCCTTGATCTGAGGTAACCCACTGTCCCTGCACCCTCCACCCAACTGTTTCCCTTCCTCCGTCCTGTCGCATCTCGCAATTCACATCCCAGTGTCACCTTCAGCAAGTACCACTTTCCACCAGACACTACTATCGTGCTAGCCAATATACCTGCCACCCCTCCCTCACACGTTCTTGGCTGGCAAACCAATCGCCCACCTCCAAGCCACTAACCACCAACCCCCCGTCCCTCTCCCTACTTCCTACTTCCCTCTCCCTCTACCCACCCCATCTGACACTACACCAACCACAGCCAGTCAGCCTGCTGCAAAACAGAATTGGCACTGTTAGTCTGTCTGGCACCATGTAAGAGCTTAGGCGTGTCTACGCATGAATGTGAGTGTATATATGTATTTGTATATTTTACTCTAGCTTGTCAAAGAATAACAGCAAAAGCTAGTAAGTTTTGTTTCTTTCGTGTGTGCTTACCGATAACTCAATAATTCTGCTTTTTGCTGCGTGGTTTCCGAACAATATGAGTATTTTGTAAGTAATCTCCTTTGTAGGCACATTGTGTTTTTCCAGTATCTCACCAAAGAATCAAAGTCACCCAAATGCTTTAAGTACAACTGAGCCTAATTGATCAGGTATTTCATATTCTCATAAACTGTTACACCCAATATTTATTTGAGCTGACTTGTTCCAGTTGTGACTCATGTGACTCACTGATATTGTAGTCATAAGATACAATGTTTTTTAAGACCACAATTTTACTTTTCTGAACATGTAAAGCCTTTTGTTGTTCTTCACACCACTTTCAGATCTTATTACAGTCTGATTATATTTGTGGAGCTTTCTTCTGTATAGTATTCATTATAGATCACTACATCACACGCAAAACATCTCAGGCTACTTTTAATATTGTCTTCCAGGTCATTAATATACAACATGAACACCAAGGGTCCCAACACATTTCCTTGGGGCACGGTGTATTTGTTTCTACATCATCCCAGAAAACAGGCTGTGTCCTCCATACCAAGAAATTCTGGGTCAAGTCACAAATTCCATTTAACACCCTCACATGATTTTCTTTTCATGAATAAGTGTTACTGTGGTTCTGAGTCTCAAGCAATTCACAATTCAGGAAATATTGTTTCTGCCTGATTGCCTTGATCCATGGCTTTCAGGATCCCGTGTGATATAAGTGTGGGTTATGCTTTGCATGACCAGCGATTTAAGAATCCATTCTAGTTGGCACAGAGGAGGTCATTCTATTGAAGATACCAAATTAAATTTGATGTCAAAATATGTTCTAAAATTCTGCAACAGATGGATATTAAAGATATTTGATGATAGTTTCTGAAATCATTTCTGCTAACCTTCTTGTAGATGGATCTGACATTCTTCTTCCTCAAACTACTGGACACAGTTTTTTGTAGAGGGATCTATAGTACATTAAGATTAAAAGAGTGGCTAACTCAGCTGGAAATTATGTATGGAATCTTATAGGGATCGCATCGGGTCCAGAGCACTAATTATCGCTATCAAATGAGGAATGTGTATTCATCACAGAAATTATCAAAATTACATTTCATTTCACATTTCAGGCCTACAAACTTAATCAGCCTCAGACCGTTTTGATCAGGTCCTCCACAGTTAATATGACTGTTAGAAGCAGGCCTTTTCTAATAGCTTCACACTGTTGGTAGATTGATATTTGTATCACTATTACTACTGGAGTTGGGAAATTGGCCAGAAGTGATATATGCTCACATGAAATTTATTCATAGGCAGACATACATTAGGGACTTGGATTAGATCAATGGACTCAGTTCTTAAATTTTTGCTGTCTTTCTGATTTGACCTTTAGCGGGTGACATTTGTTGTTGGTTCAGAATATTTACATTGTGATTGTATGACACTTTCCTGTTGGCTATTCATGGACTACTGTAACCAGAATACAATTAGTTGAGTGGTCCCCAACCAAACTTGTTTATTGATTAATGACTTCTGCACCTTACAGAATCAGCCAGACACTTTGTGTTCACTACTTCTGGAAAGGTACATTTCTTCTGCCATGACCATATTTGCTCCAGTCCTTACTCCTATACTTGTGCGCTGTGGAACAGGATAATCAATTGTCTTGGAGAAGATCTCTCCCAAATGCTCACTTAACTTTAGGTGACATGATGATGCTATAATCTTTTGCACTTGCACAAGGCATCTCAAAATAATAGCAGTCAAAGAATGCTAATAATATAATGTTCTCTGGGTGCGCAGAATATATGTAAATTTTGTTCCGTGCTTTGTATAACACATTGCAACAATGACAACAATAAATATACACATTGGTTGTATAAATTAAGTTGTTATAACACAGGAAATTTTGAGTTCTGTTTTTGTATACTTGTTGCTTTCTATTTTTTCTAATTATTTTGCAAATATACTAAGTGATGCACCATTCATATCTGCTGTGTAAATCTGTTTTGAGCTGAAATGCTTTTACAGCATTTGATGTAACTGAAACCTTGCTTGTGAAGAATATCACTACTTTGTACTTGGATGATACTTAACATATTTCCTGTGAAAAAGTGGAATCATTTTCAGCTTATGAAAGTTTTAAGATGATGAATTAATTTTTTGAAGACACTTTCTCATCTGACATTCTGATTTCAGTATTTTCAGTTTGCATGACTCCATATTTTTATTTTTTGAGAGTACTGTTTTGGTTGAGCGGATAATATCTTGCATTCAAGAAAGATATGAAAATAACTATTGTACTGACTTTGAATATGAATACTGTATGTTGCTTTTATTTTCATTTCTGTTATAGCAACATCAAAAATTAATCCTGTTCACGTATCAGTTGTGTAGTCCCACATAACATAAGAGTAAATAAAAGGGTTAATCTGTCGTAATGAATATATAATCACAGTTTGGGTAGTCTTAAACTTTTAATAGACTTTCTGTTGATTAGATTCACTACAGTTGCCTGTAAAGAACTACATGCTTTTTCCAGCATCACCAGGGGGTTCTTGGTTAGGCAAAAGTCCACGTGGGCGTGGTAGTACGCCTACCCCACCCAGTACGCCAGGAAGCACACCAACACCAACACAACAGCACCAACTTAGACGACCGCCTGTGTTTATAACAGTAAGCTAATATTTTATTTCCAATAATTTTAGTATCAAAACTGACATTCTATCATTTTCTTATGAGGGTCTTCACAACTATCTCAAACAGTGGAAACCCCAGGTTGGAAAATCAAAAATGTAGGGAAAAGATAAGAGTGCTACTTATTGCAAAGATGACACTTTAAGTTGTAGACAGGTACGACATAAAGACACACGTTAGTTTCCAGCCAAAGCCTTTGCCAGAAAAGCAAACACACATAACGCACATATGACTGCCATTTCTAGCAGCTCAGGCCACTTGTTCCTGTCTGCATCTTAATATGTCATCTTTACGGTAAGTATCAATCTATCTTTCCCCTATATTGCTCATATCACCACTGTCTCAGTCATTTATAAATACATTCCTGTAAATGCTTTTAGAGGACTTCCAGGAACAAGAGTGTTAGTGTGTCTTCACAGCAATGTAGACCAAGTGTCCTTTGGAGTAGGACAGTAGCATAACACATCACTAAATATGTAATTTTCCACCCGTTAACTGCCTTTCCAAGATTTTCCCAAAGTTTGTTTAGATCATTTTTGATGTACTGCTAGTTGCAGACAATCATCAGCTGTGCCTCTACTGCTGATGTGAGTTATCACCTTTCTATGAAATAAACATTTTTTTTAGTTTTGTGTAATTGCTTTTTCATATAAAACAGTTTATGAAAGAAGTTTAATTCTAGTGACAGTATGCACACAAGCAGCAAACAGGCTCTAGCTAAGCTCTTGTCACTGTCAATGGAATTGTTTCTGTACCATCCTATTGATCATGGTTAGCTGGAGCTATGATTTTGTGCTAATATCTGTTCATTCCACTAAATAATTTGTGAATTTTTATTGCTCACTGTTAATGTCCATTTTGTTTCTGTGCAGTGATGTACTTTTTGTGGCTATATAAATATTGATTGAAGGTATCTTACACATAAATCAAGACATACAAAACAACATGTTGCTGTGGAAATAGTATGTTCCTCTAGTTTTGTGATCTTTGTGTGCTGGTATCTCATTAAATTCACAGTGTTCAGAATTGTCAGCCACAAAGGTTGTGATGGAATTAACAAATGTGGCAGTAAGTGGGCTGACTTTCTTAAAGAAACTATGACAGGATATTTTAGTTTGTGACACCCTGCAAATAATTCAGGCAACCCATGTTTCAAGATAGATGAAGTTATTTCACATGAATAAATTGCTAACAAGTATAATCCTGTAACACACAATAAAAGTGGCAGCATCCAAAGTAAGGGAAGTTCATGATGCCAATATCCCTAAGATTCGAAGTTATTCTAAAGCCAAAGTCACCAGGGACAACATTTTTAAACTCTGGAAGATCTATTGCCCCCTAGTAACTCTGCTATCAACATGGAAGCCAAAGAATTGCTCACGTACAAAAAGGATCATCTGTGGAATTTTTGTGATCGAAATGGAATTCGATATAGTTTTTGCTGCTCAGCTTAATAAACAGCAAATTTACTTTGAATCAGGATACAGAATTCTGACAGAAATATGTTAGCATCAGAGAAAGCTGTATTATCAAGTGTTAGTTTTATGTTCAGATGTAATGAACTTTTTTAGAACAAATGTAAGTTGTTCGTGTATATGAGAAGCAACAATGAACCAAGGAGAGATCAGAAGGATTCTAGCTATACAGTTCCCCAGTAATCTGTCACCTCCATCATCTTTGCTGCATTTATCCAAAACTACCTACTCTTTTCCTATATTGGTGGTAGGACTTTAACTAGTAGTCTACTTCTTTTGTGGAGCTTTTGTGACAAGTACTATCAAGAACAACATTCTGATTCATGGAATCAAAAGTCTTAAAGATACCACAAAATGCACCAATCAGCAACATCTGTTTGTTTAAGGAACCCAGTGCAAAATTCATCACTGAAAATTTAGGTTCATTTGTTGACGTACATTTTTGCTTTCAAAACTCTTGTTGATGTCAAAGCTATCAAGATGAATCACAACTCTGGCATACACTACTTTCTTGAAGATTTAAGATAGTGTAGTCAGAAGAGACATACAACAATAGTTTAACTTTTGTCATATCATGTTAGGTTCCCTCCTACTGCCCCTCACCCCCACACCCACCCACCCATAGACTCATTAGACTTGTTCTTAAATTCTTATGCTGTAACTGTCAATACTAACTTTTACTTGCACTTCAGGAATGCAAGATGGTGATTGACTGTGTGTTAACTATCTCAATGGTGAACACAAACCTGCACATGATTTAAGTCAACTTCCTTTCCACAAGGAATTAAAAAAAAAAAAAAAATGATAGACCTATCATCACAAAGATGGTGGGAAAACAGGACTAGATGGTGAGGCTTATGTTCAAAACAGACCCAGCCTGGGGCTAGAAACTGTTCAGTATGATGATGATGATGATGATGGTTAACACAACATTGAATGCTGTTTTTGAAATGAAATATTTATTTAAAAACCACAAAAGCTCAACAATACCATCAGTGAATAACCAAAACCTCTCAATATTCCAGCTGAACCCCAAAGAAACTATCATGACATATCAGACAACTTTTAAACATTGTTAATATATATATATACAACAACATTGAAAACACTGATACTTTCACACTCTCCACAATGCTTTATATACAGGGTGTTTCAGAAAAGTTGCAGCAAACTTGAGGTGGGGCACATCTTTAGGATTGAGAATTGCATAGCAACCCATGGCCACATATGTCAGGGGAAAGTGGTAGCAGAGGTCGATGGTTGAAACGGAAACAAGAGTGATTCATTTGATACATTTATTGAAAAATAATAAGCACACATGTTGTATGGCATGAATACAGCAGTAATGTTACAACAATGCTTGGCATTTGAACCATCAAATGCTACACATGCTTGATGTCAACAGTGCATTAATTGCCGGATAAGCTTGAACACAACTGAGAGTTTCTTTAAATATAGTGGCTGTGTGGACAATCTTGTGATGAGATCCATTCTAGACTCTACAGTATTACAATATATGAGGAATTTCATGGTTCCCCAAACAAATAAATCAAGGCCCGATAAATCTGCTGAGTGTGGTGACCAGGTAACCTGCCTGCCACACTCGATCCATCGATGTGGGAATGACCTGTTCGAATGTCTACGAACAGCCAGTCCAAAATAAGCAGGTGGCCCCTCATGTTGGAATTCCATGCTGCACCTCACATTTACTGGAACATCTTCAAGCTAGCCAGGAAGAACCTGTTCCAGAAAGGGCTGATAATTCGCAGCAGGCAAGTGGGCTGACTAAACAGTCACTGACCAAACCTGCCTACGCACTAACTGTGAAGTGAAGTGCCACACGGTGTTGCATGCCATGAGGGTTTTCTTGTGCCCACAGATGCTCATTGTGGTGATTGAATATGCCATCCCTAGTGAATGTGGCCTCATCAGTGGACAACACGTAAGCTGTGAAATGCAGATGTTGACCACTTTGTTGCAGAAAGCTCTACGTGAAATGCATATGTATAAAATGGTCATCAGGGTGGAAACAACTGCACCCTTTGGAGATGAAAGGCATGTGAGGATATGGTTTTCAAAACATGTTTAACACTGGAATGAGACATTCATAAGTCCAAGGCAATGGAACATGTGCTGGCACTTCGATTACTCTCCACAGCATCCAGCACAGTTTCTTGCCTAATGACCAAATGCACTGATCGTGGCCTGCTGTCACTACCCTGGCCATTCCTTAATGACCTGTACTTGCACAAATTCCAATGCAGACTTGCAAATAAACTGTGGTGTGGTTGGCATCTGTCTGGGAAGTGTTCTTGATACATACGTCCAATGGTTTGTCCATTGCACTCAGTAATTCCATACATTAAATGCTTGTCTGCAAGCTCACTGTTTGTATACCATTCCATGCTCCTCATATGCTGGCTAGCACTCGAATGAGGAAATTCACACGTTTCCATCCAGTATTCTCATGTACAGCACCACCTAATGGCATTCCCATCCAGTACTCTCATTTACATTACCACCTAGTGGTGTATGACAATGTTTGCAGCCATTGGTTGCTATGAAATTCCTGTTCATTATGATGTGCTCCATCCCTTCTAGAAGCTTGTCACATAATTTCTAGGATGCACTGTATATTATGAAACAGATGCTATACCAACATTCCTTCATCATATGTAAGTTTATAAATGGCAACCCTTATGTCAGAATGTCTGCTGATCATCAAAGCCCTCTGGTTGATAAATGTACATCTCCTCCTTCACGATACCATTGAGTAATGCTGTCCTTACATCAAATTGCCTTATACACAAATGTTTAACTGCAACACTCAGCAGGGCTTTCATTGTCTCAAATCTTGCAACAAGGTTGAATGTATCAATCTATGCCAATATGTTGGCTATAGCCTTTTGCCACCAGTCGAGCCTTATGTTGAACGACTTTGTTATTTACATTTAATTTTTTAGCAAGACTATTCAGTTTTCAATTACCTCGTTCATTTTAGTTCTATAAACTAGTTCCCATGCTAGATTTTTTCCCATATCATTCATTTCTTCCTTCTTTGGTTTCTTCCATTCCTCAGAATTTTCTAACTGCACTGCTTCATTATAATTTCTTGGTGTCTCCAAAGAAGGATCATTCTCGGTTGATGGGCTGAATCTTCACAGTAACATGATGATTTCCTCAAATTTCAGCTTTCACATAAATTGTGGCTTCTGTTGTCTTCATTTCTTGTTTCCAGGTTGTTCTCAACTTGTCCTTCGGTGTCATATAAATGGTTGCTAACCCTTTTGTCGCTTACAGTCCCATAGGCTGTCCTCTTCAAATTAACCATTTTCATGTTCATTTTCCGTAATATTTTCATTTTCATCTACATGTGATATATCAGCAATGTTTTTATCCTCTTGAATAAAAAGTTTCTGTAATTGTTTGCAATTTATTTCAACATCTCTGCATGCATAAAATCAACTTTTTTTCCAGGAAAATAAACATGAAATCCCTAGTCATCGTAACCAATCACATATTCTTTTGAAGATTTAGCATCTAACTTCTTCCCTTTTTGTGTGGGAATCCAAGCATAGCATTCTGTTCCAAATATCACAAAATTATCAAAACTACCTTCTTTCTTCAAAAATATTTCAATAGGAGCTTTACTTTTTATTTTCGTGGGACCTGATTGATTCAAAATGTAAGTTGTGCAGCCAGAGTAGTCTCACACCATAGTCTTTCGGTAGGTATTCAGCAGAGCAGAGCTAAGAATCTGCCATCTCCTGTTCAAAAACTTCATTCTGCTGAGGAATATATGGTGCAGTAATTGAATGTTTCAGTCAAACTGAGTCAGCAGACGTAATTACATCTTTATTATGGAACTCCTTGGCCCCATCTGTACATAATTCTCTCACAGTAATATGAGCCTGAGTTTTTTCATTTTAATGAACTCTTGAATAAATAATTTATGTAATTGTTTGCAATTTATTTTAACTTCTCTGCATACATAAAAACATCTTTGTTCAGGAAAATAAACATAAAATCCATAGTCTTCATAACCAACCACATATTCTTTTGAAGATTTAGCATCTAACTTCGTCTGTTTTTTTTGTGTAGGAATCCAAGCATAGCTGAGTGAACATCATAAATTTTATGCAGCTGATTCCAAATCTCTTTAGCAGTCTTGCATTACTCAACATGAAGTGAAGGCTTGATGTCAAGTGACATAATCAGGCATTTCCTTGCTTTTGCAGTAGCCTTATTCCATTTAGCAAGATCTACTTTGTAATTTGCCCATTTTCTTCTGGCTTAATCAGCTCGCCATTTATGATGTCAAAGGTTTTGTCACACTGTAAAATAGTTCTCGTTACGATTCTCCAAGCCCTCCAATTTTCTTTGGCACTTGAGTTTTTCAATTGCTGCATTTTGCCAGCTGTTGCCTTGTCTTTTGAACTTCTATAACACCCAGTTATTTTCATAATCGGCCACAACTGTCACACTTCATGTAAACTTTAGCAACTGCGCACATCTGCTACCATGCTGACAAAACATCAAATGCCTTTTTCGAAATGAAACTTTGATTTAAAAACCTCAAAGTATGGCAGTACCATCAGTGAATAACCAGCATTACTCAATATGCCACCTGAACCCAGAGAAATAATGATATGTGATAGACAACTTTCAAAGATTTTTAATTCACACATATATACAACAACACAGAAAACATTGATACTTTCACAGTCAGTAACTTTAACTATATGATTATTATAAGCATAACATTTGTGCAGGACCTAACTTGTCTTACACAAGGTCGGGCACAAACAACCTACTTCATCTGTGGTAACACACAGCCTGTAAGGCCACCATTTACATTTAAAATTGCATTAACACCTGTGACTTTATGATCCCACTATATTAACAAGCATAAAGAATATCAATTTACATGAAAGAAAGTAAGATACTCACAGTCTCCATTTTTATGACGAGGCCTTCACAAAGGTGAATGTCTTTTGTGCATTAAGTGTGGTACTGGGTTCATGAACTTGTCTAAGGAGGCATTTAAAACTTTACTGATAATATTATCTAAACATTAAATCCTTTACTTTTTGAAGAGGTAGTGGTTTCCTTTACTTCATTCCCAGTTATGAGAGAACATCTATCTTTCCAAAAAGATTAATGAAATGATGTTTCAGAATTCCTGTTTTGTCTTTTCTGAAGAGAGATTACAGCTTTATTTTCCCAGCAACATTTAGAGAGAGGTCATTTAAAATTTTAGAATAATTTTTCAGTTACTTATGTACACACATCAAAGAAAGTTTTGCATCACCTGAGTTCCGAGAGTTCCGGAACTTGTACAGAAATTGGAATAGAGATCAACATAAACATCATTTCCACCCATTTTATTGCTCATGAGAACCACACATTGCATGTGGTACCACCATACAGCGAGATCTTCAGAGGTGGTGGTCCAGATTTATGTACACACCGGTACCTCTAATACTCAATAGCACGTCCTCTTGCACTGATGCAGGCCTGTATTCATTGTGACATACTATCCACAAATTCATCAAGGCACTGTTGGGCCAGATTGTCCCACCCTCAATGGCGATTCGATGCAGATCCCTCAGTGGTTGGTGGGTCACGTTGTCCATAAACAGACCTTTTCAATCTGTCCCAGCCATGTTCATGTTCATGTCTGGAGAACATGCTGGCCAGTGTAGGTGAGCGACGTCATTATCCTGAAGAAAGTCATTCACAAAATGTGCATGATGGGGGTGCGAATTGTCGTCCATGAAGATGAATGCCTCGCCAATATGCTGCCGATATGGTTGCACTCTCGGTCGGAGGATGGCATTCCCATATCGTACAGCCGTTCTAGTGCCTTCCATGACCACCAGCAGCGTAGGTCGGCCGCACATAATGCCACCCCAAAACAGCAGGAAACCTGCACCTTGCTGCTCTTGCTGGACAGTGTGTCTCAGGCATTCTGCCTGACTGGGTTGTCTCCAAACATGTGTCTGATGATTGGTTGAAGGCATATGCGGCACTTATCGGTGAAGAGAACATGATACCAATCCTGAGCAGTCCATTAAGCATGTTGTTGGGCCCATCTGTACCGCTCTGCATGGTGTTGTGCTGGCAAAGATGGAGCTTGCCATGGACGTCGGGAGTGAAGTTGTGCATCAAGCAGCCTATTGCGCACAGTATGAGACATAACGTGATGTCCTGTGGTTGCACGAAAAGCTTTATTCAACATGGTGGCGTGGCTGTCAGGGTTCCTCAGAGCCATAATCTGTAGGTAGCAGTCATCCAGTGCAGTAGTAGCCCTTGGGCGGCCTGAGCGAAGCATATCATCGACAGTTCCTATCTCTCTGTATCTCCTCCGTGTCCAAACAACATAGTTTTGGTTCACTCCAAGACACCTGGACACTTCCCTTGTTGAGAGCCCTTCCTGGCACAAAGTAACAATGCAGATGCAATCGAACAGCGGTATTGACCATCTAGGCATGGTTGAACTACAGACAACACGAGCCATGTACCTCCTTTCTGGTGGAATGACTGGAACTGATCAGCTGCCAGACCACCTCCGTCTAATAGGCACTGCTCATGCATGGTTGTTTACATCTTTATGCGGGTTTAGTGACATCTCTGAACAGTCAAAGGGATTGTGCCTGTGATACAATATCCACAGACAATGTCTGTCTTCAGGAGTTCTGGGAACCGGGGTGATGCAAAACTTTTTTGACGTGTTTATTTCTTATGCTCAAAACAAGTCTTTGCTTCTTTCAGTACTGTTGATATTCATCTCATTCTCTACTATATGCCAGACTTGTTTGATTTCATTAAAAGATTTGTTGAATTTGATGCTAAATATATATGCTTTTGGGGCTATTAATAATTTTACTTAATATTTTACAGTGCTTTTGTATTGATTTACGGGCAGGATTGCCTCATTTTTTTAGGTATACTCTTCTCACCTTTGCAAGAAATCTATATCACCTTAGTAATACTTGGTATTTTTAATAAATGAAAATCAATAGTTTGCTTTTGTTTTACAATGTTGTCCTACCAAGAACTGATGGAAGGTTCTGTTAACTTGGTATTTTTGTTGTACTTGACTCTTTGGGTACATTTCTATACGTGTATCTTGGAAACATGAGATCTGATTCATTTTCAGATGTATTGATCTATTACTTGCCAGTAGGTTTAAGTTTTATGTGACAAATGTTCATGTTGCTCATGGTTGGTATCAGCCCATATTAATCAGAGATACCTGGCAGATCTGTGCTAACAGTAATGCTTTGTACTTTGCCTTGTCAATTAAAGATGACAGGTGGAGACATCCCAGTCCATAGCTACTACAGAAATGAAAGGGGATGTCAAAAAATACCCACAAATAATGGAGAGGAACTTCAGAATGTATCGCAATGGAAAGTTTTCACAGACAAAATGAAAAAGCCACTGAAATGTGGGTGAAATTCATATTGGTTAATATTCTTCTGTCAGTGATGTTAAACAAAATCTATATCAATGGCTCTTGTGAAACAATGTGTTTTAATGTACTGAGGAATATGCGTACTGAACTGTGGCTTCTATTAGAACTCATTAATTTAAAAAGAAATTCAGAATGCAACGAAGACTCGGCAAGGAGATTTCATGTCACCAGAACTATTGTTAGAGGAAGTCCTCATATCTTGAAACAAAAGAAGGAATATTTGTTAACAAAAAATTTCAGAACCAATTTAATTTTGCTGATGACATTGTACTGTTTATTTGTACTGTTTATTTCTAAGAATGGTAACCCTCAACATTTAGTGTAAGCTCATAACGGAGCAAGCTTGGAAGTAAGTCCCAAAATCAGTCATAATAATACGATACAATACACAGTGAACAACTGCAAATGAGACTAGTACAGATTAACTACAAACCAGTTGATGAGGTTTTATATTTAGGGCTGCTGAAGAAAACAACTGGATTGACAATAAATGCAACAAACCTAAGTGTAAAATGACTTGCAGTGTGTTTGGTTAAAATAGACAGTTGTCTAAATGGAACTGTCAAACAAGAGAAAGTTTCCAAACAATGTGTATTAGCAGTTTTGTATTATGTTAATGATTCATGGATATTTAACACAAAAACTGATCAGACCCAGAAGGCTACTCAGTAAGCAGTGAAGAGATGGATGATGTGAATTTCTAGGCCATACAGTGAGGCGAGTGACTGGTAGTTGGCCCATGGAAGTTCTTCTTCTCTCTCTCTCTCTCTCTCTCTCTCTCTCTCTCTCTCTCTCTCTCTCTCTTTCTCTCTCCCTCCCTCCCTCCTACGTACTGAGACTGCAGAGTTAATTGTTTTCAATCATATTGAGTAGCTCTACCATGTAATTATCTTGTTTCTAACAAGATAATACTTGTGGTATTATTGTTGCTCAAGATCTCAGTTTAACATTGGTAGAAAATATCTGTAGTTTATATTGAAGCTGACCTGGGGTGAAGGGCTACATCAGTGCAGGGCTGGGTTGTGGCAGTGGGTCGCTGCAAGGGTGCAGGCCGATGGCAGCTCAGGCTAACAACATCAAAAGTCAAACATTTTATTAAAACGTGTGCTAGTACACTGGTGGCATTGTGGTGCAGTCACCACGCGCCTTTCAGCAGGTGATGCGGATGGCACAAGATGCATGCAGTGACTGCCTGTTGCTCAGAAGACTTTGACATCTGTGCCCAGCATTGCTGAGACCAGAAGTTCGCCCAGCATTGTACCCCAATTGGGTGTGGTGCAGCTGCTCGTGGATGGTGCCATAGACTGGTGGAATACTTGCAGGGGATCACAGCTTCTGGTAACAGGTCTCAAACTTGCGAGTGACAGCACATGATGCCAGGGGGCCTGTACCAGTATAGAGGGGCGAGCGGGTGTCTATCTGGTGCCCTCCAGGGCAGGAGTCCAGCTGCTGCTGGAGAATGCCTGAAGACTGAACTCATCATGACTGAATGGTATGCCATATTGTTCCAGCACCTCCCATAGCCCTTTCGTCGTAGAAGGTGTTGCCGGACAGCTGATAATTCTGCTGATATTGATGGGTATTTATTAGGGATTAGAAACTCACTTGTTGTGCCAATGCACTGCTTCCAGCAACATTTGGAACAATAAATCTGTCCTCTGGTAATGTAGAAACCGCTTGACCTGTCCGGCAAGAGCCCTGTCTTGCCACTGCATTGGCAGGGTTTTGGTGCGTGGCGTGGCCCACCTCATAATGCATAAACAGCCCTGTTGCTGCAACCAGCATGCCAACACCTTAGTGCATGCGGGCTCCTTATTTCTCCTTCAGTTGCTGCGACTGAGCTGCTAGTTTCTGCAGTAATGCCCAAGAAAAGGTGGCGGTGCTAAAGTATGATGAGAAACTCTACAGTGGGAAACTCAAAGTTTTGTGCCTTACAAGAGCTTCAGACAATAAAAATAAACAAATTTGATCTTTATTTGAATGTTAGATAATGATATCAAATTGACAGTATGGATTTTTTGTCACTAAAAATATTACTTTGAGTTATTTAATATAAATATAAAAATGTTTTGTAATGATAGATATTTTGTTATTTTTGTGAACAGCCACTGCGGGACATAGCTGTTGTAAGTGGACAGACAGCCCGTTTTGAATGTATTGTCCAAGCTGAGCCAGCACCTAATATCCTCTGGTCTAAGAATGGGAGGATAATTGAAAATTCTGAAGATTACCAACTCCATTACAGAAATGGTGTATGCCGTCTAACAATCCCACATGCATTCCCAGGTAACTCCAACCAAATTTACTATTAGGTGATATGTATATTGGCTATAAATTTAATATACATGACATTTTTGAACTTTTGTCTTAAATGTTGTGAGGCTAGTTAGTTATTCACATGTTCCATTCCTGCTGTGTTGTGGAACATGTCATTTTTACAATCATAGTACAGTTTTGCAATCAAAAATATGACAACATGCTGATATTTTAAGCAATTGCCATAAGCTACTTCTTTTTATACCTAACTATTTCCTCTGTCTCTCTCTCTCTCTCTCTCTCTCTCTAACACACACACACACACACACACACACACACACACACACACACACACACACACACTTTATTATAATACCTTCAGAAATTCTCCTGTGGAATAGAAAATTTGCTAAGCACACATAGTTTCAGTTTGTGCTTGAAGTTAATTTTATCGTCTATTAAATTTCTTTCTTCATTGGGTATGTGAGCAAAAATTTTTACGGCTGACATTGCTACTACTTATGTGCCACACAAAGGTAGAGTGATTGATAGTGTATATCAGTTCTCCATCCAGTATTATATTTGTGAATGATATTGTTATTTTTGAATAGGGACTGGTTGTTAACAACAAATTTCTTAAGGGAGAAACCGTACTGTCAGGCTGTTGTCAGTATGTCCAACGGCCTATGGAACTGTTTGTAGCACATTCTAAAGTGAACAATACATATTATCATTATTATACACTTCTGTACAATGATGATTTACTTCAAAATATGACAGCATAAGACATTAGTGAATGAAAATATGAAAAGGAGATCAATTTTTGACTTTTCCATCTCCAAAATCTGATATTATTCATGACACAAAAGTCGCAGAGTTTAACCATTCAAAGAGATCTGTAATATGAGACTTCCAGTTGAGGTTCTTGTCAGTATAAACAAATAATTTAAAATATTTTGTTTCATTTATTGATTTACCCTCGCGCATTATTTCTAATGGTGTGGAGAGGCCTTATGCATATTGCATGTACTGTATGTTATCTAAGTTCAGTGGCAGATCACTTGCAGAGAAGCAGTTACTAATTTTCAATAAAATATTATTTAAATTTTCCAGTATTGGAGTTCCTCCATTAGGAGTGATTATAATACTTGCAGTATCAACAAAGAGAACAATTACTGCTTCTTGGACATAAGATAGCAGACCATTTATGTATAACAAGAATAAGAGCAGATCAAGTATTGATGCCTGTGGTGCAGTTTTAGTGATGATACCTCATTCTGAAAATTGGTTTCATTGTGTACATTCCTTGGGTTTCTTAATGTAACACTCTGTATCTTTCAGTTAGGTAGGATGAAAACCAGTTCCCTGCAAGGCATCTGATACCATAATAACTGAGCTTCTCTAGGAGAACACTACAAACTCCACAATCAACACTTTTTTATAAGTCACACAAAATACCAGTTAGCAATATTGATGAATTTGAAAACAGTATGTTCCATGAAGACACACTTTTGAAATCCAAATTGTCGCTGGCTAAGTATTTCATTTAAAAAAAAAAAAGTGTTTTATGATTCTTGTATATATAATATTTTCAAGTATTTTCAAAGGAGGTAAGTAGTGATTGTGCATGGAAATGGCACACCAGTTTATTCCCATTAAATAATTGTGCTGTGTATCAGTGTTTTTGGTTACTTACTACTTCATCGGCTCTTACAAAATGTTATCTGTGTGGATAATGCCATAAAATAGTAATTTTATTAATACTGCATCTTATCATTTCATCTTCACATTTTCACTTGCAGAGGATGCTGGGAGCTACTCATGCACTGCCACTAATATGCTTGGATCATCTTGCACAACAGCAACTCTTCAGGTACCAGGTGAGAAACGAGGAATTCGCAAGTAAATCTGCTGCAATGGGTGATGGTATTGGGCAAGCTTATTTCTATTATTTCCAAGTAAAGTTAAACAGTTTTTCTCTTTTGCCAAACTGCTATAGTACACAATGTTACAAGGACAACTGAAAAGTTTCTGATGATGTTTTTGGCCATATGTACAAAGTTGAGCGATGGAAAAAAAACTGATATTGTTTGTAGTCATGTGATAATTAGGCATTTATCTTCTTTCAGCAAAATTATTATATCCAAAAGATGTCATTTTATATTAGTAACTCTTACTTGCTTCTTTAATTCTTGCCAAAATGATGCTGCATTTGTCATGTATGTTTGTGATCTGAGCTTCCTTTAAATGCATTTTTGATGTGGTGGCTAGTTCTGGGTAATGGGTGCATGTTGATTTATAGTGTTGCACGAGGTGATGGTACTGCTGCTGAGCTTTGTTGCTGTGCTACATTGTGTGGCAGGTTACATTTAATATATTAGTTCTTCTTTGTAAATGAAATAATTTATAAATAATGAATGAAAATGGTAACTGTTGTTGAAATACTTGTATGGTGCTTGACTTATGTAATTTGAACTTCTCTTTTTACTTTTCTGCTATGTAGTGTGTGAATTTCTGCACCTTTCTGTGTAGAAAATTCATGTTGTAAATAAAATTTTCAAGAAATTCAAATGTTTTAGTGGGTTTTAAATCCATCCTTTCATCTTCCTCACTGTTCTTTTTCACTCAAAGTAATGTTGACATAGCTGTGAGTCCCATATTATATAAATTTCTTTAATTTTTCAAATGGTAAGTGTTTTTAATGTCATGCAATGAACTTCATTGAGCGTGGAGGCTACATAGTAAGAGAAAGAAAGAAGACATTGTGATATTGTTTCCAGAGATATCGATTTTCCTACATTTTAATTAATATTAATGCCTGGAGTACAGATATAATTGTAAACATAATTATTTCTGAAGTGTGCTGGTAATATTCTGATATCTAGACTCAACACTTAAGAGATGCTATTGAGTGGTGGATGTGCATATAATCAAGAAATTGAAGAACGTAATATAGGTTGACTCTTACATAGAAGATGACAGCAACCAGCCACATTTTACAATGCTATTTATTTATTTAAATTGTGCCATCTTGAGACAGCTAGTTCACATTAAGATACATTTTACATCAGCTTTTGCCTTTTGTTTTCACAAATGATGAAATTTCCTTGGGGTGGTGGTGCAGATGAAACATCCACACCATTACGTTCCACTGCAGACTGCTCGTGATCTTGCAGCAGCGAAAACTGTATGATGCACTTTTTTTTTATGTATATGTATGCACATAATCTAAAGCACCACTCACAAACTAAGAAGTTTCACCACATGGAGGTAAATATACAAAGATCTTTGTATACATACCTCCATGTGTTGAACCTGTCAGTTTGAAACCAATAGTGGTGCTATTTAAATAAATAAATAGCATTGTAAAAAGTGGCTGATTGCTGTCATCTTCTCTGTGAGAGTCAACCTATATATTGTACACAGCCATGGCTCAGAATGTCAGTTTCCAACAAAATAGCATGAAGAACGGAGCTCAGCTTTTGAACTAGTTTTCCATTATCATGTCAAATACTTAAAAAAAGTATTTTTACGCAGATAAAGGCCAGTTTATTTTTCAGTATGTAACAGAAAATTCATCTTTTTAGGAGGTAGTTGGTAAATTGGAGGCAGTAGTAATCACCACATAGCTGACAGGAACACAGATGATTGAGGTAACACACATAAAAATCACAAGTCACTGTATCTTTAAAAGAATGGAAATGCTGGTGGAGAGGAGAGGGGAGAGGCATTGATGAAGGGATGAAAGTCAAATCAGTTTGGATTCTTGATCAAATGAGATGAAAGCTGCAGGGAAAAGTTTGCAGTAACAGTAGACCATCTGTGACTATCACATCCTTGATCCAGGTTTCCAATGAACAACTCTGCCATCATCTGTGTATCTTTACTCTGCTCTTCTTTGTTGTCTTCAGTCAAAAATATTTGTGAAGTCCTAAAGAAAAAATTAAGACTTTTTGTGCATGCCAGCCATTCTGAGCTTGATTCTGTCCCAGAAATTGGTAAGTAATTACTTACAGGATCTTCCACTCTGCATACTTACGGGATCTTCCACTCTGCAATAGCATATACACTTCAAAAAATGTCTCCTTTCTCCAAAGAATGTTAGTCAAACAAGGTATACAAGATAGCTTCTGTGCAGTTTGGAATAGAAGAGGGATAATGGTAGATACAAAGAGTCAGGCTCTGGTGTGTGTCTAATAGATTGCCAATTGAGTTGCCTAATTGGTAAGTGTGTTACCTACAAAACGCATTAGCAAGGGTTTAACCCTAGGCTACTAAACTGTTTTATACGTCAGGAAGTTTCGTGTTAGTATTATTCATCAATGCACATAATTTTAATGAACTTTTTTTAGATTTACTTCTGTATGTAGAAACATAAAGAAAGGTAGGAAGATATTTCTGTTTAGCAAATGCAACAAAAAACTAATTTCAGAGAATGTGAGTGGTCAACAGGAAACATTCTTCTCCAGGACTGAAAATATTGAGTATAAATGGAAGAAGTTCTAGAATATTGTGCAATACATCTAAGATAGATGTGCCAATCAAAGTAGTGAGGGATGGGTAAAGCGTGATTTGGTTCAAAGCCATGTTAGAAAGTTGCTCCAGAAGTAAAGACGTCACTGTAAATTTGAATGTCGCAAAAGTGTCACTGACAGGCAAAAACTGAATGAAGCCAAAATTAGTGTAAGGAGAGCCACACATGAAGTGTTCATTGAATACAAAAGTAAAATACCGTCTACCAATTTGACAGAAAGTGCTAAAAACTTTTAATCTTCTGTTAAATTGGTAAATGGACCGAAGCTATATGTCCACACACTTTGTGACCATAATGACGTCGAAACAGAGGATGAAAAAGAGAAGAATGAAATATTAAAATGTCTTTTTGCAGAACTGTGTGAGGATGACACTGCAGTTCCTCTTTTAAATCAACACATGAACATCAAAATTACAGAAATCAGAATAAGTGACCATGGAATGAAAATTGTGCTGAAATTGCTCAACAAAGAAAAGGCCGTTGGGTCTAATGAGATACCAGCATGACTCTACCAGGTGGTTGTAATTAAAGTGCAGCTACTCATGGAGGTCCAATATGGGTTGTAATTATCATATGCCAGTGAAACTTGGTTGAGATGGTAATGCATTAATGTGGAACCGATTTACACTGAAAAAAATAAGTAGTTCCAGTTGTGGCTACCAGGTGCAAATACAGCATTGTACACAGTTTGTATGAAGTTATGACATCCACACTGTCATCCGACAAGCCATGACTTTAGTGAACAGTATGATTATCAAGAAGAGAGACTGTGCACAATCAGTGAAATGGTTTAATGTGAATGGCAGCAATTACAGTGGTGAAAGATCTGCTTATTTCAAACTTCCACAAATGTGTTATCTCCAGAGCTTTTCCAGATGCATGGCCTGCAAGATGATCTGATATGAATCTATGTGACTTCTGGCTCTGGGGATATCTGAAAGAACACATTTACAAGGGCATGTTCATTCTCTACATTATCTAAAGGCCACTATACAGGAACACGTTGCTCTGATTCCACTGGAACTGCTGTGAGCAATTGTTGATCACCTTGTTTTACGGACGCGTCATCTTGTCGAAGTCTCCGGTGCTCACACTGAACAAATTGTGTAAGCGACACTCACGTGTTTGACCTTTTCTGCCCACATCCTGTTCCTAAGCCATTACATATGGAAACATTTCTGTACATCTTTCTTGCATTCATAGCATCACATTTTCACCTGGTGGCCAAAATTTGAACTAATTTTTTCTTACCTAAATCAGTTCCACATTAACGCATTAGAATGTCTACCTAGTTTTGCTGCCATACGATAATTACAGACCACACTAACATCCACGAGTAGCTGTACTTCCATTATAAGCACCCTTTTCATAGAGTATGTAAAGAACTAGCCTCTCTTCTAGCACCAGTGTGCTATACATTGCTGGAAAAGCAAAGCATTCCTAGTGATTGGAAAAAGGTGCAAGTCATTCCCATTGTCAGCAAGGGTTGTCAAACACACAGCCAAAATTATAGACCCACATCTCTGATGTCGTCTGTTGCAGAATTTGGGAACATATTTTATGCTCACATATTATGACGTCGTCTGTTGCAGAATTTGGGAACATATTTTATGCTCACATATTATGACATTTTTGGAGACTAAAAATCTCCTCTCAAGGTACAACATAGGTTCCAAAAATAACAATAATGTGAAACCGAGCTCATGTCATTTGTCCATGAGACCAAGAAAGCAGTAGATAATGGAGCCCAGGTTGGTGCTGTTGTGGTGAATTAAACATGTCAAAGACATTGACAAATGAACAATAGTGAAATAATGACTGTATTGTGTGGTATACCTGTGATTATTTTTATCTTCTTTGGAAGTTTGTACTAGTGCTTGTTGCTTGAGTGTGGCTCTCTGTTCTTGATATATGCAAATAAAGTGTCTGATATAAAAGCATGTTGAAGCATTACCACCTTACCCCAAACTTTGTTCCTTGACTTCCAGAAAGCATTTTACATAGTTCCGTCTAGCCACCTTATTAAGAAAATCTGGGATGCAATGTAACAATATTATGAAAAGACTTGTTGCTACTCACCATATAGCGGAGATTTTTTTTTTTGTGCCTATCTGTGACTCAGCATCTCCGCTATATGGTTAGCAGCAGCCATCCTTTCCATAATACTGAGCATAAAAAAAATGAGGCTAGTTGTATGGTGGGATTGAAGAGTACGTAGCACAGAAAACAGCATGTTATTCTTCAGATGTAAAAGTAACTTAAGGCATATTTGAAGATAGCTTTATAGCACCATTACGTGTCACAACATACATAAATGACCTAGCAGATTATGCTGTTGTATACAGAGAGAAGTCACAATGTGAAAAAATTGTTGCAAACTGCAGAAACACCCGCAGAAAATCTGCAATTGTTGCAGGCTTGGCTGTTGATCCTCGGCATAATTAGACAGAAAAACCCATTATTGTATGATAAAAGTTTGCAGAGCAAGAAGCAGGTATATCCATTAATCCATTAAACATCAAGGGAATTTGGATACAGTGTGATTTAAAGTCGAACGACCACATACAACTAATCACAGGTAATGCAGATGCCAGACAGATTCATAGGAAGAATCTTCAAGAAATGTGGTCTACCTACAAAGGAGGTAGCTTACAAAACCCTCGTTGCTTGTCAGTCTCATATTCCTACCAGAGAGAGTTGAAAAAGGAAATAGTGAAGATCCAGAAAAGAGCAATGTTTACATTTCATTACAGATTCATTTTGTAAATTCAAAAGCATCACAGAGATGCTCAGCAAAACCAGAGGTAGAAGCATTCTGCATCACGGTGTTGTTTGCTGATAAAATTCTTAGAGAGTGTGTTTCTAGAAGAAACAGTAGATGCATTGCTTCTTCCTACATTTGTCACACTGAAAGACGATAGGGATAAAATTAGAGAGAATCGAGCCTACATGGGAGCCTACCAGAATTGTTCCTGTTGGACAGCATTTGCAGCTGGAATGGGAAAGGGAGGGAAGCCATAGTGGGACATAGAGTACTCTTTGCCACACATCATAAGGTGGCTTGTGGAATATCTCAGTTCTAAGTAATGTTAGAGAAGCAGTATTTCAGGCACACAATGTCTGCTGTGTTCTAACAATAACCAGGTCTCAGCTAATGACAGTTCTTATTTAGAACATAAACCTGAGATTTTAATTTGGTATAGCAGTTTACTGGGTGATTCATTTTATGATACATTTGAGTGATTATAAGAAAGAGAACAGAAAAGTGAAAATACTACAAACATGAGATCAATTGCAACATACAAAATCATAAACTTATACTATTACAAATGCTCCATGTGTCCATCAACAGGAGCATGAACAATGTCTAGATGATAGCTAAATTCATCATAAACTTTACACACCATATTTGCTTTTACAGAAGTTATGGCAGCTGGTATTCTGTTCTCCACTTCTTCTATGTCACGAGGTAAAGGGGAGATGAACACACTTTCCTTCACGTACTTACACAAGAAAAAATTGCATAGGGTCATGTCTGGTTATCTTGGAGGCCAAGAATGCAGGGCAGTACCTCAGGGTCCCGTGTGTTCTAACCAGCATTGAGCTATCTTCAGATGCTGCAGGATTGCCTTATTCCACAACTTCAGGAGGACACTGTTGACGACATTTTCCAACAGAATATAGCTCCAGCAAACCGGTGCAACAGCATACGTCAGTTTCAATGCTGGTATGGTGCATGGGAACCTGAGACACTGCCCTGCATTCTTGACCTCCAAATTCGCTAGACATGACCCCGTGCAATTTTGCTTATGAGTGTATGTGAACGAAAGTGTATTCATCTCCACAATACCTCTTGACGTAGAAGGAATGAAGAACAGGATAGCAAATGGCCATAACTTCTGTAAAAGCAGACACATTGTGTAAAGTTTATGACAAATTTAGCTATCGTCTAGATGTTGTTCATGCTGATGCTGGTGGGCACATAGAGCATTTGTAATAGTATAGCCAAAACTTTTAAGATTTTGTGAGTATTTTGCAATTCATCCCATGTTTGTAGTATGTTTTTATCAATAAATATGGAGTTTTGAAATCAGTTAATTCTTTTTGAAACACCCTGTACATCTATGTGACATTTTCATAGAATGTCACCATGGGAATGTTTTTCTAAAGAGTAACATGCTTTCTCAAAAGCACAACAGAAAATGCCACCATTTTTGTGATGAGCCAGTGTGATACTTCTTTACCTTCTCAGTTTCTTTGAGTTGTTGACTGCAAATTGTCTCTTTTACTATATGAAGAAATAGTGGTCACTGAGGATGAAGTCAGTACCATAAGGTAAATCATTACGTTCCTCATCGGAATTTCTGTAGGTATATTGAGTGTGAAAATACACATTACAATATTAAAGGAAAATTCCTTATCTTAAAATTTGCTGTCAGGACATTTAAATAGCACAACACAGTTTTGAAAGTGCTTAATGATGTAACTGCAATTTGGTTCAGGTTCCATGAAGTCTGCAAAAAAGCATGATATTTGTTTTCTTAAGATAATTGGATGGTATGTCATTTTAACTCATTGTCACATCAGAATAATACGATATTATAGTTGGTCATACAAACAAAATATTTTTCTCATAACTAAAGCGCTTCAACACCAATGTTCAGCTGTTAACCTTTGATCTTTTTCTGTTTTTGATGAGTCAGGAATCATAAATAAATGATGTCTATAATAGTTAAATGTAATAATTCTAATTTTGGTTACTGAAGTCTTTGTATCTTCAGTACATTGTATGGGAAGTTCACTAACTGTGAAGCAGCAACTTTCACCCACTTTCCATTTACATACTCAGCAAGAGATTCACGTTATAAATAGTGCTGCTTCTATTATCTAAATTATGAATTTGTGAGTAGCCATACTAAACATTCACTACCAATGCCTCTTTTGTCACTTGCTCATTGCAGTTGGCCCTTTTTTCAAACAGTTCGTGGTTTATTGTAATACTCATCAGACCTCATCATCATACAACAACAAAGAAAAGAAAGGTAACTGTTTGGAAGTTACTTTACATTGAAGGTGCATGCGCTATCTAATCAGGCAGACCAGTCACATCTTAAGGCTATTTTATTTTCAGGGAAGTTCAGTAACAGGATTTTCATAGCATAATAACTTTTAGGATTTTCATAGTGGAATAACTGCTTAAATGATTCTTGGGCATAATTTCTTTTCATCTTCTTCAGGTCTGCATAATTTCCACTTTCCTTTGTGTCATATATTGTCTTGACCTTCTCCTTACCTTCTGTTTCCTCCCACAAACTTGCCCTTCCAAAATGTCTGTTAGCAAGCACTCCAATTTCAACAAATGGCCCATCCGTTTCTTCTTCCTTTCTGTTATAACCTACAGCTGTCTTCTCCTCTCACCGATCCTTTCGAACACTCTTTCCTTACTCACTCTTTCCATCCAGCTTATCCTCTCCATTCTCCTCCACATGTTGTACACACTGCACATTATTACTGTGAAACAGATGCTTGTCATCCTTGAGTTCTGATTCACCTGTAGAAAGCTGCCTGGTGATATATTTATAGTATGTAGTTTGAAATATGCAGGAATTTGGAGAAATGGATCAGTTACCACAGGGCATTTGACATCCAGAATCACTAGCCAGAGAAACAAAATGTGAACACCAAGTGGAGTGAGCCAACTACTTGCCTGAAAATATAATGTAGGTAGATAGATAAAAAAATCTACTCGCCAAGCAGTGGCAGGAGAACATACACATACATATAAAGGTTGAGTGAATTTCCAAGCTGGTGGTTCCTTCTTCTGGCAGAAGGGTGGAAAGAGAAGGAAGAAGGATGAAGAAAAAGGACTGGTGAAATTTTGGAAATGGGGAGAGTTTGGAAAAATTGCTCTTTACCATGATAAACATGGACAGTAGCCCCTTCCTCCGAAGGTTTGCAATGGTTGAGCGGGTCTTCAGTTGAACCTTCCATAGTCAGCCTGCACCTCTGAACTGCAGTAGGGTTTTATACAGAAGTCATATATGAAGTCACTAACTTCTGTGCTTCAATAACTTTCCCGATAGTCCTACTTTCCACATGGGCATAGATATTCATACCAAGTTTCCTCGGCTGTATATCACTAACATGTGCTTGGTGTTATAGTGCTCTTGGTCTTTCTCCTGAGCATTCAGGGGTATATGCAAGGCAGTTACCTTGCTTCGTCTTTCCTGATGATGAAGTGTTTCATATAGTCACCCTGAGTATTGTCCAGTTGAAACCAGAACATTGTATCCACGGTCATTTCAGCCTCACAGCTGTAGACTTGATGGAACAGTGTGAAGCTTGTAGTGCCTTGCTTCTGGGGGTTTACATTACATTACATTAATACTTGTTCCACAGATCATGAATACAACATTACTACTTCACATCTAGAAATTTGTTTATTGAGTAGAAGAAGTTGTCATTCAGAAATTCTTTTAATTTGTTGCAAATTTTGATTGGCTATCTGTCAGACTTTTAATGCTATTTGCCAAATGACCAAAGAATTTTGTGACAGTATAATTCACCATTTCTGTGCTAAAGTCAGATTTAACCCAGAATAGTGAAGATCATCCTTTCTTCTAGTGTTGTAGCTATGTACTTCACTATTATTTTTGAATTGGGATGGGTTATTAATAACAAATTTCATAACTGAATGTATTTATTGTGAAGGTAATGTGACTAATGTGAGTTCCTTAAATAAATGTCTGCAAGGTGATCTTGGGTGGGTTCCAGCTATTATTCTGATTAAACACTTTTGCACAATGAATACTTTTTCCGTTATTGATGAATTACCCTAAAATATATGAAAGCAGTGAATAAAAATAGGCATAGTAGGCTAATTTACTGATATGTTTATCACCAAAATTTGCAATAACACTAATAGTGTAAGTAGCTGAACCTAACCATTTCACAGATCATCAATGAGTTTCTTCCATTTCAATTTCCCATCAATGCATACACCCAGAAAATTTGAATATTCTGCAGTAGCAACTGTTCAAAGTCTATATTTATCAATGATTTTATGCCATTTACTGTACAGACTTGTATATAGTGGGTTTTCTCAAAATTTAGTGAGCTTCCATTTGCAGAGAACCACTTAATACTTTTCTGAAAGATATTGTTTACAATTTCCTCGGTTAATTCTTGTTTGTTGGGTGTGATTACTGTACTTGTATCATCAGCAAAAAGAACTAGCTTTGCATCTTCATGAATATACAGTGGCAAGTCATTAATGTATATATTCAGAACAATAAGGGACCCAAGACCGAAACCTGTGGGGCGCTATTCATGAACCTTCCCAGTTAGAGAACTGTGCCGACTTTTGCAGAATATCTGTACTATTAATTTCAACCTTCTCCACTCTTTCAGTTAAGTATGAATTAAACCATTTGTGCACTGTCCCACTCATACGTCAATACTTAAGTTTATCTAGTAGAAATTCATGACACACACAGTCATAAGCCTTTGAGAGATCACAAAAAAAGCCCAATGGGTAATGTTCGGTCATTCAAAGCATTTAATATTTGATCAGTGAAAGCATATATAGCATTTTCTGTTGAAAAGCCTTTCTGAAAACCAAACTGACATTTTGTTAGTACTTCATTTTTAAAAATATGGGCTGCTACTCTTGCATACATTATTTGCAGTAGTTAAATTGTTAATGGAGCACACTATTTTGGAGGACTGTTTTGCATTACTGCATGGAGCTATGTCATATACTGTAACTAGCTGAGCATCATGATCAGTCAGCCCATTCTTAACAGGAAAAGTTTTTATTTGATGAAATTTATCTTGGTCTATAGAAACATTATCTATCAGTGTGCTGCTTTCATGTACAACACAAATAGGAAAATCAATAACTGATGTCAAATTGAAAGAACCAAGTGATACTTCAGGGTCAAACTTTCTATTGGGCCCTTTCAGAAAATCTACATTGAAATCTCCACAAACAATAATTTGCTTCCCTCTGTCTGACAGATAGCTCAACAAAGAATCCAAGTTTTTCAAAAATAGCTGAAATTTTTCCAATGGGGACCTGTACACAGTTACAGCTATGGAAGTACCATTATTTAGTTTAAGCTCACATGCACATCCTTCTATATGTTGCAGTTTCCAAATTTTTCACACTATGATAAATTTTAAAATATATATGGCAACTCTCTTTCCATAGTGTCTCTACTTATATATGCTGAAAGCTTGTACTGACCTACATTTCTCTTTTCCATATCTGTGATTATATGATGTCCAGACAGGCATAGTACACCTATTCCACCCTCAGTTTATAAATCTTGTAAACAAAGCAGAAGCTCATCTACTTTGTTCTTTAATCCTCTGATATTCTGATGCAATATACTAATATTATTTTTCACTGCACATCATTGTGACATACTGACATTATTTTCTGCTGTACTTTTATGAGAATCTTGTGATATTTTAACATCCCTACTACGTGCCTGTCTGAGCTTCGAGGTACTCCCAATAGCTCAGTACCCCCCTTAAAGATCTTGCTATCGTACCAGAAAATTTACCCTTTCCTTTCCTATTGAGATGCAGGGCATGCCTGTTGAAGTTCCATCCAACAACAGCATCAATGGGAACCAAACCCATCTACATCTACATTTATACTCCGCAAGCCACCCAACGGTGTGTGGCGGAGGGCACTTTACGTGCCACTGTCATTACCTCCCTTTCCTGTTCCAGTCGCGTATGGTTCGCGGGAAGAACGATTGTCTGAAAGCCTCCGTGCGCGCTCTAATCTCTCTAATTTTACATTCGTGATCTCCTCGGGAGGGATAAGTAGGGGGAAGCAATATATTCGATACCTCATCCAGAAACACACCCTCTCGAAACCTGGCGAGCAAGCTACACCGCGATGCAGAGCGCCTCTCTTGCAGAGTCTGCCACTTGAGTTTGCTAAACATCTCCATAACGCTTACCAAATAACCCTGTGACGAAACGCGCTGCTCTTCTTTGGATCTTCTCTATCTCCTCCGTCAGACCGATCTGGTACGGATCCCACACTGATGAGCAATACTCAAGTATAGGTCGAACGAGTGTTTTGTAAGCCACCTCCTTTGTTGATGGACTACATTTTCTAAGGACTCTCCCAATGAATCTCAACCTGGTACCCGCCTTACCAACAATTAATTTTATATGATCATTCCACTTCAAATCGTTCCGCACGCATACTCCCAGATATTTTACAGAAGTAACTGCTACCAGTGTTTGTTCCGCTATCATATAATCATACAATAAAGGATCCTTCTGTCTATGTATTCGCAAAACATTACATTTGTCTATGTTAAGGGACAGTTGCCACTCCCTGCACCAAGTGCCTATCCGCTGCAGATCTTCCTGCATTTCGCTACAATTTTCTAATGCTGCAACTTCTCTGTATAGTACAGCATCATCCGCGAAAAGCCGCATGGAACTTCCAACACTATCTACGAGGTCATTTATATATATTGTGAAAAGCAATGGTCCCATAACACTCCCCTGTGGCACGCCAGAGGTTACTTTAACGTCTGTAGACGTCTCTCCATTGATAACAACATGCTGTGTTCTGTTTGCTAAAAACTCTTCAATCCAGCCACACAGCTGGTCTGATATTCCGTAGGCTCTTACTTTGTTTATCAGGCAACAGTGCAGAACTGTATCGAACGCCTTCCGGAAGTCAAGAAAAATAGCATCTACCTGGGAGCCTGTATCTAATATTTTCTGGGTCTCATGAACAAATAAAGCAAGTTGGGTCTCACATGATCGCTGTTTCCGGAATCCATGTTGATTCTTACATAGTAGATTCTGGGTTTCCAAAAACGACATGATACTCGAGCAAAAAACATGTTCTAAAATTCTACAACAGATCGATGTCAGAGATATAGGTCTATAGTTTTGCGCATCTGCTCGACGACCCTTCTTGAAGACTGGGACTACCTGTGCTCTTTTCCAATCATTTGGAACCCTCCGTTCCTCTAGAGACTTGCGGTACACGGCTGTTAGAAGGGGGGCAAGTTCTTTCGCGTACTCTGTGTAGAATCGAATTGGTATCCCGTCAGGTCCAGTGGACTTTCCTCTGTTGAGTAATTCCAGTTGCTTTTCTATTCCTTGGACACTTATTTCAATGTCAGCCATTTTTTCGTTCATGCGAGGATTTAGAGAAGGAACTGCAGTGCGGTCTTCCTCTGTGAAACAGCTTTGGAAAAAGGTGTTTAGTATTTCAGCTTTACACGTGTCATCCTCTGTTTCAATGCCATCATCATCCTGGAGTGTCTGGATATGCTGTTTCGAGCCACTTAATGATTTAACGTAAGACCAGAACTTCCTAGGATTTTCTGTCAAGTCGGTACATAGAATTTTACTTTCGAATTCACTGAACGCTTCACGCATAGCCCTCCTTACGCCAACTTTGACATCATTTAGCTTCTGTTTGTCTGAGAGGTTTCAGCTGCGTTTAAACTTGGAGTGAAGCTCTCTTTGCTTTCGCAGTAGTTTCCTAACTTTGTTGTTGTACCACGGTGGGTTTTTCCCGTCCCTCACAGTATGCCTGACAAAGTACCCACCTGAAGCAGCTGACCTAGCTCCATACTGATCCTCCTGACAGAGCTGTTCATTTGGGTCCAATCATACCGCATGAAAGGCGGAACCAAGCCAACATTTGTATGGTTTGTTGCAGATGCTATTTTTACCAGATCACACTCAATATTGTAGCCATATTGTATGCAAGTGTCATGATGGGCAATATTGTATCCCACTCCCTGTGTTTGATATGAGTGTACATCAAGAACATATCTGCCAATGGCTTAGTAAAGCATTTTCGTGACCATTTGCATGCTGATGGTGGGCTGTTGTCATCCTGTGGAAATTATCCCTGATACTAGTTTCAACTAGAAAACTTTCCTACAATCAGAGGGCATCACACAGGATACTCAGTGCATCAAAATAATGTTTTCCACAAAGAACCTTGCAGTTTTCAGAGGTGTGTAGAGGTTTTCCACAAGGAAGCTTGCAATTTCAGAGATGTAGCAGTCAGCATGGCTTTTTTTATATGAAGTCTTCACAGGTTGTCAGCCGAGTAGCATCGTCATCTCGTAGCAATGTTGCGATGGAATGCGTCTCCATCATCTTTGCCTGAAGATGATGGAGATGCATTCCATCGAAACGTTGCTACGAGACGATGACACTACTTGGCTGACAACCCGTGAAGACTTCATATATGAAATTCGCCGAGAAAGCCTGCACTCACATATGGCATGGCCTTTGTGACAGAATAGTTGGTGAGGTAGTCAGTAGAGACTATTATTATCCATCGATTGCCATTTGTTGACTTCAGAAACCTCCCCACGAGATCAATTCCAGTTTTGAGGATTGGTGCTGCTGCAAGGGTGTTGGTATCAGATGCCCCTGAGGTAATTGCGACATGTGCTTCTGTCATTCAGCTGCTGACACTGTGTGAATGATGGCTGATTGGTAAATGATCCCCATTTTTGATGCTGTGCTGTGCCATGGGCCGCTTGGTTTGTCCAAATTTGAAAGCATCTGGTAACAGACACAAAATGACTGTCATTCACTGAGGTTCCTCTGTCAGGCCAGATCCTATTGGCAGTTCAATAGTAGATTCCTCAATTGCATTGTCTGTTATGGTAGTGTAGCATGATTGTTTGTTGATGAAACTAAGCTGCCCTTCCTGGACTGGTTCAGCTGTCCCTTTGCATTATCTTCAGTGGACATGAGTTGTGGCTGCTTGTGTCAGTTATTGATCCAAAGTTCTCGTTGACCACTTGCAATGCTTATGATTGTTGCTGGCATGTGGCATGAATTTGAGTAGCTTTTTACAAACAAATGCTGAACCATTTAACTGGGCACCTCAGTTGATGAATGGAACTTGTCTCGTTGATGATGGTGTGATGACAATGTCTTCAACAGCAAACAACTGCCCATAGCAAACACTGTTATGTGTGCTTGTTGAATAGCTTCAATAATCTTGAGCTCTTATTTCCACAGTCTCTGACTGCTTGTGAAGTGTAAGCACTCCCTCAGTAATTGTAACTAAAATGATTGTGTTTGTAAGGCTTTTGATTTAGGAGAGTTATAACAGGATCTCGATCCTGTAGAAAATAAACTGCAACCTAACTGTGTGTGATCGAGCTGCAATTATCTACTACAAAATTAATAATAAATTATGGTAAGGTGCTTCTGGAACTAAAGAGTATGTCCTTTTACATAGTTCATTCAATTTCCAACAGAAAGAGCACGCTTACCCATATCTCACCATTCATGTTGATGAGAGTGACAAATTCAAAAATCATTCACTTCAACAAGCTGTAGACAGTTCAACATTCATATTTCAATTAATTACACCTGCCATTACATTATTAAGCACTTTCTACTTTAATTTCATGTATTTCTGTCTCCTGACTCTTTCAGTAGATATTCACTTGACCCCTTCCACGCCACTGACTTTGTGCAATCACTACTGACTGCTGTTGTTGACATGACATGACAATGCTCTGCCCACTGGAAAAGGCACATAATGAAAGAAAGTTGTAGAAGCTAATGTATGCCACTTAATGCGTGCCACTAGGTAGCTCACTGGTAAGGATATCAATCACAGCATCCTTACATCCCCACTGTTAATACTTTTGCAAAAAGCAAAATTTGGCAAAAAATAATAACTCAAACCCCCATGCAACTTACAAACATCCCATCTGCTTCATGATTACAGAGCTCAGCTGGTGTGGCAGTGTATTCTGGAGCACCGCTGCTTCATGATTATTTGGCAAAAACATAATAACTCAAAACCCCATGCAACTTACAAACACCCCATCTGCTTCACGATTACAGAGCTCAGCTGGTGTGGCAGTGTATTCTGGAGAACCGCTGCTTCATGATTAGAGAGCTCAGCAGCCATTTTCTGCAGATATTGCAATCATTTGAAAATTGAAATGTTCAACCAACATCTATGGCTCAGCACTCACTTGTTATTTTACATGTTTCTATAAGATAACACTCGAACTCATTCACACACTGAAAGTTTACAGGAATTTACAATTTTGACTTGGATATATTAATGTATTGATGTCCAAGCATATTTGTGATCATAGCTATAAAAATGAGATCAGACATGTGTGAAATAGCAAGCAGTTATGGAGCATAATTATCATACAGACAAGTGTATAGAAAGGTGACTACTTGGTAAACTTGGTGAATATGTCATAGTACATAAACCATATGTTAAAAGGTGTGTTTTTTGTGTGGATATTTTCAGTTGAGTCTTTTAATAATACAGAAGCATAATTTACGTATCTCCTGTCCACATGGTATATTGTGTGGGCTATTTCTGAAGATCATCACAGTGTCCATGATGAAGAGCGCAGTGGGCGACCGTCCCTCATCAATGATCACCTGGTTAAGCTGGTGCGACAGTGTATTCTGGAGAACCACTGCTTCATGATTACAGAGCTCAGCAGCCATTTTTTACAGATATTGCAATCCTTGTTGCATGGAATTGTCACTAAGCACCAGGTGGGTGATGAAAAACCTGACACCCAAGTACAAAACGAAACACTTTGGAGCAGCACTGACATTTCTGCAGTGGTATCATGACGACGGTGATGACTTCCTTGACAGGATTGCCATGGTTGATGAGACATGGATTTCTCACTTGACCCTAGAAATCGAGCAGCAGTCAATGTATTGGCATCACAGTGAATCTCATGTCAAGACAAAATTCAAGCAGACTGTGTTGGTGCTGAAAGTGATGTGCTAGGTGTTCTTGACAGGAAGGGCATTCTGGTCATTGACTTGTTGCCCAGAAGTGAAACTGTGAATGCTGACTGTTACTGTGAAACAATATGGAGACTGTGGCATGTCATTCAGAACAAGAGGCGTGGAATACTTGCTGCAGGCACTGTGCTGCTCCACAACAATGCTCATCCCCACTCGACTCGACCCACAGCAACTGTTTTGTAGAAGTTCGTCTGTGGACTGTTTGATCATCCAGCATACAGTCCTTATCTTGCTTCCAGTGATTTCCATCTTTTCTTGCACCTCGAGAAATTCCTATGCTCTGGCCAGCATTTGGACAACCATGACAAGTGTCTCAGGTCTTTTGGTGACTGTAGAAAAACAGCTCAAACGTTGTTATACTTGTTGTCATGGAGGAATAGGATCTTTGGTAGCCTCATCTCCATAGATTGCTGTCTTGCTTAGTTTTCATTAATTTGACTTCTAACTGAGTCATTGGTACCTCTTTACGTGAAGGGGAATGCTATGGTGTGTTGCAAAGTGGCCTTGACCAGGCTACAGTGTGTATCTCACCCCACAAGTTAACTATAATTGTCTGCGGTTATGACTGGTATGAGTACAACTACTGTGATGGTTAACATTTGATAGCATAGTAGTTGTCAAAAACTCACCATCTCTCTCTGCAGTAGCATTAAATGTGTCCAGGGTGCCCACAGAGGAAGTACACTGGCATGTTGTCTTCTGCCCGCTAAACGTCTGTTCTTCTCCATTGGTCTGGTGCTGTATTCTTCTCCATTGGTCTGGTGCTGCATTTTCATTTGATGCCTGTGGCATAAGTTAAGTCAGCCAGCATGTTGGCTGGTGGCAGAAATTGTTGCGAAAGATCAGTACACCTCTTCTTCAAAATTATCTATTACCTCTTGACATATTGTGATGATATTCATGGCTGATACCTCTTGCTTACATGGTCCAACAGTTCTAGTTGCCGTAAAATGCTGTATCTCTTCTCTCACAACCTGGCTTTTGAGAGAGGTGAGGTTGTGGTGGTCTTCGCCAACTGGCATAGGGACCACATTCAGGAGTTAGTCATACTTCTTTCACCCAACTCTTTGTTGCATTTCTTCAATGTTTTGGCACCGCTTGATAAAAGTTTTTGTGATATCATTTAGTAGAAGACCATTTGACATGTCTTCTGCAACTGCTTCTGTCAAATCTGAGATTTTGTCAGCTTCAATCATATTTGAGTTCACAGTGTGGCATAGGGCCTAAACATTCTGTACTTAAGTCTGTGTCGCTTCCCCATGACATTGGACCCTGGTCTTCAGTTGTTCTTACACTAAGTGGATTTGCTTTTAGTTGTCACCAAACATTTTCTTCATTTCAGCCTGGAATTTATCCCATCTGCTGAGCTTCTCTTCATTGTTGTTGAACCACTACTCGGCTGCATCATCCAAGTAAAAGTACATATTTGCCAAACACATAACTTTATCCCACCTGTTGTATCAGATGACTATTTCAAATCCTTTCAGCCATTTCATCGGGTCCTGTTGAGCATCTCTGAAAAATTCTGGTGGAAGGCTTATGTGCAGCTTACATACTGGTGGCTTGGAATCCACTGGTCTCCTGAATATAGGGACCACAGGAATGATGTACTGTTTGTATTCCAGTTTCTCACCATGCAGGTAATAGCTTTTACATTGCCTTATTGTAGTCATGGTGATGTTGATGTTTTGAAGCACTTGGCATCACCAAGCAGCGTCAAGTGATAACCGCAATGAAGTACAAATCTAGAAGCAGGCTCTCAGTGAAATACAACACATAGCACAGAAACCCATTTATTACGAACACCAGCATACAGCCAGAACCAAAGTGAACTCCTGGAAGAAAAGTGCAGCTGTCTGCATAAAAATCAAATACTCCAGAATATATAAACATACGCTATTTTGAACACCTTTCTGAAATGATAAATACTAAATAAGTGATTAGATTCAAACTGGTGACCCTCAGGATGCCAGCCAGCAATGCTAACCACTGTATCACACTGCATGTGCCACAGTTTGCAGAAATATTAGGAGTTGTGCCAGAGGACAGAATCCATATTTGATTTTGTGCTTCATGAAAAGCCTATAATCAGCACCAGGCACAAAAATCATCTTAGTTGGATTCTCTGTTTCTTCTATCCACTCTAGGGATAAGGATATCGTGTAAACCAAGTGGGAATTACATCAAAATGTTAGAGATAGTAACAGTCGAGCTGCAGTAGTCTGTTACAAATAGTACTGCATGGTGCTTAACAATGTCATTAGGCAGGCAAAAAGCATGTGATATGCAAATAGAATAGCTAATTCTCAGAGGAAAATTACAACCATTTGTTCAGTCTTGTAGGAAGTATCTGGTCAAGAAGAATATAAAGTCAAAGCTAGTAAAGACATTTTTGTTACCAATAAGTGAGATATATGTGAGTATTTAACAATCACTTTTTGAATAGCAAGTGAATTAAACAAAAACTTAGTTTCTAAGTTTCTCTCTTAGGAATGCAGCTCTTTGAGACTGACGGGGAAGAGATTGAGTCAATAATTAAATTGCTGAGGGCTAAGGACTCTCATGGATATGATGGGGTATCTAGCAGGATACTGAAGCACTGTACTCCATATGCTAGCCTAGTGGTTAGCCACATCTGAGTTATTAAAGTACTTCGTAGTAAAGACTTCTTCATACAGTTAGAACTATACTAAATTCTACGAGTATGTTGACAAAGCTTAGCCAGAATGAGTACAGATGCAGATCTATCACACATTTTGATTTGAATACATTAATTTTTTTTATTTTACAAATCTTGTTCCATATGACAAAATTGAGGAGCAAATCTCCAAGACCACGGAGCAAGTCAGTACTCAAAATGAACATAGATAAAATAAAATGTAGATGAACCCTATGCAGACAACAGGCTGTGAGTATATATTACCAGAATCTGCAATATAACACAGGAATTAGCTTAATTTTTCCAGGAACTCCCCTGCTGAATAGAAGAAATGATCCATGAGAAAATCCTTCAGTTTAGGTTTGGATGTGCAAAGATTAGTACTAAGATTTTTTTATTCTTGTAGTGCTTACTCAAAATGGTTGCAGCAGAATATTGCAGCCCTTTCTGCACAGGAGTCAAGGAGGTACGATTTAAATACAGATTCGATTTCTAACTAGTATTAACTCGGTGAAAGCTGCTGATTCTTGGAAATAAGTTCAAGTTGTTGACAACAAACGATGTTAAAGAAAAAGAAAATATTGAAAGGCCAATATCAGAATTGCCAGACTTCTGAACAGGGCCAACAAGAGCTTTGCCATTTTACACCAAATATTGCTTGAGCTGCCCATTTCTGAGCTAAGTATAACTTTTGCGAATGGAAGAGTTACTGCGGAATATAATGGTGCATGTCATAAGCAAATGAAAATACACAAAGTAGATGATTTTTTGTGTTAGACCCTTACTTATTCCAGATACAGTTCTAATAGTAAATATAGCAGCATTCAGTTTTTGAACAAAATCCTGAACCTGGACTTTCCATGATAGTTTACTATCACTAAATCATATGCCCATTCTGTGTAATCAAAATATCAATTTTAGAAGGATTTGTGTTAGAAACTGCAAAAACTGCATCTTACCATGATTTAGCATCAACTTGTTTTTTACGAGCCATGGATTCACATCTTGAACTGCAGTATTTGATGCACTGCCTATGTTGGACTCAACATCATTCACTACCAAGGCGAATCACCAAACAAATATTTTAGAATCACCTGTCATATTAGAAATCATATCATTTATGTATATTAGGTTAGTGCATAAGTTCATAGCTTTTATTTTTGTTTTTATGGGCTTATTCATCGATTGTTATTTTTCATTTGTAATAATGCAATTGGACAGAGTGTGGCAAGAATATGGTTTTCTCATTTTAAGACGGATCGTTTTGACATTAGTGACTCTCCGCGTTCAGAAAGACCTTCAGGGTTTGATGAAGATTGTTGAAATGCATTAATCCTCAATGATCCATGTCAGTGTACTCAAAAGCTGACAAATGGGATTACTGTGATCATTTCACCATCGTGTGACTGTGCATGCAATTGGGAAGGTTCAAAAATCTGGTGTATGGATACCGCATGCTCTAAGACAAAATCACAAAAATCTGTGGGAGGTCATATGTGCATCTATGCTTGCTGATCATGAATTGGCTTGTGAATAACACAGCCCATCCCTATCTTGTATCATTAATGGTGACAAGAAATGGTACCCTTATGCTAACATAAGGAAAAGAAGGGAATGGTCGAGACCTGCAAACATCCAAAAAACATAATGTTATGTATCTCATGGAACAGTGATGCCAATAAACACTATACAGGATTTGGATTGGGAAGTCATTCCACACCCACCTTATTCACCTGATCCTGTGCCCTCAGATTTTCACCTTTTCCACTCTCTATTGAACAAACTGCAAGGAACTTAACTTTCTGGACGAAAATGCACTCCAAACATGGCTCAATGAGTTCTTGGTCTCAAAACCATGTGATTTCTCCAGCCAGGGAATAAAAAAAAAGTCAGCCCAACATTGGCAGACTGTTTTAAATGGTGAAGGAGAATATATTATTGATAACCAAAGTCTCTGTTGTGTTTATTAAATGTGTGGAAAAATGCTACGAACTTATGCACCAACCCATCATAATAAACAATAGTGGTATCAGTGCTGACCTCTGAGCCCCCTGCCCCCCCCCCCCCCCCTCAATTAACTGTGCCCCAATCAGACACCACCTTACAGCTTCTCATTTCTGTGGAGAATAACCTTTTGCTGTATGCTCTTAAAGTATGAGAGGAACCAATTGTGAGTTTCTACTCTTATTCCACAATGGTCCAATTTCTGCAGTAATATGTTCTACATCTGGTCCACACAAACAAACACCTTATTTAAATAAAAAAAATCCCTAGTATTTGCAACTTTCTCCGTCTCGTGACTCACCAAGAAAAGAGAATAGTGTGTTTAGCCTCCTCTGAAACCAAACTGTATGTTTCACAAAATATTATATGAAATGAAGTGATCATCCTTTTCAATAACTTTGGCAAACACCGATGGCATATAAATACGTCTCCAACTGTCTACATTATCCTTTTCTTCTTTATTATAAAACGGCTTTACTACGAAGTACTTTAATAACTCAGATGTGGCTAACCACTAGGCTAGCATATGGAGTACAGTGCTTCAGTATCCTGCTAGATACCCCATCATATCCATGAGAGTCCTTAGCCCTCAGCAATTTAATTATTGACTCAATCTCTTCCCCGTCAGTCTCAAAGAGCTGCATTCCTAAGAGAGAAACTTAGAAACTAAGTTTTTGTTTAATTCACTTGCTATTCAAAAAGTGATTGTTAAATACTCACATATATCTCACTTATTGGTAACAAAAATGTCTTTACTAGCTTTGACTTTATATTCTTCTTGACCAGATACTTCCTACAAGACTGAACAAATGGTTGTAATTTTCCTCTGAGAATTAGCTATTCTATTTGCATATCACATGCTTTTTGCCTGCCTAATGACATTGTTAAGCACCATGCAGTACTATTTGTAACAGACTACTGCAGCTCGACTGTTACTATCTCTAACATTTTGATGTAATTCCCACTTGGTTTACACGATATCCTTATCCCTAGAGTGGATAGAAGGTCTTTAAATATGTCTACTTGTGTCTGTATGTGTGGATGGATATGTGCGTGTGTGCGAGTGTATACCTGTCCTTTTTTCCCCCTAAGGTAAGTCTTTCCGCTCCCGGGATTGGAATGACTCCTTACCCTCTCCTTTAAAACCCACTTCCTTTCGTCTTCCCCTCTCCTTCCCTCTTTCCTGATGAGGCAACAGTTTGTTGCGAAAGCTTGAATTTTGTGTGTAAGTTTGTGTTTGTTTGTGTGTCTATCGACCTGCCAGCGCTTTTGTTCGGTAAGTCACCTCATCTTTGTTTTTATATATAATTTTTCCCACGTGGAATGTTTCCTTCCATTATATTGATAAAGCTCATAAATTGACATCCATATGTGTTGTTTCAAGTTATGCCAAGAGTAAAATGGCCCTATTATTTTGTAACAAACTATCACATGTGAAAGGAAGTTCACCAATTTTGTAACTTCCATAGTGGAATAAATGTTAGAACAAAGAGATTAGTCATTTTAAGAATCAACCTAACGCTGCAACATCACGTTACCACCTTACGAAGGAGTCATCTATGTACCAGTATCTAAAAGATGTCTTCAGATCTACCTTCATTTTAGTCAGCAACTAATGTTTGGAACAAACTAGTAGTGTTACTATAGAAAATTCTTCATCTCCTGTAGTAACAGAAACCTTTTTGTGGAAGACTTTGTGGATAAATCTTTTCTATCTGGTTATGAAATTCACTTATCATTTTAGAGGTAAATAAATTTTACAGTGAGGTCATACGGACCTGCAATGTTAGTTCACCTCTTAGGATATCTAAACTTTCTCCATTCTGTCATTCATTTCACTGTGGAATTGATGAAAAATGGAGAAGTCCCTTCTCTGGACATCATGGTCCATAAAAAAGATAATGGCCCCTTCTGTCACAACATTTGTCATAACCAATTTGTAGAGACCAATATTTGTGAGCTACCTCTTGGTATCCCCATTGTGACTTAATGGTAATCTACATACACTCATTCATAGAACATGAAATGTATGAGATCATGACGGTTTTTTAGCAGAGCTCAGCCAACTCCACTCTGTGTTTGTTCATAATGGGTATTCTAAAAAATCAGTTTTCTGTGCATTTAAATCTGCACTCATTAATAAATGCAAGTGGTTAGTAACAACAGTGAATCATATTAGGATTGTTTTCTTGTTTAATGTTTTGGTACATGTTTCAAACTTTCCAAGAAACATCAGATCTTGTGTTACAGCTATCCTCTACCACAACTACAAATGTTACTGGATTTTTGTCTGATGACCAGGAATACATGATATTTTTGTTGGTGTGAGAAACTGTGCATTGTCCATATATGCTCCACTGTTAACCAGAGAACACTAGACCAGTCACAAAAATCTGTTGCTGCAGACCATTGTCTAGACGTAGGAAATGGTGAAAGTACAAAAAAACTGAAGTAGTTCTCAGCACATTAATCTAAAGGGACTCATCCTAGTCAAGCATGGCAACCGGCACTGGTACTAGTAATTCATGGCCCACAGAAGAATGTGTTGATTGTGTCTAGCCACTGGTGTGCTTTATGTATGACCAGAAGCTCTTTGGGTTTTCTGCCAGATTCCGAGACAGAGTTTCATTGTGGAAATTATTAAAAGCATCTCGCATTGCAGTACGCGCTATCTTTCTGACTTCTACAAAACTTTGGCATTCTTGGGGATTTTGCATTCTTTTAAATTTGTCTTGCTTTTTTCATTGCTTCTGCAACAGCTATCTGACCCATTTGTATACTGTGGGGGATCAGTAGCATTACTTATTAATTTATGTGGTATATATCTCTCAACTGACGTCAATAGTATCTCTTTGAAATCATTCTACATCTTTTCTATGCTTACATGATCAGATTGGATGAAGTGGAGATTTTCTCTTGAAAAGGCGTTAAGAGCATTTTTATCAGCTTTTTTAAATAGATGTACTTTGTATTTCTTTTTGATGGTTGTGGGTGTTACGGTATTCAGCCTAGCAGCAAGTGCCTTGTGGTTGCTAATTCCTGTATTCATCCTATTTGTCCAGGATTATTTGTTGCTAAGAGGTCAAGCATGCCTTCACAACCATTTACGCTTTGAGTGGGCATGTGAACTGATTGTTTAAAATAATTTTCTGAGAAAGCATTCAGTACAATTTCGAATTTCGGATAATAATTGGGGAGGGGGGGGGGCGGAGGGGGGGGGGGGTGTACGTATTTGAAATGAGACTCAAGTTTTCTTTGAACCATTCAGCAAGTCTTCTGAGTCAGGGGGTTGATAAAATGATCCAATTAGTAGTTTAGTCCAATTGTCAAGTACAACCTCTACCCATACTATTTTGCAGGTACTATCTACTTACATTTCACTACAAGGTAAACTACTTCTGACGGAAATAAATACTCCACCATCAACTGTATTTAATCTATCCTTTCTGAATGCTGTTAGGTCATTTGAAAAAATTTCGGCCAAATTCATTTCCGGTTTTAGCCAGCTTTTCATACCTATAACTATATGAGCTTCAGTGCTTTCTATTAGGACTTGGAGCTCTGGTTCTTTCTCAACACATCTATGACAATTTACAACTACAATACTAATCCTTTCTACAACTACCTTACTGTGTTTTACCTGCCTCCTTTTAGACGGACCCCCTTTCTGTGGTTTCCTGAGACCCTCTAATCTAAAAAACTCCAAACATGATAATAGAATTATATGGACATAAGACAAAGAGGTCTTTGGTGCCCAGAACTCCAACAGCCATCTCCTACAGCAAGAAAGAGTATTATTATAAGTCAAAAGAATTTGCACAGTAGTTTAAAACACCTGAATCATATTTTCCAGAAAAAAGGCTGTTCCCAGGAAGAAAGAGAATAAAGTTCTGCAAATAAATACCAATAGACCAGAGTCTATGGATGAAAAACAACAGTGAAAGAAAACAGTATCTCTCCCTTTTGTTTACAAAGTAACTGGTCAGATTGGTAAGATTTTACAGAAACATAAAATCAGACCAGTTTTTAGACCAACAAAGAAAATATATCCAGCCCTTAGATCTGTAAAGGATGTATGCTCTCTTCTCTTGGCATGTGGGGTACATAAAGTCCTGTGTACATGTTGTAAGGTCTGTGTTGGAAGAGAATTGTCAATACCTGTCTGGAGGAAATGAAGTCTTCAAAAACAAAATTTTATCTACAGTGATGAAGTATTATCAGTGGCTATACAGAGACACCACTGGAATTTACAAACATGGAGACAATTTTAACAAAAAAGCAGAAATCATGAAACTTAGTGATTTATGGACAGTATCTGTACAGAAACAACTAATAAGTTTTATCTGTGACAGACAATAGTCTGCTAGGTACGTTTTATCATTGAATAGGGTTATCTCTGATGATCAAATGTAAACTTCTACCACACTCCCTTTTCAGGGTATTTGACCAATCAGTTGGCAAGACTTATTGTAGCCAAGAGCACCTCAGAAGATGTCTAACACAGCTCTGGATGTGAGTCAGAAACAAAAAACTTTCCTGGAGTACAACCACACAACCTGAAAGATTCACTGGCAATTAAGACAGACAGTTGTGGAAGGTTATACTGTTGTTCGATTACTAATTTGAACTTCTTATTTGTGCATGAGAATTGCATTTGTGCAGGTATAGGGAGTGGTTATAGCTGTGGGATTATTATTGCATGTAGTATTAGCAGTGATCCAGGTAGCCATATCTTTCATAGAAGCAGTAGCTAATAATATCTGCTTATTAGTTTACAGGATTTTCAAATTCCTGCCGTAAACTTAAGGGCAACTTGTTAAAAGATTTGAACCTACATTCAAAAGTCTTCTATGGACAGTACATAAGGAGCCATAATAAATTTTTTGTTCTTGTGTGGAAGATGGTTTCATATTTGTTTCCCTTCATCCTCACAATAGCTGGGTCTCTCATAACTTAGGGTGTGAGCTACTCTTTGCCTCCTTGCCAACCTCCACAAAAAAGCCCTATTTTGCCGTGATGAATGACCAAGTAAGGGTACTGTTTCCTATTTGAAAAGTTTCTATCAACAATACTTGCAGTTATGTCTTGTGAAGCTAATTACTGACTAGCCTTTTTGTTGCTTTGTAATTTCTACTTCTTGTGTTATTGTCACATTTATCTGAGGTTGTCTTTATTTTATTTTATTTATTTATTTATTTATTCATCCATGGAACAATAAATATTGTGTGGATGTCGTCAGTTTACAACACATGAGCACACATTTACATTTACAATGAAACAGGTTTCTCATATTTTTGTAACTAGTCATACACACATTTATAATTACATAATATTTTGGTGATAATGTCATATGTTGCTAATAATCTACATCTATGTTAAATATTCTTTTACAGTATAACAACTTTTACTTACTAAAAGGGTTTTAAGCTTTTGTCTGAAAGTGAGGGGCTCATTTATTTCTTTAATTTCTTGTGGTAATTTGTTATACAGTTTTATCCCATTATAAAATATACTTTTTTGTGTCTTTGCCTTGTTCTTTCTATCTAGATGGAGGCGGTGACAAGCTCTTGTTTCATGGTCATGTATTAGGCTGTTTGTGTTGTACATGTTGAGATTTTTCTTAATGAACATTATGTTCTGAAAGATATACTCACAAGAAACAGTTAGAATTCCTAGCTTTCTAAATAATTCTAGACAGTGGGTCCTGTTGTTGCTGTTTGTTATTATCCTTATGGCTCTTTTTTGTACTTTGAACACAGTTTGTATGTTACTGGCACTTGTTCCCCAAAACATGATCCCATAGCTGAGGACTGAGTGTAGATATCCGTAATATGTTATTTTAAGACAGGTATTATTGCATTCCGGTGCAAGGATTCTAACAGCATAGCATGCTGTGGATAATTTCTTTGCCAAAATGTTGACATGGTTTGTCCATTTCAGTTGGCTGTCTACATTCATCCCTAAGAATTTGGTACTTGTTACACATTCTAATTCATTATTATTAACTTTTATTCTAGTGGCATTGTGTTTTTTGTTCAATTGGAAGTTAATATAGTTAGTTTTCTTTACATTTAGGGTTACTTTATTTTTTAATGACCAGTTGTGGACATCATTGAGAGCCTCGTTTGCTCTTTCTGACAGTTGTGTTGGATTTTCACCTGTTATTACTATGTTGCTGTCATCAGCAAAAAGTATTTTTTCACCATGTCTGATACATTGTGGGAAGCCGTTAATGTATATAAGAAACAATATTGGGCCTAATACACTTCCCTGTGGGACGCCTATATTCACATTTTCTGGGTCAGACAGGTGTTTTATAAGGGAATTGTTTGAAACTTGTGATATCTCAACTCGTTGAACTCTGTTTTCCAAGTATGATTTGAACCACTTTTTTGTCACACCTCTTATTCCTATTTGCCCTAATTTATGAAGTAAGATTTTGTGGTCAACTGTATCAAAGGCCTTGGACAAGTCTAAAAAGATACCACTTACATTTTCACCTTTGTCCAGTGCTTCTAAAATTACTTTAGTGAACTGTGTTATAGCAGATTGTGTGCCTTTTCCGGGCCTAAAACCAAATTGGTCATGGGAAAGAAGGTTATACTTATTCAGGTAATTTAGCAGTCTCTTTTTGACTAGTATTTCTATTATTTTAGAAATGATAGACAGTATAGAAATCGGCGTGTAGTTCTCTACATTTTCCACATCTCCGTTTTTAAGGATAGGTATAACTTTTGCTTGTTTTAGGTACTCTGGAAAATATCCAGATTCAAAAGATTCATTAATTATGTCTGTTAATGGGCCCTTTATGGAATCTATACATTCTTTAATTACGCAGACTGGGATTTCATCAAGTCCTACTGAAGTTTTATTTTTTAGTTGGTGTACTACTAGTGCCACTTCCCTTTCTGTAGTTGGCAAGAGCACCATTGAGTTTGTTGGCTGGTTCTGAGTAGGTAAATCATACGTGTCTGGAAATTTCTGCTGTAATTTTTTTGCAATACTACTGAAATATCAGTTTACAAAATCAGCTAATTTTTTAGGGTTACCTACTGGTACATCTTTGTTTTTAATATGTGAATTGAGGTCCTTTTTAGCAGAGTTAGATGTTTCCTGTTTGAAGATGTTCCAGGCTGCTTTGCTCTTGTTTTCAGCTTCAAGTAATATTTTGTTGTTTGAAAGTTTTTTTGCGGCTAGCAACACCTTTCTGTATATTTTCCTGTACTTTTTGTAGAATTGCAGAACTTCTGGGTTAGATTGATTATTTTTTATGGAGTTGAGATATCTAAGAGTTTCTGAGGATTTTTTGATACCTGTAGTCACCCATTGATTTCTCTTTGTAGTTTTAATTTGATAAAGAGTTTTGGGAAACATCTCTTCAAATCTGAGTTTAAAAATTGACATGAACTTGATAAATTTCTGATTTGCATTGGTTTCTGCATAGACTTCCCTCCAATCTTCATATTCTAGCTGGGATTTAAACTGATACAGGGCTGATTTGGAAAACATTCTTTTGTATGTACAAAGTTTAGGAGGAGTTTCTACATGAATGTTAGTTTTTAAGATCTGGCAGAGGTGGTCTGATAGGCCCAAGTTTTGGACAACAATATGACATTTTTTACTATCAATATCTGTAGCTACATGATCTATAGATGAGGAGGATTCTTTCATTATTCTAGTTGGACAATTAACAAGGGAGGATATTCCATAACAGCTTAGAATATTCACATATATGTTGCTAGCCTTATCAGGCTTCATCATATTAATGTTTAAGTCACCACAGATAATTACATTTGCTTTTGGTCCAGAAACCTTGTCTAAGCTTTGATTCAGTTTTGAGAAGAATATATCAATGTCTCCACTGGGAGAGCGGTACACACAAAATATGACTAATTTTTTTGCTATGCCAGGTCCTATTATTTCAACAGCGGAAAGTTCAAAATGTTTGTCCTTACCTAGATCTAAAAGATCATATCTAACTTTAAATGACATACCTTTTTTTACATAGATACATGAACCTCCACCATTCATTGAGATTCTGCTATAGTAACATGCAAGGTCAAATGAGGCTAATGCAATGTGTTCAATTTCCTTCCCTTTGCACCACACTTTGATACACAAAATTTGGCTATCAAAATTTTCCAATTCTACTTCTAGCTGTTGTGCTTTGTTCTTTATGGCTTGAATGTTTTGGTGAAACACTGTTAGGCATTTGTTTTCACTTATCTTGGTGGCGCCTTTCCCTTTAGACCTGATGCTAAAAAATCTTTTAGATGAGCTGGTGGCATGGTTATTCTTCTGTTGATGACAGTGGAGGTGAGTCTGTTGCCAGTTAGACTTGGAAGTTGGTGTATCTGAAGGTATCTGCCTTATGTTGGTCTTGTAACTGAGGCTGGGTACCAAAAATCCTTGTTGTATATTCCTCTGCTTGCAAGCATTTATCTCTTTCCCTGTTATGTGCTGTTGTTCACTGCTTTGCCCCGGCAAAAATCCTGGCTTCTCAAGGGTGGCTGCCTTCTTCTGGTGTGATGACTGCTCCTATTACCACTGCTGCTGCTGTGTGCTGTTGCAGTGAATGCCAGTGATTCTGGTTGCTTAGTTATTGATGTTGGAACTACTGCTTCTGATGTTGCTGTGACTGCTAATGATTCTGGTCAGTTGGTTTTTGGTGCTGTAACTATTGCTTCTGTTGTTAGTTGTGCTGCTGCTAATGTTGGTTCAGTAGTAGGTTCCTCTGTTGCTACTGTTTTTTGGATGGTCCATTTGTGTGCTGCTCCTGTTTTTGCTGGTGTTTCTGCTATTGGAGATTTATACCATCCCAGTTCAGTGGCTGTCACTTTGTAATTGCATTTAATTGCTTCCCTTATTAAGTTTCCTAATCTGGCCTTTCCATTTCTGTTAAGGAGAAGCCTATGTTTCGTAAAACATTCTCTGTCAAGTGTGCTTGAGTCAATTAATTTCACATTGCTGAATAGCCTACAACTACTTTTAAGTTTCGCATTAATTCTGTGAATTTCCTTATTCACACATGACCATTCAGCTAAATCATGCCTGTGAGTAAAGTTCACCAGTAAAATGTTTGTATTTGACAGTACTAGCAAAAGACTCAAGAGCTGTTTATACATTTTCATAGCATTGTTTTCGTAAATGTCTTTAGCTCCTGTGACAGATTTTACGGAGTTTGTTATTCTTTTAGTGGACAAGGGATTACCTTTTAGTGACACTTTTATCCACTCGGACGTTGTTTCACTGTCTTGCATCACTTCACTAGCGTTTTGCATATCCTTATTGCAGGCATCACTACTATTCGACAGAACACTGTACCTGTTTTTATTTGTAATTATAATTTCATTTGCTGCCTTTGATGCCTGTCTATCGCTTCCTTTCCACTTCTCATAACTCACCAGGTTCCCGTTTTGTGGCTTTATTGTTTTATCATTTAGAATATGGCGCAACTTCTTCAGCTCACAGTTTTCATTAGTTATATGCGAAATCTCACGTCTTAGAACATCTACAACTTTTTGTAAACTTGAAATGCGTTCGTTTAGTTTTTCGATTTCACTTTTACAGTTTTCACAGGATTCCTTTTTTACGACAGAACAGTAACTTTTATTCACTCGTTCACTATGCATCACTACACTCGTCGCCATCTTGCAAACAACCTGATTTCATTATTACATATAAATTGCCGTAAATTTCAAAGTTAATTTGCTGGCATATTAGCTCTGGAATTGTAAGATTCGACAAAGGTCTCTGCATGGTCTTTACTTATTGGCTTATAACTGACTTATGGAGAGTAAATACTTAATTGACTTTTGGTGCATTACGCCAGAAGATCAAGTCACAAGACAACGGACGGGGTGGGAGCATGGGATGCAAAATGTGCTGTCATTTACAGTTTGTGGATGGGAATATGGAAGCACCAAAAATGCAACAGATTACCGTACTTAATACAAGGTAGGAAAGCCGTTGGCATTCAAAACAACTTCCATTTGTCCTGGAATGGATCAACACAGATTTTTGGGGAATCTTATACCATTCTTCCTGCAAAACAATAGCAAGTTCAAGTAACAGTGAGGTAGGTAGATACAATTAAGCACCCTACTCCACAAAGCAGACCACAAAGTCTCTATAATATTGAGATTTGATGACTCGGGTAGCCAGGGGAGATGTGACAATTCATCCACATGCACACAAAACCTTTTCTGTACGATGTGAGCTGTGTGTGCAGGGGCCATGTTGTCTTTCAACACAGCATCACCATTGGGTAGCAAAAATTGTACCACAGGATGGATCTGATCAACCACAAGGGTCACATAATCTTTGGCAGTAAGGCAGCCTTACAGAATAACCATGGGACCCATGGAATACCAGAATGTGGCTTCCCAAATCACATTAGGCCTCCACTGTGCTTCACTCCTGGGACATAAACTGAGCCAGAAGTTAGTGTAAAACAAAGCCTTGTCCAACCAAATGACATATTCCTTTGCTCCATAGTCCAGGTCTTACAGCTTTGGCACCATGTTATCCTGTTACGGGCATTTACGTCATTGATGTGTGGTTCTGGAATTTTGGCTCACCCTGCGATTCCCTGCTTATGGAGTGCCCATCGTGTTGTTTTGGTACTGACAGGGTTCAGAAGTGCAACATTCAGCTCTGCAGTTACTTTTGTATGTCATCTACTTATTTTTCATCACAATCATTTTGAACAACAGTCTGTCAGAATCACTCAACATACACATTTGTACATGTTGTGAATTAGTGGATGATGTTTTTTCACTTGCCCTGTATGTGGTATAAATCTTCAATACGATGCCTTTTGAAACACCATATACTTTGGCTGCCATGTTTGCAGAAGCACACACAATATGAGCACTAACAATTTGCCCACCTTTGAATTCACATAGCTCTGACATAATGCACTCTTGACTAAACAGAACACTTGTCTGACAATAAGAGACACTTGCCTGTCAAACATTGCACAGGTGCCTGTCCTGGTCAAAGTGAACAATGCAACCTGCAGGCATCACTAGCATCTTCATTTGTGTTCATGCATGCTTTTGTCACAATGTTCCCATATTGTTGTCTAACCCCTGTATGTTTGCAGGTAAACACAACCTTGGTACACTTGCTTGTTGTTAATTATGAAATGTACTCCCTTAAAAGAAATTATACTCGTCCCATATTTCAACCAACCATATTATGAACATACACAAGGCCACACATACACAACAGAAATACTGACTGGCAATAGTGATCAAAATTGTTGTGCAGTGAGAACTGGGGTTTGCTGAAAGAGAGATGGGTTGCTTATTAGTGCCCAAAAATTCAGCCATTTCATGCTTTTAAGTTTGGGGATATTTGAGATGCCATTTGTGGTAATGGATGATGTAGTAGCAGAATTGATACTCTGGTTAATTAAGCCCCATCTTCGACTATGTGGGGAGTGTACATGAGGAGCACAATGGGGATGATATGTGTTTAACAAATGAAAGTAATATTAAAACAGTTGTTAGGCCATGTAGTTCATCATCCTTGTCTGATAGGGAGACACAAATCCCATCTCCAGTGAAAAGTAGTAAAGGACAATTGATGTCCAAGGTGCAGGTACTAAACATAATTACATACATGGAAGATTATCTGCAGCATAGTAAAAAAACAGTTATGAACAGATTTTGAATCATTATGCAGCAATATGACCGTGTAATATATAAGAAAAACTATGGATATTCAAGGGAGAACAAGACACACTTGCTACAAAAACTGGTGTTACACGTTTCAAGGATGCTTGACACAATTTACAGGATGTGTATGACAGTGACTTACTATGTTATGCACATCAAATTGTGCACAATACAGATTACAATGATTTCAAGGGAAGCAGTGGATGGTTTCATAACTTCAAACAGTGCTACAGAATTGGAAGACAAAAGACAATCAAATTTCAAACAAAGCACAGCAAACTGTGGAGTCAGCCTGAAAATTTGTAGATGAGATAAAAAAATTTATCCCATAATTCATTCAGGAATTTGTTTTCAACTTTGACCAATCAAAACTGGAAGAGGAAATGGATATGAAAGGAACCCTGAGTTTCCAAGAGAGTTGTATCAAGATCAACAAACATCAATGCCTTAGCACATTTGTATACAATTAAGATGATTCTTCATATGTACAGTAAATTGCCTGGAAAGTTATTTATTGTGTTGTGAGAAGTTGGAGGTGCTTTTTGCCTTATGATCCTTTCTTGTGTGCATGATCTTGCAAGGGCAGTAGGGAATATTTATGTCACAGCAAGCAAGAGTGGGAAAGTGGGTGTCAGAGAACTGTAACTGTGGTATGAGCAGTGCTTTTGCCAATAGCTGATCAGTCATTTCCCAGGATGTTCACATATTAATTAAAGTTTTGCTAATAATAAAAATCAGTTCTATTCAGATTGCAACTGTACTCGAACACAATGCAAGAAACAGAAATAATTCTTGTCTACGGTTCAGAGCGAGGTCTCTTATTCTACTACAAAGGTCTCCTAAAAGCCCCATTAGACATACCTTGGACATTATTTCCTTCTGCAAATTATCTAATTATCTGAATTCTATAACTTCTTATTCCTGTTAGCTGCATTACAAGCAACTATTTTCTATGCAAGCAGGCCAGCATTCCTGTTGCATATAGATGACTATTATTTAATGATAAATGCTCATGTGTTTCTCTAGCTATTAGGTTAGCAATTGATGATGGGTAGCAGCTGTTTAATACAATTAACAAAAAATCTCAAAAGCACCAACTTTCTGCAATTTTTATGGTATTAAATTTAGCCTGAGTAAGCACAAATAGATTGTAACAATGTAAAAACAGTTAATTATTAATCCTACTTCTAACAGCCATTACTCTTTAGTTGATGTGTATTTTAATTCATTTCACTTACTTGTAGGCTTTCGTTCACTATGAGATCTATTGAACACAGTGAATGACTGAATAAATTAGTGTTTATTGTTTGGTTTGTTATCTGTTAATGTTGTATCTTGGTGGCCCATAAAGGTGATAGTTAAATTAAAGCTCTGCAGATATTGGGTTCAGTCCTAGATTGATCTTAGCATTTTTCTAGTAATTAACATGACTTTTTCCTTTCAATGTGGTTTGTATGTGTGCAACAATTTTTGTTGAACCATAGATAGTGCTATGTTAAGCATACCACCTCCCCCTCCTCCCAGTAGGACTACGTTTAGTAAAGCACTGTGATGTTCAAACAAACCTTCTGGTTGAGGATCCTTTATCTATTGAAACAGTTGAGTTAAATTTGGATGATGACCATTAATATGTACTTCTTGGACATGAGAGACATTATCCTTTGTATGAAATTTCATAACATAGGTTTTGTAAGATTAAGGGCACTGTGGACAATTATAAACTTGTTGACTTTTGATCAAAAAATACAGCCTCAGTTTAATGATGTCATGTGCGAATATAATTTATGGGGAACAATTACTGTTTTTAAGTGGATCTGCTTAACTCCTCTAATTGGTTATTTATGTTGCTCATGGAAAGAAACTGACTGAACCACAATACATTCAACTACAGGACAGTCTGATGTTCTCAACTGTAAGTTTAATTTGAATCGTGTATTGGAGTCTGTTATCGTAAAGTGTATCACTTGTCTGTCAACTCATAAGATCATGGTACCCTGCAGTTCCGCATTTGATGTGAAACCTTGCCCACCAAATTGTCTCTGAAACTCAAGAAAAAGGTTGAAGTCACTTGGTACCAAATCCACGCTATAAGCAGGACAATACACCACTCCCCAGTTGATTGGTTATGGTGCTGATTTGATACAATTGGGCATTGTCATGTACCAAAGTGACCCTAGTGATATTATGCCTTTATTATTTATTCTGAGTGGATCTGAGTAACCTCAAACACAGTGGTGTTTGGTGAAAAAAATATGAGCTTACTGTGTATCTCACCAGATTTATGGCTGGAGCCAAGAATTCCCAGTAAACTGAATTCAGCACATTGTACCAAGGGGATGAAAACAACAGTTGGAAAGCAACTTTGGAAGTATCTCAGAAAGAGGGTTATAAGGCCATTACTGTTTTCAGTTTAAAGGATATCTCCTAAGAGTCATCAGGCACATTTTCTCTGGTGTTTAGGTAGATGATGTGTTTTGTTCTTGCAATGTGTAGTTGGAGCTAGCTCATCAAATACCGCTGATCACACATTTCATGCAACTCCCATTTTCAGTGGAAAGCATCAGTTTGTTTCCACTCACAAAGAAAACAATTTCTATAGTAGAATTGTATGCCCATTCGATAGAGTGATCCCAAATTAGTCTGTTGCGATATTCAGTTTAGCGATTAAAATATGAAGAATAACCGGTACTCCACTAGTGACTAAGTAATGCTTCTGTGTGACAGTAGCAGGCGAAACGGGCCAGGGCAGCACATGAGATGAAATGAAATGCCATGTGACTAGGGCCTCCCATTGGGTAGACCGTTCGCTGGGTGCAAGTCTTTCGATTTGATGCGCGTCAATGGGGATAAAATGATGATGATTAGGACAACACAACACCCAGTCCCTGAGCGGAGAAAATCTCCGACCTAGCCGGGAATCAAACCCGGGTCCTTAGGATTGACATTCTGTCGCACTAACCACTCAGCTACCGGGGATGGACAGCACGTGAGATGGGGTTAGTAGGGCAAGGAATATTTTGTGAAGAAAGGTTTTGTTGTGTTTTACTGTCCTTATTAATGCATATCTCTAAGCTGTATGTTGCACTAGACTAATATGGGACTGCTGTATTAAATGGGCACATAAAATTCTGGTTTAACAACCATTTTGTTTGTAACTTGAAACGACTGACACTTTCCACTGATACTGGGCACTGCAAGAAAGATGCAATGAGCAGCATTTGTTTGGGCTGACTCTAACTATATTCTGTCATAACATCAGAGAAAATGAGAGCATTACAGAGATGCTCAACTTCAATGGCAGACACTGCATAAAAGGCATTATGCATCACAGAGTGGTTTACTGTTGAAAATATGAAAGCATGTGTTCAAAGAAGAGTTCAGCAATATGTTACTTTCTCCTACATAGGTGTCACTGAACGATCATAATGAGAACATTAGAGGAATTAGATTTCATATGGAGGTTTACCTAATGATAATTTTCTCACACACTATTCACAAAATGATCATGGTACCAAAAGTACTCTCAGGCACACACCATAATGTGGTGTGTGAAAAATGTAGATGTGGATGTTTCACAATGTATAACTGCAATGACTCAGCAGCATGAAGTAATGTAGCCTCATCAAATGCAGAATTTCAGAGCATGCTTTTACAATGTCACTTGTCGTATGGGCAACAAATGTTTTTGGTACTATGCTGGGAAATTGGTACATGGTTTGAATGTCAGGACAGCAATGGCTCCCCCACTTGGACATTGTGGGTTCAACGGGTTAGCAAGGGCTGTAGGAGGGGGGGGGGGGGGGGGGGGGTGATTGCAGCAAGAAGATACTTTATTACTCCAACAAGCTATAGCAGTTACAGCTGCATGCTCTCATCTGGTGGTGTGACATAGCATTGACCCACTGCATCTATGATTCATGGGGGGTGCTCAGGTGTCCATCATACAGCCCACAGCAAAGCTACTCCACACTGTGGTAGATTGTCTAGGTGGCACTGTAGAGGCTCGGTGGTTCTCAACCGCCAGGAGCTGATTTGGCAGCTGGTGATCATACCCCCACAGCAGTGGCTGGTGCTGACCAGCAAAGCACGCAGTGCTGGGCGGCATAGAGGCAGGGTGGCAAAATCTGGCTCTAGGCATGTGAGTGTTGGGCTGTCTAGCAGATGCTGGAGTGGTCTGGCAGTACAGCAGCTGCTGGTTACAGTTGCTGGCTCAAACCTTGTCTTGGTGACTTGAATGCTGCATATAAATAATGCCCCAGGAACTGTTTGTTTGGCTGTGTGGAAGTGAAGGAATGCAGCAGGGGCTGGTGCACTGCTGTGTCAATGACTCGTTACGAGAGCCTGGTCTCATGTTGATGTAATGTGTGGCATGGTCCGCATGCTGGCTCTGTCACAAGCTGTGTGCCTTCAGGACAGTAATTGCAACACTTGTGTCCCGAATTTCTTTGACATAGCAAAAGTGTCACAATAATTATGGTGATGGTAACAACATGATTTAGTGTGCTTGAATGTACTCCTTTGACATCATGTGAATACAGTAGCTGTACGTAAACCATGTTTGACATTCATATTTATTTTAACCCTATCTGGAGTTGAAAACAAAGTAGCCCCATAAGTTTCTTTCATGACAATGAGGTATTATTTGAGTGAGGACAGTATCTTTCACATCATACTGCTTACGCTACCACAAGACAAATATGTACACAGGTTGGAAAAGCTACAGGAATTGTGAGAAAGGTATTTTTCTGGTCCATCTTGAAAACAATCATTCTTGAGGCAAAATATAGCTTGTATTCGTAATATAGCTCTTGCAGAAGCCAGACTGAGAGGCTGTTTAGAAATTCTCACAGGAAGAGAATTCATTTTCTGTCACAGGTTACTTTTCCAGCAATTTTTGAAAAAAATGTGAAAGAAGTGAAATAGATCTGTGATTATACATTATTTACTTATATTCATTATTTATGTAAGTCTTGTAGGAAATGCATAGTAATTCGCTTAACTGATGGTAAAGAGAGAGAGGAGAAATGAAATCACCATAATGTTTCAATACACTTTCATAGCCAAAAGGGTTGACATTTTCTGTTGAGATAATGAGTTTTGTTAACATCTTTAATGGGTGAATAACTTGTTAGTTTACATAACTTAATGCTACACATCTTGTCTACTAGCATACATCTAACAAAACCTTATTTGATTTCTCATAGTTAATTATTTGGGTTTTGCTACTTTTATGAAGAACAGGCAGATTTTTGTGTCATAAAAATTTGATTTGCCTTTATCTTGCAGCTTTGGTCAGGTTATCAAATCCTTAGGTGTTCTTATCAAAACTTTGACATCCACTGCTGCATATATGCCACCTCAGGACTTTTTCATGCAATATAGTCTTCAGAAATCAGAAGTTTGACATACCTGTGTAAGTGTAAGAACGCTAATTGAAAAAATTTTGAGTAACAGAAGAAATACCTCAATTGGTTTATGAAAGAAGGAAATGCAAGATTGCTAAAAAAGGAAGGAGTGCATCAATATAAATCACTTGTAAATGAAACCGATCGCAAGTGCTAGCAAGCTGAAGCAAAATGGCTGCAAGAAAATGTGTGTAAATCAAAAAGGAAATAGTCAACAGCAGAATAGATTCAGCCCATAAAAGAGTCAAAACAGTTTTCATAAAAAAATAAAAGCAAAAAGAATTTCACTCTTAAACACAAGAACAAAACTTTATAATTTAAAAGAGTACAATTTGGGCACCTGCAAGGGGTAAGAATTGATTATTGCCATGACAGGTGAAGAAATAGTTGTTGATTTGAAAGAAAGAGAGATCTATTATTAGAGTCTGACAAAGCTTTGGAACACATGCAGTCGGACAAGTCAGAAGGGATTAGAAAATATTGTGTGGTATTTCTAAAATCATCGAGGAAGTAGCAACAAAACAATCATTCATGTTGGTGAGCAGAATCTATAACACTGGAGATATACCATTGGAGTTTTGGAAGTGTATCATATGCACAATCCCAAAGACAGTAAGGGTAGACACATGCAAAAACTATTGCAGAATAAGCTTAAGAATGCTTGTGTCTAAGAGGCTGACAAGAATAATATACAAGACAGGAAAATAAAAATAAAAATCTGTTAGTGGGAAATCATTTTGGGTTTAGGAGCGGTCAAGTTGTAAAAGAGCACAGCTCTGGTATTTCACAGTAAGCTAGCTTTAAGAAAAATTGAGAAATTGTCATGTGATTTGTCAACCCAGGAAAAGTGCTTAACAAAGTAAAATGGTGGAAAATGTTTGGGATCCCCAGAAAAACTGTTAAATACTATAGGGAAAGACAGGTAATAGGCAATACACACAAGACTCAAGAGGGAGCATTGCCACACAGAATCCAGAATTGACTAAAAGTTACAATGGCAGTGTCGTCAATAAGAACACTGAAAGTGTGCTTATTAGGCGCATGTGAGGCAAACGCAGAGTTGAACTGCCTGCTTCAGCAGTGTGTGCTCCTGTTTATACATATATAGAATTATCTAGTAAATTATAATAGTTTATAAATACACTGCCTGATCAAAAGCACACAGACACCTATTAGGGAACATTAATGTGAGACGTGTGTGTAGTCTTTGTCTTTATGGTAGCTTGAACTCAGCCAGGGACACTTTCAGTGAGGTATCTGAATATCTGTGAAGGGATGGAAGTCCATTCTTCCTCAAGGGCCAAAACTGGAGAAGCTAGTGATGTTAGATGCTGGGATCGGGAGTGAAGACAACATTCTGACTCATCCCAAAAGCATTCCATTGGGTTCATGATGGGACTCTGGCCAGGCCAGTTCATTTCAGGAATGTTAACTGTCCACAAACCATTGTGTCACAGACACCACTTTGTGACAGGGTGCATTGTCATGCTGATGGAAGCACTCATTGTCAGAATTGTTCCTGGGCTTTACACCGTACATGATACTGTAAAATGTGTTCACACCCTTTCATGTTCAGTGTTCATTTAAGTGCAATAAGAGACCACACACTAACCACAAAAAATACAACCATACTGTTACGTCATCTCCTCTGTTCTTCACTACTGACACGACACATGATGGCAGGTAAAATCTGTAGGCATTTGGCAAACCCTCACATCAATCATTCCAAATCATCTCCAGTCCTCTGCTGTCCAATGGCATCTCTCTTTACGCCACCTCATGCTTTGCTTAGCACTGAATACACAAATTAGTGGCTTACGAGGACCTGCCCAGCCACTGTCTCCCATTCTTTTTGACTCCTTGCACACAGTCATTGCACCAGCTGGACTGCTGGTACCAATGCTGAACTCAAGAGTGATACCTTCTACTGAATCTATTATGATTTTTTACAACCACCCCTCAAAAAGCTCAACAGTCCCTGTCCGTCAGTAGGTGAGGTATGGCTGCTCTCAGTTTATCTGTTGTTGTTACTTCGAGTTTCCACTTCAGTCTCATCACCGACAGTCAGCTTGGCAGCTTTAGAAGGGTAGAAATGTCTGTTATGAATTTGTTACTCAGGTGACATCCAGTGACTAATCCAAATTCAAAGCTGAAGAAGACTGACACATTCTGCTGCTACTGCTCCCCTAATGACCACACCCCTGCCTCCTCTTGTACTGGTGGTTCTGCCTTGAGACGGGCAAAGTCGTTCATCCTAGGGAACTAGTTCACTGGTGATCACTCTTTTTTGGGAACCGTTCATTTTTACTCGTTCACCAATCATTGTGCTTGATATATGGTTCTTATGAAAAACTGAAAATTAGTAGCATACTGTAGGTGACTGAAGATGGAAGGTGCCAAGAGGAGGCACTTGCCTCCCCCTTGGAGTACAGAGTTTTTATTCGTAACAGAATTCTCACACACTTGTAATTTTTGTGTTTCTGCAAAACATCTCATGTAGCCAACTGCAGCATTATATGGCTGATCACAGTGAAATAATGTAACGTGGTGCACGAAAAACCGGCCTTGAGCACAGGCTGCTCACCAATTATGCACGATTTGTTGACCACTATGAGCAGTATAGATAAACATGTTATAATTAGGCAGTGAAGAAATAACAAATAAGCTAATGCTATTTTTGGCTCAAAAACGGGCTGTTCGAGCTATATGTGGTGTAAGTTCGAGGCCCTCTTGTCGACCCTTATTCAATAGTCTGGGAATTCTGACATTGCCCTCACAGTATATATTTTTTTTAATGACGTTTGTTGTTAGCAATATTAGCTTATTCCCAAGAGTTAGCAGCTTTCACTCAGTTACTACTAGGCAGAAATCAAATCTGCATGTGGAATGAACTTCCTTGGCTCTTGTGCAGAAAGGAGTGCAGTATTCTGCTGCATCCATTTTCAATAAGCTGCCACAAGAACTCAAAAATCTTAGCAGTAGCCCAAACTCTTTTAAGTCTAAACTGAAGAGTTTCCTCATGGCTCACTCCTTCTATTCTGTTGAGGAGCTCCTGGAAGAGCTAAAAAATTAAGCAAATTCCACTGTTACATTGTTGATTTTCTTTACTTAAACTTAAGACTTGTCACCTCAATGTTTCTTATATTTCATTTTATCTGTTTCTACAATCGTGTTATAATTTCATGTATTGACTTGTTCCATGATCATGGATACTTCTCCTTAATTTGGTCCTACGGAACAATAAATAAATAAATAAACAAACATACTGCTGTTTGAGTCTCGTACAGATTCCCGTATGGAGGACATAGTGATAGACATTCCTGGGGTTGTGAAGCAGCTGAATGGGTTGAAAATAAATAAATCGCCAGGTGCTGATGGGATTCCAATTCGGTTTTACAGAGAGTACTCTACTGCATTGGCTCCTTACTTAGCTTGCATTTATCACGATTCTCTTGCCCAACGCAGAATCCCAAGCAACTGGAAAAAAGCGCAGGTGATGCCTGTATATGAGAAGGGTAGAAGGACAGATCCTCAAAATTACAGACCAATATCCTTAACATCGGTTTGTTGCAGGATTCTCAAACATATTCTCAGTTCGAATATAATGAATTTCCTTGAGACAGAGAAGTTGGTGTCCATGCATCAGCACAGCTTTAGAAAGCATCGCTCCTGCGAAACGCAACTCGCCCTTTTTTCACATGATATCTTGCAAACCAAGGATGAAGGATATCAGGCGGATGCCATATTCCTTGACTTCCAGAAAGCGTTTGACTCGATGCTCCACTGCAGACTCCTAACTAAGGTACGAGCATATGGGATTGGTTCCCAAGTATGTGAGTGGCTCGGAGGTGAGGGTATCATCTGGAATGCCCCAGGGAAGTGTGGTAGGTCCGCTGTTGTTTTCTATCTACATAAATGATCTTTTGGATAGGGTCGATAGCAATGTGCGGCTGTTTGCTGATGATGCTGTGGTATACGGGAAGGTGTCGTCGTTGAGTGACTGTAGGAGGATACAAGATGACTTGGACAGTATTTGTGATTGGTGTAAAGAATGGCAGCTAACTCTAAATATAGATAAATGTAAATTAATGGAGATGAATAGGAAAAAGAATCGCATAATGTTTGAATACTCCATTAGTAGTGTAGCACTTGACACAGTCATGTCGATTAAATATTTGGGCATAACATTGCAGAGCGATATGAAGTGGGACAAACATGTAATGGCAGTTGTGAGGAAGGCGGATAGTCATCTTCGGTTCATTGGTAGAATTTTGGGAAGGTGTGGTTCATCTGTAAAGGAGACCATGTATAAAACACTAATATGACCTATTCTTGAGTACGGATTGAGGGAGGACATAGAAACAATTCAAAGGCAGGCTGCTAGATTTGTTACTGGTAGGTTTGATCATCACGCGAGTCCAGTACCTACCGCTGAGGAAGTCGAACACGCGCCAGAACAAATGGACGTGGTCAGCCCATAGAGGGCTCCGCCTCCGCAGCGGCTATTCCGTGCAGCGAGGGCACCACCGCTACACCACGTGCAGACAGTGGCCAATAGCCGCTCCCTCCAGTTTCATATATAGGGACCCGCTCTGCCCTAGTCCAGTCAATCTGGTACTCGCTCTGGATTTCGTTTCTATCTCGGCGGTACTGCGTTCTGGTCGTTGCTCGTTGTTGACATTTGCCTGGCTCTGGTTCTGAGTGGATTTACTGTTGGTGTTTGGTGTTGTGGTTTCCACAAGCCTCCGTTGTTTATCTCTTTCTTGTTGTGTCAGTCATAGTCGGTTGTTGTCAGTTGTCGGTCTGTCATCCTACTTGTCCTGTGTTTACCCGGTGGTGCGTGCTCCACCGCCGGCGGCTTCCCTGCCTGGTGGCTCCGATCCGCAGCCCAAGGCGTTCCCGCAGTTGGTTTTGGTTACTACAACGAGTGTTATGGAAATGCTTCAGGAACTCGGGTGGGAGTCTCTAGAGGAAAGGAGGCGTTCTTTTCGTGAATCGCTACTGAGGAAATTTAGAGAACCAGCATTTGAGGCTGACTGCAGTACAATTTTGTTTCCGCCAACTTACATTTCGCAGAAAGACCACAAAGATAAGATAAGAGAGATTAGGGCTCGTACAGAGACTTATAGGCAGTCATTTTTCCCTCATTCTGTTGGGAGTGGAACAGGGAGAGAAGATGCTAGTTGTGGTTCAAGGTACCCTCCACCATGCATCGTATGGTGGATTGCAGAGTATGTATGTAGATTTAGATGTAGATGTAGATGTAGATGTAGATCCGTAAAGTCAACATATGAACTAACACAACTGATACTCAACTTCTCTCATGTTTGAATAAAACTTCTCCAGGATTCCCAAATACATGTCACTGTTCTCTGTCATCTCAAAGAATATGGCCTGCATATTGAGTGTGGCAGAAATGGCATACCAAAACACCTGGTGGATCGCGCCTGGATTTTCTGTCAACCAGTACCTGTTGTTTTGGGAATTTATGTACCCAGGCAGGTGGAACCATGCCTCGTCACTCATTATAAGCCTTAATGGGTCCAAGACACCACTGGCAACATTTGTCAGCAGCCATGAACAGAAATGCACTCTCTTCTACCGATTAGGCTCCTTCAGTTCCTGCACAATACTTATCTGGTACGGTTATAACTTCAGTCCCTTGGAACTTCTCTTACTCACATGAACGTGTTGATTCAGTCTCCTGGTTGACTTATGAGGACTTCTTGTCATTATCCCCTGCACCTGCTTCTTTAATTCAGATATGCAGACAGGTGGTGGTCTGTTCCTGGGAGCAGTTTGAACCGATCTTGTATGCTGCCATTTTTCAATCAATTCCTGTATGGTGCTTTCTGCTGGCACAGAAATTTCTCCTGAAACAAATTCTTTGTTTTCACAAAAGATCCAGTGTGAATGAATGCTTCAACAATGGGAACATGCTCAGGTAATGAATACAGCATTATCACACACTCGCACTAACCTCGCTTCACATAATGAAGCCTTTTTCTCGACTGTGCGTTACACAACAACAAACTTCCATGCTGTGTCAGTACATCAGAGGAAATGGTTAGTTCGTGCACATTGTGTATGATGGGCTGGTTTTATGTGGTGCACCCTGTATAATGTTCTATCACAATCAAAATCATTTGGAATGTAGTAAAATGAAAAATAGTCATAAACTATGTCTCCAGTTTCTCACTGCGTCTTTGATGGAACACACCAGTCAGATAAACCATGAGTGAGTGTGCAAAGGTTAAATATGAGTGTATCGAGAAAGAATACCAGCTCCATGATGCTTTCATGGGGTAAGAGAGTGGAAGAAAAGTAATGAATATTAGTTTGAAAAGTAGTGCTGAAGACAGTTATCAGGAACCCAAGACTGCTACAGCTAGGATGTTCAACCAAGACCTTCATGGCAAAAGAGAAAACTGATGTGACTGATGAACTTACAAGTTTGGCTTCATATGCTACTTAGTATTGAATTATTGTAAATTTTCCATTTAATTTAATTTTTTTTTATTGGTTCAATTTACTTTTCCTAAATTTGGAGTGGATTCCCTGGCATACCCACATATCTCAGTAAACAGACATTAGTGGAGTCACATGTAAACCACAGTGACTTGTGCAACAGGTAGCATACTATAACCTAATTTGATTGGATAGATAAAAAATCTACTCACCAAGTGGCAGCAGGACACACACATAAAAAACAGTTGTAATTGGCAATCTTTTGGAGCCTTCTTCAAGCAGAAGGATTGAGGGGGAAGGAAGAGGGGTGAAGGAAAAGGGCTGGAGAGGTGTAGGAAAAGGGGTAGATTTCAGGAAAGTCACCCAGGGCAGCAGGTCAGGGGAGACTTACTTCAACCCTTCTTATTGAAGGAGGAGTCACTGGCTCTGAAAGCTTGTCACTGCAACCGTCTTTTATGTGTGTGTTCTGCGCTGCTTGGTGAGTACATTTTTTATCTAACAAATTAAATTAATTTGTCAATAATTGATTGTTTCAATTGTTACACTATAACCTAAGCTATTTGCCTATAAAACTGTCAATGACACTTTGTGTGCATTACGTTCAGAAAATGTTTGCAACGCAGCATCAAAGTCTAGTTACCTTGCAAAATTATATTCAGCTGCCAAGGTCCACAAATCCATGAGAGGTTGTTAATGAATAGTTGATCTGAGATAGTTTTTAACACAAGCCACAGTGTTGAATGACATCTCTGCCTCAGCTACAGCTATAGAAGAGTGTACGAGGGATGGCTGAAAAGTTTCTAGTCCGAGATGGCTACCGTAATGTCTTGCACAAACAACACCAACTACTTTTATGGTGACCCTTTGTGGGTATGCAAGTAAAATTTTGTGTCTCCAGCTTCATTAGTTTTGCTGCTAGGATGTGTTGTATACTATAGTGTAAGCAAAATGGCAAATATTGAGAGAATCAAGAACCATGCTGTGATTGAATAACTTCATTTGAAGCGAATGACGCCCAGGGAAATTGCAGAGGACATGCGGAATACATTTAAGGATAGTGTTCTGTCTTATACAACAGTGAAAAACTGGGTGTCCAATTTCAAACATGGAAAAACGAGTGTGGAAGATGTGCCAAGGAACAGGAGGCCTGTCACTGTCGCCACTGATGAAACAGTGACTGCAATTCACGATGCGATTTTGCAGGATCATCAAACAACATTGCAGCACACAGAAACCACATTTGGAATGTCCCATGGGCATGCTCATGACATTGTTGTGGATATTTTGGGAATGCGGAAAGTTTCATCTCTGTGGGTCCTGAAAGCCTTGAATGCAGATGAGGGATGGGAGCATATGCAGTGTTGCAAAGAAATCATCCGCCAGTTTGAAGCGGATGAAGATGGCTTTTTTGTAAGGTATGTGACAATGGATGAAACGTGGGTTCACCACTCTGATCCTGAGACAGAACAACGGTCACAACAAAGGAAACATCCTTCATCCACCACTCCAAAAAATATCTGGGTGCAAAAATCAGCCAGAAAGGTCTTCTGGGATGCAGAAAGGGATAATTTTGGTGGATTACTTGCTAAAAGGTGTAACTATCAATGCATCACACTGTTGCTCCTGTGCCATTTAAGAAAAGAGATAAAGAAAAAAAGATGCGGAAAACTGGCACGCGGAGTTCTTTTGCATCAGGACAATGCACCGGCGCACAAAGCCCTCACAATACTGGAACCCCTGCATGACTGCAGGTTTGAACTGTTATGTCATTTGCCATATTCTCCAGATTTGGCTGCATCAGACTTTTTTCTTTTCCCAAACCTAAAAAAAGACATCAAAGGACAACGATTTGACAATGAAGATGCAGTGGTTGATGCTGTGAATGCTTTGTTTGCAGAAGTTATCCGAGTGTGCCCCCAAGTGTATTAGTGTATACTGGTATTATATTGAAAAATAAATTGGTATTATGAAATTTCTGTCTTTCTTTATTTGTTAAACTAGAAACTTTTCAACCCCCCCTCGTAATAGGTGCACAAGGCTACACATACATTAGGAAATAAGCTCGGAATTTTGAGCTTGTGCATCTTATTCAAGAGGTCTAATCATTCCAAAGCAATGTATCCAAAGTTTGAAGTATGAATAGTTTTCAAATATTTCATTTCTTCTTCTTAATTTCCTGTGACATCACTGATAAATAACTTGCATGACTTAAGTGACCTGATCATCAGTCATCTTTGAAGATTTCCATACAAATCCAAATATTTCATCTGTAATCTTCACTGTTTCACATGATTTTTTTTCAAGTTAGATGCCACATTGTCAGTGATGACATAAAAAAATCTTGAATAAATCTTCTGATTTTATGTCTGTCACTTTATACTTGGTTTCATCATGAAACGACTTCCTCTTCTGTATTCATACCTCTTGGAATTCAGGATCAGTATTAATTGCAATAGCAACAAGTTATGTTCAGGGAGAATAGTGTCCCAATTTTCATGAAGATATTTTAAGTTATTTAATAAGCTCGTCAATTGCAGTGTTCTGAGCTCATACTAATTGGATTCTGTAATCAACCGGTAACAACTACTCCAGCCAAATTGATGTCATGATGAAACACCCCATACACACGGAATATGTTTCAGCTGACCAATTTAACTTACTGAGAGTTTCAATGGCAGTGGCAGTCTTATCCAAGTGAGCTGCAAATGGTCTTATAGCATCAACCTGAGCACTCAAAAGGGTATCAGACATGGAATATAAAGAACTTCCAATACTCTGTTCCAAAATTTCCCATCATTGAGGACTGCAATTAAACACGTTGTAAGGAAATTCAGTTACCCCAAAAACAAGTACTTGCTTCATGACAACTCTCAGGTGCATGTACACCACATAAGGCTATGACAGGCACATGAGAGAGTTTTGCAAAATGAGTCCATTGAAGAAAATGTGTCCAAACTCCTTCATAACACTTTCTCATATTACCTCTGTTATCATAACTTTGTCCACGGCATAACACTGATAGGAACTGAGTGTTTCATAGGTTGGATCAAATTACATGTGCAGTAGCAATAACTATTTTCTGATTACACTCTACAAATTCCAAAGCTGATCATTTATTTCTTGTTTATCAATTTCCATATTGAAGTAAATACAATGCAGGATGAATGTTGAGTCAGGCATTGCATCAACAACAACTGGGTAATACTTCTCATTTTCTCTCTGTGCCATGATGGCACTCCTGACATGACGAGTACAACTGGAAATGAATTCGTTGTTATCAGTAGACGGATAGAGCACTTGTAGCACTTTCCAGGTTCTTATCCGTCTCTGACCTTGCATATGGGTTTTGCGAGAACTGGATCATAGTGACTAAAGATCTGAAGAAATTTCAATTGCTTGGATCTAAAATGAACTTGCTGACTGACCAAGAAATAATGTCGCATCATGTAACATGAAGATTGCCATTTACATTAGCTATTCAATGGACGAACAAAAGAATAGCATTACCTCTTTACTTATGAGCATAAGTGTAGCCAAAGTACCTCTTTCATGTCATTTCATTTCTTCACGTTCACAATTCTTCTTGGACAACGGCACACACACACACACACACACACACACACACACACACACACACACACACACACACACATGCACGCACACAAGCACTATAAGACTAAAAAATGATGCACTATGAAGTAATTATCCAAATGGGATGGAAATTGGTAGATATGACATACATGTACAAACAGATGATTAAAATCTCAGAAAAATTTGATGATTTATTCAAGACAAAGAGCTTCATAAATTGAACAGTTCAATAAATCCCTGGTCTACCTCTGGCCCTTATGCAAGCAGTTATTCAGTTTGGCATTAATTGACAGAGTTGTTGGATGTCCTCTGAGGGGTATAATGCCAAATTCTGTCCAGTTGGGACATTACATTGACAAAATTCCGAGATGGCTAAGAGTTGTGCCCATAATGCTCCAGATGTTCGTAATTGATGAGAGATCTGGTGACCTTGCTGGCCAAAGTTAGGGTTTGGAAAGCACGAAGGCAGGCAGTAGAGACTCTCACCATGAGCAGGCGGACATTATCTTTCTGAAATATAAACCCAGGATGGCTTGCCATGAAGGGCAACAAGAATATTGTCAAAGTACTGTTGAGCTGTAAGGGTGCTGCAGATAATGACCAAAGGGCTCCTGCTATGAAATGAAATGGCACCCCAGACCATCACTCTTGGCTGTCTTGCTGTATGGTGGAGCCAGATAGGTTGGTATCCCACCAGTGTCTGGGGGAGGGTCTCCAGAAATGTCTTTGCTGTGGAGTCTCACAGACTGGAGTGGAACTGGCTTCTACATCTACATCTACATCTACACCCATACTCTGCAAGCCACCTGATGGTGTGTGGTGGAGGGTACCTTGAGTACCTCTATCGGTTCTCCCTTCTATTCCACTCTCGTATTATTCGTGGAAAGAACGGTTGTTGGTATGCCTCTGTGTGGGCTCTAATCTCTCTGATTTTATCCTCATGGTCTCTTCGCGAGATATACGTAGGAAGGAGCAATATACTGCTTGACTCCTCGGAGAAGGTATGTTCTCAAAACTTAAACAAAAGCCTGTACCGAGCTACTGAGCATCTCTCCTGTAGAGTCTTCCACTGGAGTTTATCTATCATCTCCGTAACACTTCCGCGATTACTAAATGATCCTGTAATGAAGCGCGCTGCTCTCCATTGGATCTTCTCTATCCCTTCTATCAACCCTATCTGGCACGGATCCCACACTGGTGAGCAGTATTCAAGCAGTGGGCGAACAAGTGTACTGTAACCTACTTCCTTTGTTTTCGGATTGCATTTCTTTAGGATTCTTCCAATGAATCTCAGTCTGGCATCTGCTTTACTGACGATCAACTTTATATGATCATTCCATTTTAAATCACTCCTAATGCCTACTCCCAGATAATTTATGGAATTAACTGCTTCCAGTTGCTGACCTGCTATATTGTAGCTAAATGATAAGGGATCTTTCTTTCTATGTATTCGCAGCACATTACACTTGTCTACATTGAGATTCAATTGCCATTCCCTGCACCATGCGTCAATTTGCTGCAGATCTTCCTGCATTTCAGTACAATTTTCTATTGTTACAACCTCTCGATATACCACAGCATCATCCGCAAAAAGCTTGAGTGAAATTCTGATGTTATCCACAAGATCATTTATGTATATTGTGAATAGCAACGGTCCTATGACACTCCACTGCGGCACACCTGACATTGAGAATGACATGCTACATTCTGTTATTTAGGAACTCTTCAATCCAATCACACAATTGGTCTGATAGTCCATATGCTCTTACTTTGTTCATTAAACAACTGTGGGGAACTGTATCGAACACCTTGCAGAAGTCAAGAAACACGGCATCTACCTGGGAACCCGTGTCTATGGCCCTCTGAGTATCGTGGATGAATAGCGCGAGCTGGGTTTCACGCGATCAGCTTTTTCGAAATCCATGCTGATTCCTACAGAGTAGTTTTCTAGTCTCCAGAAAAGTCATTATACTCGAACACAATACGTGTGATGAGCCCGGCTTTGAATTGAGCTCTGATGACCAACATAGACGTGAATCCTCTGACGGCAGTGGGATACCAAATTATCTGTCACCTGCCACATGGACCAACCACTAGGAGTGATGGGTCTGGGGTGCCATTTCATTTCATAACAGGACACCTTTGGTTGTCATGCATGGTAACCTTACAGCATAGTGGTACGTTGATGATTTTCTACACCCTGCTTTGTTGCTCTTCATGGCAACCCATCCTGGACTTACACTTCAGCTATGTAGTGCCCACCTGCACACAGCAAGAGACTCTAATGCTTGTCTTCATGCTTGCTAAATCCCACCTTGGCCATCAGGGTCATCCGATCTCTCTCCAGTTGAGAACATTTGGAGCATTATGGGCAGGGCGCTCCAACCAGCTCAGGATTTCGATGACGTAATGTGTCGGTTGGACAAAATTTGGCATGATATCTCTCAGTAGTACATCCAACAACTATATCAATCAATGTGAAGCCAAATAACTGCTTGATAAGGGCCAGAGGTGGACCAAGACTTTTATTGGCTTGCTCAAATAATCTCTGTATATTTAAATTACATCTACCAATTTTCACACCGTTTGGATAATTACTTTGCAGTGCGTCATTTATTTTCTTAGTGTGTATTTTATTTTGTTTATACCGTTGAATGCAAAATATTTTCTGTATATTTCCTGTAAAACCACTTTTTGGCAGAATCAGAAGTACCTTATCTTTGAATGCTGGTGGCAGTCCTACCAAATTATAATGATATTTCACTGCTTTGTTGGGGAAATGTTTTGGTAGGATTTACAACAATGTTTAAAGAAAGCACAGTTTTGCTTCCATGAGAAGGCAGTTTTAGTGTTTTTTTTTCTAAAGAAAATCTTGTGCATTCAAGTTTAGACCCAAAATAGAATTAATTGTATGCAACTGGCCTGCAAGAACAGAGGTGGAATTACATTGGTTGTCTTGGTGTTGGAGTAACGGTCTTTAATTTATTATGTGAAGCAAAAGTTATTTAATAATAACAGTCTAATAATTGCAACTGAGCACCTCGTGGTATACAAACTCTTGAGAGACTTGGGCCACCCATGAGGCTTGGGCCCCAGGGATTTTACCTCCCCCTTCCTCCCACTTTTTCATTGGGCCTGGCAGTATTGTATCACAGTATCTCTATTCAATGTCCACACTCATCTATCAAAGCTGTATTAAAATGTTCTGTGAAGGCATTCATCTGGAAGTAGTAGGTGGTCGTCATTCTGTGGATGATATTTTAATTAAAGTGATACTGTCAATGAAAAAGCCTTCTGGGTTTGGTAAATGTAAGCCTCGAGAGGTAAAACTAGTGACGTAAAACTTCTGTGTGTGTTTGCTGGTCCTCAGAACGTTTCTTGTTGATATCACCAAGTTCATACTGTGTGTGTTATCTCCACATATGGCAGTTTCCTGGAAGAATACAGAGAGAAAGTACTGGACAAAGTTTATCTGTTTGGTTGGCCATACACCACATACCAGTGCATCTAGGAACTGTACCTCTGCAGTTAACAATGGCGTGGATTCTCCATGCTATAACATGTGCTCAACATCATGTGCAACATGGCACATCTGCTTCTTTCCACTGTACCAACCTTGGGAATCAGAGCCTTATTTATAACAATGATTTAATCAATTTAAATTTGCATATGCCCTAAACAACAGAAAGCTATCATTTACATTAACCTGATTTCTCTTGTACACGTAGATTTAATTATTTCAGCACAAGATAAAATCATTTGTTACGTAAGGTGTGTGAGAATAGTAATGGGACTGACAGCACTGCAAGTGATCTGGCAACGCTGTGTTGTTCTGCTTGTGTAGACCGGTGTGTTCATCCCTTGCAGATGCTCAGTCCAGGTTTCAGCTGTGTACAGCCAACACATGATTTTGAGAGCACCATCAGTGAAGTTGTGTTTTTGTTGTGTGTTACAAAAATGAAACAGCAGAATTCAGGGCAACATTATGCTATCAAGTTTTGTGTTGACTTTGGGGATCTGTGAGTATGACCGTTGAAAAGTTGAAACAGGCCTATGGGTACAGTCCTTATCAAGAGCACAAGTTTTTTGCTGGCACAAATCATTCTTGGAAGGCTGAGTACATATTCTGAAGATGAATCGCACCCAGGGAGACTTTCAACTTCAAAAACCAATGAAAACATCAGATGTGTGGAAGCTCTTGTGAGACTGTTCCTTCAGGACAAGCAGTCAACCAAGTGTTTTACAAAGATGTTCTTGAAAGGATCAGGAAAAGGGTGAACAGAGTGAGACCGGAAACTGCAGACAAGTGGATGCGACGTCATGACTACGTCCCATGTCACACAATCATTTCCATCATGGAACTTTTATCTCAAAAAGTATTCCTGCTGTCCAAAGACCCCCTACTCACCTGATCTGAGTCCTTTTGACTCATTTCTTTTCCCAAAACTGAAAAAGTCTTAAAAGGATGTCATTTTGGGACTTTTAAGAACATTCAAAAGAGTGTGACTGATGTGTTAAATGCCTATCACTTGAAGCCTTTCAGCACTGCTACCAAGACCGGAAATGACTCTGCCAGTGTTTAGCTGCTAAAGGGAACTACTTTTCAGGGGACAATATTGTTGTGTGAAAAAAAAATGAAAGCTTTGATAGATAAAAAACCAGTCTCATTACTTTTTTCACACATTTCATGTGTCCTAATGAACAAGGAAAGAAAATTTAAGGCTACAAAACTATTATCACTTCACTCCTCTCTTCAATTGTTGGTCCTAGCTGATGGGATGTCTTTGTCTGTCTATCTTCTTCATCACATCAGATGTAATTAGAATTGTTTCATTCCATTCTTTTGGCTCTCCACACACTTGTGACTTTTTTGTCTCACGATGCAATTATTTTGCCTTTTTTATTTCACTCTTTCTTTTCTTTTTGATATTTCCACAGTATTTTCTGTGTTAATTTTTTGTTCCTCGGATTTTTCTGGCTACAATGATTCATATGTGATTCTGCTATTCTTTCTTTCAGATCTTGTTTTTTTTTTTTTTCATTTAACTGTTGGACATATTCTTTGCTGTATTTCTATGGATGGTAATCAACTACTGTTGTTTTTTTTTTCCTTTGGCAATGTCATTGTGCCCATGTTTCTTCTGGTTATTCTACAGGTTCATGAGAAGACTTTTGGCCCATATGAGACTGTCTCACTGGAATTAGAGTGAATGTAGCATTTTTGATAAGCACTTGATGAACCAGTATGGGAAAGTTTATTATGTGTATGTGAAATCCTCAATCCCGGCCGCCCCATTGTAGCTGGTTACCAAGCCCCCATATAACGTATCTCTGCCTACGTAGATTAACACCTTCAACCCATTACATGCAGTCTCCCATCCTTCATCAAAAACACCAACCACTTTCTCGAACGCCTGGAATCCTTACCCAATCTGTTACCCCAGAAACCATCCTTGTAACCATTGATGCCACTTCCTTATACACAAATATTTCACACGTCCAGGGCCTCGCTGCAATGGAGCACTTCCTTTCACGCCGATCACCTGCCACCCTACCTAAAACCTCTTTCCTCATTACCTTAGCCAGCTTCATCCTGACTCACCATTTCTTCACTTTCGAAGGCCAGACATACCAACAATTAAAGGGAACAGCCATGGGTACCAGGATGGCCCCCTCATACGCCAACCTATTTATGGGTCGCTTAGAGGAAGCCTTCTTGGTTACCCAGGCCTGCCAACCCAAAGTTTGGTACAGATTTATTGATGACATCTTCATGATCTGGACTCACAGTGAAGAAGAACTCCAGAATTTCCTCTCAAACCTCAACTCCTTTGGTTACATCAGATTCACCTGGTCCTACACCAAATCCCATGCCACTTTCCTTGACGTTGACCTCCATCTGTCCAATGGCCAGCTTCACACGTCCGTCCACATCAGACCCACCAACAAGCAACAGTACCTCCATTATGACAGCTGCCACCCATTCCACATCAAACGGTCCCTTCCCTACAGCCTAGCTCTTTGTGGCAAACGAATCTGCTCCAGTCCAGAATCCCTGAACCATTACACCAACAACCTGAAAACAGCTTTGGCATCCCGCAACTACCCTCCCAAACTGGTACAGAAGCAAATTACCAGAGCCACTTCCTCATCCCCTCAAACCCAGAACCTCCCAGAGAAGAACCCCAAAAGTGCCCCACTTGTGACAGGATACTTTCCGGGACTGAATCAGACTCTGAATCTGGCTCTCCAGCAGGGATATGACTTCCTCAAATCCTGCCCTGAAATGAGATCCATCATTCATGAAATCCTCCCCACTCCACCAAGAGTGTCTTTCTGCCGTCCACCTAACCTTCGAAACCTCTTGGTTCCTCCCTATGAAATCCCCAAACCACCTTCCCTACCCTCTGGCTCCTACCCTTGTAACCACCCCCGGTGTAAAACCTGTCCCATGCCCACTCCCACCACCACCTACTCCAGTCCTGTAGCCCGGAAGGTGTACACGATCAAAGGCAGAGCCACGTGTGAAAGCACCCACGTGATTTACCAACTGACCTGCCTACACTGTGAAGCTTTCTATGTGGGAATGACGAGTAACAAACTGTCCATTCACATGAATGGACACAGGCAGACAGTGTTTGTTGGTAATGAGGATCACCCTGTGGCTAAATATTGCCTTGGTGCACGGCCAGCACATCTTGGCACAGTGTTACACCATCCGGGTTATCTGGATACTTCCCACTAACACCAACCTGTCAGAACTCCAGAGATGGGAACTTGCCCTTCAATATATCCTCTCTTCTCGTTACCCACCTGGCCTCAACCTCCGCTAATTTCAAGTTGCCGCCGATCATGCCTCACCTGTCATTCAACAATATCTTTGCCTCTGTATTTCTGCCTCGACTGACATCTCTGCCCAAACTCTTTGCCTTTACAAATGTCTGCTTGTGTCTGTGTATGTGCGGATGGATATGTGTGTGTGTGTGTGTGTGTGTGTGTGTGTGCGCGCGAGTGTATACCTGTCCTTTTTTCTCACTAAGGTAAGTCTTTCCGCTCCCAGGATTGGAATGACTCCTTACCCTCTCTTTTAAAACCCACATCCTTTCGTCTTTCCCTCTCCTTCCCTCTTTCCTGATGAAGCAACCGTTGGTTGCGAAAGCTTGAATTTTGTGTGTATGTTTGTGTTTGTTTGTGTGTCTATTGACATGCCAGCGCTTTCGTTTGGTAAGTCACATCATCTTTGTTTTTAGATATATTTTTCCCATGTGGAATGTTTCCCTCTATTATATTCATATCATTAATTTGAACCCAACAATTATATATATAAAAACAAAGATGATGTAACTTATCAAACGAAAGCGCTGGCATGTTGATAGACACACAAACAAACACAAACATACATACAAAATTCCCTCTATTATATATACATTCCATCGTCATTCTTCCAGCGGATTAGGGTTCCACGACAGTGGTACTTGATCGTCGGGATTATGTGGCTGAGGGACTGCGTCAGCTTTCAGACAACTCCACACACAAAGTTTGCCAAGGTAATCCCATTCCTGATGTCCAGGTGGAGCTTCAAGGAATCCTCAGAACCTTAGGCCCCCTACAAAACCTTTCACCTGACTCCATCAACCTCCTGACCCCGCCGACACCCCGCACCCCTACCTTCTACCTTCTTCATAAAATTCACAAACCCAATCATCCCGGCCGCCCCATTGTAGCTGGTTACCAAGCCCCCACAGAACGTATCTCTGCCTACGTAGATTAACACCTTCAACCCATTACATGCAGTCTCCCATCCTTCATCAAAGACACCAACCACTTTCTCAAACGCCTGGAATCCTTACCCAATCTGTTACCCCCAGAAACCATCCTTGTAACCATTGATGCCACTTCCTTATACACAAATATTTCACACGTCCAGGGCCTCGCTGCAATGGAGCACTTCCTTTCACGCCGATCACCTGCCACCCTACCTAAAACCTCTTTCCTCATTACCTTAGCCAGCTTCATCCTGACTCACCATTTCTTCACTTTCGAAGGCCAGACATACCAACAATTAAAGGGAACAGCCATGGGTACCAGGATGGCCCCCTCATACGCCAACCTATTTATGGGTCGCTTAGAGGAAGCCTTCTTGGTTACCCAGGCCTGCCAACCCAAAGTTTGGTACAGATTTATTGATGACATCTTCATGATCTTCATGATCCTCTCTTCTCGTTATCCGCCAGGCCTCAACCTCCGCAATTTCAAGTTGCTGCCACTCATACCTCACCTGTCTTTCAACAACATCTTTGCCTCTTTATTTCCGCCTCGACTGACATCTCTGCCCAAACCCTTTGCCTTTACAAGTGTCTGCTTGTGTCTGTGTATGTGCGGATGGATATGTGTGTGTGTGTGAGTGTATACCTGTCCTTTTTTCCCCCTAAGGTAAGTCTTTCTGCTCCCAGGATTGGAGTGACTCCTTACCCTCTCCCTTAAAACCCACATCCTTTCGTCTTTCCCTCTCCTTCCCTCTTTCCTGATGAAGCAACCGTTTGTTGTGAAAGCTGGAATTTTGTTTGTATGTTTGTGTTTGTTTGTGTGTCTATCGACCTGCCAGCGCTTTTGTTTGGTAAGTCTCTCTCTCTCTCTCTCTCTCTCTCTCTCTCTCTCTCTCTCTCTCTCTCTCTAAAAACAAAGCTTTTTAATATGTCTGCTTGTGTCTGTATATGTGTGGATGGATATGTGTGTGTGTGTGCGAGTGTATACCCGTCCTTTTTTCCCCATAAGGTAAGTCTTTCCGCTCCCGGGATTGGAATGACTCCTTACCCTCTCCTTTAAAACCCATATGCTGGCGTCTTTCTCTCTCCTTCCCTCTTTCCTGACGAAGCAACCATTGGTTGCGAAAGCTAGAATTTTGTGTGTATATTTGTGTTTGTTTGTGTGTCTATCGACGTGCCAGCGCTTTCGTTTGGTAAGTCACATCATATATATATATATATATATAAAAAAAACAAAGATGAGGTGACTTACCGAACGAAAGCACTGGCAGGTCAATAGACACACAAACATACACACAAAATTCAAGCTTTCGCAACAAACTGTTGCCTCATCAGGAAAGAGGGAAGGAGAGGGGAAGACGAAAGGAAGTGGGTTTTAAGGGAGAGGGTAAGGAGTCATTCCAATCCCGGGAGCGGAAAGACTTACCTTTGGGGGAAAAAGGGACAGGTATACACTCGCACACACGCACATATCCATACACACATAAGCCACAAGCAGACATATTTAAAGACAAAGAGTTTGGGCAGAGATGTCAGTCGAGGCAGAAGTGTAGAGGCAAAGAAGTTGTTGAAAGTCAGGTGAGGTATGAGTGGCGGCAACTTGAAATTAGCGGAGATTGAGGCCTTTCCCATTTCCCACGTGGAATGTTTCCTTCTATTATATATATATATATTAAATAAGGAACTTCAAGTATTCTGTGAACCCTGTTGATAAAATGCACAGATTTTATAACTGACTTATAGCAGAGAGATATTTTTGACAATATTGTCTGTACTCTCTCTGTGGTCTTAATTTTTGACCTGCCCAATGAATCAGATTTATTGTTGGCTTACACAAGCGTTAATAAGCTCATTCAGGGCTCGGATAGTGCATATATGACACTTTCCACTTATCATTCATTAAATTTTCTTGGAATTTTTCATTCTTGAAATGTACTTTTCCTTTTTTTTTTTTTTTGTTCTTATAGTTTGAATTTTTCCTCCTCTGAAAATACTGAGCTTCATTCAGCAGTAAGGTGTTCCTCATCCCTTCTGCACAGGATTTTCTAGACTATTTATTTAGTCTCTGAATACATTGTGTAGAAAGACAATTTCCTCACAGTCAGGGGGAGTAGGGCCAAAATACAAATCCAACCTCCCAAATTTAGGCTTTCCATGGTTTCTCTAAATGACATGAGGCAACTATTGAAATTGTTCCTTTGGAAAGGACGTGCCATTGCCCTTCCTCATCACTGTACAATTTGAGCCAGTGTCCCTTGTATAATGATCTCATTCCCAGTGGGATATTGACCCATAATCTTATTTTCTTTCTTCAGTTGTCCTCAGTTTCTAAGAAGTTGGTGTAGACTGTTGCCATGTAATAAAATTTATTGTTACTGCTCTTTTAAACTGATTTAACGTTGGGCTCATCTTCATCATATTCTGCTGCATTCCAGGTACACCATCTCATATATATGGAACATATAGACAACTTCACACTGGCACTCCCAAACCTCTGGAATGGGGAACAGCAATCTTATCTGAAAGAGGTTCTCCCAGACTTCCAGATAATGGTAAGTTCTGAACATTACTCTTTCAAATTGTTCAGTGTAGTGTAAAATGTAGACTTTTTTTTCAGACATATCATACCCAGTGATGGAAACCATTAATTTCTAGTTGAAATGCAAAATACGTTTGGTACACATGTAAGTCCAAAGATGATAGTAGAATTAGCAAATAACATCAAACTCTGCTTGAAAAAGCAGTCAACATAAACTGGGTGAAAATAAGAAACAATGAATAAGAACAGTTGCAGAAAGTAACTAAGTGAATAAAAACATGAAAAGATAAAATTCAGGGCAGTATAAATGTAAATTAAAAATTACAGAGAGCTTGACAGTGAAAAGAAAGGCAAAAAGGTGGTAAGAAATGAAGACAAAGAAAAATAGGACAGCGATAAACTGTCAGAAAACAAAAAGCAAAGGAAAGGAATGAAAAAGGAAATAGTAGGTGGGGAGGGGGGGAGACAGTGGGGGAGGGAGGGAGAAAGAGGTAGGAGGGAGAGTGAGACAATGGAAGAAAGGGGGGAAAATCAAGAAAAACAAAAAGATATCAGAATGTCCTATTAATCACTGCATCAGTTTGATGACTGCATTTATATCTAAAAGTATGTATTTGGTGAACTTTGGGTGAAAATAATTTCTTCGACAACTTTGATCTTACCATGCCTCAGTACAACACCACCAAAACATTTCTGCTCATTTCCAACTTTATAGGTCAAGCTGTGAATCAAGGACCTCCATCATTGTCTATCTCCGTACCACTCCTGTCCATTTTCAAGTGCATGTGACTTTCCTCCCCTCTTCCCTGTGAACTCCTTCACTGTATCTGCCCATCTCTCTCTGATTCTTCCTTGGTGGTGTCATTCCAATTAACGTTTCAGAAAATATTTTTAGCACTCTGACTCTATATCTGCACCATGTTACTTTTGAACAACATTATAAAAAGGACAGATTGCTACTCATTGTAAAGACAACATGTTGAGCTGTAATGAGGCACAATGAAAAGATGTTACAAACTGAGCTATGAGTGCTCTCTACAGCCACTGTGGCCAGAATGCAAATGTGTTGTGTCGAGTGGAAGCAGCAGTCTGGAGTGCGGTGGGAAGGAGGGGAGGGATATCAGGGACCATAGGTGCTTATCTTGTCCAGAAGTTTTGAGATACAATATTTGCCTTTTTTCTGACCTCATTTCCAATTCTACTTCACCTTCAATACCTCTTAAAAATGTTATCTCTTTTGCCTGCATTCTGCATGACCCAAACATCACAGGAGTTTCCTGTGAGTAAATGTGGCAAACTATTGAAATGTGCTAACAGTTCCGTACTGGACATATGACCTCATAACTATACTTGCATTGAAACTACTTCCTCATTTTGCCGGCCGGTGTGGCCGAGCGGTTCCAGGCGCTTCAGTCTGGAACCGCGTGACCGCTACGGTCGCAGATTCGAATCCTGCCTTGGGCATGGATGTGTGTGATGTCCTTAGGTTAGTTAGGTTTAAGTAGTTCTAAGTTCTAGGGGACTGATGATCTCAAATGTTAAGTCCCATAGTGCTCAGAGCCATTTGAACCATCCCCATTTTCTAATATACTTCTCATTTCTTGCTCTGAGAAATTTCGTATCTATACCATTGTATTGTTGAGATCCTACACTTTTCCGCCATTCATACTCAAGGTGGCTCTATCACTACAGTATGCACAACTACATCTGTACTGTGCCAGCTGCCAAACAGTGTGTGACTCAGGGTACACAATATACCAGTGTTATTTTCTCTCCTTACAGTTCTGTATGTGGGTGGTATATGGGATGAAAGCCCCTAAATATGAAAATGAATTTCTGTAATTGACATGTTAGTCATTGCATGAGACATATGTTGGAGAAAAAAATAGTTTGTATCTTGTCTCATTTTGGGAATGTGAACTCTCCTGTATGTAGTGCTCTCCATGATGGATAATCTCTTTCTTGTAATGTCTCTCACTGAAACTGCTTGAACATTTCTGTGACATTTTCACACAGACTAAACAGCACCATGACAAGTTATAGAACTCTTCTCTAAATCTTTTTGATTAATAGTGGTATTTATTAAGGGTTCCAGGAAGATGAACATTATTCAGGAATTGGTTTAACAAGAATTGTGTAAACATCATCATTTGTGCATAATTCCACTTTCATGGGCTTCTTCCAATAAATCTGAGTCTGACATCTGCCTTCCTCACAGTTGTAATTACATAGTCATTCAACCTTAAATTACTGCAGGCAGGAACTCTAGATACTTAAGGACTGTGTCTGATTCCTGTGACTAGGGTGGCCAATTGTATAATCAAATAACATTGTATCCTTCTATCAACTTAGATATGTCTAAATTTCATTTCTACCACTACTGGTTTGTACCTCATTTCCTTATTTTCTCTGTACATGTGACCTTTTTATTTATATTTATACCAGCACAGTGAATTTTTGTCTCGTTTTTCTCCTTACATATTAGTAATTATTCATATCCACACCAATCCATAGATACCGTGGAACTCAGATTTAAAACTCTGCAATTACATACCAAACTTACTTTTGATTCATATTTGTATCTGTTTGATGTTGCTAATGACCCACTATCCTATATGATTTCTATCCAGTCTGTTATCTTTAACACTCTTGTTTATGACTTTCTTTTTCATGTATTTCTTTTGACTTCCAACAATTGTAAAAATGTAAAATACTTCATTTTCCTATCAGTGTTTTGTCCTGTTAGTTTTGTTTGGCTTGCCAACCGTTGCACTTCTTCCCTCTTTGTAAAATTTGTTCTTCTAGTTTTGGCTATTGGAACTACAGTGGGTATTACTTGAGTATTTGTGAAAGGGAATTATTTCAAGACACAGCACTGAGTTGTAAGGTCTTCTTCTGATTATGTCAGCCGCAGTTTTCAAGCATTTATGTATGGTACAGTTATTATTTTGTAACAATTTTATTTACTGTTTCTTCTACAATAATTTCTGCTCTTTTAGAAGTGTAGTGCTCTGAGCTCATTATTGTAACATGGTTAGCATAAATTCTGGATTTTTTAAATCTTGTGATTTGTGTACTTCATGAACAGATGTACATATGTTATCTTATGTTAATCTTATTCAGCTACTTAAAAATATCCATGATTATCTCTACACAATTAAGGCAGATTGTTAGATCAAGACAGAGAGCAGAATGACAAACTTTGTTATGCGGAGGCACACTGGTAATTTGAAGATGGCAATGGTAAACAGCAGTGGCATTTCTGAACATAAAATCTGCGACTTTAGAAAAATCAACATTCATATATCTTAGACTTTGAAACAAACTTACTACTATGTACCATTGAAGAAGTGTACTTGCTTAGCAATTTTCAAAAAAAACTGCTAATCTTCCAGAACATCTAGAAATAGGACCTTCTTGGAACAGAAAATAGATAGGAAGCTTCTTCACCAAGATAGTATACATTAAATTCCTCGAGTCATGTCCTGAAATGAGATTTACATTTTCACATACATTTTTCATTGTTTAATTATATAAGCCTTTATGGAGCAACTCCCAAGAACCACATATTCCAGTCCCGTCATTGGTATAAAACCCTGTGAAAACATACGAGAAAAGTACTCATGCATTGTCTGCTCATTCACAAATTATTTTGAGTATCCTACACTTGCATTGGCATAATTAATGACATACACATACATTTGTACAGATGGCAGTTATAAGAGTCGAGGGACATGAAAGGGAAGCAGTGGTTGGGAAGGGAGTGAGACAGGGTTGTAGTCTTTCCCCAATGCTATTCAATCTGTATACTGAGCAAGCAGTAAAGGAAACAAAAGAAAAGTTCGGAGTAGGTATTAAAATCCATGGAGAAGAAATAAAAACTTTGAGGTTCGCCGATGACATTATAATTCTGTCAGAGACAGCAAAGGACTTGGAAGAGCAGTTGAGCGGAATGGACAGTGTCTTGAAAGGAGGGTATAAGATGGAACATCAACAAAAGAAAAACAAGGATAATGGAACGTAGTCGAATTAAATCAGGTGATGCTGAGGTAATTAGATTAGGAAATGAGACACTTAAAGTAGTAAAGGAGTTTTGCTATTTGGGGAGCAAAATAACTGATGATGGTCAAAGTAGAGAGGATATAAAATGTAGACTGGCAATGGCAAGGAAAGCGTTTCTAAAGGAAGAGAAATTTGTTAACATCGAGTATTGATTAAAGTGTCAGGAAGTGGTTTCTGAAAGTATTTGTATGGAGTGTAGCAATGTATGGAAGTGAAACATGGACAATAAATAGTTTAGACAAGAAGAGAATAGAAGCTTTCGAAATGTGGTGCTACAGGAGAATGCCGAAGATTAGATGGGTGGATCACATAACTAATGGGGAGGTATTGAATAGATTTGGGGAGAAGAGGAGTTTCTGGCACAACTTGACTAGAAGAAGGGATCGGTTGGTAGGACATGTTCTGAGGCATCAAGGGATCACCAATTTGGTACTGGAGGGCAGCATGGAGGATAAAAATCATAGAGGGAGACCAAGAGATGAATACACTAAGCAGATTCAGAAGGATGTAGGCTGCAGTAGGTACTGGGAGATGAAGAAACTTGCACAGGATAGAGTAGCATGGAGAGCTGCATCAAACCAGTCTCAGGACTGAAGACCACAACAACAACACATACTTTACGAGAGCATCTCAAAAATTTTATGTTGCTGAACATGGTCTGGGATATAATAATGGGTTTGAATGCTTGGTTTACCTCCAAAGTTATTTAGTTCCTACCATTCAACACCACTGATTCTGTACTTTGAAGATGAGATATGACCACTTACATGAGCCACCATCCACTTGGTCTTGAATTACTCTTTGCCATAAATGTTAATTTCTTATTTTCCAATTACGGTTCCTCTGTGTTTCTACCATTATTTGTTATCTTTTTCTTTTAAGTTAGTCTCTTACGTACTTTACTTGTTTCCAATTATATTTCATCTGCTTTCTGTCTTACAGTTTGTTTTGGTTTCCATCGGTATCAGTGATTTCTGTCACAGTTCTAGCTCTCATCTTCATCATTTCTATTTTATGTCTCTGTGACAGTGGTCAGTTGGGAAAGACATTGGTTAAATATTTGAATTAGGTAGCACTACAGAGACATCAGTTACTGGCAATTTATTAGCAGTTTGTTCCCATAATCTTACAAAGCAAGAGTATTTACTGGTGGACCAAGTCCCAGGATCAGCAATCACAGATATGGCCATAGTAGACGACAGCAATATAGACAGTGCAAAGTATGGTGTCTTCTCGTGCCATGCTATTCGTTTCCTCCTTGACTTTGCAGCTGAGTTATCTGGACTGATAGTCTGTGTACCTCAAACATTATGACCTTTCATCTCCACTGATCACTTACTTGTGGACCCAAGATCTCACAAATGACTGTTCATGATCAGTGTCCTCTATTTACAATCTGCCAATTATTAGTCATTTTCCAGTGACAGCTTGGGAGCAAAGCTAGTATTGGTGAATACAAATATCTCCTGGGATTAGCTATGAATCATAATGGATTTGTTCATCTCTTGTGAATCCTTTGGTAGCTCAGTCGCTGGAGCAATGGACTATAGTGCTTAGTTGTTCATTTTCTATAGGATTATGGCTTTGTAAAGGAAGACACTTGGTTACTTACTGTGACTGGCTGGCATAGCATTCCTTTCTGGCCTATCTGGGTGGATGAACAGTAGACACTCTTTGTCCTAGGCATCTTCTCCATACTGAATGAAATCCTGTTTCATGACAATCATAAAATGCTCATCTTTTACAGTTGTGAAACTTCACCATTCAAAAAGTTAAATTCTGCATGTTAAAACAGATAAATGAGAAGACAATGAGGCTAAACATCATGCGAAATTGAGACCAAGAAGTAAATAATAAGTTCTGTAACAGAATGCATTCACAAGTCAGAACCAGAAACTGTTGGAAATCAAGAGTAATTCTGAAAAAGTTTATGTATAAAGACAAAAATAATATGATGTATGATGAATATGAGAAAGAGGAAAAAGAGTGTGATATATGAGGGATGTGGGAAAGGAAAACAACAGAGGTTGGAGGAAAAGGAAGAAAAAGAAGAAACACTAATAAAAAAATGAAGAGAACTGAGCAAGCAACAGAGAATGAAAATGAAGATGGAAACAAGAAACAAAAATGAAGAAAGACAACCACTCATTGCTGGCTGATTGATGGGTGTTGTATATCCACATGTAAAAGTACAGAGACTTTACTTGCTTTTAAGTGATCAATGGTTGCATTTGGGTGGTTGAGTCAGTGTGTAAGGAAGATGGTGTTCTTAATATAAAGGAAGAGAAGTATCTCAAAAGTATTGCCGAGTGTGCCTCTGTAGCACACATAACTCAACTATAAGTGAGTGGTTGCATTTCTCATTTCACTTTATTGTTTCCTTGCTGGAATTTCCATTAATGAAAACAAAGGTGAAGTGGATAAATGTACTAGATGAGCAAGTAATTATGGAAGTAAAGGATTACAAAATTGAAAAAAAAAATGTTATTCTTTAGCTTTTGTAGACCCATTGCAATCAAAGACCATTTACTTCAAAACTTCTCATTCTATTTCTATTTAATTCCTTGTTTTGCTTGCTTTGGGTATACACTAGACTCTCGCTAATCCGGCCCTCAGTAGTCCAGCCTCTCAGAAATCCGGCACACAACCTAAAACGTGCACAATGAATTATCGTGCACAAAAATGCTTAGTTAAACAATGCTTTATACACTGTATTTGGAACTGTAGCTTTCTTTACAGTTGGGAACCATGTCTTCTAAAAGAAAACACGTTACGCTGGACCTCAAGCAGAAACCCGAAATTTTAGATAAGTTAAATTGAGGTTCTTCACAAAAATCCATTGATGCTGAGTTCAGATTTGGGCGAGCAACTACTTATGACATCAAAAAGAAAGAAGATGTTATTCGACAGTACTCAACACAATGGATAGTGAGCTGGGAAAACAGAAGGTTACATGAAAGAGTGAGAATGAAGAACTGGGCATAGCTGTTTATATATGGTTCATACAACAACGCAGTATAGGAATTCCAGTCAGTGGCCCAATTGTAAAGGAAAAAGCAGCTACATTTAACAAACAACTTGGCGGTAGTAACTTGTTTGCAGTGAGCGAAGGTTGGCTGTCAAACTGGAAAAAACGACATGGCATTCGGCAGCTGACAGTCACCAGGGAAAGTCACTCAGCTAACAATAATGTTGCTGATGAGTTTGTAAGCAAGATACGGAAGATAATAGGGGAAGAAGATTTAACTTCTGATGCCTTGTATAATGCTGATGAAACAGGACTCTTTTACAAGATGCTTCCTTCAAAAGCATTAACTGCCAACAACAAGAAGGAAGCTCATGGTTACAAGCAACAGTAACAGCACATAACATTAGTGGTGTGTTGCAATGCAAATGGAAGTCATAAAGTACCACTTATGGTGATTGGAAAATCCCAACATCAACATTGTTTTCAACACACTGACATAAATACTCTATCAGTGCAGTATTGCACTCAGAAGAAAGTGTGGATGGACAGACAAATATTCTGTTGGTGGTTCCATGAAACATTTGTTAAAGAAGAAAAGGCTTCCACTGAAAGCTATCCTTATGACTGACAATGCTCCCAGTCATCCTTCAGATGATTCTCTAAAGTCCGATGGTATACAAGCATTCTTTCTCCCACCCAATGTGACAGGCCTAATTCAGCACATGGACCAGGGAATTTAGGAATCAATTAAATGTCATCATTGACATTCACTTCTCATCTCCTTGTGGAAAGAAAGTGAAAATGACTGTATCGAGACTATGCTGAAGGTGTGGAAACCAATTAACATACATTATGTTGTTTTCCAAGCATCCGAAGCACGGGATGAAGAGGAGAGCGCTACCATAATGAAGAACTGGAGAAAATTGTAGCCATCCACTTATGCTGAGTTGGATCTAGTAGTGAGTGACAGCGATGATCCAGTTGATTCGGAATCATCAATTACTTTGTACACTGACATGTTTCACAACCTTCCAGGAGGAGAAGAAATTGATGATGAAGATGTTACTAAGAGGCTGAATGAGGAAAACTGTGATACGGACCAAACTTTAACAGATGAGGAAATAATAAAAAGTGTGCAAGAAAGTAATGATGAAAGTGATGAAGAAGAGGACACAGGAAGAAGGAGCATGAAGATTTCTCACACTGATGGTGCTGAAGGTGCCGAGGTCCTCCTGAAGTACATTATGCAACAAGCAGATACATGTAGTACCGATGTAATGCTTGTAAAGCTGTTGTGTGATAAAGCATGCCACTGTTGCGTATCATCATTGCGACAGTTAAAAATTAGGGACATGTTTCATAGCGAGTGATACAACTGTATAATTATGTACAGTATATTATGCACTCAAGGACTAAGTTATCTTTGAAAATTAATGTATTTTTGGATTTAACAAAGTATATCCTCTATGTTGGAACACGTGAGGCAATACTAACCTTACGACTTATCTTAGAAGAAAGATTAAGAAAAGGCAAACCTACGTTTCTAGCATTTGTAGACTTAGAGAAAGCTTTTGACAACAGTAACTGGAATACTCTCTTTCAAATTCTGAAGGTGGCAGGGGTAAAATACAGGGAGCGGAAGGCTATTTACAATTTGTACAGAAACCAGATGGCAGTTATAAGAGTCGAGGGGCATGAAAGGGAAGCAGTGGTTGGGAAGGGAGTGAGACAGGGTTGTAGCCTCTCACCGATGTTATCCAATCTGTATATTGAGCAAGCAGTAAAGGAAACAAAAGAAAAATTCGGAGTAGGTATTAACATCCATGGAGAAGAAATAATAACTTTGAGGTTCGCCGATGACATTGTAATTCTGTCAGAGACAGCAAAGGACTTGGAAGAGCAGTTGAACGGAATGGACAGTGTCTTGAAAGGAGGATATAAGATGAACATCAACAAAAGCAAAACGAGGATAATGGAATGTAGTCAAATTAAATCGGGTGATGCTGAGGGGATTAGATTAGGAAATGAGACACTTAAAGTAGTAAAGGAGTTTTGCTATTTAGGGAGTAAAATAACTGATGATGGTCGAAGTAGAGAGGATATAAAATGTAGACTGGCAATGGCAAGGAAATCGTTTCTGAAGAAGAGAAATTTGTTAACATCGAGTATAGATTTAAGTGTCAGGAAGTCATTTCTGAAAGTATTTGTATGGAGTGTAGCCATGTATGGAAGTGAAACATGGACGATAACCAGTTTGGACAAGAAGAGAATAGAAGCTTTCGAAATGTGGTGCTACAGAAGAATGCTGAAGATTAGATGGGTAGAGCACATAACTAATGAGGATGTATTGAATATGATTGGGGAGAAGAGAAGTTTGTGGCACAACTTGACTAGAAGAAGGGATCGGTTGGTAGGACATGTTTTGAGGCATCAAGGGATCACAAATTTAGCATTTGAGGGCAGCGTGGAGGGTAAAAATCGTAGAGGGAGACCAAGAGATGAATACACTAAGCAGATTCAGAAGGATGTAGGTTGCAGTAGGTACTGGGAGATGAAGAAGCTTGCACAGGATAGAGTAGCATGGAGAGCTGCATCAAACCAGTCTCAGGACTAAAGACCACAACAACAACAACAACATCCTCTATGTTTTAAAACTGTATCCTTCGGTTTAATAAAGTACAGTGCACTATATCCCCTACGTTTTCCAAATAAATAACAAACAAAGTAAATGAATAAAATAAATTTTAGACACTCAATAATCCAGCACTTCCACTAATTCGGCACCCATATGTGCCAGGAATGGCCGGATTAGTGAGAGTCTAGTGTACTTTTGTGGCTGCACTGTTACTTATTTGAGTCTACTGATTCAGTGTTCATGCTTGTGCTTCTTTGTTCATTCATAAATGCTTTCCTTATATCTGATTCTTTTGATTTTATTCCTTGATTTTAATGGTGGTGGTTAGTGTTTAACGTCCCGTCGACAACGAGGTCGTTAGAGATGGAGCGCAAGCTCGGGTTAGGGAAGGATTGGGAAGGAAATCGGCCGTGCCCCCCCCCCCCCCTTTTTTTTTTTTTTTTAAAAAAATCTACATCTATACTCCGCGAGCCACCTTACGGTGTGTGGCGGAGGGTACTTATTGTACCACTATCTGATCCCCCCTTCCCTGTTCCATTCACGAATTGTGCGTGGGAAGAACGACTGCTTGTAAGTCTCCGTATTTGCTCTAATTTCTCGGATCTTTTCGTTGTGATCATTACGCGAGATATATGTGGGCGGTAGTAATATGTTGCCCATCTCTTCCCGGAATGTGCTCTCTCGTAATTTCGATAATAAACCTCTCCGTATTGCGTAACGCCTTTCTTGAAGTGTCCGCCACTGGAGCTTGTTCAGCATCTCCGTAACGCTCTCGCGCTGACTAAATGTCCCCATGACGAATCGCGCTGCTTTTCGCTGGATCATGTCTATCTCTTCTATTAATCCAACCTGGTAAGGGTCCCATACTGATGAGCAATACTCAAGAATCGGACGAACAAGCGTTTTGTAAGCTACTTCTTTCGTCGATGAGTCACATTTTCTTAGAATTCTTCCTATGAATCTCAACCTGGTGCCTGCTTTTCCCACTATTTGTTTTATGTGATCATTCCACTTCAGATCGCTCCGGATAGTAACTCCTAAGTATTTTACGGTCGTTACCGCTTCCAGTGATTTACCACCTATGGCATAATCGTACTGGAATGGATTTCTGCCCCTATGTATGCGCATTATATTACATTTATCTACGTTTAGGGAAAGCTGCCAGCTGTCGCACCATGCATTAATCCTCTGCAGGTCCTCCTGGAGAACGTATGAGTCTTCTGATGTTGCTACTTTCTTGTAGACAACCGTGTCATCTGCAAATAGCCTCACGGAGCTACCGATGTTGTCAACTAAGTCATTTATGTATATTGTAAACAATAAAGGTCCTATCACGCTTCCCTGCGGTACTCCCGAAATTACCTCTACATCTGCAGATTTTGAACCGTTAAGAATGACATGTTGTGTTCTTTCTTCTAGGAAATCCTGAATCCAATCACAAACCTGGTCCGATATTCCGTAAGCTCGTATTTTTTTCACTAAACGTAAGTGCGGAACCGTATCAAATGCCTTCCTGAAGTCCAGGAATACGGCATCAATCTGCTCGCCAGTGTCTACGGCACTGTGAATTTCTTGGGCAAATAGGGCGAGCTGAGTTTCACATGATCTCTGTTTGCGGAATCCATGTTGGTTATGATGAAGGAGATTTGTATTATCTAAGAACGTCATAATACGAGAACACAAAACATGTTCCATTATTCTACAACAGATTGACGTAAGCGAAATAGGCCTATAACCATCCCGGCATTTGCCTGAAACGATTTAGGGAAATCACGGAAAACCTAAATCAGGATGGCCGGAGACGGGATTGAACCGTCGTCCTCCCGAATGCGAGTCCAGTGTTGATTTTAATGTTTTCTCATTTCCTCTTTTTTCCCTTTTCCTTCTGTCACTACTACTTACTTGTTGGCAATTGTTTTCAGTAATTCTGTTGCTCTAGGTGTTTGCATGGCATATGTTGGCACTCAGGACTGAAGTGCTCCTTACCCTCTACCTCTCTGCATCAGTCATCTCCCCATCCCTGTTGCATACCACATTTTCTCTCCTGTGTCTTGTGCCTTCCAAATGTGAAAAATACATTATTTATCCAAAAGTTATGTGCGTATTTTGTTAACTAAATAAGTGATACTTTGTACTGTAGCATTCCTCAACCCCCTCCCCTACACACGCTGCCCCAAACATATTTGTTTATCCCTCTTGTTCTGATCTGTTCAGTAACTGGGCAAGACTGACTATGATAGACTAGATGCATTATGTAAAATGAAATTTGTGTAATTAAATCTTCTTGGAATATTAACTTTACCTTATAATTATGCTTCAACACATTTATCCAGCCAGTTATCAGCATGTTTCATAGCATATGAAATTGATAATTTTTTTCACATTAAGAGAGCTTTTGGCAGTGGTGGAGCTATTTAACATTTATTCTAGTCCCAAGCTTTGCAGTTTGTTTTCTTGTGGTAGTTCCTTAACCCAGGCTACCTTGTTATTTGCATGCATTGCTTAATGTGTGGCAGCATGTTGCTTGTATTTCTGAGGTAATCCAATATTATTTAGCAATTTTTCATTTTTCTTGGGTGTCCTATGCAGGAGAAGAAGTGTCAACCAAACTGTAGAAGGCAGTGCAGCAGAGAAAGCAGTGCTGTTCCATTTGAAAGCAGTATCAGCGACCTGCACTCACATTAATTCTACTTGGAGAACTACAGACTACTTTGTTATTTGAAAAATGGTGCTACATTTTTTTGCATCACATGGCAATTTGTAAGAGAATTGTGCTAAATTATTGAATTGCCTCAGAAATGTAATGCTCATTTTTGTATTTAATATATTTTAAATTAAATAAATGTTCTTTCATATTTCTGTTACAAAAGGCTGGCAATATTACATACACAATATTTTCACTACTTGGTCATATTATTTAAATGTATTAACGAAAACAGTACTAGTAAACTTATTTATTGCATGGATGTTTTGTAAGTACGATGGCAAATGTGGAGGCATAGTCGCTGTATAATTTTGTTTGACTTTAGAAGGAAAACATGATATTTAAAATAACAGCAATTATTTATTTGCTCCCCTGTTTTCACCACGAGTTCTAAATAGTACTCAAGGCAGCAATAATTCTCAGTGTAAGTACACTTGAAATGTTCATGTGTTTGCTATTAACTTCTTTAGTGGTACAGGCACATAAAAAGTATTAAGTTCATTTGTTCCTGTTGGCTAAGATGTCTCCTAGGAGTTCAGCCACGTAAATTGATGTTTATATTGTTGACAGTAGAGAAATAAAGATAAGTGTTATGTCTAGAGGTAGCTTGCAGATCACCTGTCTTGAGCAGCAGAAAGCAGGATGTAAAGCTTAGTACCCCCAATCTGGCTGAAGGGTCAGCATCAACCTTGGGTGCCCTCACTCTGTGAGATACTGTACATGGGTTTTGGATTAACCTGTGACATTGGTGTATCTTGTCAAGTCATTAGGAACTTCACAGCACCATGTCTCCTCCCTAATAGAAAAATGATGGTGATGGAAATTTCATCCACCACCAGGATTCAAACCAGCTATATGAGAGTTGAATACCAATGCATCAATAAGCATTAGCAGCTAAAGCTATGGAAGGATATACAGACAAGCACTGAAAGAAGCATGAGACCAGGGCACTTGCATCCACAACCAGTCATCTGAAACTTATCTTCACATGAAACTTCATCCTTTAATTGGTTAAATGCTCGATGAATAGTATGGCTATTTGCGCGTCGTGAGCTAAGCTCCTGTTTCCCCTCCACCCCTTTGGAAGGTAAGTTGTTCTTACTCTCACAGGGGTAGCTCTTTGCTACTTCATTTACTATTCAACTTGAATTTTTATATATTTATTTGTTTGATTTTTCAATTTCCAGATCAATGACATTTCTATTACACTGAAAACAGTACAGCTTCCATGATGTTCACTACCTGTTGTAGGCTAGATATGCATAGACTGCAATCAGCTCCACATACAACTGTAAACACTTCCACAGTAGACAAAGAACGCATTGACCCAATAATCCTACCAACCAATAGGTGCCAGGGGACAATCACTACATCACAAGAGCAGCTCCTTTCTGATTCACCATTGTCAACCAATAAAATCCAATTTTAAATTAAAATCGATAAAGAACATCTGTTGCCTTCATCTTGAGCCCAACATCCCATCATATGATAACTTTTATTTATGACTCTTTTAGAGAAATAGATGGACAGGAGTGAGCACAGTATATAAGTTGTGCCGTCCCACTAATGTTCCATACCATAGTGAAGACCACTCACAGTAGTGGCTGAAACGTTGGTATATTTTACAACCTGATGCATTCTAACCCAGAACAATTTTGTGGAATCTTACTTAAGCTGTGAAATCTGGTAACATACATGAGTATCTCATTCAGGGGAAAATTCTGCCATCAGTGTCAGATGCTGTGGGATAATAAGTGTTGATGACAGGGTTCACAGTTGATTTTTTTGGATTGTAGCATTGAGTAGATGGGCCACACTGCAGGAAAAGACTCACCAATTAAATGCTTGATGACAACCACAGACGAGCAGCCATTCTGTAGGGAATCACATTAGCATGAGAGCAGGAACCTGCCATTGGACACTCAAGGCATGGGAAGGGGTTGTCTGGGCTGATAAACCACAGTTAATGCTGAAGGCAATGAAAGAGTCTGTCTGAGGCTACATGAAGGCTTTTTTCCTGGTTGCTAATAGGCCACTGTTCATACTGAAGTAGGAAGTACGCACGTTTGAAGGACATTTACATGGGATGAAATGGAGCTTCTGAAACCTGTGCCTTCAGCTCATCTGTGAACCTAATTCCCAGTCACATGAATCTGTTTGTTCTCCTACAGAACCTTGCAGGTGACTTTCATTATGGCTAATTGCCTCTTTTTACAAAGGTCAGAGGTTCATATTAATATTGTCAGTCAGATCATTTAATGTATAGCATGAACAGTATGGGACTCCAACAGACTTCACTGCAGCTAGCTTTAAGTGTCTGCTAAATGTGCAGAGACAAGATGTGCTCTCCATAACAAGAAATTCTCATTCCCACTACTGCTGGCTTTCATATCTTTATCACTCACCATTGCATCGGTATGACAACTGAGCTGTTGCAGTCCTCCTGGGATTATCCATTGTAAAGGAATATTCAGAACTTTTATAGGAAAGGTCTTTCAGTAAAGCACTGCTGCAGTAGTCATGAACACTTTACTCACTGCTATTTTTACAATAAAATATCTTTCATATACCATCTCTCTATCTATAGCCTTATGATTTATTTTACACCTAATGTGTAATAGTTGTTATTTCTTTGGAGAGAGTGTATACCACATAGTGTATACCACATAGTGTCTCTCCTGCCATGAACTGTTCTTCCTATTCAGTACTTGTTAAACTATTAATCTAAACATGAACCACAGTTCCCCTACACATTCCTGTTCAGAGCGCAATATTTTGAATTCTTCACTGAGATGTGACCAGGGCTGTAGGCACTACCGAGTGCACGATGAGGTGAGCTCTCACCAACCATGCAGTCTTGGAAGGGGCATAAAAACTGACCAGGGGCAAAAAAAGTTCCATTGAACTGTGACTGTAAACACATGCTGTTGTCTCAGTGTCTTTTCGTCCAAGTAGCATCCAAAAGGATACTGAACAGACATCTGTCACTAACATGGTTTGTGTGGCAACTATGTGCCTGGTTCACACAGCTTCTCATGTTCAAACAATGGAATTATTGCAGCTGCTTCACTACGGCATTATAGGATCTCAGAAGCTGGCAAGTGGGTGCTGAAGCAAATATGCTGTTAGACCAAAGGCTTTCAATTTTTGCTGTTCTGCACTGACTGAGGACTGGACCGACAAGCTAGCGCAGATTATTGGCAGAAGTGGTGGATCGGAATCAGTGAAAGTTGGGGAGGTATTAAATGTTACCTGTTATGTTATTTTGCGAATTTGTGGAAGATTTCAGGAGGAAGGATGTGTTCAATGTCAGAACAGACAAGCTCACTGATGTTCTAAAATCCAGAGCCAAGATTATTACCCTACTTTCTGAGCCCGGAGAGTTTGAAACAGCACAGCACTCGTCCTGGTTCGAAAACTCGAATGTATCACTGGGTCGTATGTCCACCATCAGTTGTGTGTCACCTTCTTCAAAAGGTTGCTCTGCATTCTCAGCGATCTGCCAGATCCATTCCCCTCACATAAAGGCACAATGCAGCTCAATGAATATGGCGTCTTGCCAACTGTTAACAATGGGATAAAGACCAAATAAAATATTTGTGTGGTTGACAGCTGGTTGTGAGTTGCTGACGGGTATCCAGCCACACTCGATAAGGCTCTGCTTGTATCCGCAAAACAGGCAACACAGTGAGCACACTGCATTCGATAAAGGATTATGGTTGGCTGTCAGCTCTCCCCTCCCACTTGACTCACTGAAAAATCAGTGACAGTGTTATTTTAATCAGAGTACAGTACCCTGTTCAGGGAACTGTTGTGGCCACTGAGGCACCTTGTAGTATACACATTATCACTACACCTCTTGTTGTTATGTGTACCTCTAAGTTCGCCAAAATTAAGAATGTAAACATATACAGGGTGGAGAAAAATGGTGTCACGAAATTTTAACACTGGATAGCTGATTCCAGTAGGAACCAAAGTTACTAATGTTGTGAAGGTCGGTAATGAACCATTTTTAAAATACGGAAACTTGGCACCACCTGCTCCGATTGGCCATCGGATTGCCCTGTTGCTATTTGTCGGTTGACGGGCAGCGTTAAGGTTGTAGGTTCACACATACAAACGTCCCTCGCCCCATCACTGCTCCAACATGATATGCACATGTGTCGAATAGGTCTTGCTGTGTGTCTCCACCTCACGTCAGAGGCATTCACACGTAATCTTCACTTTGGAGCACACACACGTCACCTGCAATTTAGTCATACAGTAAGTGCAGTGGCTCAGTATTCGTTTGAAGAACAACGAGATATGGTTTTTGTGTGTGGACTAGCCGATGGTAATGCACACAAAGCTCGAGGGTGTGGACCATCTCAGATACATCGCAGTCTCTGACAAGCAAAGCATTTGCAGTCATGTGTTGTACAGAGTATTCGGCAACAGGGCAATCCCACAGCCAACTGGAGTGCATGGCACGTAGTTTCCGTAGTTTAAAAATTGTGCATTGTCAGCCTACAGAAAACACACACACACACACATTGACTAATAGTTTGACATCTGCTGGGTTACTTTCAGTGTGGTATCTGGAGACCTTGGAAAACATAGTAGGTGGCATCACTAAGCCTACAGTGCACAGATTAATGTTTTCATAGCTTGGTCAGGCAACTGAGGGAACTGGAAGTACCTACTGGCAGAAATGAATACTGCTTAGTACATTCCTCTGATCGAATGTTTTAAGAACAAATCTTAATTAGTTGTTTTAGTGGAATGACTCTATGCCAAAGCCTGATGAGTTAGTCCAGTATTTGTAAAGAAAAGAAAAGGATAAAAGCCAATGGATTCACAATGGAATCAACCCACCGCATGTTCAATAAGTAATCATACAGCAAAATTAGAATGCTTGGACTGCTGTTTAATTTTGATGCCTCCCAGCATTGTGCAGTTTCTTCACTGTTATACAAGTTTGTCTACACAACAGCGGAAGCTCTGATGTGGGCCATTAGGCTCGATCATATAGCTCATGCTGTGTAGACAGTTATTTAAATGTTACAATGGTCTGTTTCTTGTCCTGTTGTATCATTCAAATTGCTACGAAAATTTGTATAGCTGACTGTATATATACGTGTGATGTTGAGTTGCATAATGCACACCTTGATATCCTGGTTAAGATACTGTTAACTTGTTCTTTGATAAATCCAGTGTTCTTGGTCTACTCATGTGGATGTGACCTAAAGTAATTCTACAAAATAATAATATTTTTAAAAATGCACAAATTTAATGATGTTGAAAGTAAGCGAGCTTAGAATGAAACTACAAATTTTATTTCAGTCATTTTCACTTCTTGGCTGATAGCTGTGTCAGACATGTTGGTCTCTTTATGAGATACACATAGAAAGAAGCGATGTATTGCTTGACACTTGTAGGAATGTGCTCCCACTGGGGCACAAGTCAAGAGTTTAACATTCTATTGACAACATATTGTTAGGGCCAGAGCAAATGCACATAGTGGTGAAGGATGGGGAAGCAAATTGGCCATTAGCCTTTCCCCTGTGGCTTATGCATTCGACACGTATATTGAACACGTCTCCTCTTTCCCCTCTCTGTGTCCACCTCTTCTCCCTCTGTCTGTCCACCTCAGCCTCCCACCACTATCTGTGTGTCTCTGTTTCTTCATCTCCTGCTCTCTTTCTCTTTGCTCATTTCCTCCACCCCCTCTCTCTGACCATATATTCCTGCCACTTTCCTTTTCCACTGGCCCACCACCCGTCTGTGCACCCTCCATCTGCCTCATGCATCTCCCCCTCTTCCCCCCTCTATGTTCATGTCCTCCTCCATACTCTGTCCATCTCCTCCTCTAAACTTATGAACCTGTCCCCAGCCACGCTCATCAACACGTATAGCCTGTGCAATACAGTTCAATAACGAACACTAACTCTATTCCTACAATAAGTCTGTCATGCAGGGTAGGCTAGACATCAGGGGCTTGAAAATCATTTATTTGTCCTTGACATACAGGTCGCCATGCAAAGCGTGTCAATAAAGCAGGCCAAAACTACTCGAACATCACACACCTATCATGAAGGGCAGCCTACATGCTGGGGCCTGGAAAACGGTTTATCGTCCTTGACATGTAAGCTGCCCTTAAAGCAGGTTTATTAGGCAGGCAAATACTGTTCCCATACAGCATTCCTGTTCTACAGGTCAGCTTATGCACGAGGAGCTGGGAAAAACACTGTGTTTCCATGTCTCCATTCTCTCTGTCCCCTCTCTCTCTTTTCATATCCTACTCACTCCTATCTGTGTCCATCTCGTCCTCCCACCTTCTCAACCCACTCTGTCAGCCCCACCCCAATAGGGGACTGCTGGTCCTTACTGTCCCAGCATTTCTGTCCATATAGTAAATAATATATATACTAAGAAATAGAAGCAGGGGTTGTCACATATATTTCACGTAATTCATATTTAACATATTTCTCACATATTTGTGCATATATTTCACCTGTATCTCTAGCAAGTTTCACCTTGCAGTGTCATTTTCAACCAGCTTAATAGTTGTGAGGCTATAAACCTCACAGTGCTGGTACTCGTGCGGTCTGCAGTTTCTGTGCCACATTTGGCTCTGCGTCTCCCCCTAAACCAATGACGCAGTTTCAACCAATTTGGTAGGCACATCAGCTACTGTCTGGAAACAACCTCCTCTGTGAAGGTAAGAACAACTTACCTCCCAAAGGGGTGGCATTGGAAAAGGAGCGTAGCTCGCGACACGCAGATATTTGAAAATGAGAGCAAAAAAATGGTTCAAATGGCTCTGAGCACTATGGGACTTAACGGCTGAGGTCATCAGTCCCCTAGAACTTAGAACTACTTAAGCCTAACTAACCTAAGGACATCACACACATCCATGCCCAAGGCAGGATTCGAACCTGCGACCGTAGTAGCAGCGCGGTTCCGGACTGTAGCGCATAGAACCGCTCGGCTACTCCGGCTGGCAACATGAGAGCACTTGCAGCCAACTTTACACATAATTTCAAACCTCGAAATTTTTTCTCGTTGATACTCCCCGCAAAATGATGAAAGGAAAGAAGTTTATTGCTCACCACATTTTCGCTGTACGTGCAGTAAAACTACAGCATGAACCATGACGTTTTAATTTATTACTTCGTTACTACTAACTGTATTCGCGAGACATTTTGCGGACAGTATTCACATATACCGCTGAATATACTTGCAAAAATACATCACTACACGACACGTAGGTCAAGAAATATGACCTCATCAACATCGAGAATCAGGAAAACCTACTGCGTCAGGCATATCGTTTTAATTTATTACTTCTTTACTACGAACTCTTGGCAACACATTTCGAAGGAAATTTCAACATATACCACTGGGTGTCCCTGCAAAATTATATCATTTTACGACTCACAGTTCAAAAGGTATGACGTCATAAACATTGAGCTAACTGTAAACGAAACTAAAGAAGAATCAGAAACCTTCTATGGGGTGGAGATGACAGTGTGCGTTGCGAAGGGGGGGAGGAGGAGATAGACACAGATAGGATTGATCAGGACATGGAAGAGAGGAGAGGGCGGAAATTGACACAAAGGCAAGAGGAGATGGAAAGAGGGGGCAGGAGGAGATGGTCAGAGGGGGATGGACGGAGAAAGGAAAGAGGAGAAGACGGACAAAGGAAGGAGAAGGAAGTAATGGCTGGAGAGGAGGAGGTGGACAGGAAGAGGGGAGGATGAAGTGGCCAGAGAAAGGGAAGAAGAGGAAATACACAGAGGAGATGGACAGAGAAAAGGGGAAGACGAGATGGACCGATAGAGGGGGACGGGGTGGACAGGGAGAGCGAGGATTAGCAGGTGGACGGAGAGAGAGTGAGGAGCAGGTGGAGTGTGAAGGAGAAGACGGACAGAGGGTGAAGAAGGAGATGTACTAGTAGGAGATTGGTATACAAGGGGGACCCAAAAATAACCGGAATTTCTTTCTAGGAAGCATATACTTTATTGTTTTCAAATACAACCTTAATCTCCTTCGAAGTACTCTCCATTAGCATTAATACACTTGTCCAAACGTTCATTCCAGTGTTCGAAGCACCTTTTAAATTCATCCTCTTTGATACCTGCTAGCACTTTCATGACATTGCGTTTCACGTCTTCCACATCCGCAAAACGCTTCCCTCTCAAGTCTCTTTTCATCCTCAGGAATAGGAAGAAGTCCGAGGGTGCTAAATCCGGCGAATAAGGCGCGTGGGTCAAGGTAGTCGTCTTCGTTGAGGCCAAAAACTGGCGAAAGCTGAGAGCCGTGTGCGCGGGAGGGTTGTCATGATGCAGGAACCACACGCCAGAATCCCACAAAGCCGGACGTTTTCGCGACAAACTTCTGCGAAGCCGTTTCATAACCTCCAAATAGGGTTTTTGGTTTACTGTCTGGTTTTCAGGGACAAATTCAGAGTGTACGATCCCTTTGATGTCAAAAAAACAGATCAACATCGTTTTCACTTTCGATTTCACTTGTCGAGGCTTTTTTTGGTCGAGGTGAGCCAAGTGACTTCCATTGTGATGACTGTTATTTACTTTCTGGATCGTACCCATAGCACCTTGACTCATCACCTGTAATGATTTTGTTGAAAAAATGTGGATCATCTTTGAACGCGTCCTTCATTTCGAGACAGGCTCGAACGCGACGATCCCTTTGATCTCCGGTAAGAAGCTTCGGCACGAATTTTGCTGCCACTCTTCGCATCCCCAAATCGATGGTCAAGATGCGCTGAATTGAGCTCCAGGACAACCCGGACAAGTTCTCGAGTTGGTCGATTGTCCTGCGTCGATCTTCACTGATGAGATCACGGATTTTGTCGATGCCGTCTTCGCTTCGAGCAGTTGAAGGTCGACTGGAACGGGGCTCATCTTCAACCACCATTTCTCCCTTTTTAAACCGCGAACACCATTCGTACACTTGCGTTTTACTAAGAGCATGGTCTTTGTAGGCTGTCTGAATCATCGCAACAGTTTCTGCTGCGTTCTTGTGGAGCAAGAAACAAAACTTCACTGCCACACGTTGTTCGTAAGAACTAGCCATTTCCTCGGGTCACGTCTGCACAGTACGCACACTCAAAGAACTGCCAAATAAACCACACTTCTCACTGAAGGATGACGCCGCTTGGCAGAATGACTCTGCAGAGCTCCTACTACAACCCTCTGGCGGCGCAACCTGCAACTACAAGTACACGATGTGCAGCATTACGATTCCGGTTACTTTTGGGTCCCCCTTCGTAAACACATCCACGTACTAATGCGACACTGACACTTCCCCCTTTCCTGTTCAAGTCGTGAGCAGTTCGCTGTAAGAATGATTGCTGGTAATCCTCCGTGTTAGCTCCAACGTCTCTAATTTTTACTTCGTAGTCTCTTCGCGAAATGTAGTAGGCGGCAGCAATTTATTGGTTGACTCCTCTAGGCAGTCATGCTCGCCCGCAGCGTCTACGACAGGACTTGGCTCGGCTACGGGGTGACGCTTTGGCGCTTACTAAATGAACCCGAACGACACGCGCTGTTCCTCTTTGAATCTTCTGTGTTTCCTCAATCAACCCTATTTGGGAAATATCCGAGACTGACGAGCAACAATCAAGAATTGACCGATCTAAAGATTTAAGCTACTACATACATATACTTCTCGATACGTAGGGATATGACTGCTTCCAGTGATTGCAGCTCAGTACTCCTTCTTCCTGTTTTCATGCTTGATCTGTGTTCAGGTTTTGAAGGAGCTATGCACCGGTGCATCTTACCACTAAATCTGGATGGGGTGCGATGGGGAGTTTTTCTGCTTCGGCCGTCGCCACTCATTTTGCCACCCAAATAACAAAACTCATCTGCTGATTTTAGTGCCTCATTTCTTGATCTGTCTACGTGAAAGACAAAAATAAAAACAAAACTGCTGGATGGGTCGCTTGAGTAATTTCGACTTTTGCAAGCATATCACACCGTATGTCTTAGTGGTAGGTGCACGGTCTTACTTTGTTGAACATTATTCCGCCCCGACACGTACCAGGTCGCTCTTGTTAGCGTCGCGGGCGCCGCCATAAACCAACCTGCAGCGGCGCTCGGTAAAACAAACGTCGGCGCTGGCAGCGGCGGAACGTGGCCGCGAGGTAAACACCTGTCACAGCTGTGCCTGGCCTGGCGGCTACTCGGCTGTCCGCGAGGCCGTGCCCCTAAATTTAGACTCGCCCGCAACTCTTTGCTCTTAACCGCGACACCAGGCCAGGATCAGATTCGCACCGTCGCAGTGTGTGTGCGAGTATCAGTAGGTCCAGAAAACAGCTGTTAATGCTGTGCTGCGTTGTGCACGCGTGTCCACTCCCTTCAACTACTGCGTTTCCAATACAAAATGTGCAAGCTCGCTGAAGGCGCTCAATGCACTACTGATGAATCATTTTAACGAAATTGGAACAGGAAGTTAATTTTTTTCGGATCTCCGCTTGTTCCCCCGGCATCTATGACGACGGGAAGAGGGGACGTCCCACACGCACAGAGTGAGCCTCTGCGTTGGTTCAGACGCACCTGAAGTACAATAGCCAACGCCTTACTGACAAAAATTATCGCCTTAAGGCGTTACACAGCGTATTGTGGTCCGTGTGGGTACACCGTAAAGTTGCATTCAATTCTTACTTAGTTGCGCATTGCAGAGAAGCTGGGAGAAACATTCCTTAACGTACGTCGGCAGTTATGAGAGCGAGTAAGTGTAAGAATAAAATTACACCAGATGGCGGACCAGAATGCATGTTGGAACGCAATAATGAACCAATATTTGTCACCAAAATACACTACTGGCCATTAAAATTGCTACACCACGAAGATGACGTGCTACAGACGCGAAATTTAACCGACAGGAAAAAGATGCTGTGATATGCGAATGATTAGCTTTTCAGAGCATTCACACAAGGTTGGCAGCGGTGGCGACACCTACATCGTGCTGACGTGAGGAAAGTTTCCAACCGATTTCTCATACACAAACAGAAATTGACCGGCGTTGTTGTGATGCCTCGTATAAGGAGGAGAAATGCGTACCATCCCGTTACCGACTTTGATAAAGATCGGATTGTAGCCAATCGCGATTGCGATTTATCGTATCGCGACATTGCTGCTCGCGTTGGTCGAGATCCAATGACTGTTAGCAGAGTATGGAATCGGTGGGTTCAGGAAGGTAATACGGAACGCCGTGCTGGATCCCAATGGCCTCGTATCACTAGCAGTCGAGATAACAGGCATCTTATACGCATGGCTGTAACGGATCGTGCAGCCACGTCTCGATCCCTGAATCAACAGATGGGGACGTTTGCAAGACAACAACCATCTGCACGAACAGTTCGACGACGTTTGCAGCAGCATGGACTATAAGCTGGAAGACCATGGCTGCGGTTACCCTTGACGCTGCATCACAGACAGGAGCACCTGCGATGGTGTACTCGACGACGAACCTGGGTGCACGAATGGCAAAACGTCATTTTTTCGGATGAATCCAGGTTCTGTTTACAGCATCATGATGGTCGCATCTGTGTTTGGCGACATCGCGGTGAATGCACATTGGAAGGGTGTATTCGTCATCGCCATACTGGCGTATCACCCGGCGTGATGGTATGGGATGCCATTGGTTACACGTCTCGGTCACCTCTTGTTCGCATTGACGGCACTTTGAACAGTGGACGTTACATTTCAGATGTGTTACGACCCGTGGCTCTACCCTTCATTCGACCCCTGCGAAACCCCACATTTCAGCAGGATAATGCACGACCGCATGTTGCAGGTCCTGTACGGGCCTTTCTGGATACAGAAAATGTTCGACTGCTGCCCTGGCCAGCACATTCTCCAGATCTCTCACTAACTGAAAACGTCTGGTCAATGGTGGCCGAGCAAGTGGCTCGTCACAATACGCCAGTCACTACTCTTGATGAACTGTGGTATCGTGTTGAAGCTGCATGGGCAGCTGTACCTGTACACGCTGTCCAAGTTCTGTTTGACTCAGTGCCCAGGCGTATCAAGGCCGTTATTACGGCCAGAGGTGATTGTTCTGGGTACTGATTTCTCAGTATCTATGCTCCCAAATTGCGTGAAAATATAATCACAAATCAGTTTTCAAAAAATGTTCAAATGTGTGTGAAATCTTATTTAACTGCTAAGGTCATCAGTCCCTACGCTTACACACTACTTAACCTAAATTATCCTAAGGACAAACACACACACCCATGCCCGATGGAGGACTCGAATCTCCGCCGGGACCAGCCGCACTGTCAGTTATAGTATAATGTATTTGTCCAATGAATACCCGTTTATCATGTGCATTTCTTCTTGGTGTAGTAATTTTAATGGCCAGTAGTGTAGATGGTTATTGTACTTCCCGCGTATTAAATAAATTCTCCTCCGAAACAGAGAAATGTGGATAAAATTAAGATTAGAAAGAAGGAAGTGAAACAAGGGAAAACTGGAACAACAGTGCATTCGTCGTTGCAGTCTGGCTGCCTACTGTTCTCTTCGAAGTAATTGTTGGAAGCTGACCGCACTTAATCGTCCCTATTACTCGACAAAGCGAACAGCAGACGCAGGAACTTCACTCGGTCGCGTGACTGGCGAGCAATCGTGTTGTCACCTCGTAGTGCAATCATGGAAGGCGATTGCGGAAAATACTTTCGGGCATTCGCTATTGTTTGCCGCAAAGGTAACTGAATTATTGATGAGATGGAAGAAGCGACTGTGGTGACGGAACGTGCAAGGCAAGTGTCAACAGTTGAGTAACTCGATTACAGCAGAGTGGGATAGCGGCATCTGCCCCAAACAAGGAGAAGCCAAGTGCACGCGATATAATCCCACTGACGGTGGGGATAAATGTGTTACTAGGCCTCACTTTCTGCGATATTATGAACAGTGCAAACGAATGTGAACTTGGGGAGAACTACAGATTTCACCGCACAAACTGGACGTTTTAGGTTAGCAAGGAAACTCCGGGAACAACTGATGCGTAAATGGAATTGGTTTTAAAATATTTCAGAATAAATGAGTCATGATGTGTGAAGGCGACGACGTACTTCAGAGGAGCCATATTGCATTGGGTTTTAAAAATGAAGCATCAAAATTAAAGAGTCGAATCGCATATTCAGAGGAAACGTGGATTCATGCACGTTACACTCTGAAGCGCGACTAACAAGGGAACCTCCCCATCGCACCCCCCTCAGATTTAGTTATATGTTGGCACAGTGGATAGGCCTTGAAAAACTGAACACAGATCGATCGAGAAAACAGGAAGAAGTTGTATGGAACTATGAAAAAATAAGGAAAATGTACAAACTGAGTAGTCCATGTGCAAGATAGGCAATATTAAGGACAATGTTAGCTCAGGAGCGCCGTGGTCCCGTGGTTAGCGTGACCAGCCGCAGAACGAGGGGTCCTCGGTTCAAGTCTTTCCTTGAGTGAAAAGTTTAACTTTTTATTTTCAGTTTATGTGACAAACTCTTATGTTTTCATCACTTTTTTGGGAGTGATTATCACATCCACAAGAAAACCTAAATCGGGCAAACTAGAAGAATCTTTTTACCCATTCGCCAAATGTACTAGTTAGGTGGGTCGACAACATATTCCTGTCATGTGACGCACATGCTGTCACCAGTGTCGTATAGAATATATCAGACGTGTTTTCCTGTGGAGGAATCGGTTGACCTATGACCTTGCGATCAAATGTTTTCGGTTCCCATTGGAGAGGCACGTCCTTTCGTCAACTAATCGCACGGTTTTGCGGTGCGGTCGCAAAACACAGACACTAAACTTATTACAGTGACCAGAGACGTCAATGAACGAACGGACAGATCATAACTTTGCGAAAATAAAGAAAGTAAAATTTTCAGTCGAGGGAAGATTTGAACTAAAGACCTCTCGTTCCGCAGCTGCTCACGCTAACCACGGGACCACGGCGCCCCTGAGCTCACAATGTCCTTAATATTGCCTGTCTTGCGCATGGACTACTCAGTTTGTATATTTTGTTTATTTTTTCATAGTTCCACACAACTTCTTCCTGTTTTCTCGATTGATCTGTGTTCAGTTTTTCAAGGCCTATCCACTGTGCCAACTTATAACTAAATCTGAGGGGGGTGCGATGGGGATGTTCCCTTGTAAGTACTGCTACATGTGTCTGGGGAGCGTCCCTCAGTGTACAGTGCGGGACGTTGGGGTGTGAGATGTGCGCTGCGTGCGTGCCCTCACATACGCTGCTTCTCGGGTATGGTCGCGGCGGTGTTGCCACCACGGCCTGTCTTCACTTTGCTTTGGCACATAATTGTTAATTTCACTGCTGTGCCAAGTGCACCCGTGTCCGCGAGCGAGGTTGGCTAAACGTGCTTAGAGAGTTAGCTGGTTCTCATCCTGCAGCTGAAAGGTAATTTACGGGTATGAGAGGAGAAGTGGTGTCTGTGGGGAGCGGCATGGAATGAGGGTGCAAGTGAGAGACACTGTTGATAGGTAAGTGTGCGCCAAATTAGGAACAACTGTGATGACCTCTTTTTGTGTTGCCTCCCGAGAGCAGCAGACTACGTGCCGGCCGCGACTTTCTCCTCTCCCTTCCTTTGATCCGTGCTCACCCGTAACAACACACGACAATACAGAGCCGCATTTTAATGGAAACTTCCGGGCTGAGGGACCGTGGTAGATGCATTAATCTGTCCGCTGTCGTTTCGTACCCATGCGCGTGAGGCACTCTCAGAAATAAACTACACTCATTCATCTCTGTGGGTGTACCGCGCAGACTGGAAACAGATTTATGCATCCATCGCTGCCTCTTAGCCCGGACATTTTAACCGAAGGAAGCATTGTTCGTGAGAGTCTTCGTTGTAAGACTAGAGCTGCACTGCTAGCCGGATCCAAATGGTTCAAATGGCTCTAAGCACTGTGGAACTTAACATCTGAGGTCATCAGTGCCCTAGAACTTAGAACTACTTAAACCTAACTAACCTGAGGACATAACACACATCCATGCCCGAGGCAGGATTCGAACCTGAGACCGTACCAGCAACGCGGTTCCGGACTGAAGCGCTTAGAACCGCTCGTCCACAGCGGCCGGCTAGCCGGATCCGTTTTATACAGTTAGGAGTTGCTGTTCTCGTAACGTGGAAGTCGATTGCGCGTGGATTGTGTACTGTCATTGTGTACAAAACAGAACGTAATTCTGAATCTTCACTGACTTCGGATTTCAATTGTGATAGGTAGATACTATGCTTACTGAGTGCAACTAAAAAAGAAAAAAAAGAACTGCACGGTATACTGAGTTTTATGTTCCATCCATCGCATTCTCAGTTTCTCACTATGAGTGTCAACTACACAGAAGAACGAAAGAAATTGGTACATCTGCCTCATAACGTGTAGGCCCCCCGAGAGCACGCGTAAGTGCCGCAACAAGACGCGGCATGGATTCGACTAATGTCTGAAGTAGTGCTGGAGCGAATTGACATCATGAATCCTGCAGCGCTGTCTATAAATCTGTATAAGAACGAGGGGGTGGCGATCTCCTCTGAACAGCTCGTTGCAAGGCCTCCCAGAAACGCTCAATAATGTTCACGCTTGAGGCGTTTGGTGGCCAGCGGAAGTGTTTAAACTCAGAAGAGTGTTCCTGAGCCACTCTGTAGCAATTCTGTACGTGGGGGATGTCGCATTGTCCTGCTGGAATTGTCCAAGTCCGTCGGAATGAACAATGGACATGAATTGATGCAGATGATCTAACAGGATGCATACGTACGTGCCACCTGTCTGAGCCATATCCCATATCACTGCAACTACACACGCCCCACACCCTTACAGAGCCTTCACCAGGTTGAACAGTTCCTTGCTGACATGCACGGTCCATGGATTCGTGAGATTGTCTCCACACCCGAACACCTCCATCCGGTCGATACAATTTGAAACGAGACTCGTCCGACCAGGCAACATGTTTCCAGTCATCAGCAGTCCAATGCCGGTGTTGACAGGCCTAGGCGACGCGTAAAACTTTATATCGTGCAGTCATCAAAGGTATACGAGTGGGCCTTCGACTATGAAAGCCCATATCGATGATGGCACTTTGAATCGTTCACACGCTGACGCTTGTTGATGAATCAGCATATAATTTTGCAGCAATTTGCTCTTCAGGCGTCGTTGGTCCCGCTCTTGCAGGATCTTTTTTCGGCCACAGCGATGTCAGAGATGTGATGTTTTACCTGATTCCTGATATTCACGGTACATTTGTGAAGTGGTCGTACTGGAAAGTCCCCACATCATCGCTACCTCGAAGATGTTGTGTCCTATCGCTGGGGCGCCGACTATAACACTCACTTAAATCTTGATAACCTGCCACTGTAGGAGCAGTAACCGATGTAACAACTGCGCCAGGCGCTTCTTGTCTTATATAGGCGTTACCAACCGCAGCGCCGTATTCTGCCTCATTATATATCTCTGTATTTGAATACGTATTCCTATACCAGTTTCTTTGGCACTTCAGTGTAGTATATGAAATTGATATATTGTCGCACTGATAAAATGTCTATATGCTGTTAACGTACGATTACACAAATTAACTGAAACATGCACACAGACTCGCAAGCTCACCCTCCCACACACACATACAATTTTCCACGAACTCCGAAAGTTTTCTATGAGGCTGCATGAACTATCAACCGAAAACCGTTTCAGTTCTTTCTAAATTTGTTCGTACTGTCTTTCAATTGTTTTAATTCACTAGAAGATGGTCCCATATTTTTCCTGGCTGAATGCTTTGCCACTTTCAGTGTCACCAGCAGTTTAACTCGTGAATGGTAAAGGTAATTTTGCACTTAGAGTTATGTACATAAACACTATTGTTTTCTAATTCAGACCATCTGCGAATCAAGACTACTTTCGGTCGTCCATCCGAAACAGCTACAGTCTTTATAATGTCTACGGAGGAAGGAGGGAATTGGCTTCTTATATCTACAGCCATGGCTATGCCACTAACAATGGTAATGAGCCATGACTTACATACATTGTTTCACTTACTAGGTGGGCAAGACGAACATTCGTCCACTAATACATTTCTAGTCGCTAGCTGGAATGCATGAAGAACAGTTCTGGCATTCATGCCGGTTCTCGGCTTCGTGCCATTAGTTGATTGTTAAACTTCCACGTTTACGATACTGTAGTCTGTGGTACGAGATCGTACTGAAAAGTAATGTCTCCAAATTTTTTTATGTGAAAACTCATAGAGCTTTTTAAATAAAACACACTTTATTAACGTTCTACATCTTTATACTTCACGTCTACATATTTAATTCTCAACATAGTCTCCATGGCGATGAAACATTGCTCCCAACGAGAGACCAGTTCGTTGATACCGTCAATGTAGACGAAGGCACAACCTCACCTCTGCTTACACCACTCCATTACTATCAAAGTGAAGTCCTCGAAGGTGTTCTTTATGTTTTGGAAATAGATGCAAATGGGATGGGACCAAGTCGGGAAGATGTCAGACTGTTGCAGATGTCGCAGCTTTCGTGTGTCTTTTGGCATTTCATGCTGAGGAGAACGTGCTCCAAGCGTGGACATATCTTCTCATTCGAATCTCGACTACAGCACGCTGTTTCCCACGCACCGGCGTAGTTACGGTAAACACTGCCACGTTACACGCTACAACTCGGAGCCCTCTAGCGGCATAGGGCTGTTGCAACTTGCGTCAGCGAAGCGGGAAAGTCATTGGAGTAATATACATGACTTGTAACAGCTCAGCCGATACTGAGAACAGAATACAAAATTCGGAGACATTACTTTCCAGCGTCTCCTCGTACTTAGATTAGGCGGGGATGTCGTCTGGTGGCATAATACGTGCTTTGGGGGTACTAAGAACGTAAAGCACAGTTGTATTTATATGGTAATATGAATATGGATCAGAATACATTAATCATAATGTTGACGGCCGGGGTCATAATGTTATTATACACTGGTGTGCTAAACGTAAGGACGAAACTGGCATTCGGGTGATCTGTCACTGCCAAGTCACATAGCTCGAAGCAACTTGGACTATACACAAAAAGAAATGCCACAGTATAGTACAGAAAGTAAGTGGAAGAATTACTCCACGAGATGAACAGAAATGACACTACGAAAAAATGGAACATGGTTGTTAGTAGGGTATGTGAACAGCACAGGCAGCGATGCACGCTCTGCGACTTCCTCTCATGCAGGCCAGAAGTCGTGTAAAGAGCTGTTGCAGGGCCTCGCATTCCTCTACCAGCTTCTGGATGGTCGTTGGTGCCTTTGGACGTCCTGCAATACGTCTCCGCAACGCATCAAAATGGTTCAAATGGCTCTGAGCACTATGGGACTTAACATCTGAGGTCATCAGTCCCCTAGAACTTAGAACTACTTAAACTTAACTAACCCAAGGGCATCACACACATCCATGCCCGAGGCAGGATTCGAACCTGCGACCGTAGCGGTCGCGCGGTTCCGGACTGAAGCGCCTAGAACCGCTCGGCCACTCCGGCCGGCCCGCAACGCGTCCCACACGTGCTTGTTGGGTTGTAAGTCGGGGGAACGGGCATCTCAGTCCATTCTCCGAATATCCCTTCGTTGCAAGAGCTTCTGCGCGTGCGCTTTTCGATATGGTCGCGCGTTATCATCCATAAAAATGAAGTCAGAGCCGAGTGCACCACTGAAAAGACGCGCATGGGGACGGAGTTCGCCGGCCGGGGTGGCCGAGCGGTTCTAGACGCTACAGTCCGGAACCGCGCGACCGCTACGGTCGCAGGTTCGAATCCTGCCTCGGGCACGGATGTGTGTGATGTCCTTCGGTTAGTTAAGTTTAAGTAGTTCTAAGTTCTACTGGACTGATGACCTTAGATGTTAAGTCCCACAGTGCTCAGAGCCATTTGAACCTTTTCTTTTTTTTAATGGAGTACAGTGTCACAGTAACGCGGACCACTGAGTGAAGGTTAGCACGCCCGTGTAACATTATAACTCCACACTGTATAACATTAGGACCACAAATGCCAGTATGTTTGACTGTAATCGATTTACTGTCATGTGACGAGAGATGGGAACACGTAATTAACCCAGGAACATTATCGAACACGCCGTTTCGATGGTCCAGGTGTTATGGTATGGAGAGGCGTAATACTGCATGTGCGGTCTGACCTACAAATCCTTGACCTCAACGTTAACATTCTCCATCGTAATACGGGCCCAGCGTCTAATGTGACGGGGTGTGGTACTGGCGTGTAAACAACACGATCACTTCTGCGTGGCACAGCCTGTAGTTTGGACAGCAGCCGTGATGTTTATGACGCACCGAAACCAGCAGCAGAACCCCAGCTTTGGGATCTCCTCGATGCTATCTCTCAGCGAGACAACACGGGACTGAATGTAGGCCGCACTGCCCTGACACAGTTCAACACAGAGGGCCTCCGACTGTTGCCGTGACCAGAATGTTGTTCAGTTTTCGCACACTGTGCAAAACGTCTGGCTGCACGGCACTCGCCAGCCACTACGATTGATGACCTGTGGCACAGAGTTGAAGAAATATAGAATGTCTTGGCCATATCTGTCACGAAAGCTCGGTCCCACTGGACAGTGTGCCTGGGCGAGATCCGTTGTTGGTGCCAAAAATTGCAGCCTCTGCTATCCTTTCCGGTGTTGCAAGTTTAATGGCCATCATTGCATATATTACACTACTGGCTATTAAAATTGCTTCACCACGAAGATGACGTGCTACAGACGCGAAATTTAACCCACAGGAAGAAGATGCTGTGATATGCAAATGATTAGCTTTTCAGAGCATTCACACAAGGTGGCGACACCTACAACATGCTGACATGAGGAAAGTTTCCTACCGATTTCTCATACACAAACAGCAGTTGACCAGCGTTGCCTGGTGGAACATTGATGTGATCTGCATCTACATCCATACTCCGCAAGCCACCTGACGGTGTGTGGCGGAGGGTACCCTGAGTACCTCTATCGGTTCTCCCTTCTATTCCAGTCTCGTATCGTTCGTGGAAAGAAAGATTGTCGGTATGCTTCTGTGTGGGCTCTAATCTCTCTGATTTTATTCTCATGGTCTCTTCGCGAGATATACGTAGGAGGGAGCAATATACTGCTTGACTCTTCGGTGAAGGTATGTTCACGAAACTTTAACAAAAGCCGGTACCGAGCTACTGAGCGTCTCTCCTGCAGAGTCTTCCACTGGAGTCTGTCTATCATCTCCGTAACGCTTTCGCGATTATTAAATGTTCCTGTAACGAAGCGCGCTGCTCTCCGTTGGATCTTCTCGATCTCTTCTATCAACCTTATCTGGTACGGATCCCACACTAGTGACCAATATTCAAGCAGTGGGCGAACAAGTGTACTGTAACCTCCCTTCTTTGTTTTCGGATTGCATTTCCTTAGGATTCTTCCAATGAATCTCAGTCTGGCATCTGCTTTACCGACGATCATTCCATTTTAAATCACTCCTAATGCGTACTCCCAGATAATTTATGGAATTAACTGCTTCCAGTTGCTGACCTGCTATTTTGTAGCTAAATGATAAGGGATCTATCTTTCTATGTATTCGCAGCACATTACACTTGTCTACATTGAGATTCAATCGTGTAAGGAGGAGAAATGCGTACCATCATTTTTCCGACTTTGATAAACGACGTTTGGAGCAGAATGGACTATGAGCTCTGAGACCACGGGTGCGGTTATCCTTGACACTGCATCACAGACAAGAGCGCCTGCGATGGTTACTCAGCGACGAACCTGGGTGCACGAATGGCAAAACGTCATTTTTTCGGATGAATCCAGGTTCTGTTTACAGCATCATGATGGTCGCATCCGTGTTTGGCGACATCGCGGTGAACGCACATTGGAAGCGTGTATTTGTCATCGCCATACTGGCGTATCACCCGGCGTGATGGTACGGGGTGCCACTGGTTACACGTCTCGGTCACGTCTTGTTCGCATTGACGGCACTTTGAACAGTAGACGTTACATTTTAGATGTGTTACGAACTGTGGCTCTACCCTTCATTCGACCCCTGCGAAACTCTACATTTCAGCAGGATAATGCACGACCGCATGTTGCAGGTCCTGTACGGGCCTTTCTGGATACAGAAAATGTTGGACTGCTGCCCTGCCAACACATCCTCCAGATCTCCCACCAATTGAAAACGTCTAGTCAATCGTGGCCGAACAACAGGCTCGTCACAATACGCCAGTCACTACTCTTGATGAAATGTGGTATCGTGCTGAAGCTGCATGGGCAGCTGTACCTGTTCACGCCATCCAAGCTCTGTTCGACGGCCACAGGTGGTTGTTCTGGGTACTGATTTCTCAGGATCTATGCGCCCAAATCACGTGAAAATGTAATCACATGTCAGTTCTAGTATAATATGTTTGTCCAATGAATACCCGTTTATCATCTGCATTTCTTCTTGGTGTAGCAATTTTAATGGCCAGTAGTGTATATTAACAATCGGCATTCTAGTACTCGTCTTCGTTTGATTGAGCCGGGCACGCGACGTCGACACCACACGCCACACACTCGAGGCTGGCTTGCGGTGCACGGGGGTAAACATTGATGGAGAGATAAGACGGCATTCACAGGAAGGCGCAGTGGCGGGTGGAAACAGAGCTGGCGCTGCGCGGGCCAACTTTGGGCTCGGCCGGGCTGTAAACACTGGAGAGGGCAGGGCGGCGGCGCTATTTCTGCCCCTGGGCCGCCGCCAGCGCCCCGCCTCCGCCGCGTATACTGCGCAGTTCGCGAATTATTCGCGCCGCTGGCAACGTCGCGCTCTCCCAAACGTACTTTCGCTACAGTGCGACTTTTGCCAGAAAAACCAGCCAACTGGTTGTCGCTCGTCCGCCTGCTGCTTTCGTGGTGAAGGCGATCTGCTCCTATTGCTGTAATGGTCTTCAGTCGGATGCAGCTCTCCGTGCTACTCTACCCAGTGCGCGCCTCTTCATATTCTGTTGCTGGGTGGGTTGCCGCTAAAGTGGTCTTCAGTCTGAAAACTAGTCTGATGCAGCTGTCCATGTTATTCTATCCTGTGCCAGCCCCTTCATCTCCGAATCTGCAGTATACATCCAACTGAATCTGCGAATTGTATTCATCTCTTGGTCTCCCTATACATTTTTACCGCCCACACTTCTCTCCAGTACTAAATTGGTGATCCATTGACTTCTGAGAATGGGTCCTAGCAACCGATCCTTTCTATTAGTCAAGTAGTGCCACAGATTTCTTGCCTCCCCAGTTCTGTTCAGTACCGCCTCGTTAATTACGCGATCTACCCGTCTAATCTTCAGCATTCTTCTGTAGCGCACTTACCAAAAGCCTCTATACTCTTTTCTTCTAAACTGTTTATCGTCCGTGTTTCACTTACGTACACGGGTTCACTACAGACAAACAACCTCAGAAAAGGCTTCCGAACACTTAAATCTACATTCGATGTTATCAAATTTCTCTGCTTCAAAAACGCTTTTCTTGTCAGGTTCAATGGGTAGATCGATTAACTAATGAGGAGATAAAAATAAAACAGCTTTCTCCGTCAGTCACTTGTTTATTTTACCACTATGCGTTTCGATGGTTCACACCATCCTACACTGAAGCGCCAAAGAGACTAGTATAGGCATGCGTATTCAAATACAGATATATGTAAACAGGCAGAATACGGCGCTGCGATCGGCAAGCCTATGTAAGACAACAAGTGTCTGGCACAGTTTTTAGATCGGTTACTGCTGCTACAATAGCAGGTTATCAAAATTTAAGTCAGTTTGAAGCGGTGTTTTAGTTGGCGCAAGAGTGATGGAACACAGCATCTCCGAGGTAGCGATGAACTGAGGATTTTCCCGTGCGACCACCTAACGAGTGTGCCGTGAAATCGTAAATCGGTGAAACATCAAATCTCCGGCATCGCTGCGGCCAGAAAAAGATGCTGCAAGAACGGGACCAACGACGACTGAAGAGAATCGTTCAACGTGGCAGAAGTGCAACCCTTCCGCAAATTGCTACAGATTTCAGTGCTGGACTCTCAACAAGTGTCAGCGTGCGAATCATTCAATGAAACAGCATCTATATTTGCTTTCGGAGCCGAAGGCCCACTCGTGTATCCTTGGTGACTGCACAACACAAAGCTTTACGCCTCGCCTGGGCCGGTCAACACCTACATTGGACTGTTGATGAATGGAAACATGTTGCCTGGTCTTACGACTCTCGTTTCAAATTGTATCGAGCGGATGGACGTGTACGGATATGGAGACAACCTCATGAATTCCTGGACGCTGCATATCAGCAGGGGACTGTTGAAGTTGATGGAGGCTCTGTAATGGTGTGGGGCATGTGCAGTTGGACTGATATGGGACCCCTGATAGTCTAGATTCGGCTCAGACAGATACCACGTGCGTAAGCATTCTGCCTGATCACCTGCATCCATTCATGTCCATCGTCCATTCCAACGGACTTGAGCAATTCCAGCAGGACACTGCGACACCCCACACGTTCAGAATTGCTACAGTGTGGCTCCAGGAACACTCTTCTGAACACTTCCGTTGGCCACCAGACTCCCCAGACATGAACACTATTGAGCATATCTGGGATGCCTTGCAATGTGCTGTTCAGAAGAGATCTCCACCCCCTTGTACTCTTACAGATTTATGTACAGCCCTATAGGATCCATGGTGTCCACTCCGTCCTGCAGTACGGCCGGCCGAAGTGGCCGTGCGGTTAAAGGCGCTGCAGTCTGGAACCGCAAGACCGCTACGGTCGCAGGTTCGAATCCTGCCTCGGGCATGGATGTTTGTGATGTCCTTAGGTTAGTTAGGTTTAACTAGTTCTAAGTTCTAGGGGACTAATGACCTCAGCAGTTGAGTCCCATAGTGCTCAGAGCCATTTGAACCATTTTTCGTCCTGCAGTACTTCAGACATCAGTCGAGTCCATGCTCCGTCGTGTGCGGAATTTCTGCATGCTCGCGACGGTCCTACACTATATTATGCAAGTGTACCAGTTTCTTTGATTCTTCAGTGTATATGAAAGCTTTGTGTGAAAGAAACCACTCAACATAAAATAGCCTCTAATAGATGATGTAACTAAAAATAAAAATAAAATTAACAAAATAACCACCAAGAACCAAGAAAATACAGTAACAAGGTGCATTCCCTTCCTCGATAACGTCTCCAAAAAAATTGCCAATATCTTCAAGCGACACAAAGTGAGAAATGCATTCCAAATAAACAATGAAATTTTCCAAATACTTCCTCATAACTTAAAACGTACTCAAGATAAATTTGCATCCTCTGACGTATATAAAATATTACGTAATGAAGCCCGCTCAGTACGTGGGCCACACAGGCCGTAACTCCCACACCAGATTCAAAGAACACAAATCTGCAGTAGCCTCCCATATAACAGATACCAGACATCCATGTAGAAAGCTACTTTAAAATACTGCGTACACTGAACAAAGGACGTAGAATGCCTCTGAAGAACTAGAAATCTGTATCCACAGACGTGGGAAACATCTACTCAACGACAATAGTGTATCAGGTTCAACCAACTTTTTCAGTAGCTTTGACAAAGTCGTTCACATAATTTACAGTTACAATGCACAACAATTAATGTAACCACTTAGACGCATTTCCTATTAAGTTCAACCCACAATATATATGTATGATCTGTTGTAAATAAGAGATTAATTTAATAATTGAATTGTGATCATATTCTGGTGCACCCTATTAATATTTTTTTTAAATAAAAGGAAACATATTTATGTAGATAACATATTTAATCTTGTATTGTGTATTCAACGTCGAGGCCCATTCATAGTTTTTAAAAATATAAGAAAAACATATTTAACGTAACTACCTAATATGAGAAATGAATTGGGCACATATCCATATTCTGGTGGAGCCCAGCCATAACAGTTTGAAAAAATATATTTCCGTAGAAAACATTAATCTTTTATCTGCGTATCCAATATAAACAACCACGTCTGTAACATATACAGCATCTCTGAAGTGACAGTATAAACGTAATGTACAGTGGAGAGGACATACAACAGGCAGCAGTATGCAGGCTTTTGGCGACTCTATCGACCCCATAAATACGAATCACAGTCAGAAGTTCATTTTTTTTAACTTCAGAAGTAACTTTGCTAAATAAACAAAAAGACGTAACATAACTTACACTGTCCTCGGTCTGTACTCTTCACCAACACCAGCTATGTAAATAAACAATTCGCCACCTGAAGACCTTGGTGTGAACCATCGAAACGCATAGTGGCAGAATAAATAAGTGACTGACGCAGAAACTCTTTTATTTGTATTTATCAACAGTCGCAACCCACAAAATGCCGTCGTTTATATACGAAAGATTCTCAGAGAGGAGAAAGTGAATCTGACGGGGGAAATAAAAATTTATGACAAAACTTGACTAAAAGAATGAATCAGTTGACAGGACTCATCCTGAGTCATCTTTCATACTAGTTTGAGAATGGAGGGAAGTGTCACAATGGGAGAGACACTGTGGGATGAACGTAGTATGTAGGCTCAGATCTGTGTGAATTGCAGTAGTTATTGGAAAATGAAGAGGCTTGAACAGGACAGATTCAGAGTGGAAAGCGGCGTAAAACCAGTAGTACTCGAACTGAAGACCACAGAAACATCGTCAATAAACAGGAACTTCAAAGTACAGGATAAAAGAAGATGACAGGATGTATATAGAACGAAAGACACAAAACAGCGATGATATTAAGATCGAATTGGAGCGAGAGGAAAAACACAAAGAAGTCATTAAAAAGTCCTTCAATACTACAGTTCAGACACTTTTTTCAACATAGAATGTTAATAATAATAATAACTGAAATGACTGTTTCAGAAATTTGTCTAATTACCTGTGTCTTAAGTAATCTCCTCATTATGGTCATGTTGAATCTGAAGAAATTCGTAAGAAATCAAACCTGGAGAAAACTGGTTCGAAGGAGGGCTAGGAATAAGATGGTAAGACTATCAGGTGAGATGGGAGAAAGAAAAGAGAAGTAAAACTTCCTGGCAGATTAAAACTGTGTGCCGGACCGAGACTCGAACTCGGGACCTTTGCCTTCCGCGGGCAAGTGCTCTACCAACTGAGCTACCCAAGCACGACTCACGCCCCGTCCTCACAGCTTCACTTCTGCCAGTACCTCGTCTCCTACCTTCCAAACTTTACAGAAGCTCTCCTGCGAACCTTGCAGAACTAGCACTCCTGAAAGAAAGGATATTGCGGAGACATGGCTTAGCCACAGCCTGGGGGATGTTTCTAGAATGAAATTTTCACTCTACAGCGGCATGTGCGGTGATATGAAACTTCCTGGCAGATTAAAACTGTGTGCCGGACCGAGACTCGAACTCGGGACCTTTGCCTTTCGCGGGCAAGTGCTCTACCAACTGAGCTACCCAAGCACGACTCACGCCCCGTCCTCACAGCTTTACTTCTGCCAGTACCTCGTCCCCTACCTTCCAAACTTTACAGAAGCTCTCCTGCGAACCTTGCAGAACTAGCACTCCTGAAAGGAAGGATATTGCGGAGACATGGCTTAGCCACAGTCTGGGGGATGTTTCCAGAATGAGATTTTCACTCTGCAGCGGAGTGTGCGCTGATATGAAACTTCCTGGCAGATTAAAACTGTGTACCGGACCCGAGTTCGAGTCTCGGTCCGGCACACAGATTTAATCTGCCAGAAATTTTCATATCAGCGCACACTGCGCTGCAGAGTGAAAATCTCATTCTGAAAAGAGAAGCAGACAGGCATAAGGAAAGCATGGATAATGTCCATGTGACGGAACTCTTGGTTCCTTACTGGACAGAAGAGAAACAGCTGGGGTATACCGAGAGCGATGCTACGACGATTATATCTGAACATGAGTATTTCAGTAAGATGACGCTATTATTTATTAGAAAGTTTTGTCCGATAATAGTTTAAGAAATATTCAGTCAAATCTTGTCAAAATATCAGATAATGACAACAGTTCCTAAGGAACAGTAATGAGAAACTGCGTATCCTGCATAACTAACAAAAGTGCCTTTACTAAACTGTAACTGAGTCATACGTTACACAGGTCGTGTCGAAACGCACCTGGTTGATTGATTTCGGAGAGGGGAACAAACAGCGAGGTCATCGGTACCATCGGATTAGGGAAGGGAGTCGGCCGTGCCCTTTCAAAGGAACCAGCCCGGCATTTGCCTGAAGCGATTTAGGGAAACAATGTAAGGGCAAGTGAACTGAACGATAAAATAGATAATTTTCTAGTAAAACAAAAGCCACGCTTCGATTCATTGGCAGAATACTGCAAAACTACGAAAGACATTGCCTATAATACACACGTGTAGCTTATACTGCCAAAATGGGGGATCCTGGTTGGACTAACAGGGGCCATTAGGCAGCCAACCTGTGGATTTTAGTCTCCTGCATGTCACTCCCGTACGAGTCGTGAAGATAAAACAAACGATAAATAAATAGCACCGTGTTTATAATCAGTTATCATTTCTACATTCTATCTGTGACTACGACAGGGAGAAACCGTAAAATATGTGGTAATAAAACGTACATTCTGAGGCACACATTGGTGTGGTTTGGTAAGGATATGTGTCAACTGGAGTGGTACCGCCCTCTTGTCTGCGTAATACCGAGCGAGGTGGCGCAGTGGTTAGCACACTGGCCTCGCATTCGGGAGGACGACGGTTCAAACCCTCATCCGGCCATCCTGATCTAGGTTCTCCGTGATTTCCCCAAATCACTTGAGGCAAATGCCGGGATGGTTCCCTCGAAAGGGCACGGCTGATTTCCCTCCCCATCCTTCCCTAATCCGAGCTTGTGCTCCGTCTCTAATGACCTCGTTGTCGACGGGAGATTAAACACTAATCTTCTCCTTCTTGTCTGCGGATAGCGGCGTGTAAACCATGCGCTACCGGACGTAACATCCGTGTCGTCGTTTTACGATCGAAACTGCTATTCCGTATTGGTGCCCGGTCTGGCTCCTCCCATGGGACCTTCGTTGTTTTCCGCATTTTCGATAATCACTGTCCCTACCGGATGTTGATTCTTCGAAGGACTTTTGGTGATATTATACTTGACGGTTATAGTTATTTTGGTTACGATTACAGCGATTGTTGAATTTTGTACTTTCTGCTTCACGATATTGACTATACACTACCTCTGAATCCCTGATTACACTCTCATTTCCATTTTAAAACCCGTGTTTATTCCATCGGACCCATTCGTATTCGTTTTCCTTATCTAGATCATCCAACTGTTACTAGGTAGGTTAATATCTCGCTTACTTCGCTCTTATCTTTCTCCTCCGGTAGTCGGTTTATCAAGGCTCCTGTCAACTGTATTTCATGAGTGGGTCTATCTAGTAGTTTCACCTTATTCATATGCCACTCAGAGTATTGCGTATATCCTCCTCATCTCTTTTCATACGGACTCGGATCTGTTAACTATCTGAATAAAAATATGCTATAACAAATTTAATCTTTCTGCTATAATCCGACCTGGGTGGAAAAGCAGCCTTTGATTTTCGTAAGAACACGATGTGGTGTACCACATCACTAGGTTTCAATCTTTGGAACGTACTCGTCATACCACTGCTGCCTTCAATACGACATTTTTTTAATAAATTTGTAGTTGGACCAGGAGTTTCTCTGTCTTGCACTAACTCTTTGTTTTTCCTTTAAAGCAACTTAAGTTTACACCATAGAGGTTGCCAACAAGCTAGCCTCCAATAATTGTAAAGAAGACGTATTCGGATTAAGTTTATGTAAATCCTTAGAAATCTTGGAATGACCTCCCTCACCTTCTTGCTCTTGGGACACGTATAGAATTTTAAGCTGTACATTATCAAGACCTGTCCTGTCACTTTCTCGTTTTATTTTAATATTTTCTACGTCAATTTGTAACCGCTCCATTGTCGTATCGTGTACTTTTTTAAGATCCTCTTAATGTAGTCTGGCACTGTCGGACCTTAATTTGTCTAAACTATCTGTTAAATCTTCACTTATTACATTAACTTTTTAAGCTTTACTATGAGATTTTCACTAAAAACATAACTTTAAAATTTCTGAGCTCTTCGGCTAACTTATCTATCTATTGATTCGTTAGCTCTTTCTCTAAGTTAGGCTCCTGAACAAGTGCATCCTTCCATGACATTTCGTTATCAATCCTTTCCGAGAGCTCTCATTTAAATTTTTCTATTTTCGCTTTGAAGCATTCCTTTTCTAACCGAGATTCTTTAATGTGAGTATCTAATGCTTCAGTCGCCGTAAGTATTTTCTTCTCCATTTCAAGTATTACCTTCAAGGTACTATTACTTAAGCTAACCCTCATCTCTGTTTTCGTTTCAGTATTGCTAACAGTCAAAAGTTGTTTCAGATTATCAACCTGCTTACTTGTCTTTTCTTCCTGTCAGTCCTGATCTCATTTCCACACTGTGTTATCCAAAAATTCCTTTATTTGTTTCATTATTGGGAATCATCAGATAAAGATTCTCTGCAAATAGATAAAATTGCAACCAGTCACTGTCTTGAATAGTTATTCATTATTTCATGCAGAGCCAGGACCCAGCATTATGCTAGAAATAGATATGTAACTTCCGGAAAACCATATGAAGATTAACCAGCAAAGGTTCGAAAACCGGTTCATGGAATAATAAATAACTATTCAAAACAGTGACTACTTGCAGTTTTATGTATTTACATTCAATTAACAGTCACGGGTTCTAAAATATCCGTAATGAATAAGCGTAATCTAAAGAGTCTCTGGTTTCAATTTGTGTAATTACGACTATAACTTATTCAATAGACTAATTAAACGTCTACTTTTTCAATTAAAGTCCTGATAGTAAGTTTCAGTCATCTCTTCTACATCGAAGAACCTAAGAAACTGGTACACCTGCCTAATATCGTGTAGGGCCCAGAAGAGCGCGCAGAAGAGTCGCAACACGACGTGGCATGGGCTTGACTAATGTCTGAACTAGTGCTGGAGGGAACTGACACCATGATTCCTGCAAGGCTGTCCATAAGTACGAAAGAGTACGAGGGGGTGGAGATCTCTTCTGAACAGCACATTGCAAGGCATCCCAGATATGCTCAATAATGTTCATGTCTGGGAAGTTTGGAGGCCAGCGGCGGTGTTTTAACTCAGAAGAGTGTTCCTGGAGCCACTCTGTATCAACTCTGAACGTGTGGGGTGTCGCATTGTCCTGCTGGAACTACCCAGGCTCGGCGGAATGCACAATGGACATGAATGGATGCAGCATGCTTACTTACGTGGCACCTGTCAGAGCCGTATCTAGACGTATCAGAGGTCCCATATCACTCCAACTGCACACGCCCCACACCATTATAGAACATCCACCAGCTTGAACAGCCCCTGCTGACATGCAGCTTCCACTGATTCATGAGGTTGTCTCCACACCCGTACACGTCCATCCGCTCGATATAATTTGAAACGAGACTCGTCCGACCAGACAACATGTTTCCAGTCACCAACAGTACAATGTCGGTGTTGACCGGCCCAGGCGTGGTGCAGTCATCAAGGGTAAATGAGTGGGCCTTCGATCCGAAAGCCCTTATCGATGATGTATCGTTGGATGGTTCGCACGCTAACACTTGTTGATGGCCCAGCATTGAAATCTGCAGCAATTTGCGCAATGTTTGCCCTTCTGTCACGTTGATCGATTGTCTTCAGTCGTCATTCGGCCGCCGTGTCATCCTCAGCCCATAGGCGTCACTGGATGCGGATATAGAGGGGCATGTGGTTAGCACACCGCTCTCCCGGCCACTACTTCTCAATCAAGTAGCTCCTCAGTCTGCCCTACAAGGGCTGAGTGCACGCCGCTTACCAACAGCGCTCGGCGGACCGGATGGTTACCCATCCAAGTGCTAGCCCAGCCCAACACCGCTTAACTACGGTGATCTGACGGGAACCGGTGTTACCACTGCGGCAAGGCCGTTGGCTCTTGAGTGAGAACGCTAAAGATAGTAGTACATTTTCAGGTCTTTACGTGCTCTGATTTCTTGTCAGTTTTCATTTCAAAAAAATGGTTCAAATGGGTCTAAGCACTATGGAACTTAACATCTGAGGTCATCAGTCCCCTAGACTTAGAACTACCTAAACGTAAGTAACCTAAGGACATCACACACATCCATGCCCCAGGCAGGATCCGAACCTGCGGCCGCAGCAGCCGCGTGGTTCCGGACTGAAGCGGCTAGAACCGCTCGACCACAGCGGCCAGCAGTTTTCATTTCAAACCGTTCAAAATCGCCTTCGCTGCTGTCAACAAATCTCAATATTATGGAGCCTTTGAGGTCTACTTTGGAGAGCAGAACGTGTGATCCTATCCACCCTCATAATTGTTACCTGAACTTGGCACTATTTTTCGGAATAATGGTACAAGATCCCCTTGAAAACCCGTAGGATCAATTCTAGTGTCCGATTCCACTCGTCGGCTTCGAGCAATGATGTCGTACTTAAGGCAGAGACGCTATTTAGAGGGAGCTTTGAAAGCAACTGTTCATATTCGTAAATAAACGAATGTAGCATAAGATAAAATTACAATCACAGTTCACGTGATCTGTTACTTAGACACAAATTATATCGAAAAGAATTGAAGATAACAAAAATAAACAAGAACAGAAGAGAAGAAGCATACTTGTATGAAATAAAATATTATCATAATTTATGCGAATAAGAAAAGCGCAGGGAACCTTTAAATACATTATAGTACAGCACATGATGAATTCGTAATACTGTGAAATAGCGTTAATTTTTAAAAATAATTATTTAATCTAACGGGACTAGTACACCAGTAACGAAAATTCACAAAAAGTAGAGTCTAACAAATATTGGAATGGGTAACTAGTTTTAAGCTATATAGGCCAATTCTAGTTAATGATTCCAGGCGTTCAGTGGTTCATTAATTAGTTTTTTCAGCAGATGCGTGCACTAAAATGTAGGGTAATAGGATTTCTGCACTTGTAATTGCTCTCTAAAGTGCAACAAAAAAATTGATAATATTGGAATCGGTAACTGCAACTGATCTTATAGGTCAGTCCTAGTTACCGATTCCAACTTTTGTTATTTCAACGTAGTAGTTTTAGAGAGCAATTACAAATGTAGAAATTCTATTACGTTTCAGTGCATTGAACTCCTGCAAAATAATTTACACACCAATCATGGGACAGTTGGAATCGATAACTGTAATTTATGAATATAGGTTAATTCTAGTTATCGATTCCAATATTCGATATTTTTTGTGGGTATTCGTTAGTTGTGTACTGGCTTTTCTTCTAGAATTTAGTGTGTGGTTTTCTCTACTTTTCATGCTGCTGTTTCATATTTATTATCATTCATTTCATTTTACAGTTTTTCTGTTACATTTTAATTTGTCCCCGCCTAAAACCTCAACTTTCCTGCGCTTCACCCGCTAGATTCAGTAATTAATAGTAAGAAACTTCCTGGCAGATTAAAACTGTGTAAAATTAACGCTTTTATATAATAGTATGACTTCACTTTGCGCTTTACTGTAATGCAATTTAATGGTTCTCTGTGCTTTTCTACTCGCATAAATTAAGAGAATAATTCTTATCAGACGTGAAAATTTGATAATTCTTGTTATTAATTATTGTCATTATCTTCAATTTGCCTCGATATAATTGATGGCTAAGTAACTCACTGCGTGAAATGTGACTAATTTTATCCCATGCTGCATTCGTTTGTTTACGAATATAATCCGCTGCTTTCACAGTTTGCCTGTATGTACCGTCTTTGCCTTACGTATGACGACGAGTGGAATCGGACACTAGAATGCACCCAACCCCTACACCACGTGTGTTGTGTTTGTGGTGTTTCCACATTTTTGTCCACCCCCTGTAAGTTTTAATAGTCAGTTCAATCGCTGGATGTTTAGTCGATTAATCTGACTCACCGTGCCTGTTATGATGCATCGAGCAACTGCGGGTGCGGATGGCGGCAACGGGAACGCACTGGCGAGATGCAGCAACTGCTCGCTGGGAGCTGGTTGTGCAGCAGAGACTGCAACGGCGCCGGCATAGAGCGACGTCTCTGCAGCTCTCCCGGCCGGTCTGCTATCGCCACCTGTACGACGAAATTCCCCTTCCCGCCAAATAGGCTTCTTCTTTTCTTGCGTTTAGGTAGTTAGCATGGTCTTCTTTTTCTTGCTTGCGTCTTGTTTCTTCCGGACGTACCCTCTCTCTTCTCCCTCCAGATCTTTCCTGCTTTTCGGGTAATTTTGTATTATTTCGTAATTCTTGCCCATAATTTCGGCCCTCTGGATGGTCAGTGGTACGACACTGCTGTTTGGAGCCAGTAGCGTAATGACTACCCACTACCCGACTAATATCTGTATCGTACTTTTACCATCGAAATTACTACTCTCTATAGGATCGCACTTCACTGTAGTCCGAAGGGTTTAATTGTTTTTACACATATCCTTTATAGCTTTCTTATGATTTAACTGCCTACGCAAAATCTCTGTCTTTTTATGATAAATATCAGAACGACCGACTAGAATGTTGCGTGTAAGTAGCACTGTTGATTGCGTTGCTATGTCAACCAGAGATAATACGTAACTGCTGCGTCCGTGGAGGTATAATATCTCCATGGCTACATCGCAGCTTGCGATGATTTCTAAGACGCCAAATTGTTATTTACTATAAAATGAATACTTCTGCTTCCAATTAAACATATCCACGGATTAATGACTGATACGAAAACGTCCTGTCTCTACTAAAGTCAATCTCACAGATCCTTTTAACTAAAGGTACATCAGTTAACCTCTCACAGACTTCGTTCAGCGTAAATTCACAAAACCGGAGATGCAATTACAGTAACCTTTTTTTGGTCGTATTCTGGCTTCAACTATAATTTCAAATAGTTAATATTACAAGAAATCTTTTCTCACTAGGTGAATATCAATTCTTCAGGAAAATAGATCTTCAAATATAAGTCGAAATATATTCACTGAATAATGTTGATGATGATGATGAAGTCCCATACTCCGTAACAGAGCGTAGGGGACGATGCAGGAGACCCGCACCGCCGTACTAGGCAAGGTCCTAGTGGAGGTGGTTTGCCATTGCCTTCCTCCGACCGTAATGGGGATGAATGATGATGACACAACACCCAGCCATCTCGAGGCAGGTGAAAATCCCTGACCCCACCGGGAATCGAACCCGGGACCCCGTGCTCGGGAAGCGAGAACGCTACCGCGAGACCACGAGCTGCGGAATAATGTTGAACACTTTGCAAATATTTATTGGTTATTCTCAATACATATAGTACTGCCACGTATTAAGACGTTAAGTGACATGATGTGTAATCAAACGTGGTTCATAATGAATTGATACAATGTTTTAGTAACATGATGCATAGTCATCATTTTTTGTTGCTATAATAATGGACAACGGGGTGTTGACGTGGTTGGAGACATCCTCTCGCGGTGTACGGCTGTCGGGAGGCCGCAAGCTTGTCTGACATTTCCTTGTCAGCAAAACAGCGCCAGAAGACCCCTCCACCGCTGTCAAGTATTTACTCAATATACATAATGTAATAGAATCGTTAATCCTGTATTGAACTAACAGAATAAAATACTTTTACCAAGGAATATCGTCAAACATCCGCATGTTTTAAGAAGTTATTTTATTTAGGCAACCAGTTTCGGCATCTGAGTAACGCAATCTTCAGGACCGCATGCACTGCATGTATGGACAGTCAGATGTCTCGATACTTGCGTAAATGAAGCCATTAATATCTGGATTCCGTGAATTCGTTTTAGGAGTGTATACTTCGAAAACTTGACCACTGTGTTGCGATCCTTTTTCCGATCAGTGAATGTGTTGTAAATAGTTGCCTAGTATTTCTATCATACGATAAATAAATAAATAAACAATTATATACTATGTCTCAGACCTTCCGGGGTCTCCAGATATCTTGCACATGTAGAACCTTCAGCCAGTATACTAAAATCAATTTTTTGCAATGATTAAACTGTCCTCTGTGCACAATTATCCTAGGCGGCTTCTCCTTTCATTCCTTTCCCATAATACATTTCTTCTATTACCTGTCCTATTGCTTTTCCTGCTATCGAATTATGTGGTGGCGCAGTCGTTAAGACGCTGGATTTGCGTTCATTTCCAAAGGAACTTTGCATCGTAATTTTGAATAACACAGGCACTTCAATGAGTTTATCCGCCGACATCGGGCAAGAGACTTTCAAGTGAAGTGTCTGACCTGTACGGGAGTATACATAACGGATGTACGAGTACAGGTTGTAGACACAAAGAACTTCAACGGGTATACTGGGACGTCCCCCCCGAACAAGTGAAACGAACATAACGAACAAAATGATATTTTAAAAGAATGGTAAGGTGACTGCCCGCGACAAGCAGGAAATCCGGGTTCGAGTCCCCGTCCGCCACAAATTTTCATTATTATCATTCCTTTCTACAGTTGATTGTTGTCCATATTCGCAATTGCGAATACATTAAATGTATTTCATAGCGGCTGTAGTTGCCGCAGTATCGTATTTATCTGCCGACACCGGCAACCGACTTTAAAGTAAATTGTCACACTAGTAAGGGAATATATCTACATCTAAATTAATACTCTGTAAAGCACACTTATGTGCCTGGCAGAGGTTTCATCTAACCACCATCACAATAATTCTCTATTTCTCCTGTCTCGAATAGCGCGTGTAAAAAACGAACACCTATATCTTTCCATGCTAGCCTTAATTTCCCTTGTTTTATTATGATGATCGTTTCTCCCTACCTTATTTTATTATGACGATCATTTCTCCCTGTGTTGTTCAGAGTCAACAAAATATTTTTGCATTCGTGAGAACATCCTGTCCGTGATTCTCTCTCCCCAATTTCTCAATAATGCAAAACGTGCTCCCCTTCTTTGAACTTTTTCGATGTACTTCGTTAATTCTATGTGGTAAGGATCCCACACAGCGCAGTAGCACTCAAAAAAGGACGGACAAGCGTAGTATAGGCAGTCTCTTTAGTAGATCTGCTGCATTTTCTGAGTGCTCTGCCTTCCGCCAATAAAACAAAATCTTTGGTTTGCTTTCCCAACAACATTTTTTATGTATTCTATCCAATTTAAGTTGCTTGTAATTCCTAGGTATTTAGTTGAGTTTACGGCCTTTAGATTTGACTGATATATCGTGTAACCGAAGTTTAACAGATTCCTTTTACCACTCATGTGGATGAGCTCACACTTTTCATTATTTAGGGTCAATTGCTAATTCTCCCACCATACAGATATCTCTTCTAAGTCGTTTTGCGACTGATTTTGATCTTCTGACTGTTGTACTAGATGATAAACGACGGCATCATCTACAGACCTAAGATGGCTGCTCAGATTGTCTCCTACATCGTTTATATGGATAAGGAACAGCAGAGGGCCTATAACACTACCTTGGGGAGCGCGAGATATCACTTCTGTTTTACTTGACGATTTTCTGTCACTTACTTTGTAGTGTGACCTCTCTGACAGGAAATCACGAATGCAGTCGCATAACTGAGACGATATTTCATAAGCATAACAATCCGGTTGTGAGGTAGTGTCAAAATCATTCTGGGAGTCCCTTGTCAACGGAACTCAACATTTCGTGCGAGTGAAGAGCCAGTTGAGTTTCACACGAAAGATTTTTTCTAAACCCATGTTGATTGTGTGTCAATAGGCCATTCTCTTCGAGGTAATTCATAGTGTTTGAATACGATATATGTTCCAAAATCCTGCTGCGTATCAACATTAACGATATGGGCCTGTAATTTGGTGGATTACTGTTATTGCCTTTCTTGAATATTGGTGTGATCTATGCAACTTTCCAGTCTTTGGGTGCATATCTTTCGTCGAACGATCTGTTGTATATGGTTGTTAAGTATGGGGATAATGCATTACCGTACTAATTGGTATACAGTCTGGACCGGAAGACTCTTTCATTAAGTGAGTTAAGCTGCTTCACTATTCCGCGGATACCTACTTCTAAGTTACTCATGATGGCAGCTGATCGTGACTAAAAATCCGGAATATTTACTTCATCTTCTTTGTGGAGGAATTTAGGAAGGCTGTGTTTAGTAACTTTAAATTTTCAGTGATTAAGTTTATCTGCACAAATGAAATTTATAACGCTTATGGCAGTATTCATAGCATCCAACTTGTTATCTGAAATTCTACGTGTCATACTTTCTTCATGCAATAAGCAGCAAATAGAGAGTAAATTTAGTAAACCCCACTACCTCTTATTCAATGCTATCAAATCACTGTTTATGCCCACCATTGACGAACATCGTCTGCACACATAAATGTTAAATTTTATGTAGGAAAAAATGGTCCATAGTAGGCTGTATTGTTTTTAATTTTTATTAGCTGTAGTATCAGCAAATTTCGACAATTATTTCATTATGAAGCACCTAAAAAGAAACGTACCAGCATGGAGCACATTATAACATTAGTAAATACTTTACAAAAACCTCCAAGACGTAATAATATAATATATATAAAGGACGTACGGGACAAGTCTTAGACGCATGGTTGACGACGTGTAGAAGTAGGGGTGTGGCCGTGAGTCGCGCACGGATAGCCGAACGGTTAATGCGACCTCTCCCGATAAGCGGGAAATCCGGTTTCGAGTCCCGGTCCGATACAAATTTTCATTGTCGTCATTGCATTCTACAGCTGAAGGTCGTCCATGTTCGCAACTGCAAATGCATTAAATGTACTCATTATGGAGGACAAGGGCTCAAATCCACGCCGTGCCATCCTGATTTAGGTTTTCTGTGATTTCCCTAAATCGCTCCAGACAAATGCCAGGATTGTTCCTTTGAACGGGCACGGCCGATTTCCTTCCGCATCCTTGAAACAATCCGAGCTTTGACTCCGTCTCCAATGGACTTTACCCGAAGGGATGATAAACCCTCATCTTTCTTCCCTTTTTGCCTACCGAATTTCACAAGTGTCGTGACATTTGAAATGTAGATTCACTTTAATGGAATTCTCTGGAGCTTCCAGCCGCGTCGTCTGTTTAAAATCTCACGAACTTTCTGCCGAGTGCGCGAAGGCCATTGTCAAGAGGCGACTGTCTTGCTGCTACATGCGATTACAGTCTTTCTCGGCATATTCCAATGATGAATTCTTCTCTGGTTATCAGCCGAGTGGTGGCGTCGTCTTGTCGCAACGTTTCGATGTGTTTCGCACCCATCATCTTCTGGCGAAGCTGTCCTCCTCATAAGTCGTGCTGCTTACCACCTGTGACGTCACGGCGGCCATTCCAGCGCCATACAAGGTAATGTTTTGTTTGCAACTCCGAGGCGCCTGCTTCAACCTTTCGACGGCCGGATACCAAGCTGTACTCAGCTGCACGTCGCCGTCTTTATTGAGCGTGTTGTCAGAAGTGTTCATCTCGATCGCCTTACTTACAACGCTCTCACAGAAACAATTTTTTCCATTTAATAATCAAAAACGAATTGCAGTCGACGACACAGCTATGATTAATCGAACAAGTAGTTTACGAGACAACGTTAAAAAAGAAACGATCAAGATGAAAATTTTTACGTAAGGAGGGCAGAGCAAGACAATCAGCACTTCATGACCTCGGCCAAAAGCTGGTGATTTTTTAGCCACTTGAGGCGGCCCTAAGCGTGAGAAAACTTTATCGACACGAATCTAGTTTACCAATGCCACGACACTAGTTGCCAAACTTAAATGGTTCATTGAGGGAATGTGCTCTTTGACTCGTTTAAATACCTGGGAATAACGTTGCAAAGCGGTGTGAGGTGGAAGGGGCATGTAAGATCTGTGGTAGGGAAGGCTAATGGTAGACATCAATTTCTTGGGGGAATTTTAGGAAAGAGTGAAGAATGCGTCAGTGAGGACCGCTTATAGGCCGCTGGCGCGATCTATTCTTGAGTACTGCTTGACTGTTTGAAATCCGTACAGGTGGAATTGAAGGAAGACATCGAAGCAATTCAGAGGCGGGCAGTTAGATTTGTTACCGGTAGGTTCGAACAACACGTAAGTGATACGGAGATGCTTCGGGAAATCGGAAATCCTGGAGGGAACGTGACGCTCTTTTCGAGACACACTATTGAGAAAATTTAGAGAACCGGCTTTTCAAGCTGACCGCCGAACGATTCTACTGCCGTCAACGTAACATTGTGCCTAAGGACCACGAAGATAAGATACGAGAAAATTAGGGCTCATGCGGAGCCATACAGACAGTTGTTTTTCCCTCGCTCTGTTTGCGAGTGGAACAGGAAAGGAAATGATAAGTAGTGGTATCTCTGTAGATGTATCGATGTAGATGTACATATGATAATGGAACTCGAGAAGAATGTGTCAGTGATGGCCCACTACTCTTCTTGTCTTAAAAATAAGAGGGTAGGGAAGTGCAGCCAAAGGAAATATCAAAGACGAAGCCAAGTGTCCCTGGCGGTAGAATATCCATATTTAGGTTCGAACGTTAAAGGGTTTCAACCAAACAAGTTGGGGATTTTTTTTGTTTTGTTTTTGTTTCATTTCAGGTTGCAGACAGAGCTTGCTAGCATTTTAAGTGACAAAACTTTCCTGGGAATTTACAAACCTGGAGAAATCTAAACAGTATATCTTCTCAGTGCCACTTGGTATCATTGACATTTACATAACTAGAGTACCGTTGATGCAGTGAATGTTTTATAATGTCTCTTTCAACGCCACTGGATTTGAAAATCTGGCCATTCAACAACAACTTAACTAATTGCTTTTCAGTGTTATGTAATAGAACGTGCTACAGTAGCAGACTGTTGAATAATCTCGATTGCAGGCTAAATAATACAGAATGCTCTACGTATAATCAGAGTCATTAAAGTGCTATATAATCGAGCAACGAACAACATCAGTAACACATTGTATTTATATTCGTGAGGTTCTGGTTGGAATCACGGACAGGGTACTCTGATCTCTATTTTCGATTATTTTTCCAAAACGCCACAAACTATTACCGTGGTCGTTATTTACGAGGTGTGACGACCGATTAATTCCCCAGCCTTTCTTAGAAACAAAAGTTAGTATTTTAACGTCTATTCGAAATCAATACCATAAGAGACGGAACGATATGAACAGGGGGCTGGAGGGAGTGGGGAGAGAGGTGAATACACTGGAGGAAAAGGATGAACGTGAAAGCTATCCATGTTTTCATACGTCCTGCCTCCTACAAGAAAGGGTCAAACGTGTCGTCCACACCAAATGTGGTCTCTTACCGTTACCATGTGGCGACCAAAACCGGATTTCGTGAACTGATTTCCCAATATCGCTTCTGGATGGCCATGTAAACCAAAATTGATTCTGGAAGTCCGCTTTTAGTTGCCGGTATGGCAATTCCGCAATTGATTCTCGCTCCCATGTAAACGCAACGGGTTTTGAAAAGTGCTTCCGCTGTCAGATTACCTCTTGTTTTTAAAAATGTTTGGTTAATATGGACGGAATGTCTTCCTTTACAGTGAAGGATAAGTTGAAATACACTGCAGCGGCAAAGAAACTGGATAGGCATGCGTATGCAAAAACAGGCAGAATACGGCCCTGCGGTCGGCAAAGCCTGGCTATATAAGACAACAAGTCTCTGGCGCAGTCGCTAGATCGGTTACTGCTGCTAAACGGCAGGTTAATAAGATTTCAGTGTGTTTGAACGTGGTGTCATAGTCGACATACGAGCGAGGGACAGGGCATCTCCGAGGTAGCGATGAAGTGGGTATTTTCCCGTACGACCATTTCACGAGTGTGCCGTGAATATCAGGAATCCGGTAAAACATCAAATCCCCGGCATCGCTGCGGCCAGAAAAAGATCCTGTAGTAACGGGACCAATGACGACTGAAGAGAATCGTTCAACGTGTCAGAAGTGCAACCCTTCCGCGGATTGCTGCAGATTTCAATGCTGTGCCATCAACAAGTGCCAACCATTCAACAAAACATCATCGATATGGGCTTTCGGAGCCGAAGACCCACTCTCTTAATCTTGATGACTGCACGGCACAAAGCTTTTACGTTTCGCCTGGACCCGACAGCACCGACATTGGACTGTTGATCGCTGGAAACACGTTGCCTGGTCGGTCGAGTCTCGTTACAAATTGTGTCGAGGGGATGGACGTGTACGGGTATGGAGACAACCTCATGGACCCTGCATGTCATCAGGGGACTAATGAAGCTGGTGGAGGCTGTATAATGGTATGGGGCGTGTGCATTTGGAGTGATCGGGACCCCTGATACGTCTAGATACGACTCTGGCAGGTGACACGTACGTAAGCATCCTCTCAGATCATCTGCATCAATTTATGTCCATTGTGCATTCCGACGGACTTGGGCAATTCCAGCAGGACAATGCAACACCCCACACGTCCAGAATTGCTACAGAGTGGCTCCAGGAACACTCTTCTGCGTTTAAACACTTCCAATGGCCACGAAACTCCGCAGACGTGAACATTATTGAGATAATCTGAGATGCCTTGCAACGTGCTGTTCAGAAGAAATCTCCACCCCCTCGTACTCTTACTGATTTATGGACAGCCCTGGAGGATTCATGGTCTCAACTCCCTCGAGCACTACATCAGGCATTAGTCGAGTCCATACCACGTCATGTTCCACCACTTGTGCGGGATCACGATATTGGGCAGTTGTACCAGTTTCTTTGGCTCTTCAGTGCGTTAGACTGAAGCTGTGTACACTTCGTCTAATTTAAGAGAAATACCGATTGTGCTGTCTAAATCAGAAACTGGTACAGCTGTTCTTCAGGCCCGGGTTCCCGGGTTCGATTCCCGGCGGGGTCAGGGATTTTCTCTGCCTCGTGATGACTGGGTGTTGTGTGATGTCCTTAGGTTAGTTAGGTTTAAGTAGTTCTAAGTTCTAGGGGACTGATGAGCATAGATGTTAAGTCCCATAGTGCTCAGAGCCATTTGAACCATTTGTCCTCCATATTTACAGCGAAACACTGTTTCCGAAATTCGGTTTTCGTCTTTCGGAAGATGTGTCGCATGTAAACCTAGTGATCGTGAATCCTTTAAACCTTTACATTTTGCGCCGTGGGCGTCGTTGCTACTGTGTACGGAGTTACAAGTTACGGTTTGTTGGCTCGTACAACAGGGGTGCTGTGTCCATTTGGCAGTGGGTGAGAAGCTTCGGTGGCCGGCGGCCAGCGCGGCTCTCTGGCAGCTGCCTGCACCTCAGGCGAGCGCGCCGCCGCCGCCGCCGCCGCCGCACGTGCAGCTGGGCGCTGCAGTCGCTGGTGGAGCGTCGCGTGCCGGGCGCACACCAGCTGACGGCGATCGGCCTGCTCCTCCAGCGGGTCGACGGACTCACGAGTGGCTCGTACTTACACACACACGTGCGCTTAGCGGCCTCGAAAGCGTTGGGTCGATTTCACTGATGGTCAGCGTCCTCTGGCGCTGTCGGTGCCAATTTCTTTGCTCCGAGAAAATGCGCTACAAACCGTTTCGAATCCCTCTCACCAGAAAATACACTGAAGAGCCAAAGAAACAGGCAAACCTGCCTAATATCGTGTAGGGCCCCCGCGACCACTCAGAATTGCCGCAACACGACGTGGCATGGACTCGACTAATAATTGGAAGGAGAAACAGCATTGGTCGTATTTTTTTGTTTCATTATCCGCAAAATCGATTTTCGGTCATCCTCAGTGCTGTAATATACAATTAAAATTGTTAGGCACTGTTACCAACAAGCTTAGAGCGATCACATAAACTGAGCTCAGTGTATGTGATCGTTCTAAGCTTGTTGGTACCAGTGCCTAACAATTTTAATTGTACAGGGTGATTCAAAAAGAATACCACAACTTTAAAAATGTGTATTTAATGAAAGAAACATAATATAACCTTCTGTTATACATCATTACAAAGAGTATTTAAAAAGGTTTTTTTTCACTCAAAAACAAGTTCAGAGATGTTCAATATGGCCCCCTCCAGACACTCGAGCAATATCAACCCGATACTCCAACTCGTTCCACACTCTCTGTAGCATATCAGGCGTAACAGTTTGGATAGCTGCTGTTATTTCTCGTTTCAAATCATCAATGGTGGCTGGGAGAGGTGGCCGAAACACCATATCCTTAACATACCCCCATAAGAAAAAATCGCAGGGGGTAAGATCAGGGCTTCTTGGAGGCCAGTGATGAAGTGCTCTGTCACGGGCTGCCTGGCGGCCGATCCATCGCCTCGGGTAGTTGACGTTCAGGTAGTTACGGACAGATAAGTGCCAATGTGGTGGCGCTCCATCCTGCTGAAATATGAATTGTTGTGCTTCTTGTTCGAGCTGAGGGAACAGCCAATTCTCTAACATCTCCAGATACTGTAGTCCAGTTACTGCTTGCTGGATGCGTGCTACATTTTCATCACTCGTTCTCGGCCGTCCAGAACTTTTCCCTTTGCACAAACACCCATTCTCTGTAAACTGTTTATACCAACGTTTAATACACCACCTGTCAGGAGGTTTAACACCATACATCGTTCGAAATGCACCCTGAACAACTGTCGTCGATTCACTTCTGCCGTACTCAATAACACAAAAAGCTTTCTGTTGAGCGGTCGCCATCTTAGCATCAACTGACGCTGACGCCTAGTCAACAACGCCGCAAGCGAACAAATGTACAACTAAATGAAACTTTATAGCTCCCTTAATTCGCCGACAGATAGTGCTTAGCTCTGCCTTTTGTCGTTGCAGGGTTTTAAGTTCCTAAAGTTGTGGTATTCTTTTTGAATCACCCTATATATTACAGCCCTGAGGATGACCGAAAATCGATTTTGCGGATAATAAAACAAAAAAATACGACCAATGCTGTTTCTCCTTCCAATCATATCCATTATCTGCTCGTTGTGCACAGAACACTCCATGGAGTAGCCAATCAATAAGACTCGACTAATGTCTGAAATAGTGTGGAGGGAAATGTCACCATGAATCCTGCAGGACTGTCCATAAATCCGTAAGAGTACGAATAGTTGGAGATCTCTTCTGAACAGCACGTTGCAAGGCATCCCAGATATGCTCAACAATGTTCATGTCTGGAGGGGGGTTGGTGGCCAGCGGAAGTGTTTAAACTCAGAAGAGTGTTCCTGGAGCCACTCTGTTGCAATTCTGGACTTGTGGGGTTACATTGTCCAGCTGGAATTGCCCAAGTCTGTCGGAATGAACAATGGACATGAACTGATACAGATTGTCAGACAGGATGCTTACGTACGTGTCACCTGTCAGAGTCGGATCTAAACGTATCAGAGGTCGCATGTCACTCCAACTGCACACTCCCACACCATTACAGAGCGTCCAACAGCTTGAGCAGTCCCCTGCTGACATGCAGGGTCCATGGATTCATCAGGTTGTCTCCATATCCGTACACGTCCATCCGCTCGATACAATTTGAAACGAGACTCGTCCGACCAGGCAACCCGTTTCCAATCATCAACACTCCACTGTCGGTGTCGACAGGCGAGGCGTACAGCTTTTTGTCGTGCAATCATCAAGGATACACGAATGGGCCTTCAGCTCCGAAACCCCATATCGTTGACGTTCCGTTGAGTGGTTCGCACACTGACACTTGTTGATCGCCCAGCACTGAAATCTGCAGCAGTTTGCGGAAGGGTTGCACTTCTGTCACGTTGAACGATTCTCTTCAGTCGTCGTCGATCCCGTTCTTGCAGGATCTTTTTTCGGCCGCAGCGGTGTCGGAGATTTGATGTTTTACCTGATCCTTATATTCACGGTACACTCGTGAAATGCTCGTACGGGAGAATCCTCTCGTGCGCCCACTATAACACCACGTTCAAACTCACTTAAGTCTTGATAACTCCCCACTGTAGCAGCAGTAACCGATCTAACAACTGCGCCAGACACTTGCTTTATATAGGGGTTTCCGACCGCAGCACCGTATTGTGGCTGTTTACATATATCTGCATTTGAATACGCATGCCTATACCAGTTTCTATTTCGCTTCAGTGTATTTCACGCACAAAGGAGAGCATTTTCCCTCTCGTTTGGGTGAAATTTTGGCTGGAATGCCGTCTTCGCTCAAAATAAACTCTTCAATAACAGAATTATTGTAGATACATATTGTTTTATTATAAATTATTGGACTGTTGCGTAAGGTCAGAGTTTCACCAACAGCTAATATTAATACGTGATCTGACACGACTCCAAAGGAGGTAGCATGTAATTTTTAGTACGCAGAGGCTTCAGATAATGAGTTACCCATGTCGTCCCACGTTAAGACCCCAGCTTAACGAGAATGCCAGAAGAGAGTGCATGCTCCTGGTCTCCTGTAGACACTGTTATGCTGCGCTGCGGGTAGAGTGCGAGTGAAGTGGCACGGCCACTGGAAACATACTCCGCAGATGAAGTGCGCAGGACGGGGCAGTACGACTGTTGTGGATAAAAGGTCTAAACTGTACACAGATTCATCGTGAAATTCTGGCGGTATATGGATCAAATGCAACGTTGCGTCCAACAATAGTCAAATGGAACCAAGAGTTTGAGCGGGACTGAAGAGAGGTGGGTAGTGGTGGTCGCAGATCATGCACCATGCGATTTCCATCTTTTCCGCAAGCTGAAAGAGCATGTGGGGGAAAGAGATGAGGACATTGATACGATCCTCGGATGTCTCATGGTCCTAGGAGCACATTTAAGTCGTTGAGGAATTCAACGATTGGTAGGGCGCTCCGACCGTTATTTTCAGAGACTTGGTGACTATGTTCACCCATAAAAGTTACTTGGCTTGCCATATTAATGTATAAGTTTTTTCATAGTGCCCTGGTATAATCTCAACGAATTCGACGTGCGCCACGTGTATTAAACGACAGATGTCAAACTGGTAGTCCTATTTTCTCAGGCAGTTCTTCAGTCGTATTATCGCTAATTGCGGCAGTCCACCTTGTTAGCACCACCGTCCCGGAAACTGAGTAGTGTAATCTTTGTTGTTGACGAGATGCCATTCGCAGACGTCACGTACTCGGAGGCACGGCGAGTGGGCTGCCCTTGTGCAGGAGGTAACGCCTGTCTTTGACCGATGTGAGACCGGCTTTCACTAGGCAGGTGTCGACTAAACGTCTCAGATGTTCGTTTTTCCTTGTTCTGTTAACGAACTCTTGTTGGACTATGAACACACGTGTATCCGCGTTTGCAATGAGTAGCGACATTAACCGGTGTCGCAAAATCACCTGATATTTGAATGATGTGGGCTTTCTCGGAGAACAAAAACGGGTGAAGAACACAACTGCTAGTTGGGGCTCAAAACTTTAAGTTTTTTAGCTGTGACGATAGACGATGGCAGAGTTTCGGGATCTAGACTTCCTTTTTGCTGCCTTCCCCAGACAAATTGTCATATATTGTCACTCTTAATGATGCGGCAATGACCACAAAACTGTTACAGTTCCCTCTCTCATTTCTCAGGCTCTTTACGCTATTCTCTATGTAGAGCGAAAGAAGGACGGAACGAAAGAAACAAGAGTAGTTTTCGTCATCCCATCGGCGACGAAATCATTACATCTACATTTACATACGTACTTCAAAAGCTGCCGTACGGTTTATGATGGAGGGTACCTTGTACTATTACTAGTCATTTCTTTGCCTGTTCTAATCGCAAAGAGAGCCAGGGAAAAGCGACCGACTGTGCTTCCGTAGTAACACTGATTTCTCTTATGTTTTCTTCCTGGTCGTTACGCGAGATATACGTTGTTGGCAGCAGGGTCGTTCTGCAGTCAGCTTCTAAACTTTCTCAACAGTGTCTTCTTACCTCCATAAATTCCCATTTGAGTTCATGTACCACTTCTGTAATCCGAACCGACCGGTAACAAACCTAGCAGCACGCTTCTTTGGAAGGTAGGAGACGAGGTACTGGCAGAAGTAAAGCTGTGAGTACCGGGCGTTTGCTTCGGTAGCTCAGATGGTAGAGCACTTGCCCGCGAAAGGCAAAGGTCCCGAGTTCGAGTCTCGGTCGGGCACACAGATTTAATCTGCCAGGAAGTTTCACATCAGCGCACACTCCGCTGCAGAGTGAAAGTCTCATTCTGGAAGCACGCTTCTAAATTGCTTCCACGTCTTCCTTTAATCCGAGGTAGTGAGGATCTCAAACACTCGAACAGAACTCAAGAACGGGTCGCAAAACTGTTCAGTTCGCGGTGTCATTTATAGATTAGTTGCTTTCCCACAAACAGAAGTCGATCATTCGCTTTCTCTACAACCGACCTTACATGCTCGTTCCATTTCAGGTCGTTTTGCAACGTTACACGTCAATATTTAATTCTGTGTCAATCAGCACGTGGCTAGTACTATATTAGTACATTACAGAACTTTTCTTTATTGCTACCTATTTGCACCCATTGACATTTTTCCACATTTAGAACAAGCTGTCAATCAAAACGCCAAATAGAATCTCTGTTTAAGTCGCCTTGTATCCTCCTACAGCAACTTAAAGAACGATACTTTCCCACTACAGCGTCATCACCGAACATTCACAGATTGCTGCCCGCTCTACCTGTCAGATCCTTTGTGTACACAGAGAACAAGAACGGTGCTATCACTCTTCCCTGGGGAACTCTTTGACGATACTATTGTCTCTGATGAACGGGGGACGGAATGGGCACCATTGTGGCCGATGAACGGGGACACATATTCAGCCTGGGCAAGGATTGGAGGGAATTCTGGCGTGTCCTTTTCAGAGGAGCTATCCGGTATTCTCCTAAATCGATTTAGGGAAACTACCGAAAAACTGAAAAAAAAATAAGTTCTCGAGCGTCTAGCCCCGCCAAGTGATTAATATGCTACGAGTTTTCGACCAAATACCCTTTGGCCACTGTCAAGTGGAATGACACTGTACGAATGATCAAACGGGCAAACCCGACTCCTCGCACGTGCGAGCCCAGTTCCTAACCAGGGCGCCCTCTCACTCGGCGCAGTTCTACAGGACCCACTGCAGTTACTTCGGCAGAATCCTTTCCACTATTACGCTGACTGCTGCAACATTCAGCGCGCACTTAACGCCCTGGTTCGAGCGGGCTCCGGTGGCACTTATACTTGGTCTTTCAGCACGTCATTTTTCCTGAATACAGGGGCACCTCTGTCATTAAATTCACTGTACCGATTGCGGCCTGGCGCCACAGGAAGACCACGACATCCGAACTGCCGTCGAGCGTCCGTCCAATGGCAGCAACGTTGTGGAGCAGACTCTTATCACACGCCAGATGCAGTCGGTCGGCTCAACGTGCTTATAAAAACTAAAAATTTCAAATATCCTGCTAAATAGCGAATGTAATCAAGTGACGGTAAAATCATGTGCTTATGTCCGGCGCGGTGAAATTTAGTCTTGCGTAATTTCAGTAATTTTTGACCAGCCTTAGTGTTCCAAAATTTTCAGTAATTTTTGACAATCCTTAGTTTTCCAAAGATGTGTGTAGTATTGTTGTTGTTTATTGGTCCAGTCATTTTTAGAGGATATTGACATAATAATAACGATTTAAACAACGAATTATTACCGAGTTAACCTTGCTGTGCAACAATCCGACGAACTATTTTGCAAGCGTTCAGTACACTTGCCGTCTGCAGTTGACAATAGAACGAAGGACGCAACTTTAGGTCGCTTAGGTTCGTTACATTCCGTTTTGGGATAATGCTGGTGGTATTACCATAGAGACAATGTGTTCATACTTCTGTTTCCGTATGTATTTTCCTCATCTTCCAGATGTAGGCTCTTCACATTCCACTTTCGAATTATGCGTGTTGGGTACTGCGATGTCTTTGAAGAAGATAGCTTAGCCAGCTTTATTGGTTCCTTTTATGTCACGTCGATTACAAAGAATTGTTTTATCGGTTATTACGCCGCAGTTCCTGTAAATATTGAATTTTTAGTTCTCCATAGCATTGAGAGTATCGTATCTGTAGTATGGAGGAAAATCTTTCATTAACTAATTCTACTGTCCCAATTTCTGGTGGATTGTTTTGGCGAACTCGTCACGTCTTTTGAAGTATTTCGGGGGTATCAGGGTTTTAAATCAGGGTGCACTGTATGTCATTGTCTCTTTTTGATCATCATACTTCCTGCAGCTGTTATCTGTTCCTTGCTCTTTCGGGGTATATTTCAGTACCGGCAGTTCCTCGTCGCAGTTGCCTGATGCACCGCTGTCGGATATCCCTCAGTTTCTGCCCGCAAACCGGCCTGCACCAACCAGTTGTTCGACTGTTGCAAATCGATATTATCCTCGCTGAGGTTGTTCCCAGTTCGTTTGTAAGCCAGCCTATTGTCTTTGTGTCAGTGTTTCCTGTCTTATACCTTGTGCCTGTAAAGGTTATTTCTTATTGGTCCGTGCAGTGTACTAGTATCTTCCAAGAAGTTGGACGCCAAAATACGACTTTTCGGGGATCACCCATCGGGTTCAGTTCAGCACAGAAATAAGGGTTCAAGTGTTTTGGATAGCCCGTGCCCTAGCGACCATTTATATACATATCGGAAGAACGGGCATGCTGTAACTATTCTACAATACAGGGTCGAAAAATTTAAACATTACACATTTCCTCCAGCCCAGACAAATTGTGCAAATCGGTTTGTTCTTTTGCATTAGGTGGCGGCCTTGGTTGCGCTTAGGCGACTTATAAATACACCGTTTATTCATGCGCGGTTCCTCATAAAACTCCAAAAAAACATGATTTTTTTTCGGTACGTAAAGTACCAAGTGTGGGGATGGCCACTTCTATAATTCCTATTCGTGACAGATCGCCGGAATTCTTAGCAGATGTTCTTAAAATTATGTTTTCGGGGAACTTCGGAACCTTGATATCATTAGCCGTTATCGAGATCCAGAGGTTCAAACTTACCGCACTTATGCAGAAAACGACGAAAACCGATTTTTAGCCATTTTTGCACCATGGCCCATATTTTTCTAAATAACTAACTATAGCAGTTGTGTCAATTTTTTTAACTGCACAAGTTTCAGGCATCCATCTAAAAATTCCATTTTCGAAAGTCTGTATTTGTTATGCTGATAATCCCGGGAAATCAAAACTACCACGTACGAGGGTGGTCACTTCCAACATGTCAAATCATCGAAATTTTTGCCGTATGTTCTTAAAATTATGTTCTCGGGGAATTGTGAAACTTTTTTCGTCATTATAATCTATTGCAGAGATAGAAAAAGCTCTAAGTTACCGTATTTATGCACGTAAAATATGCATGTAATATCCGGTCTGAGGCGTAAATGTAGTTTTTGACAGACGTAGTGAACACATGCAGAAGGTTCTAGGCTCATCGCGAGGGTTTAAAAGTCACCAAACTATTGATTTTATTCAGCATTCTTTGACCAATAAAATTTTATGATACGCTATCATAAAGGGCACCTGACGCCCTTATAAATATGCACAAAATGGTACTTTTAGTGACCAAAAATGGGCTGAAAAGCATCTTAACATGCCTGAAAAGAACCTGAAAAGACTGTCAAAAATTATGTAAAACTGGAAAGACTGGAAATTCGGTAAAATATTTCTAATAAGATATCTACTCTTTTAAGGCACAAATCACGAGCTGGACAAAGTATCCGGAAAGAGGTAAAGCAGACGTTTGTGTGTTAACCTTATATTAAGTGTACTTATTTGTTGTTTATATTTGTCACAGTATATAAATATGTTGAAGTATACAAATTGTCAAAAGTTTATTGACCAATAGAATTCGTTTTATGTAAGCAGCACACTCTCCTGTATCAGGGAAAGGAAGGGAAGCAGCAGAAATATGCTCCTGTCGGAGCACAAAGTCGGAACAAAAGCCTGACAGAAATGTGGGGAATCACCTGCCTCAATCGTCGTTCCGCCTCCCTCACCAAAAATTGTCGCTTGCGAACATATTCCTACTCTTTTAATACATAGCTTTCTAAATCCTTTTACCCAGTCTCCCCCTGCAGTTAAGCCTTCATACTCAGTATCTCTCTCTCTCTCACTGCCACTGTCTTTGTATGTCTCTCCCCCACTGTTTTCTTTTTCTCCCATTGATTTACAGAATATTCAACTGCCACTGCCTTTTCTTTCACTTACACTGTCTCCTTTTGTCCTTGTTTTACACTGACACTTTCATCACCATATCTTGGCACCTAAAAAATACTGTGGGGTCCAAATTATTTTTCACCTGTACCTACGTGCTTAAAATTTTCATCCAAAATGCATCCTCCGCTATACCTACGCGTTGAAGTTCGCTAGAATGGGAGGGTCTAACCCCCCTCCCTCCCCTCCCAACCTCCACGAGCATATGTATGTTCTCCACTGATCTGGACTTCCAATTTCCACTGTCTCCTCTCTCATGATCCCATTGGTATTGCCTTTATCCATCTCTGTTTCTCTTTACTGACACTTTTTCTCTACCAGCATCACTGTCTCTTCTCTCTTCCTATCCCACGTGGCAGTGTGTCCTCTCTTTTCGACCGTCATATCTCTCTGCTACTCTCTTTCAGCACAAAAAACGCGAAAATGTTCGCATGACAAATATTTTGGTGTGGAACGCGGAATGAGGTCTAAGGCCGCTGGTTCCCCACTCTCGTGCAGGGTCTTTTAAAGGGAAACTTACTCGCGCTTTTTTGTGCTGAAAGAGAGTAGCAGAGAGACAGTGGCCGTAAAAGAGAGAGGAGAAAGTGCCAGTGGGGGAGAGGTAGAAGGAGAGAGAGGGAGAGAGAGAGAGAGAGAGAGAGAGAGAGAGAGAGAGAGAGAGAGGAGACAGTATTGATGACGGGACAGAGAAAGTGGCAGTGAAAGAGAAAGAGAGATGGATGAAGACAAACGCAGTGGATGCCAAGGGGAAAGGAGATATCGATGGTCCTCTGGACCCTCCTAGACAGGCGAAGATTAACATGCAGGTGTAGCGGAAGATGCATTTTGGTCCTAAATCTTAAACACGTGAATGTAGGGGATAAAATAATTTCAAACCCCCCCCCCCCACCCGGAATTTTTGAGCTGCTGAGGTATGGTGGAGTCCGTGTCAGTGGCAAAGAAAGACAAAACGAGACAGTATAAGTGAGGGAGGAGGCAGTGGCAACGGGATACACTGTAAATCAATGGGAGATAAAGGAGACAGGGGAAGAAACATGTAGACAGTGGTAGTGAGAGAGAGATGCTGAGTTTGAAGGCTTAACTACTAAGAGGGACTGGGTAATGTTCTGTGTTACGTGAGAACGAATACGCTCTCATGCCACTATTTTCGGTGAAGAAGGCGGAATGAGGATGAAGGCACCTGGTGTGGCACTTCTCTGTCAGAGTCCTTTAAAGAGGAACATATTCGCCCTTTTGTGCTACGACAGGAGCAATTTTCCGGTGGTTTTGTCTATTTAAAGTTTTCGCGTGCATGGGCCATCATTGAACGAAAATTATTAGTGTCCGGACACTTTTAGATGACAGAGGAACTGAAATTAATGGTAGCGATACAAAATCAGTTTTCAAATTTTCCTTTGCAAAAGAAAATCCGGGTGTACAACCCCAGTGTACCACTGCAAGGGGGACTGGTATAGGCATTAGCGTGAGCATCGCTGAGAAACAGATCAGATCCGTAAAATTGAACAAATCCTGAGGGCAGATGGAACCCGTACCGTGTTATACTACTATATAGAATTTGCAGCTGAGTTAGCGTTTCTTTTAACCACAATAAACCACAGATCCCCTAAACAACAACTCGCGTCCTGTAGTTGGAAGAAAGCATAGGCCACACCTGTCTACAAGAAGGTTAGCAGAAGTCTTCAACAAAACTGCAGTCCAGTATCGCATAAGCCTGTCTGTTGCATAATCTTAAAACATATTGTGTGCTCAATCGTGAATTACCTCGAACATAATCACCTTTTCCACCCAGTTGCAGTGGATCACGAAAACATCGGCCATGCGCTTTTCTCGCATAGGATGCTGAAAGCAGTCACGGAAACACAGTATTTTTTTCTCTTCCGAAAAGCATTTTACCCAGTGCCATACTAACGCTCATTAACGAGAGTAAGCTCACTTTGGGCATGAGATGAACATTGTGACTGGGTTGAGAATTTCTTGGTTGGAAGTGAGCCGCATGTTATCTCGGCTGGAGATTCGCCGACGGGCGTAACCATGCCTGCCCAAGGGAAGTGTACTGGGACCTGCCGTTCATTCTGAATATTAATCACGTGATAGAAAATATCGGTAGTAACCTAAGACATGTATCAGATGATGCAGCTATCTGTAATGCAGCAGTACCTAATAAAAGCTGCACAAATGTTTCAGCAGATCTTGTTTAAGATTTAAAAGTGGTGGAAATATTTTGCACCTTTCTTTAAACGTTCAGAAATGTAAAATTATGCACTTCAGGAAACATATAAACTCAGTATCTTACGACTACAACCAGAATCAGGTAACTCATAGAAATGCCAGGGTGTAACAGTTTACGGGATATGAAACTAAATGATCGGATAGGCTCGGTTGTAGTTAAAGTAAGTGGCAGAATTCGGTTCTTTGGAAAATAATGGCAAAATTCAGGTTGTCTACAAAGATTTCATACAAAACACTCGTGCAGCTCATTCTAGAATATTGGTCAAATGTTTGGAACCTATACCAAATAGAACTAACAGGGGACAATGGACGTACATAAAGAAGCACTGAACGAGTCGCTGAGTTTGGTCTGACGCAGAGGAAAACGTCACGAATGCTGAAGAACCCCGACTGTCAGATGCTTAAAAGTATATGCCAAATATCAACGCGAAAACATACTTACAAAACTGCAAGAATCACCATTATGAGCGGGCCACTGTGGCCGAGCGGTTCTAGGCGCTTCAGTCCGGAACCTCGCTGCTGGTACGGTCGCAGTTTCGAATCCTGCCTCGGGCATGGATGTGTGTGATGTCCTTAGGTTAGTTAGGTTTACGTAGTTCAAAGTCTAGGGGACTGATGACCTCAGATGTTAAGTCCCATAGTGCTTAGAGCCATTTGAACCATCACCATTAAGAGAGGGACCTTGGAGTGCAGTGTAGCGCCGTACGTATTACTCCGGTAGAGGCCACGAGTACACGATATTTAGTCAATCATTCTTTCCGTGGTGTAGAGGCGAATAGAAGAGGAAGGCACTCTGATACGTGGTGCAGTTGGAAGTACCCTCTGCCATGCACTTCACAGTGGTTCGCTTAGAGTTGGTGTAGATGCTGATGCAGATCGGGGAAAAGGAAGGCAACTTGCTAGAGAGAAGGGGAACAAGATTGGATCCGACAAGACTGCAAAAAGAAATCGAGGTGGCTTTATATTTGAGTTACCACTCTGACATTCGACTCGAGTGCCGTGGAATTTTCTGTATCAGGATGCGAGGACTCGTGCTGGAACCTCGCTGCTCATGTAAACGAATCTAGTGTCCCGATAATTTGGACAGTTCGGTTCGACACAGTCTGTACTACAAGGTGTGGCAGCTTCCGCACGTCGCTCTGCACTTCATTTGCGCGCCACGAGTAAAAGAGATACGTGTTTTGCACTTCGTCCGGGAGCATCACATAGATTCGCCGTGTAAGGAAAACACAATATATTGCCACTACCGCCGAATCAAATGTGTGTCTTTTAACAGCTATCCATCCTTTCCATGTAGTGAACGGCAGTCCGCCCTAGACATAGATATACGCAAGGAAATTAGGGCAAAGGTCGAATAAGTTTTAACTATACGCATTCGGAAGCTATCGCACTTATCAAATGCCAAGATAACCAGACAAAATGAGGTGAACTCATAAATTCAGTAGTAGAGGAAGGTAACCAGCATATTCTGTTATCTGAGCCGGCCAGTGTGGCCGTGCGGTTCTAAGCGCTTCAGTTTGGAACCGCGTGACCGCTACGGTCGCAGGTTCGAATCCTGCCTCGGGCATGGATGTGTGTGATGTCCTTAGGTTAGTTAGGTTTAAGTAGTTCTACGTTCTAGGGGACTGATAACCTCAGATGCTAAGTCCTATATTGCTCAGAGCCATTTCAACCATTTGTTTTGTTATCTGCAGGGAATTTTAAAAAAGTGGAGGGGCTTTACCCTAGAACGACGACGTATAACTCCCCTAGTACTTCACTTGTTCGCTAATATTCTGGAGCGTTTCGAAGACGATGTCAAGGAACAGACTGAGAAAGACTTGCAGCCAGGTCCAGGTTCAAATGGCTCTGAGCACTACGGGACTTAACTTCTGAGGGCATCAGTCCCCTAGAACTTAGAACTACTTAAACCTAACTAACCTAAGGACACCACACACATCCATGCCCGAGGCAGGATTCGAACCTGCGACCGTAACGGTCGCGCGGTTCCAGACTGTAGCGCCTAGAACCGCTCGGCCACTCCGGCCGGCTTCCACGTTAGGCCAGTGGGACAGCATCAGGCAAACGGTCCGTGAGAGATGGGCTCCTTACGAGAAAAGGTTTCGTGACTACAGCAACTATTTTGCGTTGAGGAGTGTAAGAAAACGTGCAGTCTTTCTATCTCACTCCGTTTTATTCTAGTTACGCGTGATCCGTATTATGCTAGGTAACAGGGAGAAACAATCTTTAATATTAAGAATTAATAGTAAGAAACGAAAGGCCAGTTCTAGCTATAATGCTGCGTAAGCAGTGGCGTTATTTATAACATACTTTCCGACGACACTGCATGTGTTGGTGCCAAGTAAGATGACTGATGAGAAGTATCCATCACGAGTTAAAAATAACGTAAGAGAATAGAGCCTCGTGTTCTCGCGGTTCAACGAAACGAACTGCAACACACGCATTAAAACTAACGTGTGGGTTCTTGGTTGCCATGAAAAGCACATGCCCAAAAATAATTTTTAAAAAATGAGAACAAAACGAGAAATTTTGAATGGCACGGGTCTATACCTGCATGTGGGACAGAATGTCCCGAGTAACGTGGTGCAACCGTGGAACACAGGGCGAGACGCCGTTTCAAATAGAGCCCATCCAGATTTAGGTTTTCGATTTTTTCTTTTCTAAGGACAAAATTGCCCATTTTATAGAACTGGGCCATTGCATAGGGAAAACACTCTGTGGTTATTGGAGTTAGTCAACACGTAGGAACTTATGCGGCATCAGAAGGCGGGTAAAACTGTAATGAATAATGACAGTGATCTTGGAACGCTCGTTAAGAGAAAAGCAGAAATGTAAAATGAATCATTTTAGTGGCCCTCCTTTTTCAAGAGGTTGTTCTTAGGTCTTCGGTGATTTCCGTAAATCGCTTAAGGCAAATGTTGTGATGGTTCCTTAAAAGGGCACACCCCGATTTCTCTCCCGTTTCTGATCTTTTGCTGCGTCTCCAAAGAACCCGTCATTGACGTACGTTACTCTACCTTCAGTTTAAAAAAAAATAGAATTAGCCCTTTACCTATGTGCCATTTATAGTAGCCTAGTTCTCGGAAGTGGCGAAATATACCAAATAACTGAGAGAGTGCACAAAGCACGCTCGAAGATTTTGTCAAGCAGAATGAATATCCGACGCTACAACTCTGTGTCATTGAGATACATCTGTTACAGAGTCGGAGAACGTAACTAACTCTGTATTTACTAGGTCCACAACTTTGCTTCTGCCGTTTTTTCTCGAAGTTCGAGACTTCGTTGTGAAAAACTTACAAAAAATTTACGATTCAAAGTATTGGCCGTCGCTGACCACTGCTTTCTCCTAGCTTTAGGGCAGCATACGAATCCTGCAGTAAACTGGGCATCTTTTTAAAGGAGCCATGAATCGATCCACGTTTGCACTTGTTCATATGACCACGAGTGCTAGTCAGCTGGGTCGTGTGCCATAGATCGAGAAAAGTGGCAGTTAGAAGGAGGAATATCCGGAGAATACGGCAGGTGGGTTAGAACTTCGCATTTCAACGTTTCCAAGTATGTTTTGACGGGGTTTCGACTTGGGGTCGTACACCGTCTTGCTGCAAAATCATCTTTTCGTGTCAAATGGTTCAAATGGCTCTGAGCACTATGGGACTTAACATCTGTGGTCATCAGTCCCCTAGAACTTAGAACTACTTAAACCTAACTAACCCAAGGGGCATCACACACATCCATGCCCGAGGCAGGATTCGAACCTGCGACCGTAGCGGTCACGCGGTTCCAGACTGAAGCGACCAGAACCGCACGGCCACAACGGCCGGCTCTTTTCGTGTCTATCGCTGTATTGTGGCCGTTTGTCTTTCAGTGATCGGTTCAAACACATCAATTGCTTACGATCTCCTGTGATTGTTCCCGTCGGTTGCAGTAGCATCGAAAGCTTTCTGTCTTTCACAGTCATGCTGGTCTTCAACGTCAAAATCACCGTTCATGAAGCATGGAAACTACTTTCTGCAAAAAGTTCTGTCACTAACAGGCATCTCATCATAGGTTTTACCCAGCTTTTTATGAGCCTCACCCGCAGATTTCTTCTTATCAAAGCAGAAAATTAATACCTCCAGCAGATGACGGGAAGTGGGCTCGGAAGTTGACATATTCAGTCGAGAATAACTTTAAGATGCAATCAAAAATCGACTAATATTTTGATGGCATTATGTTCTCAAATGCCTAAGCTTACTGTATGACACTTACGACCTACGACTTGCGCCACTAATGCCGTCTACTGCAAAACGGCGGAAGCAAAGTTGTAGACCTAATACAATCGGGGTCTTTACAGCCTCCTACCGTTTTGCTGAGCTAACTTTTTTTGCATCTATGATGCTAACGGGCTAAAACTGTAATTTGGATCCAGTTCTAGATTGCCTATGTAACGGCTTCCAGGCGCAATAAAAATTTCATTTACAGTGTTTCATATAACAGCTGAAATAATTTAAAAATTTAAGATATTATCCTAATATACTCTTCAAGAGATGTAATCTTACGTTAAAGGCTTAACAACAAAAAGTCAAATATTAAAGATAGAAACTGTGTATATGTCTGGAGGCATGTGCGTATAAGTGTTGTGGCAGCATAATTTAAGGCGCGCAACTTACCCAGACTATAGTATAGTCAACCAGTAATTGAATATGTGAGCACTTAGAAACTTCTAACAAACTTTACACATAATTGCAGACTTTGTCTAACTTTTTGATGCTCATAGCCTCACAAGATAATGAAAGGGAGGAAATTGTTAATGGGAGGGGGGTGCGATTAATGGTGCCCCAGCAGCTGATATACAAGTGCGGCTATATGGCAGAGTAGGATATGTCGGATGACTTTTGGACGTTTATGAAAATGTCGCCTGCGTAAGCTACAGACATTCTGCACTTTTTTTCCGGCGATTTAGCCAAAAGTTATCGTCAAAGTTTTTACTTGTACCAACGGCTTTTCGGATCACGGGTAGGCAACTCAGGCTTCAGAAGAGCCACGCACAAAGCTCACACAGGGACGAGGGAAAGTACAGTTTGACAACCGAGCCCACAGGAGTTGCGCCGTTTCGCAGGCTGTGTAACGTGTCAAAATTAATTTTGAACACTTTTGTGTCGCTACTTAAATAATGTGGTCGTTTCACTCTATTATGACAGCAGCGAAATGTCGGCAATCAGTTAAAGGGCGTAAAAATCCTTTATTTCTTGTAACTGAAGTCGTTGTGTGAATATGTTCTAAAAAAAATCTAGTATTGTAACCGGACGTACAAGTGTTCACCCAGAAACGGCAAATCCAACCATGCTGCTGTGGCTGACAGTAGAAACGCGCGCCAGAGATCATCCTGGGGGAAAACGAAACTATAGCTACGAAAAATTATATATTGATTGTTAAAGAATAATGGTAGCGCCCTACGTTTGCCTAGATTTATGGTTCAGCTATGGTTTTGTGGAAAGAAGCAGTTTGTTGCTATCGAGGAGCCGGAGCTTGAGTCGGTTAAGACGACTGCTGTATTAATGCATGTGGGTCGAGACACGTTTACGTTTGTCGATACCAATACTTTGCTAGGAAAATTCGGTATCGATTATAAAGTGTTGCAGATTTTCCGTGAATTTTATTGGAAATGTTTCAGAAGCTTGTAATGAATGGATATAGATTTTTAAATGCGAGATCAGATGATACGAGGGCATAATCAGAGGGGCTGTTTGATGAATTTTACTTGAAAGTAGCTCATTGTAATTTTGATTTGCACTTGACCTGTGGTCAAGCGACCTTTGAATTACGGCTTACTGTAGCGTTGCTGGTACGCTGTCTTAGTTTGAAGATTTGTACTTGTGTATCGTAGGTACGACCGTAAATGAAAGTTTTAATGTCAGCAATTGATTGAGTCTGACGAGGTCTGGTTTTGTTGCCTGTCATAGTTTGTTGAACACGCCGAAGGATTTGGGTGTTGCGTATAGTTTGGATATTTTGAGATAAGCACACTCTAAGGTAGTTGAGTGTTAGTTATTTGTGTAGATTTGTGAAGGATAGTGTTACTACGAGATAGTAACTTGCACACCGTGAAGTATTTAATAATCGAGCGTCGTTCTCGAGTTTTTCTTGATCGTAGGATCAAGTACAGGAACAAATGGACCGTGAACTGGAAAGTGAACTATGATTAGCAGTGTCTTTAACCCGTACTCATTGTTAGTTGCCCTAGCTGAGCCATTTGAAGACAGAAAATCCAACTGCTACCATTATTCTAGTAGTACGTGCCGGGTGACATTGAATTAGATTTGTAGTGGGTAGGCGAGAGACCAACACCGAAGATGGTTGAGTTTTTGGAACTCTGATTTTAAGCTGAGCTTAAGAGTGGTGGTGGCGCGTACGTTTTATGTTGTGTGTGCTTCTTTTTCTTATCTCGTTCACATCAACATTTGCCTACGGAAAGATCTGATTCATTTTATGAGCTAAAATAAACTCTGATTCGTTAAAATTAAAACTAAGTCTCCTTATTATCATTTTACCCACTATTCTAAATGAAGCGAAAGAGAATAATCCAATTTTGAAGTTTGGAAAGGGAAGTAAAAATGAAAAAAAGGTTGAAAGGTTAGTGATCTTGCTTACAACAAGTAGAGCAAGCACACTCAAGTCAGCGATATAATATAAATAAATGAATGACGAGTCTTCAACAAGAAAGCAGAGAGGTATTTTATCAAAGTTTAATGACAAAAGTTTACTATTTACGTAATTTCTTGAGAAGTAACATTGGAGTTAGAGCTAAAAAATATTTTAGTTGACGATTATAAACCAATACGCAAAGATTTACTTGCGAAATAATTCTGATTTAGTACAAAAGACTATATTTAAACTTTATTAGCAGAGGTATCACTATTATTAATTATTATTATTATAATTAATCACAGGATGTTACCAGCTAAGAAATGAATTAAGAGGTGTCAATATTATATGGTAGAGTACTGCTATCAAGTATAATTTTCATTAATAGTGAATTTTACGGTACACTCGTTTGTGGTGTGTTGATGACCTCTATAATTATTTATGAGCTTAACTCAACAAGATCGCTGGGATCGTTATAATATTATAGTGTTGGAAAGCTTATTTAGCAATTCGATCAGGTACACGAGTGCTGATTATTTTCAGAATTGCTCATATAGTGTTTCAAAGAACTTGTTATCTTCCGAGAGGTTAGACTGAGGTCTGTTGCGCCCCTCCACGAATTATTAGCAATTTATTGTATCTATATTTATTTATCTTTCGCAGTTTCCTCGTGTACTGCGTTGGGGTGATGCATCAGTTCACGGTGCAGCTACTGCCCCTGTGTCGGTCGATTCATGACTGGAACCTTCCGCACGTTTTGCGACCAACGTGTGTTGCTTAGAAGGATCAGCCGCATGAGATCTTTATGTTATCAGTTTACGCACCAATTAGTTTTATATTCGTCTGACCTGTTTCTGAGCTACAGAAAAGGACTGATAGTTCAGTGCATATGGATTCGCCTGAAAAAATGTACTACATTTACAAGAATACTGTGCAATTCACACTTCAGCGCTGGCAGAGGGTTCATAGAGCCAATTTCAGACTCTTTATTTCTCGATATCCCAATCTCGAATAGGACTTCCGGCAAATGGGCACCTAAATCTTTCCATATGAGCTGTGATTTTTCTTACTTTATTACTGTGGCCATTTCTACCTATGTAGATGGGAGTCTACAAAGTATTTTCGCATTCGGAATGGAATGTTGGTAATGAAATTTCATGAGAAAATCTCAACGCAATGGAAAACACCTTTGTTTTCATGACTGCCATCCAATCTCACGTATCATATCCCTGACACCCTCTCCCCTATTTCGCGGTAATAGAATACGGGGGACCCTTCATTGAACCTTTTGAATGCCCTCCGTCAATCCTATCTGGTAAGAATTTCATATAGCACAATAATATTCCAGAAGAGGACGGTTTCAGGCAGTCTCTTTAGTAGATCTGTTGCATCTTCTATGTGTTCTGCCAATATATTCTGCATTTCGTTCACCTTTCCCATAGAATTTTCCATGCGACCATTGCAATTTAAGTTGCTCATCATTGTAATCTCTGGGTAAGTGTTGAACTTTCAAATTTGTGTGACCTACAGTGTTACTGGAATTTAATGGATTCATTTTAGTACTTGTCCGGAGGACCACACGTTTTTATTGTTTGGAGTCAGTTGCCACCATACATACGTCTTGTCCAACTCGTTTTGGAATTGGTTTTGGCCTTCTGATAACTTTAATAGACGGAAAATGACAGGATCATGTGTAAAGAATCTAAGTGGGCTGCTCAGATTGTTTCCTAAATCGTTTATATAGATTACAAAACAGCAGATGGCCTATTACACTTCCTTCGGGAACACCAGATATCAGTTCTGTTTTACTCTATAACATTCCTTCAATTGCTGCGAACTGTGACTTCCTGACAGGAAATTTTTGATTCTTTTCACCGTTATCTGTACATGTTTTATTTGCTGTACACATCGAAAATTCACACTGTTTTCTTGTGGTAGCCATCGTCACAAAACTGCGTGTGGTGCATGATGCACTGATTTACGACGCAGCAAAATACACTCCTGGAAATTGAAATAAGAACACCGTGAATTCATTGTCCCAGGAAGGGGAAACTTTATTGACACATTCCTGGGGTCAGATACATCACATGATCACACTGACAGAACCACAGGCACATAGACACAGGCAACAGAGCATGCACAATGTCGGCACTAGTACAGTGTATATCCACCTTTCGCAGCAATGCAGGCTGCTATTCTCCCATGGAGACGATCGTAGGGATGCTGGATGTAGTCCTGTGGAACGGCTTGCCATGCCATTTCCACCTGGCGCCTCAGTTGGACCAGCGTTCGTGCTGGACGTGCAGACCGCGTGAGACGACGCTTCATCCAGTCCCAAACATGCTCAATGGGGGACAGATCCGGAGATCTTGCTGGCCAGGGTAGTTGACTTACACCTTCTAGATCACGTTGGGTGGCACAGGATACATGCGGACGTGCATTGTCCTGTTGGAACAGCAAGTTCCCTTGCCGGTCTAGGAACGGTAGAACGATGGGTTCGATGACGGTTTGGATGTACCGTGCACTATTCAGTGTCCCCTCGACGATCACCAGTGGTGTACGGCCAGTGTAGGAGATCGCTCCCCACACCATGATGCCGGGTGTTGGCCCTGTGTGCCTCGGTCGTATGCAGTCCTGATTGTGGCGCTCACCTGCACGGCGCCAAACACGCATACGACCATCATTGGCACCAAGGCAGAAGCGACTCTCATCGCTGAAGACGACACGTCTCCATTCGTCCCTCCATTCACGCCTGTCGCGACACCCTAATTTGCTGGGAAGTGGCGGTGCGGTCCCCTACGGCACTGCGTAGGATCCTACGGTCTTGGCGTGCATCCGTGCGTCGCTGCGGTCCGGTCCCAGGTCGACGGGCACGTGCACCTTCCGCCGACCACTGGCGACAACATCGATGTACTGTGGAGACCTCACGCCCCACGTGTTGAGCAATTCGGCGGTACGTCCACCCGGCCTCCCGCATGCCCACTATACGCCCTCGCTCATAGTCCGTCCACTGCACATACGGTTCACGTCCACGCTGTCGCGGCATGCTACCAGTGTTAAAGACTGCGATGGAGCTCCGTATGCCACGGCAAACTGGCTGACACTGACGGCGGCGGTGCACAAATGCTGCGCAGCTAGCGCCATTCGACGGCCAACACCGCGGTTCCTGGTGTGTCCGCTGTGCCGTGCGTGTGATCATTGCTTGTACAGCCCTCTCGCAGTGTCCGGAGCAAGTATGGTGGGTCTGACACACCGGTGTCAATGTGTTCTTTTTTCCATTTCCAGGAGTGTACATATCCATGCCCTCTTTATGACTTGACCAAACGATCCATTGGTTATAACAGAACACCTCAGCGAAATGTCTGAATGGGCCTTTGACGGAGCATTTAAGGCAAGGTATTAGAAACAGAGAGTTATAATCCCCGAAAACATTCTTCAGTGACTGAAGAGAAGCAGCATAATGGCTCATTGTGACGTCGACGTTTCATTCATACTAGCCGATGAATAAGCTCGAATTGGACTACTGTGGGTCATATCGACTAGTGGTTGGGATCCACAAACATATAAGACGGTTATCGGAGATAATCATGGTGTTAATTCGTCGAAAACACATCAGAACTCAATGCAACGCCGAAAATCCTGTTTAGAACGTGTTTATTCAACTATGACCTAACATGAAGGGTAATAACAAAGCATACACGGCTGGATGGCAATCTCTAAAGCTCTGATCACGAATAAACAACACACTAAGACGGCGCAAAGCGTGTTGGATCAACGATCATTGGGAGCGACCGATGTGATTCGGTCAGCCGATGCTCACTTTTGTTTTTCTAACAAGGTAGCGCTCTGCTCAGGCAGTGGACTCGCATTGTGGGGGACTACAGTTCAGATCCCCGCCCGGCCGTATACATTTCCGTTCCCCTTGGGTTTCCGCTTAAGACAAATAACAGGTTTGTACCTGCAGAAGGGATACGGCTGATAACATTTCCTAATCTGAGGCTGTGCTCCACCTCTAATAGCCTCGTCTTCGAAGGACCTGTAATCATAACCTTCCGAGTGGCGGCTATCCGGCGAACATTAAACTCGTTGTCGCAGGGACTTTCAAAAGTTTAACACGGAGGCGACTTTGTGGAGAACGGTCATTATATCATGGTACTGCGTTGGTCATATATTTCAGCCTCCAGCACGTGTTATGGCCGAATATTAGGTGGACAATTAAAACAACCAAATGGGTCCTATAGTACAAATGAAAACAACAACGTCAAAGACGACAGCACCGGTACTCAAATTCACACAGACGGTTTGTTCAGGAGTAGCTTGGCATAATGTGGGTACACGACCAGCTAGCAGCATTTAACATTATTGAGCACCAGTGGTCGCAATTTAGAATAAAAATCTGAGTCTGGATCTTCTCCCAACATTGATGACGTAAGTGACGAATGATACAGAAACTAATCATGAGTCATATGCATCAATTTCGTGACGAGTCGCAACTGTTCGCTCTAACTACTTTTATGCCTTATTAATAACTTTGTTCAGGTCTACTCAGTACTTTGATGCCCTACTCAAGCTGTAGAAGCCTCATTTCTCCGTACCATTCGTGTGAACAGAGTTAAAGGAATCTCTGGTTCCAGGAATAGCAGAGCGCTCAACTTAGACTACCAGCTTACGGTTGTCGCTAACAGATGGCGGCGGCAGCTACTTGACTCAACGGTTATCGTCTTGCGACGTCTTTCGATGATATTTAAAACAACGAGCAGTGAAAATCAAAATCAGCTGGCTGTGAAGGTCCCGCACAGTGTGCACGCTACCTCGTATTTTACGATCATCTGGTCGGACATTTGCTTCCCATACGGTCATCAGACATTTTTATCGGAAAATAGTATACCCGCTACTCTCGCATGATGTGCTGCTCGTATATTCCCATTATGATCTTAAAATGGATTAGTGCATTTAATTTCTCTCTCTCTCTCTCTCTCTCTCTCTCTCTAGGACCAACTCAGCGGCAAGCATTTTTCGTGGAACGCTTGGTGGGATCGGATTTCAAATCGTAGGGTATTTCGTTGTTATAAGACATGCTTAGTGGAACCAGGAAAATAGTTAGGTAGCAGTAAATACAAAAATGCCTCCAGCATATTTTAGGGGCAATGATTAGGTACAAAAGAAGAAGTATTAATTTACTTATACTTTTTCTGTAGATTTCTGTATAACGTCCCAATTTCCGTGAATGTAGGTTTCCGTTTATCAATTCATTTTTTCTTATATACATTATTAACAAATTATAATGAACTGAGTATCATTTATGTGTTCGTCTCATTAAGTAGCTTAAAATATCTTTATTTTCAAATTTGCAAATAGTAATAGTGTACAATACCACACGGCCGTAATTTTCGACACGCTGTTTATTGTACGTAAGAGATGTTTGCTTTTGTATATGGACTGCTTATTTGCAGGTGGATTAGGAAGTCCGTAAGATTTGTAGAGTATGTCTAGTTAGGGTATGCTTCTGCGTGTTGTTCATAACAATACGCACACAATCAGTGGACTAAGCATCAACAAAACATGAAACGGCAACAGAAATAAGAACCTCAGGTATATACTATGATTTTCTGTTTCCGCTACTACATCTCCCAAATCCTCCCTTACATCTATCGTCAGTAGAGCTTCCGCTCACAGCAGTGCCGCTGATTCTGCAGTAGTTTCGTCATGATACGATCACGTTTACTTTATCATGCCCGTTGGTTCAAATGGCTCTGAGCACCATGGGACTCAACATCTTAGGTCATAAGTCCCCTAGAACTCAGAACTGCTTAAACCTAACTAACCTAAGGACATCACACACACCCATGCCCGAGGCAGGATTCGAACCTGCGACCGTAGCAGTCCCGCGGTTCCGGACTGCAGCGCCAGAACCGCTAGACCACCGCGGCCGGCTCATGCCCATTGTTTAACTCTCAAATTAAATCAGTGTGGTACACATTTTCTAACATTTTTCAGTCTGTATCCGAATTTAATCCGAAAGACACAAAAGTTCCGTCCTTATATAAGAGACTCGCGAAAAGAAAAAAGTTTTTGATGTAGATTTTTATTTGAAGAGAATATTATTAACTTTCGTTCGAATGTGAAAAAGTAAAGCTTCGATTTGGAATAAATAAGAATCGAATACAGAAATATTCAACAGTGCGCAACACGGAATCCGAATGTGAATAACTTTGCAGTTCTGGTTCGAATCTCGCTATGGTCGACGATGAATGTACGCAGGGAACCGGATGCCGATCACTTCATTGTCTCGGCTCAGAGGGACAGTCACTGCCTCACATTAACCGAGAATGAAGTGTTCAGACATCATGCGTGTACCTCTATGGATTTTTCAAAGACTCACATCCATTTGTAGGTGTTAGGTTCGAGAATAGAAGCTTTCGAAATGTGGTGCTACAGAAGAATGCTGAAGATTAGATGGGTAGATCATATAACTAATGAGGAGGTATTGAATAGGATTGAGGAGAAGAGGAGTTTGTGGCACAACTTGACTAGAAAAAGGGATCGGTTGGTAGGACATGTTCTGAGGCATGAGGGCGTCACCAATTTAGTATTGGAGGGCAGCGTGGAGGTTAAAAGTCGTAGAGGGAGACCAAGAGATGAATGCACTAAACAGATTCAGAAGGATGTAGGTTGCAGTAGGTACTGGGAGATGAAGAAGCTTGCACAGGATAGAGTAGCATGGAGAGCTGCATCAAACCAGTCTCAGGACTGAAGACCACAACAACAACAACAACAACAGGTTCGAGACAGGTTTCAACCTTCGATAATTCAAAAACAATGATCTTATTACCGTTTACATGGAAACTTGTCATCAGGCATATGTCATCGCATCTGAGAAAAGCATGTTCTGAGCTGTCGATTTCTCTGTGTTTAGACGATGCCAGCCGGCCGGAGTGGCCGTGCGGTTCTGGACGCTGCAGTCTGGAGGCGAGCGACCGCTCCGGTCGCAGGTTCGAATCCTGCATCGGGCATGAATGTGTGTGATGTCCTTAGGTTAGTTAGGTTTAATTAGTTCTAAGTTCTAGGCGACTGATGACCTCAGAAGTTAGTCGCATAGTGCTCAGAGCCATTTGAACCATTTTAGATTATACCTTTCGTGACCTATGATCTCGCACTCTACTGAAGAATTGATGCACCTTCATCCCTTGATGTGTTTTTGCAATCAGTATTTCCGTGTTCAGTGAAAAAATAGGACTAGAGGTGACAACCGTTTGTATTTAGTAGTAGCCCGCTAGAATCGAACTTGTAACGCTTCGAATACCTTAAAGTAAACAACAGACTCTTTTTAAGGATTCGTTGTTTATAGTCACGTTATTTTCTTTTTCGTGTCAAAACAAAATGTTCGAGATTGTCCTCTTGCACAAATATTGCGAAGGCCTTGTTCATTTCCGAAGTGAAAGTCAGTTTCGAAAATTGTTTGTTAGTTTACTTGGAATACAAAAAGCGCCCGAACGAAGTGGCTTAGTGGTTAACTTTCCGAAGAGTGGACCTTCGAAGCCTACTTCCTTAAATATCTTCGCGACTGCAGAGCACGTCGTCGACGAGATGTTGGATTCTAATTTTGGCTGCAATTTCCTGCATCACATTTACGTGGGATGTAACATGTCGCCAGCACCAGTGGCTGCCGTTGTTAAAGCTTCTCCTTCCATTGTTGGTGGCGCCAGCAGACGGAGGGTGGAGAGACGTAACGTTGACGAGCCAGCTACTCGTGCTGACGAAACGTCAGAAAAAGACGAATAACCCGAGACAAGCGAACAGGCAATATGTCTACTATTACCTTGCTCGGTGGTCCAAATATTGAGACATTGAACTCGTATTCGCGAGAGGCTGGATTCAGATTCTTTCAAATCATCTCAGTATTGTTTATTTTTCTCTGTCTCTCTTAGTGATGGGATAATTCATTCAGAAGCGCCGTGCCGCGTTTCCTCTTCCATTCCTGCTCGACTGAGATACGATTACGATGGGAAGTTGAGTTTAAAGACTTCCATGGATGAGCCAATTTTTGCAGTCATTTGATGAGCGTCACATGTGTTCTTTCCTTAAATTACGGTCCTTTTTTGATGACATTATTTTGACGAACAGTCAGAAATGGACTAGCGAAAAGGCAGCACTTACTGAAAACAAAGCCTGTGTGTAACGCACAATTCTACACAAAGCCTTCAACGCTTTAACAGCGCAACCTTCGAATCACACTGCGCCCGTTTCTCTTGATAACAGCTGATAATACGGTGACAGCTGACTGCATAAGTTGTCAGTAAAACTTTTACGTCAGTGACTGATAAATCTTTTACCTGTCTAACCTCTGCAGTTGTCAGAAAGTAGTGCTGCCAACTCAAGAACTTCGACAAGTCCGAGTGCCAGCGCACTCACGCAACCCGTTAAAAAAAATCACCCTACAGTGAAAGTCCAAATCTTGTCCATAAGGCGCATGCCCTCAGTTTGTAAATTCATATTCCGGGAAGCGAGTATATTATTCCCCCAAAATGTAAGCAACTGATCAGCAGGTATTTTAAAGGCGTTTTCATGGAGAGGACTTCAAACGAAATAGTAAATTCAGCATAGCACACCACTCACTAATCGTTGGGACCCAGTAAATCGTGATTCGAAGAAATAGGCCATACATTAAGAAATGATTAAACCAGTCAATACTGATGAAAATGTAGAAAACCAATGGAATTACTACAAAAAATGTTCCTATTGTAACAGAAAAGAGACGAATATGCACTGGGCAAAGTTAGCGATGAAAAGAAGTGAACCAGTTATTCGAGTTATCTTGCAGCTTCAAAAACTTTTAAATCTAAACATTTTGATATATTCGCGCTTTTTTACTTCTTAGTATTAGTACCCCCGTAATGTAATATAAAGCGGTTTGTAAAAATAAAGTAACATGCTGCATGATGTCATGTCGTATAGCATGACACATGCCGTTATTACATCCAACATGTGTTACGTGCAATATAGCACCAACGTGCATGCACCTCCACTCTAGGATATTTCCTGTTAGAACTGTTGATATTTTTAATATCAGGAATCCGATATATCGATATTTAAAAGCTACTCTAACCAGCTGTCGATATATCGACGGAAAATTGTCGTCGTTCCGGCCTATAAAAATATCGGCTGCACATTGTAAACAAAAAAATGGCTCTGAGCACTATGGAACTTAACTTCTGAGGTCATCAGTCCCCTAGAACTTAGAACTACTTAAACCTAACTAACCTAAGGACATCACACACAACCATGCCCGAGGCAGGATTCGAACCTGCGACCGTAGCGGTCGCACGGTTCCAGACTGTAGCGCCTAGAACCGCTCAGCCACACCGGCCGGCCATTGTAAACATACTGCCTGTTTTAGAGATGTATATTTAAGTATTGATTTATTATTTGATATTCTGTACAACAACAAGCTAGATACCTGCTTATCCCCCTCAGAGCATTAACTGGAACGAAAACGATGCACGTTCACGCTTGGCGATAACAACTTTGTTAACAATGGTAACAGCATGTAAGTGGCACAATAAAAGGTGTCCGATGGAACCGTCGTTCGATTTCGTCATACATCGAGTTTGTCCAGAACACTTCATGTCGATTGCCCTGTGTGGATTTTTTTCCTGCCAACCCCAGCGACCTAGCAGTTGTAGAGTCGAAATTGCGTGTAAAGCTAAACGTTGCAGTTTCTGTTGGTACCAGTGAGCGCCGATTACGTCAGCATTTCCCCTCACAGGTCTGCACCCCCGTAAAGACCAGTCTTGTGATTCAGATATTTGTTCATCATTTTCAGCAACTGTTTTTTTGAAGAATGCCCATGTAATGATACAGCACGCTAGTTTGGTTAAAAATTGGTTTTTTAACGTAACTGGTGTGCTATTTCTTCACATCAGAAATCTTGTTATTCCATTCATACCGTCACCCCTCTTCCCCCCCCCCCCCCCCCCCCAAGTAAAATCGGACTACTACTTTTGTGCCATATACTTACTTCACACATTCAGGATCCAATCTTTATCTCTGAATGTGTGAATCAAGTATGGGGTGGTACAAAAGAACAAGTGCGATGAGATAGCTCAACAAGTAGACACAATCACAGAGTGAAAGTAAAATTATGTTATACTACAATTTCAAAAGAATAGCTTTAAATATTTATCGAAAATTGTAAAAAAATATAATATAAAATAAAAATATCGGCACTCGATATAGCCTTTTTGATATAGGTACATCGATATACCGGAAGATGAAATGTCGCCCATAGAAATATCGATACCTTTTGAGAAAAATATGGACATAGCGATATTTATCAGCAGTCCTACTTCCTATTATAGATGCACCCCCACTCTCGGATACTTCCTATTCTAGGTGCATCCCACTGGCTAGAAGCAAAGAAATTTGTGTCTATTTGTTCTTACACTCCTCACCATACATGTAACAGGCGTTGAGGAGCCCGTTGCGCTATGGAAGTAGGGTTAACTCGTAAAAAAGCGCGAATATGTCAAGACATTTTGATTTAGTCTCTGAAGCGTCTGATAAGTTGAAAAGCTGGTTCCCTTCTTTTACAAGCTTAACTCCAGGACATATTCGCCTTTTTTCGCGCTACAATAGGAGCATTAGACCGACCAGCTTGGCAACCGATGCAGATTTTTGTCGACTCGGGCGACGACTGACCCGGTATAGGTTTTTTTTTTAGTCTTTCAAACCATGGTACTTATATCGTGGCACCAGATGAAGCTTTCACAAACGAACAGGACGATCATTAATTACATGTATTTGTTTACCTTCTTACAAAATTTGAACCGATTCGAACAAGCTCGAAATACAGAAGCGGCACGCGTAAGAATGTAGATTTTTGAAAGCAAGTTTTCAATTTCATCGTAAGAATGCATCTTTTTATTGACTTACTATAAAACGTTTCCGCGCATTCAGTTCACGTAAGAACGAATTTTGCGTGCTAAATTTATCTCGACTATTGTATCTTGACAAAGGATTACGATTATCAGATAAAAAAATCACATTTTGACTTTAACCATTTATCTACCTTCGTGCAAAGTCTCAACCGATTCGTACAAGTTTAAAATACAGAAGTGGGGCACCTCAAAAACCTCCCAGAAAAACGTGCGTTTTTGCAAATTCGCGCGCGTAAAAAAAACACGTGAAACGTGATTTTTGCATATAAAATCCGACTTATGCTAGAAGGAAGGTTTCGATTTTATCGTAGAATGCATTTTTTATTTGTATGATTCACTTATCTTAGATAAAGGTCCGATACACCGGTGGATCAAATTTGGTACTGTCAGTCTCGCGCCAATCCGTATTTAATCAATGGTCATTGTTTTTGCATGTAAAATCCGAACGGTGCACATACAAAAGGCGCCATTAGCTGAACATTAATTTCAGCCAAATTAAAATCTTTTGCGAAAAAATCAATCAATTCGCACAATTTGCCTGTATGCCAGCTCCGGTTCGTCGTTCAAACGCTGCTTAATATGCTTAACATAGCTACAGTAAGGCAGATGTTCGAATGCCTATACAAATGGTTGGGCTGTACCAAATACTTTTTATTCCCATGTTCCTAGCTCAAATTTGAAGCGAAGACCAAGCAAGATTCCCCTCCCCGAACCATGATTTGCGTTCGGTCTTTTCAGACGTATTTGACACAGCATTTGCACGCTGTAATGAGTTCCTTTCGTAGCGCGATCGTGTACCGTTGTTACTATGTGTGCGTCATGCCCATTCGTAGTGAACGGAGTACGTTGTACAAGGAGACAGCAACCGACAGTTGCCAATACCCCACGTCATTCTACGCCTCGTTATGAAAACGCGGACACAACGCTGACTTGATTTTTTCTTTGAGTGTTGAGTCTTCTGACTGGTTTGATGCGGTCCGCACGACTTCCTCTCCGGTGCCAACCTCTTCATCTCAGAGTAGCATTTATATCCAACGTCCACTGTTACTTGTATGCATTACGGTCTCTGTCTTCCCCCTATAGGTTTTAGTCCCAGCAGTTCTGTCTAGTACCACCTGATTTCTTAACGCGTGTCCTGTCATCGTGACCCTTCTTCTTGTCAGTGTTTTCCACATGTTCCTCTCTTATTCGGTTCGGCAGAGAACCTCCTCATTCCTTACCTTATCAGTCCACCTAATTTTCAACATCTTTGTACTTCACATCTCAGACGCTAGGATTCTCATCTTTTTCGGTTTTTCCACAGTCCTTGATTCCACTCCCCTACAGTGGTGTTCTCCAGACGTACCTCCTTAGAAAATTCTTCCTCAAATTGAGGCCGATGATTTCCTTAGGCCAGGAATGCCCGCTTTGCCTGTGTTAATCTGCGTATTATGCCTGCCTTGCTTCGGCCGTCATCTGTTATTTTACTTTCAAGGGAACGTAAGTCCTTGGCTTCAATTACTTTGTCGTCATAAATTTTGTTGCTAAGTTTATTGCTATCTCGTTTGTACTACTCCTCATTACTTTCGTCTTTCTTCAGTTTACTCTCAATTCTTACTCTGTACTCATTAGACTTTTCATACCTTGCAACAGACCCTGTAACTCCTCTTCACTTTCACTGACGACAGTTATGTCATCAGCGAATCTTATCATTGATATCCTTTTTCCCCGAAATGTAATCCCACTTCTAAATCTTTGTCTTGTTTCTGTCATAGGTTCTTCAGCGTAGACGTTGAACATTTGTGCATTCCCTGTTTTACATTCCTTTTAATCCCGACAATTTGTTCTTGATCTTCCATTCTTCGTGTTTTTTTGTTCATATTCGACTAGCAGTCGATCCTCGACGTAAATAAGTGTAACACACTGTGCCTGAATCTGCGAACAGGTCCACTTCTGGTCGGTTACACTGTTGGGCGACAAATAACTGGAGACCGCAACTAACGTAAAATACCCTGTGGTAGCCGCACGGAGGACGCTGAAGTGGACTGACCACTAAAACAGGTAGCAGGGAAAACAGATACTAGGCTGGGATTCACTGGCAGAATCTTAAGGAGATGGAATTCACCCACTAAAGATGTGGTTTATAGAACACTCACTCGACCAGTTCTTGAGTATTGTTCATCAGGCTGGGACCCTTCCCCAGTGTGATTAGCAGAGGCGAGAGAGGAGCACCAACGAAACCGGAGACGTTCATAGCGGGGTCGAAAAAAATGCTGCCCTCTGTTTAAGGCACGTTATTGCAATTATAGATCCGCCTTTACGGGTAGTACCAACTAGGCCGCATGTATACGCAGATGGGTGCGTATTGGGTGTTCCGCTCTCGGTACCCAAGAGCTCTAAGAATTTTTTATCAGATTTCAGTCTAACGATTCCTTCGAGAGAGCTGCACTAACATTGCGGCCACATTACTGATCAAGTGTAAAAAATCACGCGACTGCTAGCTCATGGTAATATCATCATCAGTAGAATGGAGGTGGATTCGGATACCTCTCAAATATTGATCTGGATTTTGAAAGTATCATTACTATTTTATAGATACAGTAACTGCACATCCTAAAAATACATTGCTTCGTTTGTAACTAACTTACGTAAGACATTTAAAGACAATGACGGCTGACTTTATATGAATGAGCTGCCTGAATTGCTTTGAAACTAAACGCTAATTAAATAGCGTAACAAAAAAAAAAAAAGACGCTGTTGGAGGAGACTGAAGAAATTGCAATATTATTTAGTGAAGACTGCCTTCGACTGCTTTTTCCGAAGACTGATTACAAAAATGGTTCAAATGGCTCAGAGCGCTATGGGACTTAACTTCTGAGGTCATCAGTCCCCTAGAACGTAGAACTACTTAAACCTAACTAACCTAAGGACATAACAAACATCGACGCCCGAGGCAGGATTCGAACCTGCGACCGTAGCGGTCGCGCGGTTCCAGACTGTAGCGCCTAGAACCGCTCGGTCACACCGGCTGGCATGAAATTTGGCAAGAAGCAAGGTTTCACAGTACAAGTAAAGTGAAAAAATCCAAAAATTGTTAATCTGTAATTATACCATACAAAAATTTTTTATTATTTGTTATCGGACTTCATATTTAAACGTTCTCGAAAATCTTGCAATTCCACGAACAGTTATTTTGCCAGTATCAACTTCAATAACAAACCAACATCGTCTAGATTCTCGATTCCCGGTATGGATGAACTGTCTGTACACGTGATTTGGTTTGTACGGAAGCCTCAGAGTGCGAGTACTGCTCACACCTGGCCAACCCTTTTTTGTTTTTTTTTTAATTGGAGTTTGTCGGCGATCCTAACATCATTTATCTTCCGGATGATTTCTGTATTTTCTTTCTTCAGCTTTCTGTGTAATAGTGATGTCTGTTTTGCGTATTACGTGGACCACTTGTAATGACTGCTCTGGAGTGTTCGGGGCATTGTCACTAGCACACCCCTCTGACCCCGGCGCAGAGCCGGTGCGCCTGTAAGTGACTCCCGTCGTGTGTATAAGGCACTGCGGAGTGCTTTTGGAGGCAGACACTTGTCATAAGAGCGGCTGCCTTCAGAACGAACGAGCCCGCAGGCGCTTTCCAGAAATACGCGTCGCCTTTGCAGGGGGTAGCGGGCGCCGCCATCGGGGTGGCTACCCCCAGAGCGGGCTACGGTCGGCGGGCGGTCTATTTGCGTCGCGCGTCGCGCCGTACTGCGGCGGGCGGGCACGTGTTACGCGACGCCATCTGGGGCAACGTTCTCGTTAGAAGGCGGCGGATGTGCGCCTTCTTAACGTCGACACATCGTCAGCGCAAATAAGAAGCTCACATATTTCCAGCAGTGCCGGAATATTTACGTCCGCATTACGAATGATTTGTGAGCAGCAAGAAAATTCTAAAAACAGAAATCGTAAATTCTTTGCTATCAACTAAGGATTTGAAGTTCTATCGAATAAGGCTGTAATTAATATAATCTAGAATACTGCTAGCAGCATTAGTGACTAGAGTTACCAAGCGCCCCGTACTATAAGGCATTTTCCGTATTTGAAAGCCAAAAGAAATCAATCCTTGTGGCCCGTAGCGGGACCCTAAAACCCCGTATTGAATATTTTCCCCTTAATTTGTCTTATTCGTGAACTCGTTTGCAAAATTGTGTGTATCTTAGACGTGTATATGTCTCTGATCACTGTATTTAAGTACGAATTTTCCTTACAACGCGTTTGACGGAATCATTGCACGATACTCCACATTACTTGTTTGTTATAAGACAATTGCATTTAATTTTGGATTTGCGTTATTGGAAACCTGCCCTAGTTCAGTTGTAAAAGTAATGTCAACAATATTTTTTATGTACTACTACACAATACTCTGAAGTTTGACAAGTTTGTACAACAATGAACCGTGATTTATTTGTTATTGTTGTGGTCTTCAGTCCTGAGACTCGTTTGATGCAGCTCTCCACGCTACTCTATCCTGTGCAAGATTCTTGATCTCCCAGTACATACTGCAGCCTACATCCCTCTGAATCTGCTTAGTGTATTCATCTCTTGGTCTACGATTTTTACCCTCCACGCTGCCCTCCAATACTAAACTGGTGATCCCTTGATGCCTCAGAACATGTCCTACCAACCGATCCGTTCTTCTAGTCAAGTTGTGCCACAAACTCGTCTTCTCCCCAATCCTATTCAGTACCTCCTGATTAGTTATGTGATCTACCCATCTAATCTTCAGCATTCTTCTGTAGCACCACATTTCGAAAGCTTCTATTCTCTTCTTGTCCAAATTAGTTATCGTCTATGTTTCACTTCCATACATGGCTACACTCCATACATATATATTTCAGAAACGACTTCCTGACACTTAAATCTATACTCGATGTTAACAAATTTCTCTTCTTCAGAAACGCTTTCCTTGCCATTGCCAGTCTACATTTTATATCCTCTCTACTTCGACCATCATCAGTTATTTTGCTCCCCAAATAGCAAAACTCCTTTACTACTTTAAGTGTCTCATTTCCTAATCTAATTCCCTCAGCATCCCCGACTTAATTCGACTCCATTCTATTATCCTCGTTTTGCTTTTATTGATCTTCATCTTATATCCTCCTTTCAAGACACTGTCCATTCCGTTCAACTGCTCTTCCAAGTCCTTTGCTGTCTCTGACAGAATTACAATGTCATCGGCGAACCCCAAGGTTTTTATTTCTTCTCCATGGATTTTAATACCTACTCCGAATTTTTCTTTTTTTTCCTTTACTGCTTGCTCAATATACAGATTGAACAACATCGGGGAGAGGCTACAACCCTGTCTCACTCCCTTCCCAACCACTGCTTCCCTTTCATGGCCCTCGACTCTTATAACTGCCATCTGGTTTCTGTACAAATTGTAAATATCCTTTAGCTCCCTGTATTTTACCCCTGCCACCTTTAGAATTTGAAAGAAAGTATTCCAGTCAACATTGTCAAAAGCTTTCTCTAAGTCTACAAATACTAGAAACGTAGGTTTGCCTTTCCTTAGTCTTTCTTCTAAAATAAGTCGTAGGGTCAGTATTGCCTCACGTGTTCCCATATTTCTACGGAATCCAAACTGATCTTCCCCAAGGTCGGCTTCTACCAGTTTTTCCATTCGTCTGTAAAGAATCCGCGTTAGTATTTTGCAGCCGTGACTTGTTAAACTGATAGTTCGGTAATTTTCACATCTGTCAACGCCTGCTTTCTTTGAGATTGAAATTATTATACTCTTCTTGAAGTCTGAGGGTATTTCGCTTGTCTCATATATTTTGCTCACCAGATGGTAGAGTTTTGTCAGGACTGGCTCTCCCGAGGCTGTCAGTAGTTCTGATGGAATGTTGTCTACTCCCGGGGCCGTGTTTCGACTTTGATTTATTTAACGAGCCAGTATTATTGAGGTGGGCAATGTCGTTTCCTACAGGACCATTCCTTTTGAAATAGTTTTTCGTATTGAAGTAGTTCGATTCAAATGTACTACAGTTCGTTAATGTGACGTTAAATACCAATAAATAAGAGCAGTTAGAAAAAAATTTAAATTAATAAATACATAATTATATTGCCTTCAAAAATTGAATATCCTTCAGGATGAACCTAAGCCTTTACTTTGGAACCTGCGTAGCAGAGAGTTTATTTGCTTCCTAATTCTTTTTGTTGTCTGATAGCTTCTGGATAGAAAAGAAACTCATTCCTATTTAGTAGACCAGAAAAATTTATTCTTAAGATAGGAAAGAAATATTTATATACAGGTTAAATAAGGCGTAAAAAAATAAAACAGTTAGTAAATGTAAACAAAAATTAATTAAAAGTAATGTTATATTACGCGTAATAGTAAAATATTTACACTGTATTACAACAAATGAGGTGTCTCAGAGTCAAGGGTAGTTTCGCGCATGCGTATTCTAACTTCGAGCAGGTGGGGGGCACGAGGCATAAATGAACGATAGTTGGCGAAGAGAAAGACTGCTCTAAACAGTTCCTTTCCCGAAACAGTTCATTAGAACGAACAGCAGTTACAGACAATAGATGTCAATCGTTTGTGGTACATATGCGATTATCCCTGGCTAGCGCGCGTCACTAACAGTTCGTTAAAGGCTAACTGCAAAGTTGTAACGTGTTGTCGCAATTTTTAGGATTTTTTAAATTGTTAAGAATGACGAGAACTGTTGACTAAAACAAAAGAAAAAGCAAATACGATTTTGTCAGAGATTAGCCTCTTAGTGGAATGATATACGTTAAACATTTTGAATGTTTTGGACATGCTCTGCAATATTTATAACTCAGGTCATTAACGTATTCAGAATGAGATTTTCACTCTGCAGCTGAGTGTGCGCTGATATAAAACTTCTTGGCAGATTAAAACTATGTGCCGGACCGAGACTCGAACTCGGGACCTTTGCCTTTCGCGGGCAAGTGCTCTACCAACTGAGCTACCCAAGCACGACTCACGCCCCGTCCTCACAGCACTTGCCCGCGTAAGGCAAAGGTCCCGAGTTCGAGTCTCGGTCCGACACACAGTTTTAATCTGCCAGGAAGTTTTATTAACGTATTATTTTCCACTAAACTGATCAACATAAATTTTCAATTTTCTATAATGTACGTATCCTTCTCTCAATAAAATAGTAGCTAATGGATGTAAACATTTAGATTTATTACTAGTGCCCAAAATACTGGAGTGTTCTAGTAATTGAAATGCAGTTAGTAATTCAAATTCTGGATTCCTTCTACATTTCAGTTCACGCGGAAAAAAAACGACACAGAAAGTTCATACTCTCTCCATCCTATGTTCAACACAGAAGTAAGCATTACGCTATGTATTCTTCCACTTACGAGGAGAACATAACAAGTGTCATAACCCGATTGGCCAGAAACTTCGCACAATGGAGTAGGGATCAAAATAAGCGAACACTGATCATGGTTTATCCGTAGATATTCGATCGTTTCTAAAAAAACGTCAAAGTTTTCGAGATACTTTATGTGCCTTTTAGCGAGTACACATTGTGAGCGAAGCCGAGGGTTAGTGGCTGGCGTTGCGAGTCCACCGTTTTGGCCCCGTGTTCGAAACCCAATTATTATTTTTATGTTTGTCTTTCATTTATCTACCCATATCCGTAGAATGTTACTACACGACAATTTTCAATATATAATGAAATAACGTTATTCTTATTCTTCTACCAATTGTATGTGCGACGAATTAATTTTTAAAAAATTAAATGAATGAGAAAATAATTTGAAATTGTTTTCGGTGAAATTCGTTTGGAGTATCTTGATTCATAATCAGCTGCAAGCGCTAGTTATCGGTACAGTGATCCGTTATGCGTTGTTTGCCGCAAAGTTATTACCAATGCGTGAATTCATCAGCAGTGTTAGCGTCGTTTCTTTCCCGAGAGAGATTCATGCGCGTTGGTCGTGGTGTTCGAAGTTTCTATTTTTCGAAGATTTCGAAGATTTGCTCCAAAGGGATGCAGCAAATCTCCCTGAAGAAAAAACACAAGAATAAAATGTAAGAATTGAGATAAGAATGAAATATAAAAATATGAGAATGTAAAAAGATTGTAATTCCTGGAAATACCATACACACACATATATAATATACGACTCTTATTGTGAAACCCAGTCTAACTTGATAAGAAACATTCCTGTAATAGCCTTGTACGGACATGGGTAGATAAATGAAGAAACTAATTAAAAACAATAACCAGCTTCAGAACACGGGGCGCACAGCTAGAGGTCGCGATGCTATCTACTGTGCCAGCAAATCGGCTGAGCTTATCGCACCCTAAAAAGCGACGATTATTACGCTACATTTTCGCTGCAGCTTCGCAGCCCAAACATCTTTCAGACAGTAATGAAAATACGGAAAACCCCGTGATACGTTTCACAAAGTACCAGGGGGAGGGCGAAAGTTGCGAGAGAGAATGAGCATCAGAAAAAGCTATCTCGAAATAGAATATTTTATCTACCAGAGGTGTGAGTAATGTAAAAGCATATTGTCGGGATTTTACCGTACAACCAAATACCGAAGCCAGGGAAGACGACTCTCACAGTCAGTTGTCTGGTAATCTCTCAACTTCTCCCACACCTGAACTCGAGGAAACGTGTAGCTGTCACCGGCTACAGCGGTAATTAGTATCGATGAGGCCAGCCATTCTCAAGCGTGCACCTCCGACGGCACCATTTTTTTCATAAAAAAGTCAATTTTTGAATTTTTTTCGTAAAAACGTCAATTTTTGCGAACACAGACAATTCCCGTCTTATCCTCTTGTCAGTAGACGTGTTTTGTTTTTCTTTCCGCTCATCTAATACGCTCGACACAGAAACTCCTGTAAGCTTCGATGTTATTCTGACCTCAACCGAATCCTTAGCGAAGGACTGTTTTCAAGAAAATTGAAATGGCATTCATTGTGATCCGTATTGCTCAGACCAGGTTCTCCCTTCAACTACCTATACCGATGCTGGGTTTCAAAGGCAACTGTTGGCATTTGCGATAATTTTAGGTTTAACAGCATCATATGACACTGTATGGACACAATGGTTAATATGTAAGTTCCTTCGTATTATTCCTTGTCGTGTGATTCCACGACTGCTAGAAGTGCTTATTGGGGGTAGAACATTAGAAGTGCTTATTGGGAGTGCTTGGAGCAACAAATGAAATTGAAAGGTGATCCTTGTCAAGACTCCATCTTAGCTCCTGTGCCCCCTAGCACGTATACTGCTGATAGTCTGCTGCAACAACATCTCTCAAATTTGAGGCTGGTGACTGGGCTCTAGCTACACAACACAACGAAATTAAGAAAACGAGGGATGTCCTAACAAACGATTTGGCGCAAATGGGTAATTATTACTGTAAACGAAGGATCCAGTCCAGTCCAACTAAGACGTTTCCTTCTGAACAATAAACTTGCAAATATGAAACTTAGAATTCCTTTCAACCATGTCACTCCTAAGTATCGTGGAGTTACTTTAGACAGAATGTTAAGCTATAAGAAATACGTGACAAAGATAGCTGAAAAAGTCTGTACCAGGAATTGTTGTTGTTGTGGTCTTCAGTCCAGAGACTGGTTTGATGCAGCTCTCCATGCCATACAGTAAAGCTGCATGCCCTTGGAAAGAATTACGGCTGTATTTTCCCCTTGCTTTCAGCCGTTCGCAGTACCAGCACAGTAAGGCCGTTTTGGTTAGTGTTACAAGGCCAGGTCAGTCAATCATCCAGACGGTTGCCCCTGCAACTACTGAAAAGGCTGCTGCCCCTCTTCAGGAACCACACGTTTGTCTGGTCTCTCAACAGATACCCCTCCGTTGTGGTTGCACCTATGGTACGGCTATCTGTGTTGCTGAGGCACGCAAGCCTCCCCACCAAAGGCAAGGTCCATGGTTCATGGATGGAGGGTACAAGGAATAACTATAGAGAATCTGTGTGATACCACAAGGGACTCTCCGGCATGTACGTCACGAACAACAGCCTTAAGCCGTCATGACAAGTACCGTAAATTTGGACGTCATTCTTGAGCATGCCGAGTTTCTGACGTTATAGCGTGGAAAAACACGTTGGGGAATGTTTCCCAACTGCAGAGCAGTATCAAGCATATCAGACATTCTGAACGCGCATTTGAACGTACACCAATGAGATGGAAGAATGCCACCTATACGCCATCTCTCTCTTCACTACGCGGACCGCGGTGACCGAGCGGTTCTAGGCGCTTCAGTCCGGAACCGCGCGACTGCTACGGTCGCAGGTTCGAATCCTGCCTCGGGGTTGGATGTGTGTGATGTCCTTAGGTTAGTTAGGTTTAAGTAGTTCCAAGTTCTAGGGGACTGATGACCTCAGCTGTTAAGCCCCATAGTACTCAGAGCCATTTGAACCATTCTTTTTCTCTTCAGTACAGACTACAGAGTTGGGAGACGCCATATTGAATTCCAGTTGAAGATCCTGTTTGGTGGGTTTTATTATAATTTGCTTGCTTTGAATGTATGCCGTTTCATAGCACCAGCACACTGAGGATCTCTCTAAACACGTCATTATTTACGTGATTTGTTGTAATAAAACGACGGGGAACATTGTACTGGTGATAAAAGAATTTTCTTGTTATAACGTAGGTTTTATAAAAGTGTGCTCTTTCAGCGCATCAGCACACTGATAGATTCCTCGAAAGCGTGTTGCTGTTGATACGATTTATGTAATTAATCGTCAGTTAATAACATACCGGTGATTAAAGATCTCAGCCGATCTTAACGTGCAAACCATAGTCACACACCTTTTGCGAGCAACTACTGCCCCTCCCCACGCTTCGCAGCTTTACAGTATCTCGTCTCCTACCTTCCAGACTTCACAGAAGTTCTCCTGCATACAAGTGGGACTAGCAGTCGTGGAAGAAACGATATTGCGGATAAATGACTTAGCCACAGCGTGGTGGATTGTTTCCGTTTTCGTTCTGCAGCAGAGAGTGCACTGAAACTTCTTGGCAGATTAAAACTGCGTGCCGGACCGAGACTCAAACCGGGGACGTTTGCCTTTCGCGAGCTAGTGCTGTATTGAGACCTCGAGCCTCCATTACCTCGTAGACGCCTTCCTCCCAGTGTCTACGCGCGTGTTGTGTTACAGAACCGGCACACGCTACAGCTGGTAACCTGCTCACAGTCTGTGAGACAACATTCTTTGAAGCCACTTTGATAAAATAAAATAAGGCTACTCATTTTTATCAGTGCTCCGTGTTAACAAGCGTCGAAACATGAACCGACACTACTGCTTATCTCAGTTTACATATTAACGCTCTTGCTCTTACATTCTATACGTCAGTACTTATCTCGGCACCTAAGCTTAACTTTGATAAATGAAGCTTCCAATAAACATCATACATATCTCTGTTCTGCGGAATTCATGTTTGCGCGGTTACGCTTGAGTGTGTGTGTGTGTGTGTGTGTGTGTGTGTGTGTGCCCAAGTGCGCAAGAAAGTTGTGTGTAAAATTCTTCGTAACGAAATAATCCTACGCTTCGAGATAGATCCTCTGTTTTTATGTAGTGCTCTTAGTCATTTTTTCTTTAGAAGACATTTGTATCTCAACATTAATAATGAAGCTTGTGTCACAAAACTGTAGCCCCATGACTCTTAATAGAGCAACGTAAAAGTAACAGCGTCTCTTTACATCATAAATTTGGCAGGGCGTCAGCCGTACTAAAACTGTTACTGATTTCCTCATTAATCGTGGTAGACAAGATATCTTGTAATGAATGAAACGTCAGGAGTTTTACCATTGGTAACGTCTATATGGACATTCCAAACTCGGTCAGTCTGATATATTTGTAGTAAAAAATGTGACAGTAAACGAGAGACTTTAAACTTAATTTAAGACCCACAAGTAGAGAGAAAATCCAATGTTGTAAGTTTTTCATTGTTCACAGTTCAGCATATGGCTAATATAATACGTATAACCAGTCTACCGATTTTGGTTAGAAGTTGACGGCGGAACTCCGAAAGTCTGTAGCATTTGGCAGAGAAGTCGCCAAAGAATGTAAGGACTTTGCGTATCTCAAAAAAATGGTTCAAATGGCTCTGAGCACTATGGGACTTAACATCTGTGCTCATCAGTCCCCTAGAACTTAGAACTACTTAAACCTAACTAACCGAAGGACATCACACACATCCATGCCCGAGGCAGGATTCGAACCTGCGACCATAGCAGAAGCGCGGTTCCGGAATGAAGCGCCTAATACTGCTCGGTCACAGCGGCCGGCTTGCCTTTCTCAGATAGCGCTGAGGTGTCCCTGCATTTGTATACCGTTATGTCGTTAGTCTCTGTATAACACTATAAACTAAAAGGAGGAGCAGGTTGAATTCGGAGCTATCTCAGCCCAAAAGGGTTACGAAAACTACGGGAAACCGTTGAGGGTGACTTCTCCCGAATATCAGTGAAAGACATTGCCACGGAACCAGCACATTATTTCTGTTACCAATAGTGGAAAGTATAGTTTATGTAGCTAAACAACAGCCGGCTGCGATGTCTAGCCGAATCCCCGTATAATGACGCAACTCGAGGGAAAGCAACCATTCGGGCCTTGTTTGCAGACTTCAGTACAGACTACGTAACCTGTCTGGAGGAACGCCAGAGACGCGGGAACACGGTACCTATTATGAGTATAGGGCAGCGTTTTCACTTGAGTTGCTGTTAATCATGATTAGCTTCAGAAAATTTTTCAGACCCAGCTGGTAAAAATATATTTCAGCATAAGGTACGCTGCACGGGCGATGGCGTTCAGCTTCTAACCAGCTTTTAAAACATGGCTGAATTTAAAACACATTTGTGTGGTAATATAGGGAGAACACACAAATACTTCTGATGTTGGTCCACCCTTAGCTAAGGAATGACAGTCGCATCTGCTTAATTCACGGTTGCGACTGGCATAGGTTGCAAAATGGTGCCCAGTGCGAGCCATTTCTGTGATCCCTAATACACAACGCATGTGCTGCAGAACTTCACATTAGACAATACGTACGCAAACAAAAAGTGACGACGCTGATTCCAAGCACTTCGATCTGAAAGCGCGACATTGCTTTCCAGTGTTCGCAGACTGAGAATGTGAGTGACTTTCGTGTGATATAATGTTTTTGTGGAACTTGGTTTGAACAGCTCAGACATACTGGACTGCAGCTAAAAATTTCGGTCGTACTTATTATCAAAGTTTTTATGCAACAGATTGCATGTATGATTTTTTTGTGAAAGGAAATGGTTCTATTTCGAGGTTTGACAGACGTGAAATACATGGGAGGGATATAACGGTGGTTCAGTGTGTGTACAAAACTGAAGTACACTAACGGCGTTGAGAAAGACGAAAATAAGAAAAGGTGTTAGCAAGGTTGCTCATTCTTTCTGTCTTTATTTAACTTATTCGTAGAACAGGTAATTCTAAAATTTTCTGAAGCTCAAAAGGGGTGAAATGTAACACTGATGGAATCCATCGTATACAATTTGCTGACGAAATCCTGAGCTTAAACTATCCTGGAAAGGAAATGAGGTGCAATCAGTAATTTGACAGATGCCCTAGCCAAACATAAATTAGAGATAAATTTAGTAAGTAAAGAAATAAAATCTTGATAATAAATACAGGCAGCATAGTCTTCAAACTAGGAAATACGCATACAGGTCCGTTAAACGAATTCTGTTAATTTTGTGCCCCAGGAACGTGAGAATAGGACTATAACCTACAATAAAAAAGTTGTAAATACTAAACAACCTTCAAGAAATTAAAGTAAGGCACAGACGAACAACCACCTAGATATAACCAAAATGAAAGAAAGCCACTTTGAAAACTGGGAGAATAAACAAGCTTGTGGTGGAGAGAAACTTGTAATGATTGAGTGATAGAGAACAATGAGAAAGTGACGTTTTCATCAGTACAGTAAATGACATAAACCTAACTGAACAATTCTTTCGCCTTAGCAGCTTCGTGAGAAAAAAATTCGAGGCAAAAGATAGGGGGCTAGACCAGGACATTGTATAGGTAAACAAGGAAAAGCCCTGACACACTACGATAAAAGTTAAAAACCAATGACAATAAACACTAGCGCAGCCATTGTAAGCGTCGGCAAAGATGTATTTCGCTACGCCGGGAGGAGAATTACAAATGATGGAAATTTTGTTCAGTTTTTTAGAAGACTATATTTAATTCTCGTAGGGAGAAGACGTACTCTTGTGAGAAGTGTGTAGTAGATATTGTGTTATCCGAATAATGATTTTTATGAAAGTATGAAGTTTGAGAGTTCTTTTTAGTGCAGAACCACGAAAGTTTCTTTTTTCTTCCGGCCATTATGCTAACGTCATGTCACTGTAGCTGCCTAGAGGAAGTCCGACAAAAATCAGCATTGTTTTCACGGTCAAAAATGAGAAGTGCTTATGACGGATGAATATATATATATATATATATATATATATATATATATATATATATATATATATATATATAATTAATTTACGGAAATCTCAACGGCGTAGAGAACGCAGAAATCGACGTAAGTTCACACTACTGCTGACTTACAGTGTACAAGAGTTGTAAATTCTCTGTTCACTGTAATAAGTTTAGTGTCTGTGTTTGCGACTGCACCGCAAAACCGTGCGATTAGTAGACGAAAGGACGTGCCTCTCCAACGGGAACCGAAAACATTTGATCGATTCCTCCACAGGAAAACACATATGATATATTCTATACGACACTGGCGACGGCATGTGCGTCATACGACAGGAATATGTTGTCGACTCACCTAACTTGTACACTTGGCGAATGGGTAAAAAGATTCTTCTACCTTGCCCGATTTAGGTTTTCTTGTGGATCTACATCTACATCTACATCTATACTCCGTGAGCCACCTTACGGTGTGTGGCGGAGGGTACTTGTTGTACCACTATCTGATCCCCCCTTCCCTGTTCCATTCACGAATTGTGCGTGGGAAGAACGACTGCTTGTAAGTCTCCGTATTTGCTCTAATTTCTCGGATCTTTTCGTTGTGATCATTACGCGAGATATATGTGGGCGGTAGTAATATGTTGCCCATCTCTTCCCGGAATGTGCTCTCTCGTAATTTCGATAATAAACCTCTCCGTATTGCGTAACGCCTTTCTTGAAGTGTCCGCCACTGGAGCTTGTTCAGCATCTCCGTAACGCTCTCGCGCTGACTAAATGTCCCCATGACGAATCGCGCTGCTTTTCGCTGGATCATGTCTATCTCTCCTATTAATCCAACCTGGTAAGGGTCCCATACTGATGAGCAATACTCAAGAATCGGACGAACAAGCGTTTTGTAAGCTACTTCTTTCGTCGATGAGTCACATTTTCTTAGAATTCTTCCTATGAATCTCAACCTGGCGCCTGCTTTTCCCACTATTTGTTTTATGTGATCATTCCACTTCAGATCGCTCCGGATAGTAACTCCTAAGTATTTTACGGTCGTTACCGCTTCCAATGATTTACCACCTATGGCATAATCGTACTGGAATGGATTTCTGCCCCTATGTATGCGCATTATATTACATTTATCTACGTTTAGGGAAAGCTGCCAGCTGTCGCACCATGCATTAATCCTCTGCAGGTCCTCCTGGAGTACGTACGAGTCTTCTGATGTTGCTACTTTCTTGTAGACAACCGTGTCATCTGCAAATAGCCTCACGGAGCTACCGATGTTGTCAACTAAGTCATTTATGTATATTGTAAACAATAAAGGTCCTATCACGCTTCCCTGCGGTACTCCCGAAATTACCTCTACATCTGCAGATTTTGAACCGTTAAGAATGACATGTTGTGTTCTTTCTTCTAGGAAATCCTGAATCCAATCACAAACCTGGTCCGATATTCCGTAAGCTCGTATTTTTTCACTAAACGTAAGTGCGGAACCGTATCAAATGCCTTCCTGAAGTCCAGGAATACGGCATCAATCTGCTCGCCAGTGTCTACGGCACTGTGAATTTCTTGGGCAAATAGGGCGAGCTGAGTTTCACATGATCTCTGTTTGCGGAATCCATGTTGGTTACGATGAAGGAGATTTGTATTATCTAAGAACGTCATAATACGAGAACACAAAACATGTTCCATTATTCTACAACAGATTGACGTAAGCGAAATAGGCCTATAATTATTCGCATCTGATTTATGACCCTTCTTGAAAATGGGAACGACCTGCGCTTTCTTCCAGTCGCTAGGTACTTTACGTTCTTCCAGCGATCTACGATAAATTGCTGATAGAAAGGGGGCAAGTTCTTTAGCATAATCACTGTAGAATCTTAAGGGTATCTCGTCTGGTCCGGATGCTTTTCCGCTACTAAGTGATAGCAGTTGTTTTTCAATTCCGATATCGTTTATTTCAATATTTTCCATTTTGGCGTCCGTGCGACGGCTGAAGTCAGGGACCGTGTTACGATTTTCCGCAGTGAAACAGTTTCGGAACACTGAATTCAGTATTTCTGCCTTTCTTCGGTCGTCCTCTGTTTCGGTGCCATCGTGGTCAACGAGTGACTGAATAGGGGATTTAGATCCGCTTACCGATTTTACATATGACCAAAACTTTTTAGGGTTCTTGTTTAGATTGTTTGCCAATGTTTTATGTTCGAATTCGTTGAATGCTTCTCTCATTGCTCTCTTTACGCTCTTTTTCGCTTCGTTCAGCTTTTCCTTATCAGCTGTGATAATCACTCCAAAAAAAGTGATGAAAACATAAGCGTTTGTCACATGGTGAAAACATAAGCGTTTGTCACATGATGAAAACATAAGCGCTTGTCACATAAACTGAAAATTAAAAAGTCAAACTTCTCACCCGAGGGAAGGCTTGAACCAAGGACCTCTCGTTCCGCAGCTGCTCACGCTAACCACGGGACCACAGCACCGATGAGCTTGCTTCCTTGTTGATGCCTATGCTGCGCATGGACTACTCAGTTTGTATATTTTGCTTATTTTTTCATAGTTCCGCACAACTTCTTCCTGTTTTCTCGATTGATCTGTGTTCAGTTTTTCAAGGCCTATCCACTGTGTCAACTTATAACTAAATCTGAGGGGGGTGCGATTGCGAGGTTCCCTTGTCAGAATTGCTTGTGTAGTCTTTCGGACCTCCTCAAATTGTGCTTTAGCCTTTGCCGGATTTGTCCCCTTCAGCCATTTGTTCCTGGTTTCCTTTCTCCTTTCCAGGGCATAGTCCGAAAGACTACACAAGCAATTCTGACAAGGGAACCTCCCAATCGCACCCCCCTCAGATTTAGTTATAAGTTGACACAGTGGATAGGCCTTGAAAAACTGAACACAGATCAATCGAGAAAACAGGAAGAAGTTGTGCGGAACTATGAAAAAATAAGCAAAATATACAAACTGAGTAGTCCATGCGCAGCATAGGCATCAACAAGGACAGAGCAAGCTCATCGGTACTGTGGTCCCGTGGTTAGCGTGAGCAGCTGCGGAACGAGAGGTTCTTGGTTCAAGCCTTCCCTGAGGTGAGAAGTTTAACTTTTTAATTTTCAGTTTATGTGACAAGCGCTTATGTTTTCATCATGTGACAAACGCTTACGTTTTCACCATGTGACAAACGCTTATGTTTTCATCACTTTTTTTGGAGTGATTATCACATCCACAAGAAAGCCTAAATCGGGCAAGGTAGAAGAATCTTTTTACCCATTCGCCAAGTGTACAAGTTAGGTGAGTCGACAACATATTCCTGTCGTATGACGCACATGCCGTCGCCAGTGTCGTATAGAATATATCAGACGTGTTTTCCTGTGGAGGAATCGATCAAATGTTTTCGGTTCCCATTGGAGAGGCACGTCCTTTCGTCTACTAATCGCACGGTTTTGCGGTGCAGTCGCAAAACACAGACACTAAACTTATTACAGTGAACAGAGACGTCAATGAACGAACGGACGGATCATAACTTTGCGAAAATAAAGAAAATCAAAATTTTCTCCGGAGGGAAGACTTGAACCAAGGACCTCTCATTCCGCAGCTACTCACGCTAACCACGAGACCACGGCGCTCCTGAGCTCGGGCTAGCAATGATGTTGCTTATCTTGGACTACTCAGTTTGTATATTTTGCTTATTTTTTCATAGTTCCACACAACGTCTTCCTGTTTTCTCGATTGATCTGTGTTTAGTTTTTCAAGGCCTGTTGAATGTGCCAACCTATAACTAAATCTGAGGGGGGTGTGATGGGGAGGTTCCCTTGTGAGAAGAGCAAAGAGGAAATACACAAGGAATATCATCACTGAAGCAGAAACAGACTTCAGAGGACAAAAGACTAGGGAAATGTTTCTGAGGGTGAAGTACCTCTGCAAAGGTCACCAGGCCAAGCAGAAATTTGTCAAAGATTCCCGTGATAAGATCCTGAGGAACGATAGGGACATAACTGAGAGATGGAAAGAGTACTATCGACAGCTGCTAAATTGTGATGAACCCGAACTGCTGTTTGGTTTCCAGTATCCAATTACAGCCGATGCAGACTATCCCCCACCTACCGTGGATGAGATAAAAACCAGAATCAGACACCTTAAACAGAATAAGAGTCCAGGTGAAGATGGAATACAGGCTGAAATGATCCTGGCAGGAGGAGAGAAACTTGCAGAAAAAATACACCGACTGATACAGGCAATATGGACCAAAGAAGAACTACCAGGAGAATGGAAAACAGCTCTGATTTGTCCAATACATAAGAAGGGCGACAAACTGAAATGTGACAACTATCGAGGAATCGCCCTGCTTAATGTTTGCTATAAGATCCTGTCCAATTGTCTATACATAGAATTCAGCCAGTGGCAGAATCGGTGATTGGGGAGTACCAGGGAGGTTTCTGGCCAGGACGGTCAACAGTAGATCACATCTTCAGTCTCCGGCAGCTCACTGAGAAACTGGGTGAATATGGTAAAGATTCGCATATTTTATTCGTTGATTTTAAGAAGGCCTATGATTGCATACATCGCAAGAGCCTGCTAAACTGTTTAAGGGAGTTTTTCATAGCAGAGAAACTCATCAATCTGATAAATATCTGTCTGAACGAGACACGTGCAAAGGTGAAGATGGGAAATCGCGTAACTGAGGAGTTTGAAATTGTGACAGGACTCAGGCAAGGAGATGGGTTGTCCCCTATCCTGTTCAACTTTGCCCTCGAGAAGATCGTACGCGAGACCTTCCAAGAGAACGAAGGGATTGAAATCGAAGGAAAGAGACTGGCATACTTAGCCTATGCAGACGACATCTGTTTACTCTCTAGGTCGGAAGAGGAGTTGGAGCAAATGACAAGGCACTAAAGGAGGCTGCCAGCAAATTTGGGCTAAACATAAACGAAGCCAAGACAGAGTACCTCGTTATGACGCGTGGTCATTGTCAGACTGCTGATCATCTACAATCACTGCAGGTTGGGGACCATTCCTACAAGAGAGTGCAAGAATTCAAATACCTAGGGGCACTTTTCACTGAGAACTCGTCATGTGAAGCAGAGATCAATGCCAGAATACAAGCAGGAGACCGATCTTACCACAGCCTAGCACAACTGCTTCGGTCCCAATCTCTCTCCAGACAGTCCAAGATTCGACTGTACAAAACCCTGATCCAGCCTGTTGTTCTATATGGCTGTGAGACATGGAGTATCCGGAAACAGGACTTCCATAAGCTCCTTGTTTTTGAGAGAAAAGTGCTTCGGAAGATCTTCGGTCCGGTTCTGGATGCAGATACAGGGGAATGGAGGATCAGATACAACCAAGAGCTTGAGGAACTATACCAGCAGCCCAACATAGCACGAACTGTCAAAGCCAAACGAATGCAGTGGGCCGGCCATGTGGCCCGGATGGAGGATCACAGATGCCCTCGGAAGCTCCTGGATTTCACACATACAGGAAAGAGACCGCCAGGGAGACCCAAGAAGCGTTGGAGGGATGGACTCCATGAAGATTTAAAACAAATGTCAATAGATGTGGACGAATGACGGATAGCAGCAATGGACAGAATACAGTGGAGGAGGTAACTTGTAGATGCGTGCGGTCCACTGGGCCTGATCACGTAGTATATATATGAAATGCCAGTATGATCCCTTTCAAAAGAAGACAATCGAGTTCCTACCCTGCGCTAGTGCTGCCCAAGTTTGTGTTCCGTCTGAAGTGGGATTGTAAACTCTGTTTTCTTTATCACCTTATCTTTCGTGATGAGATTAAAGGCGATGGGCATTCATCACGAAGGTGAGCGAACTGTCACGATATGCTGCTACGCAGTCAAGTGAAATCTGCTGCTGGCATGCGTGATGGAACGGGCCGACAGCGGTGTAGCCCCGTAAACAGCTGTGGAAGACTACCTCTCTCTTCACTCGCTCCTGATGGTCGCAAGAAGCCAAGTGTGCGGATTCTTAGCATAAAGTATTCGTACGTTTCAACTAACTATTGACGTGAATTTTTTGACGCTAACGTCATTTAAACAAACAAACAAAAAGGAATGTACGCGCTCCTCCTGGGGTACTTGTCGCGTTAATTCGCAATGGAAATGCGACCCTACGACAATAAGTAGCGTTGTGTACTTTAGGTAAGCAACAGAATTTCGAGGAAGTTTCGGAATCACGTAGATGTGGCAGTGTTCACTGATACCAGAGATCACACACACACACACACATACACACAGACACACACACACGAAGTCATACACAACACACGCGCACGTACTCCGGGATAGGAACATCATCGCCCCACATGTGACGGCTGCAAAGAATCCAGAACAAGGTTCCACGAATGGATGTACACTTCCTGTGGGACCACCCCAGCACCTGCTGGCTGATATACCGTGACTGAAAGATTGTTATCGAGAAACCGCTAGGAAGTTCTGTCAGCAGACTGCTGAATCTCCAAATTTACACATGAGAAACCTGGACAACAAATGCGAGTACCGCCTTACTATAAGTTGGTCAGAACACCTTCTGGACTGTTATAATGAGATAAATAAAAAAGTAGTCCGACACTTAGGTAGGAGCAATACATTCCACCAAATCTGTTAAAAGAAATGACAGCCACACATAAGGAATAACCTTTAAACCTCACAGTAAAACTCAATGCAAAACACAGATTGTTAAAATTTCATTTTAAACTGAAAATTTAGAGTTTCAAGCACTGTAGATCCTGGTCAGAAATAAAGTAGTTTCAAAGTCCAGGTTACAGCCAAGGTTTTCGAGTGGTTTCCTCGGTTATCAGGCGCATGCCAGAACTGGAAGGCCCTTCCAAAATTTTCTGTTGAGATTCCCTTTGCCTACCGGGACATTTGGCTGACTGTGTAATGTGCCGTATATCAAAACAGCCCGCTTAGCTGCATGGAGTAGAGACTGAAAAGGAGAAAAGAAATTGAGTCTGCTTGTGCGAAACGCTCGCCTCAGCGAATCTCTTGTATCTATTAAAGTTTTTGACGCACACACACACACACACGCACACACACACACACACACACACACACACACACTAATTTCCACAGCCTCTGACCACAGAGTCCCAGAAGCCTGAAGTGTGCGACGGAAACCGTGTCTGTTAAAACACGATTATTTTTTTATTACTTAGGCTGTGTACGGCAACAGCAATTTTTTCTAGATTTCTCTGTTTGATATTCGAGACAGCTCTGCAGAACCACGGTTTACGTAACAAGTCTGTTGCAAAAGGCTTTGTGATTAAAATAAATCGTTATCAATAACATCATTTTTCACAAAAACCGATAACTGAAAAGATTGTACTTGCCATGATAGCCAGGTGTCGTAAGAATACCACCAGTTTCCTTGCAGTGAGAAACGCTTTACAGCTTTACTGGAAAATAGGAAAAACTACATTTGCCTTCAAACCTATAAGGGGCGTTCAAAAAGAAATGAGCCGGAGGCATAATTTCAGAAACCAGTACCTGTATGTTAGAAGTATTGACGCTGGCTGTTGAGACACTCGTCCCACTGTGAGACAAGGCAGTGAATGGCTGCCTCATAAAATTCTCGGGGCTGCGATGTTAACCACTTCCGCACGTACAGCTGGACGTCGTCGTCCGAGATGAAATGTGCTGCGCCTCAGAGCCTTTTTAAGGGGACCAAAAATGGTGTAATCACAACAGTGAATGCCCAGCGTTACTCGCAAACCTTGACCACCCTCCGCCAAGCAATCGAATCAAACCGACCAGGCAATCTCATCCGTGGGGTCATTCTGCTCCACGACAATGCAAAGCCTCGTGCGGCCAACACAGTCGCGGCACTCCTGCAGAAATTCAAATGGGAAGTTCTCGGCCACCCTCCATACAGTCCGGATCTCTCTCCCTGTGATTTCGACATTTTCGGTCCCCTTAAAAAGGCTCTGAGGGACAAACGATTCACCTCGTATGCCGACGTCCAGCTGTACGTGCGAAAGTGGTTAACATCGCAGCCCCGAGAACTTTATGAGACAGCCATTCATCGTCTTGTGCCACAGTGGGACAAGTGTCTCAACAGCCAGAGTCAATACTTCTAACATACAGGTACTGGTTTCTGTAACTATGTTTCCGGCTCGTTTCTTTTTGAACGCCCCTTATATAATATGTCTCTAGTTGGGCTGTTCTGGATTAACTTTGTTTTGTGGTCCCTCCATAATCTGCGATTAATAGTGAGTAATATTTGCAGCATAGTTCACACACGTTAATACTCATTCTCTTTACCAAAAATGACCAGCTTCAACGCTCCCAGCATAGCAGTGAATATATGAAGGGCTTATTTCAATAATGGTACAAGTCCATTACCTCCACTTTTCTGATTATAGTGCTTCTGACATTAATGATCCGAACAAACAGAAAGAAAGGTTCATATCTAGCAAGAAGCCATATGCTTGAATATTTCTGGTATCTCAACTGCAGATTTTTCAGCGCTCATTTAACTTTAGGACTCTATATCTTAAAATGAACAAAAATGGAGTTTTACCACTATTGATGGCAAGAAAGCGTATTTTCCTACGCAGTCATGGTTAAGGTCAACACTCTTTGCAACGACTTTCCAATGCGTGTATCTCATCCCCGATGTGCGATTTTATACAATAACTATCTGCACCCACCCTAACGTCTTAGTCGGCCTCTAAACGATTTCTCAACCACAAAATGCTTTAGAAACGGGAATAGAGGGAAGTCGGATGTTGCTAACTGTGGCTATGCTTCAGACCATACGTTTTTCTAGTATTCGCGGCGGGGAATGAGGAAATTGTTTTCTTTCTTTAGCAGTCAAGGCCTCGTTTGGTGTAACGTTTCCATTCAGTTGGTCCAGTAGTTTCTGTCTGTCTGTCTCTCTCTCTCTCTCTCTCTCTCTCTCTCTCTCTCTCATCACACAGATGTGATGAATAAGAAGAATTACCTTTGCATCCCAGTAAACACATGCCATAGTCTTTATGGCAAATGAGACGAACTTGGACCTTTTAAATAAGCTTTTATCAAGTCACTGCCTTGTCTGTCTATCTGTTCAGTACAAATTTTGCAGTTGGTTTTAACTAGTTTCACAAGCCAGAAAAGTGAAATTATCAACGTAACACAGAACAAGATGGCAATGCAATACTAACTCGCTTTCTTGTCGGGCTGTTTGGAACGGTTGGGGATGGGACTGATAGAGGCTGGTAACGCCTGACATCGCAGCTGCCTTGCAAGACCGGCATGTCGTACACGTATTATCGAAATGCATTCCAGGCGGTATGCGAGTTGACAGGCGCGGCTGAGCAGAGATGGAGGGAAAGAGAAGAGAGGGATGAGGTGAAATACGCAATATATCTGACATACGTGTACACAGGTTCTTATATATATATATACGTTTTTAAATTGCACTAAAAAGTATAAAAAAATTTCTCCTAGCCGCATTCAGATTCCTAACCCCATACAGATAGCTCCGAAAATTTGTGCTTTTGAATATTTAATAGCTGTGACAATACTTCATAAGGAAAAATGTGGGGCGTATGTAAGTGATGATAGTTGAGCGAGCTATTCATGCATCAAATTCTTCATTTCTGTGGCCATACTGTCCGTAGTTGCTTTACAATTCTTGAGGGTATTTTTGTTCTGTCGTTGCAACTACAAAAATGCATGTTATTTTCACCAGACACGTTTCGCTTTATTGAGGTAAAGCATCATCAGTGGTCTGTAATTAAGTTATTTACATTTTGATTTGCTTTGAGTTTGCCAACAACATTTTGAGTTATACTTATGGTGATTTTGGCTTGATTTCTCGCTTACATGGGGAAATGCCGTCTGCTACCGCGTCGTTGATGTTTTTATTCTTTAGACACTGATAGCTGTGGTCTAATGTTTGGTTGTTCTGCAGTACTATGCATTTCTTATGTGGTGTGCGACAAAGTGTACTGTCAAATACATAAGAAATGCATAGTACTGCAGAACAACTGAACATTAGACCACACATATCATGGACTAAAGAATATCAAGGGTGTGCTAGCAGACAGCATTTCCCGATCTAAGCGAAAAACATCGTTAACTAACTGTTTATCGATCTTAAGGCAAATCAAAATGTAAATAACTTAACTACAGACCACTGATGATGCTTTACCTCAATAAAGGTAAATGCGTCTGGTGAAAGAAAAAAGGAAAAAAAAATCCGGCCGTGGTGGCCGAGTGGTTCTAGGTGCTACAGTCTGGAACCGCACGACCGCTACGGTCACAGGTTCGAATCCTGCCTCGGGCATGGGTGTGTGTGATGTCCTTAGGTTACTTAGGTTTAAGTAGTTCTAAGTTCTAGGGGACTGATGACCTCAGAAGTTAAGTCCCATAGTGCTCAGAGCCATTTGAACCATTTTTTGAAAAAAAAGAAAACACGCATTTTTGTAGTTGCAATGATAGAACCAAAATACCCTCAAGAAATGTTCATGTATCGATTATGTAAAAAATTAAGAGTTACCGAACCAAAACGGGGAGAAAAGATATGTGAATGGTTAATTTGATAATGAAGAGAAGTCGAATGGAATAAGTAATAGAACCTAAAGTCTGACTATAGTGAGCAGGCTCAAAGGAATGTAGGCTACTGTAGGTATGTGGAGATGAAAGGTTTTTACAGGATAGAACAGAGTGGAGAGTCCGTCAAACCAGTCTTACGACGGGAAACCGCAGCTACAACTTCAATTTATGTAAAAAATAAACAGCCTTCATCCAATAATCGCGATTTTTATTTCAGTGCACGGTACATTTCGAACACCGTGGGTTCATCTTACGTCCTTTATCAGTTTACATCATTACACTGATCAAGCGCCTGATGATGTGCCTGTAGGGTTCGAAATGCATTGTGCATTGAAATCGAATCACGAATAGAAACTGAAGGCTTTTTGACCAAAGTAGTTCCGCCACAGCGACAAAATTGACAGTGTTAGCTAAAATTAAGAAACATTAATTTACTAGGTACCGGTTTATCTACTTAACATGTCTTTGAACGTAAATGCCAGCTGCCCGGAATTAAAATAAAATTCTTACTGTATCGTGTAAGTAAACACTTATCTCTTAGTTCTACAATACTTACATACTCTCCTAGCTTTAGTAGTGATCTCTTTGCCTTTGGTGACTATCATCCCTGTAATTGCATCACGGTACACTCCTCCAGACATATGAAAATTGCCAAAGAATAGGTAAACGTGAGTTCTGACACATTCGATAATCGACTACACCTTCTCAGAATCGTCAGAATGGAATAAGTCTGTTTTTATTTCCACCCAGTAGCATTCGTCGAGTCGTCTTACACAGCTCTATAAAATCAATGAAAAAAAACAGTATTGATCGCGATAGTCGTTTTATTAAAATGACCGGTTTCGCCCTAGGCTTATGCCTGCTGTTTCAGCGACTAACGTCAACTGACTACCACGCGTCGTCGACTTCAGCTGATGGTGCTATCTGAAGATGGCATAAACATGGCGCGAAACCGGCTATTTTAATAAAACAACCATCGCGATCAAGGCTGTTTTTCACTGATTTTATACAAATTACAAGATAGCTGTTTTTCCACAAATGTTACCAAAAATTACACAGCTTTACTTGGCCCCTGGCCAATACGACAGGCAACTGTGATTCTTTAATGGTGTTGTGTTCCGCCGGCCGCGGTGGCCGTGCGGTTCTAGGCGCTCCAGTCCGGAGCCGCGCTGCTGCTACGGTCGCAGGTTCGAATCCTGCCTCGGGCATGGGTGTGTGTGATGTCCTTAGGTTAGTTAGGTTTAAGTAGTTCTAAGTTCTAGGGGACTGATGACCACAGCAGTTGAGTCCCATAGTGCTCAGAGCCATTTGAACCATTTTTTGTTGTGTTCCAGTGATTTTTAAAGTTTTTTTGTTTAAACAATGCTATTCTGTTAGGTAGTAATATCTCAACGGCAGGGTGTATCTGATCGCTCAGCATGTTTGCACTGATACTGGCACTGATTTGTTCGTGAGAAGCATTGTAAAGTCCAGCAGAATTACAACGCAGTACAATACGCTTGGACACTTGACCAACGGGACAAAGACGTCCGTTGCACAGAGGCTTCAGAAATAGTCATATCTGCTACTAGCGGCCCACACTGTATGCTCGTACATGCGCAATTTTGTTCGCAGCAGTGAGATGACTGTGGGCAATGTGGGTATTTTAGGAGTTCCATTTCCGAAGCATACGTGTGGAACCAGTCATCCTTTCTTTCTTTCTTCATTTCTTTTTTTGTCCTATGACCTTTCTTCTTTGCCGCAGACTCCACCCTGCTGCGTTTGTACGACGGGCGCTGTTGAGATATTTCAAGTTCATCCTCATTGATTTGTGTTTTCCAGAACAGCTTCCTCTGGCATCAAAATTTTTGCTGATCGGGAACACCCATTAATAATTTTCCTAAATGTCTTTCGGCAGCTGGGCATATTCTCCCCAGCGTCTGCCTGCTGCCAGATGGTTTAAATTGGCGAGATTATCCTCTGCACATATTTTCTGTGATTTTTGCCCGGTCTAGTACAGAAGATTTCCGCTGTATCTAACACTCTCTGCGGGTGCCACATGTTGCGCCTTTTTGTTTACACGTTAAAGTTCTTCTATTACTACTCGCATATCTTCTCGTGGACCATCGTCCGATTCCGCCTGAAACTGCGGTTCGTTTTTAGCGCGGAATCCAGCTCTTTGCCCGCTGACACCATTGCGGATCTTCACGTGGTGTTGTTTGTCAGACAAGACTGTTTGGAATTTCCGGGCGCTTCGTGCCAGCTGGCATATGCAGTTTCGAACCACGTCCTCCTATAAATACGCTCCGTCGGGACGCCACGTTCGCGGTAACAGTTTGCTGAACTTTTCCTGTCTGGGGAAAGGAATAACGAGCGATCAGTCCCAGTTCGCTGTCAGATTCTGAGAATTGCGGCACGTGACGCAGTTAACCAATATTCTGCCACACCAGTTTACTAGAAGAAGAAAAGAAACTTAGTTGCCGATAAGTCTATGAAGGAACAGATCCATCACCGTTCGATTACGCAGTCGGCGAAGAAACAATGAAAACTGTGACTGCCCTAAAACATCCAGGAGAAAATGTCCGTGAGACGATTGGTGGAATGACGACACATAACATACAACCTTCATATAAACAAATTTTAGGAAAAGGAGTTGCCATGCTAAGATTTGTTGGAAGAATCTTAACATGTAATTCATCCACGAAAGAAATGGGTAACAAAACGTTGTTACGGCCAGTTATTGCGTCTCACCCAATAGTCTGGTACCCTTACTACGAGGGCGTGCAGAAAAGTAATGTTTCAGAGTTTTTTGATCCTGTTCTCAACATCGGTTCAGGAATTACATGTGTATTGAAACGTCCCCTTAGAAAAATATATGAATGACTGTGCTGATAAACCTCTTACATTATTTGATTTTCAAACAGCTGAGCAGAACTGAACGTACTCAGACATTTCGCTCTTTACCTATTCTGATCAACACTAAACTGACACACAATATTTTTAGCGCAACGCAATCTGACCTTGGGACCCGGGGGGCCCCTTTTTTTTATCAGTTGCTGACCTTATGAATCGAAACATGACTGCGTCGCGTCGTTTCATGACTCTCAAAAATCCCTACAAAAGAATGACCCTGACTAATAATAACCTATACCTTTCATGAATCACTTACCTCACAAAAATCTTCGTTTCTCGAACTACTGCAATACAGCCAGCTAAATAAAAGATTCTAACTACTGATAGGCATAGTCAGCAAATGAAAGATTTTGATAGAGAACAAACAATGTATTTACTTTAATAGTGTTCAAAAGTCATAATATATATATCAGTTCATGACATCCAAAATTTACTCTCTCTGTCATTTCTCTTCCCACATCCACCACTGCTGGCGGCTCACCTCCAAATGCGCAACGCTACGCGCTGTTCACATCAAACTGCCCAACACTACAATAGCAAATATTCCAACAATGCCAACCAGCCACAGACTGCACACAGCACAGTCAGTGATTTTCATACAGAGCGCTACATGGCGTTACCAACATAAAAAACTAAACAGCCTACTTACAGTATATTGATTCAAATGGCTCTGAGCACTATGGGACTTAACATCTGAGGTCATCAGTCCCCTAGAACTTAAAACTACTTAAACCTAACTAACCTAAGGACATCACACACATCCATGCCCGGGGCAGGATTCGAACCTGCGACCCTAGCAGCAACGAGGAACCGCACTGAAGCGCCTAGAACCGCTCGGTCACAGCGGCCGGCCTATCATGTATATTACTCGCTCGATTTACCGCTCCGCTGACGCAAATTGCAATCCTCTGCCGCTAGACGGCTCCGAAATACAGCGTGTAAGATGGCGGTGTGTAACGTGACTAGGTGGTTGCATGAGAAACAGCGTACTGTAATTGAATTTCTAACCACAGAAAACGTGCCTCCAATTGAAACCCATTGGAGAGTGAATGCTGTGTACGGTGATGAGTGTATCGACATCAGTAATGTGCAACGTTGGGTTGTTGATGCTCGTAATGAAGGAAACGATGACGATAACTTCAATGTGCGTGACTGAGCTAGGAGTGGGGGATCGCATCAGACTCGGGTTGATGAACTCATCAGAGAAAATCGTCGGATAACAGAGACACAGCTCTCAGGTAAATGTGTCAAGAGGTACTGGTCATCATCGCAGAAGTGCGCACGGTGCGCGGTGGGTGTCTCGAATGCTCACTCCTGACACGAAACAGACAAGATTGGACACCCATCAATAATTTATTTTGCCATAATGAGCTTGAGTTTGATGAGTTCAAATGGTTCAAATGGCTCTGAGCACTATGGGACTCAACTGCTGTGGTCATAAGACCCCGAGAATTTAGAACTACTTAAACCTAACTAACCTAAGGACATCATACACATCCATGCCCGAGGCAGGATTCGAACCTGCGACCGTAGCGGTCGTGCGGTTCCAGACTGTAGCGCCTTTAACCGCTCGGCCACTTCGGCCGGCTTTGATGAGTTTCTGAACAACATTGTGACAGGTCATGAAAGCTGGGTTCGCCATTTTGATCCCAAAAACAAGAGAGCGTCAATGGAGTTCCGCCAGAAAGGATCAACGACGCCAAAAAAGTTGAAGACCACACCATCAGCAGGCGAAGCCATGCTCACAGTGTTCTGGGCTTGGCAAGATGTGGTGCATTTGGAATTCATGCGTAAAGGCACCACCATAAACTCTGCAAAGTACTGCGAGGCCCCCAGAAAACCGAAATCACGAATTCAAAGCGTTCGTCCACACACGGAGCACCTTCTCCTTCGGCAAGACAACGCCAGCCCATACACGAACGCTGTGACATCTGCAACAATCCGACGTCACGGCTTCGCTGGCATCGATCTCCCTCCATACAGTCCCGAGTTGGCCCCTTACGATTTTCATCTGTTTCCAGATCCTACAGAACACCTTCGAGAACATCCCTTTGATAGTCATGAAGCGGTACAACCATAGATGGGGTCGTGGCTCCGTTATGAAAGTCTAACATTCTAGAGTCACACGATCAACATTTTGGCCTCTCGTTGGGAGAAATGTTTTTGTCGCTAGGGTGACTATGTTGAGAAATAATTATGTAGACACGAAGAATAAAGATATAAAATGTTAATAAAGTATGTTTTATTTACGAAGCTCTTAAGCTTGTACATAAAAAAATTCGGAGGCACTACTTTTCAGCTCGCCCTTGTTTACTGGGCCAATGGAACAGATTCAACGGAGAGCGGCGTGTTTCGTAACGGCATTGCTCAGCAATGACGAAAGTACTGCGGAGATGTTCGACAACCCGTAGTGGCCGAGCCCGCATTTCGTAGTCGTGCGGTAGCGTTCTCGCTTCCCAAGCCCGGGTTCCCGGGTTCGATTCCCGGCGGGGTCAGGGATTTTCTCTGCCTCGTGATGGCTGGGTGTTGTGTGCTGTCCTTAGGTTAGTTAGGTTTAAGTAGTTCTAAGTTCTAGGGGACTGATGACCATAGCTGTTAAGTCCCATAGTGCTCAGAGCCATTTGAACCATTTTGTAGTGGCCGACCCCACAAGAAAATTGCTCTGAGCACTATGGGACTTAACATCGGAGGTCATCAGTTCCCTAGACTTAGAACTACGTAAACCTAACTGACCTAAGGACATCACACACATCCTGCCCGAGGCAGGATTCGAACCTGCGACCGTAGCAGCAGCGCGGTTCCAGATTGAAGCGCCTAGAACCGCTCGTCCACAACGGCTGGCTACCCGACAAGAGAGCTTTTCTGTAGCAGGAAGTGGTTTAGTGACCAAATTTTGATTGCGAATGTCGGAAGAACAATCGGACAACGTATTACTTCGTCCCACACATGCCTCGCGAAATGACTACGACGATAAATCCTCCGTCACACATCGTAAGCTGTCTTACGGAGCTTCGATGTAGATATAGAACGTTGTGTTCTCAGTGCATCAGTTTTTCACCCAGTTGGTGAGCTATAATTATTGGTTGGATGTCCACAGACGTCTACGTTTATTCGTGTCTCACAAATCAACCATGTAACAAACGCCGTGTAGAACCACTTCTCTATACTATCGCAGCTTTCAGTCTTCGAAAAAGACTTTTCACAGCGTTCTAACAAACTGACATAAGAAGTTATAAAATTTCTACCCGGAGCATTATAAATAACTGAAGCCAGATTATCAGTCAGTTTGGTGCAGCACGCAACTTTGGTTTCCGGTAGGTTTCACGTCGGATTTTGATCAGATCAGTCCAGCGAAGCAACCAGATTTTATTCAAATCACAAAGCAATGGCTGTCGCTATGCGAAAGACGAACATTACAATGTTATTTAAACCGGATTTTATTCAAACCATAAAACAATTGCCCTTGCTTTGCAAAACATTATTACCCTGGTACTGGAAAGGACAGACACAGAATTGTTGCCACTTTATTCTAACAATTTCTTGTGAACTTATGCGTCCATCTTATTATTGACCAAAATTAATGTTTCGACGCCAAACCGGGAAAAACAACCCCATTCTAACGCTTGTTCGCCACAGCCACTGCCTTGTATCCGCTGGGCGCGTCCTGTACCGTGGCGCGTCGCCGCGCTTCCTTCCATTGCTCAGTGACGGGTTGTCGGCACAACGGCGCACGCTTGGCTTCAGAGTTAAAGTTTATTTCTGGAAACAGCGTGTAAGCAATTTCTCGGCGAAGTCCTTCTTTACAGGAATGCCACTGCAGCAACAGGGTCTCCTGTGAAACTACAGAAAGAGGTGGCGTTGTGATCGGAGGGCACTAAATTCGTCCTAGGGACGAAGAGGATCAAATTCCGTTCGGCCGTTCAGATTTAAGTTTTCCGTTGTTCCCCTAACTTGTGTATAGCTAATTATGGTTTGGCTCCTCTGAAACGTTCACCGCCCACTTTTCACTCTTTATCTGATCCAAGTTTTGTGTGCTCAATGGCGTAAATCCCCACTCTTCTTTCCTCCCGTGAAGTTTAGGAAGTACGAGAGAGTTACTAACAGAACTGAAGTTCTCGTTTAGAGCCGTGTTTGGTTACAGACAGAGGTACAGACAGAGCTGCTGCCACATAGCTGTAATCTGTTAGATTCGCACCAGTCTCTATTACTAAACGAGTGATCCTGTTCATAGCACCCGTACAGTTGCGGACTGCTTGTCTGGCACGTTCCAGGGGCAACAATGATTTGATTTTCATTATTTCATATAATTATTGACCGGATTTAAACATTCAAAATGCTACCATTCCTTGTGATTGAGAATTATAGTCCTATGTTAAAGGTTTAACACAGTAAGACAAGGACTGAATTTAGAAACTGTGTCTTGGGGCAGCGTAATTCACTGTGAGCAGATTTACCCCAACAACAATCGTCCCATATTTGAGAGTGACAGCACTTGGCTAATTCCAACAAACTTACTTTACACGTAATTTCGAACCTTTCCTAAACTTTTTCTCGCTTACATTCTTGTTGTTGTTGTGGTCTTCAGTCCTGAGACTGGTTTGAAGCAGCTCTCCATGCTACTCTATCCTGTGCAAGCTTCTTCATCTCCCAGTACCTCCTGCAGCCTACATCCTTCTGAATCTGCTTAGTGTATTCATCTCTTGGTCCTTCCTCTACGATTTTTACCCTCCACGCTGCCCTCCAATACTAAATTGGTGATCCCTTGATGCCTCAGAACATGTCCTACCAACCGATCCCTTCTTCTTGTCAAGTTGTGCCACAAATTTCTCTCCTCTCCAGTTCTGTTCAATACCTCCTAATTAGTTATGTGATCTACCCTCCTAATGTCCAGCATTCTTCTGTAGCACCACATTTCGAAAGCTTCTATTCTCTTCATGTCCAAGCTATTTATCGTCCATGTTTCACTTCCATACATGGCTATACTCCATACAAATACTTCCTCACACTTAACTTCAAATATTTAACACACTAACTTGCCAGAAGTTTGAAGCTGTTTTATACATTGGTTTTACTTTTATTACCTAACCATTCCAGCCATTCTGGAGAAAACATGGTGGTAGCAAAATAGTGAAACGTAAAAAAGGTAATTACTCAACACCCACGTATCACCCTCATTCACACTTCATTCAAATGCGCGAATTAAAGAAATTATTGAAGGTATTTTAAATCCGGCTGTGCAACTATTAGAAACTCCATATCCTGTCTTCAATCGTATTTCATTTTATTGATGTAAAACACCTTCCCTCGTCTGTAATAAAATATTATTTACGATTTGGCTTTCTTTCCAAATCTAAAAACAGTTCATAACAAAATATGACTTCATTTGCACTATTTTATTTCCGATATTCGGTCTCATTAGTATGTATCGTCTACTTGCACATATTTGAGGTAGTCCCTAGTCTACCGTAAGTAAAATCAATATCTTTTGTAACAAACTGGTGTTATGTCTAGAAGCAAGCGAAACTGTAAATATGTTTCATTACTGACTACTAAAATGGTTCAAATGGCTCTGAGCACTATGGGACTCAACTGCTGAGGTCATTAGTCCCCTAGAACTTAGAACTAGTTAAACCTAACTAACCTAAGGACATCACAAACATCCATGCCCGAGGCAGGATTCGAACCTGCGACCGTATACTGACTACTGACTGTGTCTTACATCAATAAAACGATACGCATTTGGTGACAAAATGCGCACTAAAGCAACTACGGACAATATGGCTAGACAAGTTAAAAATTTAAAAGAATCGTTTTATATATCGACTTGAATAAAAATTGTATTTCTACGTCTCTTTATTGATACGTTCCTGTTTCTCTTGGGGCTTTTTGTTGACGCGGGAATACTAAGGATGCAGTGCAAACGCAGTTTTTAAACGATGGAGAACGCGGCCATTTTTTTTCATTTTAAGGGAGCCGTCTTTTCATCGACTTCGTGCAGTACCGGCTGCGTTGAGTCGTTCGGGAAAAACTTCAAATCTTTCCGCTCTGATTGTCGTACGCTTGCCTCGTATTCCATTTCCTTTAGAGTACCAATTTTTTTTTACATTCTCGAAATTGATGTCTTAGATCCAAATTCTTACATGCTGAGATGATATTGTTCGTACAGCTCAACTGTCGTAATCAACTCCTTTCCACATTATCCTCAGAACTGTGGTTCGCAGACATTTGTTTCAAATAAAACATCACTCACTCCCTACAACTAAAGGGATAAAATATGACTTTTTATTTCTTCTTTCAAAGCACGTTCTATAGCTTGAGAGAACTTTGAATGCAAATTATCGTCCCTCAGTACTTCAGCATCCCATTTCCTCCCTCAATACATCAGCATACCATTTGCTTGAACGTTGATTCTTACTGGCGATTCTCTTAAACTTCTGCCTACGCTTCATCCTTACTAAATTACGATGTAAGTCTATATGTCTTTCTGGGTAGCCCTATATTCAGTATCTCATCACGATGTAATCCAGCTGATATTTTCTTGTGTGTGTCTTTCACATACTTAACCAAATAGCCGAGTCGACGAACTACTTCCTCTTCATCAACCTGATAGGAACTTCACTATCACCGATAGACATAAATGATTTTCTGATTAATGGTCGAAGTTATCAGGTTGCTCGACGAGCACCGTGACGTACTCCGCTAGAAACGAAGCAGACTTATAGAAAAAATAGTCATCCTCATATTTCACAGCCTAATCCCTATCGCAGAAACCACTTTGTTCGGTCTCTTAACCCCTTCCTATTTAATCACTAACGTAAGAAACTTTTGCCCAGTGTTTAATACGAAAGTTCTCCCTCGCATATTTGTGCTCGTTCGCCCACTGCTTGAATACTGCTCAGCAGTGTGGGATCCGTACCAGATAGGGTTGATAGAAGATATAGAGAAGATCCAACGGAGAGCAGCGCGCTTCGTTACAGGATCATTTAGTAATCGCGAAAGCGTTACGGAGATGATAGATAAACTCCAGTGGTAGACTCTGCAGGAGAGACGCTCAGTAGCTCGGTACGGGCTTTTGTCAAAGTTTCGAGAACATACCTTCACCGAAGAGTCAAGCAGTATATTGCTCCCTCCTACGTATATCTCACGAAGAGACCATGAGGATAAAATCAGAGAGATTAGAGCCCACACAGAGGCATACCGACAATCCTTCTTTCCACGAACAATACGAGACTGGAATGGAAGGGGGAACCGATAGAGGTACTCAAGGTACCCTCCGCCACACACCGTCAGGTGGCTTGCGGAGTATGGATGTAGATGTAGATGTAGATGTGCGCATTTGTCGACACTGGAAATAACTACACCATACGCTGAGCACAATGCTAATAATCACTATTTAAATTCAGCATGTGGTGCCACTAATCTTTAATACACACAATTCAGATGTGATGTAAGGCGCCGAAATAGCCGAGTTGATACATTTTGATTATAGCGCTGGCACAACTTTCTTAGCGGGTGGATAGAAAGGCAGCACTAACGAAATTGGTATGGTACGGGTAACCGATGTATTCTCCTGGGCACATTATACAATAGTTTGCAAACTGCAAAATTTTGTCTTAATGTTCTACTACTTTACGAATTTCTCGTTCAAGAAGACATGCCTCTTAGCGGAAGAACCCACAGCTCGCACCGTGTTTTCTGTTTAGAAATACCAAGGCCCACCTAATGATCCGAACGTTTCCGTTCCACGAGGACCCAGAAGGCTTCCCGAGTTTATTTCTGGCGCCGCTTTTCGTCTTTTTTTAAAGCAGTGTTGCTCCTCTGTGAGTGATCCCTCTAGCGTAACACCTGTTTATTTTGGGATTCTGGAACGTTCCAAGATAAAAGTCTTTCTGTGAGACATGTAGCTCTTCATTGCCATGTTCTGCGGATAGAAGTAAAGATAAAACTTAGATTTCCAAAGATTAGATACGAAGTTAGCCAGATGGTATCGTTTTGATTGTAATTGCACATCACTTATCAAATGGCTATTTGACTGAAGCAGTCTAGCCATTTAATTCTGTAATTGCTCGCAGGTCACTTCACAGCAAAACTGGTTATCGTATGCAACAACACACATTTATTTCTAATGCACTGTAACTTGAGCATTACAGATTTATTCTTCAAATACTGTTCACAGCACGGGAAGCGTCTCTCGATTTCCGAACGCTCGAACTTTCACACTCAGTCAGTCCTTTCCTTACAAAACGCCAGTGTGGTAATTCGCAGTTCATTATTTCATTGCCACACATGACGAGCGGCTGCACCACACTGCAGGCTGAAGCTACGCTCGTGTCCGAAACGTTGGATCACTGGCTCAAGTTCATTAAATATTTGACAGTAGCGCTCAGTCTCCTTCGCTCAGTGATCAGCGCGTCTGACTACCCTGCAGCGGGTCCGGCTTCGATTCCCGACCGGATCGGAGATTTTCTCCGCGCGGGGACTGAGTGTTGCCATCATCATCATCATCGGAATACAAGTCATCCAGTATGGTGTCAACTGAAAAAAATTGTAACTCGGCGGCCGAACGTTCCATATGGGGCCTACCGGCCGATATTACCACACGAGCACCATTAACTGTCTCGTTTGTAGTTATATTGCTGATAGATCCCCCTATCGGTTATCTTTCCAGATCATGTTTGCTGCATTTTGAACGAGTGCCTCAACACTTGAAGGATTTCTTGGACAGCAACGACAACAGTTTTGACTAACTCGTCCATTGGAGGGAATTTCTTCGTAGTCTGCCGTAGGAAAAAACATCTTCTGTTTGATTCAAATTTGTGCTTTCAGTGTAACATTCTTACGTGAAATGAATAAATAAATCTTCTTCAAGTCTAATGTCGTAGTCTCCATTTTGTTCTATGACGTGCAGTAAAATAAATTCTTTTTTCCGACTTTTAGTTGCTGCTGAGTTTTTTCTTATAATACAAAAAAAATGAACCGAGATTTTACATCATATTTTAAGTTAGAAGTTCTGTAAGTCTTTGTTCTTATGAAGCTTTCCCACGATTAAATTCGTATAGTCATAAGTTGGCTTTGAATGTGAACTGAAAAAAATTGACATCTGTACACTACTTCATTACATACCACAATCCTGATTACAATTTTTGATTCCTAAAAATCCGTACTGTACCTGTCTGTTCCATAACACCAACTGTGTACCATTAATGAAATGAAGCGCCTCTGTGGAAGGAAGGGGACTGCGTAGAGTCAATTTAAGCGTTCGTGATGACTGACATATAGACAACTTCAGCGTCCGTAACGAATTTTTTCCAAAATTCCTTTTGGGACGTTTAGTTAAGAACAATATCTTGACGACCATGTGAATTTTGCCGTTTGATTTTTTTCTTGGGTTGTTTTTCCTCAGTTTCACGTCGTTGGCTGTTGCAGTTGCTTCTAACGTCAAAATGAGATATCGTTTGTAGAATTCACTTGATTATCCGGATTTTCCGTAATTTATAGCTATGGTGTGCATTGAAACTTTCCTTAACATTTTGAGCAACCTTAAACAAGTTTAAGTTTCAGGTAAAAGCGCTTTTTTGCTTCCATTCTCGTCCAGAGCAGTAGTACTTTCGATATCTGCAGTGCGTATAACCTGTCAGCAGTTTCGGCGGTGGAGGGCGAGTTATTTTGGTTACAGCACCGTTCCATCTCTTGTGAAACTCAACGCAATCGAATTTCAACTTTTGCTATCGAGTCGCCCAAGATCTTCATTTCACTGTTCAGGTTCTGATCGGCCGATGTCTCGGCCAGATACTGATTTCACTATACTTACCCGAATTTTTCCCGATCTACGCTGCTACTACTGTCTGATTTCGCTTGTGTAGTTGCTCTCGATTCGGATGTGGCCGGTTAGAATGCTGGTGCTGGACCAATTACTCCGCGCTAGTACATGGCCGACAACAGAGAAAGATCGTAGCATGATGTTGCATGATTTTCTCATCGCCATAGTTTGCTCCGATATCCTGCACTAAGTTTCAAACCTACAACAGATACGCTTCAAACACAAGTCTCGTATTTCGGACAGAATAGTCGCCATAGTGCACTTTAAAAGAAAACTAATTATTATCTGTTTTTTCCTCCGTCTTAAGCTCATTGCGACATAGTATCTGAAACTCCATCTTTGTACAAGATCGTTGACGGACTTCGGCTGTTCAGTATAAAATGTAAAATAAAAATACCTTCAGCCGTGTATATTTTGAAAGCAATTTTTTTACTGCAGTCTTCAGTTCATGACCAAAGGGACTGCGATGTTGAAAACAAAAGTCCTCGGATATCAGTTACATAATGCTGGTCCCTATTCCGACTGCACATGAGGTTGTATTCCTCCTACACGTTGGTTAGGGGACCTGATCACTGAAACTGGTGGCAAAATAAATCTACTGCAAATATAGAGCAGCTGAAGGTGTTTTTAATTTTACTTTGCAAAGTGCCGCGCTTGAGAGGGGAAAAACAAATAATAACTGATACATAATATTTAGTAAGGAAGATAGCCGTGCAAACTAACATAAAAATAAAACCATTACAATTACCCGACTGAATGCACTTGTGCGGTTCTTCTAGTGTATAATACTAAATCACTCATTCGTTCTGTTTCACCTGCCGATTCGTATAGCTAAGTACAAATACGATATCGTTTACCAGCTGCTATATTTCGTGTTGTGACCTAATTTCTTCCGTTAATGTGTCTGATATTTGTGTGTAACAGTATTATATAATAAGTATCCCCTTACGACCCCTCATGAAATATTACATTTTCTGCAATTACTGAAGGTAGCATTTACAATGCGACAGCCTGTTAACATTCGTGGTAATAAACTGTAGTAAGTACCCCTCCCTACAATAGTTTGTGCTAGTGTTCTGTCTACATATCTCAGTCTGTTTCAAAATAATTTGGTTGTTATTATTAATCGTATTATTCCAAGGCGGCAAAGAGTGCAGTGTGACAAGTACTTCAGAATCAAAAACACATCATTCATACTGTTCTCTCGTGGTGTAAATACACGAGTATTATGTTTTGCAATGCTGTGTTGACTGCTGCTTCTCGTGAAACAGAATAAGGTTGAGAAAGTGAGAAATCTGGTTCTAATGTACATGTGTGTGTGCGCGCGCGCGCGCGCGCGTTCGTGCACTGGTGGGTGGATGGTTGGGTGCGTATGTACAGAAGCTATCGCCTGCATCCATTAAAAAGTTTAGTTCATCACGAATACCATTTAAAAACCTGAGTTTAATGTAGATACAAGTACTTGTTGAAGTTCTATTAGTGGTGTCTTAACTCCAACCGTACAGCGCCTTGTTCTGAGAATGGCTCTGTAAGCGTGTCGAAAGAGTGAAAATGTTCATTATTACAAAGACCTTCGTTTCTTCAGAATACTTTGTAGTTTCTCCCTATTTTAATCGCGGCAACACACATGAACACTCAATAACAAAATTGCATTGATGTATTTGGAAAATGAATGACTCGTAGAATCGAGAGATGACGAAGAGGTAATAATCAGGCTAATGAATTAAGTTGTAGTATGCTCAATTTATCAGAGACAATGAAGTCACCACGTAATGAGTAGGCCTGAGCCAGCAAGTGGCTAACTATTAGCTGCGCACGTCACCCGTCCTGGCCGGAATAACAATGTGCTGTGGATACTTACGTGGCTATGCTACGTCCCTCTGCGAGGGTTATGATTTTGGTGTGCAAGGTTTTGTTCATCATAATTTCTACACGCTTGCCTGCGCATATATCGTAAAGCGTAGAACACTCAAATTGCCGAACAGTGTGTTAATCAGACTGGGTTCGAACCCGCAGTCTGCGCTGTATTGGCTTTGGTCTCATCTAGTGGAAAGCCCGGATGCGATTTCTAGGCGGTTCTGTGACTCTTTAGTTGAATACCTCATGCAGTCGATTCTCGCTAAATCAAACCTCGATAAAATGAATTTCTCGATAAACCGAAATATTTTTCTGATCCCTTGAAAAAAATCTCGATACATCAAAGAAATCTACATGTACACAGATACTCCGTAAGCCACCGTACGTTGCGGGGCGGAAGGTGACCTGTACCAGTACTGTAATTTCCTTTCCTGTTCCACTCGCAAATAGAGCGAGGAAAAACTGCTATCTATATGCCTCAATATGAGCTCTAATTTTCGTATCTTATCTTCGTGATCCTAGCGCGAGATGTATGTTGGCGGCAGTAGATTCGTTCTGTATTCAGTTTGACATACTCAAAATGCTCAACTGCCCAAAAATTTTATGTGTTGTGGAACATTCGACATATCGAAGCGACTGTCATTGACAGACCGCCAACAAACGCTCTAAAGTCAGCGGCCGACTGACTCTCGTTAATTCGAACTGTTTCGCAATTTACCTCTTGGCGACGCTCTTTTGTACATAATAAGTTGTTGATGGTGAATAGCAATCAACCACGAATTGGTTTTACGTTACTTTAATCAAAAAGTGCCGTTACCGGTTTCGAATTCTTTATAATTCATCATCAGACGGGGTTCTTTCATCCTTTCATCAATACGGATTGTACAGTTCGATTCCCGGCTGGGTCGTAGATTTTCTCCGCTCAGGGACTGGGTGTTGTGTTGTCCTACTCATCATCATTTCATCCCCATCGACGCGCAAGTCGCCGAAGTGGCGTCAAATCTAAAGACTTGCACCAGGCGAGCGGTCTACCCGACGGGAGGCCCTCGTCACGCGACATTATTATTACTGGTTTCCTGTGAGTTGCCCTAGGATAAACAATAATGTACAAATTACGAATGTGCAACCAATTTTTGGCTGGTAGCTGTTCACCATCAACAATTTATTTTATGTAACAACCACGGTCTCCAACCACGTCTGGATATGATAAAATTGTGACTCCTCTGTATACTCGACAATATATGATGTACTACAGCAGATAACTGATTTAAAGAAGTGCAACTGTTTCAATCTAGCAGAAAAAAATATTTAGAACGTGGAAGACTGAGTGAAAAAAATGGATGTATCGAAAACTTTAGGTATTCCGCCATTCGTGCTTTCGGCTATCCTGAAGCAGAAGAATCAGACTGCTGGAAACGTTTCATACGGAGGGAGGAAGTCGACCTAGCTAGGCGAGTTCCTCGTCTTTGATGAACGCTTGTTGAAATGGCTTAGTCATTGTAGATGGCGAAACGTACCCACCGGACTTTATATGCTTGAAGTAAAGCACTGAAGGGTTCGCTTTTAGTTAGAGATGGGTCACTAACGTTGGAAGAGGGGCTATGAAATCCGTTGAAAGATGACATGTGGGGAAAGTGCAAGAGTTGATGACACAGTTTGTACGGCGTGCAAAAATAAACTAGGAAGCCTGCACTTTCTTCATTTCTCTTTGCTTAGTTTGACTTTCGTTTAATTGAACTCTAAATTATTCAGACTATTTCTGAGATATCTTTAACTTCGAATGTGTCGGCCTCAGGAACATAACAACTCGAAAACACAAAAAACAAAATTCACAGACATATGATGAGGTACGTAACATTCCAACTGTACACAGAGGTGACGATGTCGCGTGAGAAGCCGGCCGCGGTGGCCGAACGGTTCTAGGCGCTACAGTCTGGAACCGCGCGACCGCTACGTCGCAGGTTCGAATCCTGCCTCGGGCATGGATGTGTGTGATGTCCTTAGGTTAGTTAGGTTTGAGTAGTCCTAAGTCTAGGGGACTGGTGACCTCAGATGTTAAGTCCCATAGTGCTTGGAGCAATTTGAGCCATTTTTTTGTCGCGAGAGAAAACGCCTAGGCTCAGAAACAAGTTAAAGCTCTAGGACGAGTAAGACTCGCCAAAAGTCGATCCTGAAACCCAGGATGACTGGACGGCGTCTGTAAGAGGAGAGTGGAAACTGCTCGATGCGGTCTGCTGTATTCATAGCCGCCAAACACACAACTGAGCAACGGACGCTGACAAGTCGTGTCACAGTGGAAAGGCTGGGCCGGAGTCGGTGTGGATGATACTGTTCTCGATTCTCGTTACGATGCGCGAAAATGTACAGTTTTAAGGACAAATTTTCCGCCTAAAATGACTAAACTAAAAACAAAAAGAAATTATGGAGCGATAATTTGTCAAATTGTAGATATGGTAGGATGGATACATTGCTTTCCAGTCTCTGTATAAGTTGACAGCGAGGGCTGCTGTGTTGAATTACGTTCACAACTTTTTTGGTGATGTTCCAGGAAGCAAGTGTTGGTTCTGCCTGTGTAACGCCCAACGCTTTCATCCGACTAGGTTTAGGGACAGTGTGGATGAGCTAAACTAGAATGTGTACCAGCCTTCAGTTTACTCGATGGTATTCGACACTGCCGCATTCTTGGTTTGATAATGACGAAAAGTCGCTATCATGGATCGAGTTTTGTTTTCTCTAGAAAAATAATACGCTTATACAGTGTCTCTACTGACAAACTGCCTATTGGCTTCTGTCTCGGGTTCTTCGGCCGACGTTCATCTAATGATTTTTTTGACGTTTCGCCAGCACGAGTGGCTGGCATTGTCAAAGCTTCACCCTCCATTGCCGGTGGTGAACTGGAGGCGAGCTCGCGGGCGCAGACTATATGTACCTGGCGCGCCAACGTCCGAGGGCTTCTCCGCGGTCATCTCCGGTGCGGTTCTCCTCTTGCTACCTGCGACGGTCGTTCGCTGCAGTACGGGAAGCCAGGATCCGTTGACCTTAAGGCTTTCCTCTTTCTTGTTCAAACTGTTCGCGTGTTTTTGTATTTCCACAGCTTCTCTGAACAAGCGCGTGTGATAGTGCTTCTCTACAGCCAGAACTTCCGTGTCGCCGATTTTTATTACGCGGTCGGTCTCATTCAGTGCGTGCTCTGCCACGGCCGATTTCTCCACCTGCTCCAACCTGCAATGTCGCTTATGCTCTTTGATCCTGGTGTTAATGGATCGTCCAGTCATTCCGACATAGACTGTTCCGCATGTGCATGGTAAGCGGTATATTCCCGACATTGCAAGTGGGTCCCTTTTCTCCTTTGCCGATCTAAGACACTTATATTAGAAGTGTAACAGAGCCAAACACGTTGTTGTTTGTTAACTTTTGTTTTAACCTTTTCATAGTAGCTGCTTCTGTTTGGTTGTTCTTATTGTGTGTCTGCTGTGTTTGTTTTATTATGCCTTTTATTTCTTCTTTTACTAGTTCTCTTGTCAGTCCTATGTTTATTTCACAATTATTTTGTTGTTCTTCACGTGTAAGGATGTGTTCGGTTTCTACTATGAGATTTTCTATGTATTGATTGTTCATCTTGCTATTGGTGCAGTGTTTCAAACCTTTTTCCAAGAGCATTTTTTCGTTTTCGTGTAGTTCTGTCTCTGTTAGGTTAACTAAGCGTGGATGGAATGAGTGTTGGTGTTCATGTGGTTTCACATTTAAAATGTAAATGTATTTTTGCGTCTTTTTTACTGTTAGTTTCATTATCTTGTGTTTATGTTTATTTTGTAAATGGTTCATTGCTATGTATGTGTTGTGCTCAGTTTTTTCTACTAGTGCCATGAAAACTGCGGCGTTTCCTCCAAAAGTTAGTTACAAAACACTATAAAGTAGAAAACAACAGAACAGTGATAAACACAGGAAACCTAATAGAAAATATACAGAACATACAGGTACCACACACAGCATCACTGATTTCATTCGATATAGAAAATATGTATACCTCCATCCCTATCACAGAAACAATAGAAATCATAGAACAAAATCTCTCATCCCACAGCAACCTCACCACAGACGCAATAAAAGAAATAACAGATATGCTCAGACTGACAACTGAACAAAACTACTTTCAGTTTGAGGAAGAATATTATCTACAAACTGATGGACTGCCCATGGGATCCCCAATATCAGGAACACTAGCAAACATTTTCATCAGTCACCTTGAAAATCAGATATTTGATAAGATAACCACAAATGAAAGTTTCAAAATCATATATTGGTACAGATACGTGGATGACATTATTTGTTTGGTAGATGAGCCAAGTGAAAAAATAGATGAACTCCATTCAGAAATAAACAAAGCTCATAAGAACATAAAATTCACACTTGAAAAAGAAAAAGAAAATCAAATAAATTTTCTTGACATTACAATTAAAAAAGAAAATGGAAAACATACATTTAACATCTTTAGAAAACCAACAGCCACGGACACAATAATACATTCCACATCCAACCACCCCCAAAGCCAGAAATTTGCAGCACTAAGACACATGTTACATAGATTATACAAAGAACATATCAGATGTTGGAAGTATGAAACAAACCATTCCACATTTGCAGAGCATTTAAAACACTACAACCATCATCCTACAAACATGGAACAAGAAATGAAAATAATGAGAATAAGCAACAATGACAAACATCTTATACAAATGCAAGAAAACTTCCACATCCAGAAAGCCATAGCAGAAAACAAACATGTGATAAATGAACAAACACACATCAGCACAGGCTCCTTACTACACTTAATAAAGGAAATGATAACATAAAAAATATAAAAAATAAAAAGTATATAACACCAAAATACACACACACACACACACACACACACACACACAGACCTCCCCTCCAAAAAAAAAAAAAAAAAAAAAAAAAAAAAAAATGCATAACACCAAAATACAGACACACATACACAGCACAAATATATATATATATATATATATATATATATATATATATATATATATATATCACACCAAAACACACACACATACACAGGACATAAACAAAAATAAATAATTAAATACAATAAAATTAAATTATTATGACACCAAAACACACACATACACAAGCGCACACACAAATGCATACACGAACAGACCACAGATACTTCGATAGTTACACTCATAAGTTTGGCAGTAATATTCGATCTTTGGCAAAAACATTTGACAGTCGGCAACAGAAACCAAAACATTGCATTAAAACAAGCGTTCAGTGCATAGTGCTGTGGAATGCGGAAAAAACAGCAAATTGGCGCTCATAGGAAGAAGAACAAGACCAAATATGCAACAGGAGCGTAATATGTAAGAAACTGTCTACGCCACCTGTAAGTACAGTTCAAAACATTACTACTTAATAGGAAATACCAACCACCAGAACTGTTTATAACCTATAGGCACAGTGACAAAAATGTAAATAAAATAGCTAACATATGTACATATTACAGGCCACTGATGATGCCTTGCAGGAAATAAAGGCGAAACGCGTATGGCACTAAAATTGTGTTTTATTCAGTTGCTGACAGACGGTCCATAAGTGAAAATCATCAACATACCGTAGTGTTTCCGACTCTGTTTGCGAGCAAACCATGTTTAAAATACACCGCTGAAAAAAAATAATACGCCCTTTTAGAGGTTTCCAACTCACTCAAGTTTTATTGTTGCTGCAGTGCATATGGGTTACATGAAATGATTACGTTTACAGATCAATAGCACAAGCGGCTCTGAGGTACCAGGTATCGACCCATGCCGAAACACCCATATTTGTACGAGGTGTAGCCTCCATGGGGGATTGGGCGGGAGGGGGGGGGGGGGCGGCAATGTAGGTGCTGACTTCGCAATAGTTCGTGTCGACACATCTGAGCTCAGAAGCCCTGGTGGCTGTACCATCCGTCACCGCTGCCCTTACAATACATCGATGCTGGCGGGCGTTGTGCGGCGTGCACGACCAGAACCTCGTCTGCGGGTGTGAGAATGTTCACGTGACCACTGATGCCAGCATCGTTGCACAACAGACGCAGACCGTCCAACTTGTGTAGCAATTCTCCGAAAGTACCACCCTGTTAACTCGGAAGGACACAATTTTATACTTCCAAACTCCCTCAGTTGACTGTAGGAAGTTGTACGTTTCTGTGGCATGGCTACCTGCCTGCTTCACACATTTGCACCACACTGGCCTTTTTGCTGCGAGCATTCCCTGTTAAACGGTAGACACAGATTGCGCTCTGGTAGCTGCGTATCACCACTACGCTATTTGTTGACAGACGATTCGGAAACCATTATCGGTGCATCGACTGACTCCTAGTTGGGATCAAAATTACCGTCGTATTTCAAGGTGTCATAATTTTTTCCTGCAGTGTATATTGTTTGGACAGGGTTGACATGGGGCTGGGCAGGCTAAAAACATAGTCACTCCAATACTGTCAACATGAAATTAAACAGATGTACGTACTCGGTTCGACGTTTAGAATCGCCGGTGACTTGTTCAGTACGGCTTCTCCCTTCCGTTCACCTGTTCTTCTCTCGCTCTTCCTGGTTACTTCGGTGGTGTTTGTTTTAATTCTCGTGGCAGTCCACCTGAGAGTTTCCGCTGTATTCCTGTATCTGGACCATCCTGCATTGCTACGTACGGATTTTTTTTTCTCTTATTCCAATAGTCTTTCAATCTCCTATTACTCCTTTCATCCAGTTGTTCCTGTTAAACACGATGAAATCCATATATTTTTGACCAACGTGATTCCTCCAATGATGAACCCGGCAAATGCCAGTGTTCTTTCCCATATCGGGCGTGAAATTGCTTTGGCACTCTCATACAGCTCTTGCCGTGATTTATGTATCCAGACTTCACCTTTTTCTTTCGTTCTCTAGATGTGTCTCATGCTCTTTCGCTCAGCCATCTCCAACCGGAGGTAGTCTAGTCGAGACTGTCTATCCTAAATGATTGTCCCCGTTGCGTACGATGCGGTGTTTCTGACTTTTCACATATAATGTCTCAGTCTGGCATTCACTAACATATTTTTCTTTCTATAGATTGTCTTTGCAAAATATCTATTTTCTCTACCGTTTGAAACTTGTCTATTATGCTCTTGTTGATCTGTAACTTGTCTGTTATGTTTTCCACAGCTAGCGGAAGGTGTTAAAATTTTCCACCACTTGACCGTCTACCTTCCAGTTGCTCTCTGCTTTCAGAACCGCGGTCTTATTGTACGCCATCTTGAGGCTGGCTTTTTCAACAGCGTAGCAAGGTTTTTCAGTGGTATTTTTACATTTCCTTCGTTCTCATGTGGCATCGGGAAAGGCTAGGCGGCCTACTGTGGTGTTATGTTTTATTTTGTACGCCTTCAGTAGCCACGGTCTTGTTCACCTGTCTCCACTGCTGGGCCGCGACATCCAGCAACAAGCTGACCAGAATAGGTGGTAACCCATCTTTCTGACGAACTCCTCTATTTATCTAAAAGGTTTCCGGCATTGAACTTTGGTATCTGACCGTAGCAGTTGCGCCTTTCAAGGTTTCCCTTACTAATTATTGAACTATTGTGTCCAGTCCTCTGCCACGGAGAACATTCAACAACAAATTTCTGTCTAAAGATTCGTAATCTTTGCTAACGTCCACAAAGATTACTCCAGTGTTCTCCTTTTCCCCTGGCGTTTTCCTAATATCCTTTCTAGGTCAAAAATATGTTTTTACAGTTCCTCACTTTCCGAGAACCAGACTGATACTCTGAGATACTTGACTCGAGCTGCTCTTTCATCCTACTCAGAGTGTCTCTTATACCCTGTCTTCAGTACTAGGATCCCTCTGTAGTTTCCACTACGTTTTTGTTATCTATACTACGTACTTGAATGACGATGGCTTCTTTTCATTCTTTCGGTATCTTACTGTTCATTCATATGTCCATTATTGTTTTGAACATACTGCCTTCTGTTGACTTCCAAGTTGGAATTCAGACATGGCAAAGCTTACGCAGCCTCTTCGCCCCCACTCCTCCCCCACCCCCTCCCAAAAAAAGAGAGGCGTTACCCTGAAGCAGCACAGTTGAGTATTGAACTAGAACATGTACTGCAAGCCTCGTGCTGCACGGTCCGAAATATTAAAATCGGGTTTTATAGACTCGTTTTGTGCAGGGAAAATGTTTTTGTTATCTGTTGGCTACAGTACCTAATAATCAGAAAACAGAGAGCTTGTATGGCAGTAATTTACAGTGATGCCGTTTCCACCGCCGTGTAACTCGAAAAACTGCATTAGCCTCGCCATACCTAGGTTACAGAGACTTTTTCACGAAAAATAAATGCAGCCATTGTGAGCACGCCTAGCGTAGTGTGTGAAATGAATGGATCCCGTTCTGTATGAAACAAATATTGAGTATTCAAACTGGAAGGTAAGGTATTTGAGAAACTTCCTGGCAGATTAAAACTGTGTGTCGGACCGAGACTCGAACTGGGGACCTTTGCCTTTCGCGGGCAAGGGCTATACCATCTTTTTTTTCTTTTTTCTTCTTCTTCTCTTTTCGATATAGTTCGTTGCGTTTGGTTTGGGCGGACGTCACAAGACATCCGTTCAAGTTCATCGTTGATTTCCTGAGTCAGTTTATTTATTACAGAGAGCACGCAGCCCTCTGACCGAACACGCTGAGCTACCGTGCCGGCAGGATCTGAGCTACCCAAGCACGACTCACGCCCCGTCCTCACAGCTTTACTTCTGCCAATACTTCGTCTCCTACCTTCCAAACTTTACAGAAGCTCTCCGCTGCAGAGTAAAAATCTCATTCTGGAAGGTATTTGAGAGTTTGTGAAGAAAGGAAAGCTGTAATGAAGTCACAAAGCCCAAATGTATGAGAAATCCAGTGTAATACGTGAACACACCAGGTACACACGCTCAACCGTATGGGTTAAGGACAACCATAGAACCATAACATGCAACATACCTACCGAACATCATACCACAAAATTACGTGAAAATAATTTCACAAACGTTATAGAAATGATGAACTCAAGAGACGGGCACTGGTCATCACGTGTTCCGATGCAGTCGGAAACCAGGACGGCAAGTCCAGATGCGAAATAAACGCGAAAAGCACTCATAATGTTATCCAGCATCAACAATCTTGCGGTTTTCAGTTGCGGTACTGCAACCCCAATGCTCACAGCTTGCTACAGCCTCACCATTCTGTTGGTAGTTACTGGTCGAATGCGCCCATTTCAAGTGCACAAGACGAGAGTCTGGGAGACTTCTGGTCCGGAGTGCTGCCCAGATCGAGAGCCGAGTAGAAAGTGCGTCTGTGGCTCCAACCACATGAGGCGAGCCACCGAGCTACGCACGGCAAGCTCTCCGATTGGCCGGCAGAGGTCAGAGTTGTGGCGCTACTGCAAGTGACACCCGCTGCTTCCTGCTTGCAAAGACATACCGCTCCCGCGGTACAGATGTCAATGTAATTTCCCGAGTACCCCAAGGAAGTGTCATAGGACGGTTGCTATTTACAGTGTATGTAAATGATCTCGTAGAAAGCCTCGGAAGCTCTTTAACACTGTTTGCAGATAATGGGGTTGTCTATAAGAAAGGAGCAACGCCGGAAGACAGTATCGATCTGCGGAATGACCTGTAGAGGATTGATAAATGGTGCAGCCTGCGGCTGTTGGCCACGAATGTAAAATAAGTGTAACATATTGCGCATATTTATGGAAATAAATCCACTACTGTACAACTACACCTCTGATAAGACTATACAGAGCGAACTTAAGTGGAATAGTTACATACAATAAACTGTAGGAAAAGCAGGTTCCAGTCTGAGAATCATAGGGACAATCGAAAGGAGATGTAACTCGTCCACGAAGGAAGTGGTTCGACCGATTCTTTAGTACTGCTCATCAATCGGGGACCCTTACCAAGTAGGACTGTTACGAGGGCCACTCCAAAAGAAATGCACACTATTTTTGTAAAAATACAGTTTTCATTCTGCATGTGTGAAAGTCTTACAGTGTGTAGATACATCCTTCCCGCTTGTTTCCAAACTTAGTTCAACTTGTTCCCGTGAGTGGCGCCGTCAAATCATGTCTTCAAGATGGCTGCTATACGTTCGTCAGAAGCAACGTACTGTCATAGAATTCCTGTGCTGTGAAAACGAGACAGTGGGAAACATCCACATGAGGTTCAAAAATTTGTATGGAGATGCTGCTGTCGATCGCAGTACAGTTAGTCGGTGGGCAAGCAGGTTACGTGATGAAAGAGGGCACGGCAATATTGAGGATTGTCCTCGCAGCGGCAGGCCTCGTACTGCACACACTCCAGACAATGTGCAGAGAGTTAACGAATTGGTGACTGCTGACAGACGCATCACAGTGAACGAATTGTCACGATACGTTGGGATAGGGGAAGGAAGTGTTTGCAGAATACTGAAAGTGTTGGCATTAAAAAAGGTTTGTGCCAGGTGTGTTCCCAGGATGTTGACAGTGGCTCACAAAAAAAACAAGAAAAACGGTATGCAGCGAACTTTTGGAACAGTACGAGAATGGTGGAGATGGATTTCTTGGAAGAATTGTGACAGGTGATGAAACATGGCTCCATCGTTTTTCACTAAAGACGAAGAGGCAATCAATGGAGTGGCATCATGCAAATTCACCCAAGGAAAAAAAAATTCAAAACCACACCTTCTGCTGGAAAAGTTATGGCTACCGTGTTTTTCGATACCGAAAGACTCTTTCTTGTGGACATCATCTGATGCATATGTTACGACACTGAAGAAACTTCAAGCTCGACTGAGTCGTGTTCGACCACGTCGGCAAAAGCAGGATGTTTTGCTATTGCGCGACAATGCACGGCCACATGTCAGTCAAAAAACCGTGGAAGCGATCACAAAACGTGGACGGACAACACTGAAACACCCGCCTTACAGTCCTGACCTGGCTCCATGTGATTATCATCTCTTTGGGAAACTGAAAGACTCTCTTCGATGAACAAGGTTTGAAGATGATGACTTCCTTGTGCACACTGCCAAACAGTGGCTCCAACAGGATGGTCCAGAATTTTACCGTGCGGGTATACAGGCGCTGGTTCCAAGATGGCGTAAGGCAGTTGAGAGGGATGGAAATTACGTGGAGAAATGAAAATATTGTTCCTAAAGGATGTATCTACACACTGTAAAACTTTCAAACATGTAGAATAAAAGATGGATTTAAAAAAAATTGTGTGCATTTCGTTTGGAGTGACCCTCGTACAAGAGATAGAGAAGATCAAGGGAAGAGCAGCACATTTCGTCACGGGATGGTTTAGTCGATACTAGAGCGCTACAGAGATGCTCAGCAAACTCCATTGGGAGATGCTGCAAGAGAGGCGGTGTGCATCACGAAGAGGTTTACTAATGAAATTTCGGGAAGAGTCGGAAAACAAATTACTTCCTGCCACACAAATCTCACGAAGCCATCACGACGAGAAAATTCTAGAAATTTGAGCTAAAACTGAGTCTTACCGACAATCATTCTTCCCATGCGCCATTCGCATGTGGTACAGGGAAGAGGGGAATAGTTAATAGTACCAGAAGTACCCTCCGCTTGCAGATGTGGACTGATCGTCTGTCAGTTGACAAGTGACTTAACGCGTAGCGCGCACGTGAGCGATGTACTCGTACTGGCGACAGGGTGACTGCATTCCAACCTGCAGCCTTTTTGTTCTTCGAGTGTTCTGGAGGTTGCGTGATCTCCGTTACGAGTATTTAGCCTGCAGCACTGCATCGTTAGCCTTTCTGTAGGTTTCCTACTGTTCAGCAGGTCTATTTTCAGTTCACCATCACACTCTTTCACAAACAGCTCTCTCTCCTCAGTGCCCTTTATCATATACACAGATTGCATTTGATTCACAGGCCATTTATTTCTTAAATTATTGACGCATCTGTATATATGTTTTAATTAACTGCATTGTAATATGACCTTTCAGTGAAAACAGATTACCTGTATTTGGACCGCGCAGATCTACCGCTGCACCTCAGTTGCATCAAAACGCTTTTCAAAGAAATTGTCGAAAGGTAAAGTGAGCGGTGCTCTCATAACAGGCTGGGTGGGTTTAAAAAGAAATTATCCCCACAGAACAGTTACGTCTCTGCGAATAAGAGCTGTTATTGAACTACAGTAAATGTAGTACTAGGAATAATTTCTGAAAGGGAAACCAAACGCAGAAACTTTCATGGTTCAAATGGCTCTGAGCACTATGGTACTTAACTTCTAAGGTCATCAGTCCCCTACAACTTAGAACTAAATAAACCTAACTAACCTAAGGACATCACGCACATCCATGCCCGAGGCAGGATTCGAACCTTGAGGTCATCAGTCGCCTAGAACTCAGAACTAATTAAACCTAACTAACCTAAGGACATCACACACATCCATGCCCGAGGCAGGATTCGAACCTGCGACCGTAGCGGACGCGCGGTTCCAGACTGTAGCGCCTAGAACCGCTCGGCCATCCCGGCCGGCGGAAACGTTAATCACACGAAAAAAGCGAATACAGTAAATACAACTAAAAAGATTGATGTGATAAGAGTCGATTAATTCACGCAATTTTATGTTGTAGCTGAAAGCGTCTGTTATGTTCTTACATCATAACCAACTTTTATGATCAAAACATTTAAGTTGTGATAAACACAGGGCCTCCTTCTCAAGCAGTCGATTAGCTCTAGTTTGAGAGATTGCAGTTTATCTTAGATTTACGAAAATAGAGGGTAATTCAACAGAATTATCTTACAATATACTGAAATTTGAAGGTACAGGATTAGCGTAGTGCCCGCTGCTTCGCTCGCGCAGGCTGTATAGCCTGCAGAGATTTTTTTGCTTTTATTTAATCGAATGTTTATGTTCACAAATTGCAACGCCTTCTAAGCTTTTCACGCAAATTAAGGTCATACAAGCATGGTCTTTTCCCTATGCACTTCCGACCAAAAAGCCATTCTGGTATCTCAAGTCCGAAGTTTTTGGTAATCATGCCTTTGCGTTCTTCGTATAGCAACTAACATCCACTAAGAAATATTTCTCTATATCTAACCAAGAAGTGAAATACCAATTTTCATAAATTTAGCTTTAAAATTTTTTTAAGTAACGAAATATTTTCTTAAAAATTTTCATACCCTATTGCACTCCCATACAGGCTGAATTTCCAGAAACACTGAAACATGTAATTTTTTATGTCTAACCGAGAAGTCAAAGAGCAACTGTCATAGACGTGACCATAAAAATGCTTTATTAGTTCCATAGTAATGATTTATTTTCAAAAAGAAACTTCATTACTATTTTACCCCTTAGTGGCTGAATTTCCAAAAATGCTGAAACACGTATATTTTATTTCCTGTCTGAGAAACCAAATGCCGGTTTTTGTAGTTCTAACTTCATATTCCCCCTTAATAGCTATGTACTTTAAAAATGCCTTTCGTCCCCTATTTCATCACCTTAGGAATGGAATTTCGGACAATCCCTTCTTAAACGATGCCTACAGGTTAAGATCCACTACTTCTCCAAACTTCAAATTTCTATCCCTAGCAGTTTGGGCTGGACGATGATGAGTCAGTGAATCAGTCTGACCCTATTTCACCCTCTCAGGGGTTGAATTTCCAAGAACAGTGAAACACGTATTTTTTCATCTCTAACAGAGAACCCAGACAACAATTTTCAACGATTTAGCTTTAAAAACCCTTTCGCAGTGAAATATTTTCACACAACCTTTCACCCCCTATTTCACCTCCTAGGGAGTTGAACTTCCAGACGCAGTGACATGCGTATGTTTTATTTCTCACAGAGAAGCCGAATACAAATTTTCATAGATTTAACTTCAAACATGCTTGCACCCTGTTTTATTTCCATAAAAACTCTCATCCTCTGTTTCACCCCCGTAGGGAGTGATTTCCAAAAACAGAGGAACACGTTTTTTTTTTATTTCTGAGAAGCCAAAAGTAAATATTCATAGATTTGGCTTTAAAATGCTTTCATAATAAAATATATTCATAAAATATCTCTTCCCCTATTTTATCCCCTTTAGGATTCAGTTTTCAAAAACACAGAAATACGTTTTTTTTTTTTAATTTGTGATCGAGAAGTCATTTACTAATGTTCATAGATGTAGCTTTAAAAATACGAGTGTTGACCAGAAAGTGATGCACCGCATTTTTTTTCTCAGCCGAAAACAGTGCTACGAATGCGAAACGTTATTCGAACTCTCCTCAGTGAGCGCACCAAGTTTCCGTCACTTCCGACAGATAGCGTAGCTGCAGGACAGTTTCAAAATGGCGTCTGCAGGTGATGTACATCACAAGCAACGTGCCGTCATTGAATTTCCCGCTGCAGAGAAAGAAACAGCGGGGAATATTCACAAACGCTTGTGCAAAGTCTATGGAGCATCTGCTCTCGACAGAAGTCAGTTATTCGCTGGGCACGGAGGTGAGGTCATCAGAAGGCGGTTCGGCGGAGCTCCACGATTTGCAACGGTCGGGGAGACCATCCACGGCTGTCACACCTGACATGTTGCACTTCGACTTGTTTGTGCCATTCAAGGATGCCATTCGTGGAACATATTTTGAGGATGATGAGGAGGTGATTTACACAGTGAAGGACTGGCTCCGTCACCAGGACAAAGATTGGTACTGACAGGGCATGCACGCCGTTGTTTCGCACTGGAGGAAGGCCATGGAACTGGATGCGGATTACGTGGGAAAATAGGGTGTGTAGATGAAACATCAGTCTTTCGTGTGTGTGTTCAAAAAAGTGTGTGAAATTTTGTGGGGCTTAACTGTTAAGGTCATCAGTCCCTAAGCTTACACACTACTTAATCTAAATTATCCTAAGGACAAACACACACACCCATGCCTGAGGGAGGACTCGAACCTCCGCCGGGATCAGCCGCACAGTCCATGACTGCAGCGCCCTAGACCGCTCGGCTAATCCCAACCGCCTCATGTGTGTGTAATTCTCATTATGTTCAATAAAGAATTGTTGAAGGAAAAAAATGCGGTGCATTACTTTCCGGGCAACCCTCGTACTTTAGTAGTTATTTACTAATGAAATATTAAAATGAAATAGATCCACCCACTATTTCACTCCATAGGGTACATTGCGAAAAATGCTGAAACACGTATTTCTTTATTTCTGCCCGAGAAACCAAATACCTTCGAAACAGGTATAGTGTCCATTTCCATAGACTTCCTCTAACAATAACTCCCTACAGCGAAGAGTGAGTATGCAAACTTAGCACTTTCGTTAACGAGGTAATATGCGCGCTTGAGTAATCAGGACGAAGGCGTCTCAGACGAGTCACAACAGTCTGCCGAATCAGGACGAAGGCGTCTCAGACGAGTCACAACAGTCTGCCGGTTCTTTTCACCTCGGCAGAAATGATTAGTGGTGGCACCTTTGACGGTCTGCACGTCGACATAATCAGATTAGCTGTGACAGCGCGGCGCCGCGCGTCCAGAGGGGTCAGCGAATCAGCGCTCCTGGACCGGCTGGCCTTGCAGGCGTGTCGCGCGTCACGTAAGCTGCTTCCAGGAACGCGAGAAGAAATCTGGACCGCCTCTGGTGCTTCACATACTTCCATCGGGCCGCCCGTGCTCAGCTAAGACGACAGGACAGAGCTGTCTTCGCGTCGAAGTCGGCACATTAGAAACGGAGCGGTGGAGCGAGAACTAGTCGGGTCTTGCTTTAGCGATCAATCTTATTATTCGCCTTAAGACAATCAGGAAACCACAAAATGTAAATTAGCGTGTGCCCTCTCCACTGTCTTGAACGACTGCACCAACTCGCTCAGTTTGAACATTGCAATAATGATTCAGGCATGAGATTTTGCACGATAGTACCGATTTGCTGATTATTTCTATAGAAAAGAATGGTTAACGTCCTAACATAAAGTCAACTGAAAAGAGAACTTACAAGCTCACGTTAGAGTTCAAATTGTTCAAATGGCTCTGAGCACTATGGGACTCAACTGCTGTGGTCATAAGTCCTCTAGAACTTAGAACTACTTAAACCTAACTAACCTAAGGTTCAAATGGCTCTGAGCACTATGAGACTTAACATCTGTGGTCATCAGTCCCCTAGAACTTAGAACTACTTAAACCTAACTAACCTAAGGACATCACACACATCCATGCCCGAGGCAGGATTCGAACCTGCGACCGTAGCGGTCGTGCGGTTCCAGACTGTAGCGCCTTTAACCGCTCGGCCACTCCGGCCGGCCACGTTAGAGTCACTACCAACCAAAGAAGGGAAATCTGAAAAGTGGGAGGAATATATATGTCGGCTATACAAGGGAAATGAAATGCAAGGTAATATTATACAAGCAAAAGACGAACTAGATGAAGATGAGATGGGAATATGATATTGCGAGAAGAATTTGACAGAGCAGTGAAAGATCCGTGTCCATACAGGGCCCGTGGAGTAGATGAAATTTCCTCAGCATTACTAAGATCCATCGGAGAGCCAGCCATGACAAGACTATTCCACCTGGTGTGCAAGATACATGAAACAGGCGAAATACCCTCAGACATAAAAAAGAATACAATAATTCCAGCTCCAAAGAAGGCAGTTGCTGACAGGTGTGTTATCAAACTACCATGCTTGCAAAATACTGGCAAAAATTATTTACGGAGGAATGGAGAAACGGGTAGAAGCCGGCATCAGGGAAGACAAGTTTGGTCCCCGGAGAAATGCAGGAGCACTCGAAGTGATGCTGGACCTACTACTTATCGTAGAAGATATACTGGAGAAGAAGAGAAATACTAATTTTTATGCCATTTGTGGATGCAGAGAAAGCTCTTCACAATGCTGGCTAGAATACCCTGTTTTAACTGTGGGAGTCGAGAAGGGAAACGTTATATCCAACCTATACTGAAACTTCGGTAACAAGATTCGAAGGACATGAAATGGAATCTGTGGTCGACATAGGGGTGAGACAGGGTGAAACATATCCCTAATCTTACTCAATTGGTACAATGAGTAAGCAGTAAAGGAACCCAAGGATCAATTTGAGGAAAGAATCAGATTTCAGGCAGAAGAAATAAAGCTTTCATGTGCTTCTTGAAATTTTTCAAGCGTAACGAGTGTTCCACGAAGTTCGGGATTGTAGTCTGATAAAGTCGACTTCTTGCCACGATATTTCGGTTGACAATCAATCAACCATCTTCAGGTGACTGATTTGCACGGTACACCAAACTTTGGTGTAAAGTCGCATGCGCAAAGGCAACATAAAAAGTAGGTTTAATAAAGGGCATGATGACCAATGACACGTCTAGCGACATTTAATTTATTTGATTTTGACACCTGAATCTTAACTCCGCAAGTGGGCATTCCGACATAAGGCGCGCATGTTGTAACACATGACGCATGCACCTACGCGCCATAGATGGAGCGAGCAGTACTCTAGAGAGCGCGAAACTCGACGAAGGTCGCTCACGTAGCCGCTGCCTTTGCGCATGCATCTTCGCGCCAATTTTTGATACACAAGTAGCGTGGTGAACTAGCAGCCTACAGTGCAAAACACTCGCCTGAAGATGGCTGAATGGTTGTCAGCCGAAATATCGTGATAAGAATTCGACTTCATAAAAAACTTTCGTATTTGCCAGTGACACGGTAATTCTCTGAGAGAGAGAAAAGGACTTGGAAGAGCAGTTGAACGGAATGAAGAGTATTACTTGATATTTTTCCGATGTAACTATTTCAGTGGTTCATGGGCATCGCATCAGATAATGTGAAAGCTGCACAATTGAAACTAAGTCTTTAAATATTTTTATTATTAAACACCGACCTACAGAATTTTCCCTGACAAAGACAACTTAAACTTAACCTATTCATTTCTTACCCATCATATACAAACCTAACGCTATCTAACTGCTATACATTGACAACATGACTTCCAATAATTAACACAAAAGAATAGCCCAGAATTGCAAGAAATTCTAACAATAATACATATCCAAAAATATGAAATTAAATAAATATGAATCTACGTCCAGCTCTGTTAATTGCCTACACTCATGTCAATCACGGATCCCGATAATGGAAATCCCATTCTTTTTCATAAGTCACTTACTTCACAGAAAATCTTCATAACACGAACTACAGTAATTACAGCAAGTAGCAACAACAGCCAGTTAAATAAAAGGATTCTTTCTAACTACTATAGACTGTAACTACTAGGAGGCATATGGTTAGCAAAAAAAGATTTTGTTGAAGAGCAAACAATGTATTTAGAAAATTTTACCTTATTCGTGTGACATCCAGTTCCAAAAATTATATAGTTGTCAATAATTCCACTACCCAAACATTATCAACATACATCCGTTATCATACCTTTCCTTGCGTCTTTTTTTTTATAAGAAATTTCATCTCACTTTACACTGCGTGTCTACCAACACAGAGTGTCCTCTAAGGAAAAAAAAAATGTACATACATTTGAAACTTCCTGGCAGATTAAAACTGTGTGCCCGACCGAGACTCGAACTTGGGACCTTTGCCTTTCGCGAGCAAGTGCTCTACCAACTGAGCTACCGAAGCACGACTCACGCCCAGTACTCACAGCTGTACTTCTGCCAGTACCTCGTCTCCTACCTTCCAAACTTTACAGAAGCTCTCCTGCGAACCTTGCAGAACTAGCACTCCTGAAAGAAAGGATATTGCGGAGACATGGCTTAGCCACAGCCTGGGTGATGTTTCCAGAATGAGATTTTCACTCTGCAGCGGAGTGTGCGCTGATATGAAACTTCCTGGCAGATTAAAACTGTGTGCCCGACCGAGACTCGAACTCGGGACCTTTGCCTTTCGCGGGCAAGGGCTCTACCAACTGAGCTACCGAAGCACGACTCACGCCCGGTACTCACAGCACAGTTTTAATCTGCCAGGAAGTTTCATATCAGCGCACACTCCGCTGCAGAGTGAAATTCTCATTCTGGTACATACACTTCTCTATCCACTCGCTAACCGCTAGTCCGCCCAACCACAGAATCTCTTGCCGACGGCGCAGAGCGCTGTCAGCGATATTAAGACAGTCTACAGCGCTGCCAATATACAAACAGGCTATTTACATAGCCCCTCCTGCCCCACTCAAAAAATTTTGCCGTGTTTTTGGCAGTAGGCAAGACTAAGTTGTTAAAATTTTTATATTAACAATATCAAATAGAGCAGTTGCACACAAACGTTAAGTAATATAATGTTGGTCAATAAAGTAAAAATTCTCGTCACAGTCCCTAAAGACAGTCCTTTTAATTCATCAGAAGAGAAGTCTATGCCAGTTTTACGCACAAAGGCTGAGCAGTATATGAAAATGCACAAGTAAGTAGTGGACAACTATGCAGTCCTGAAGAAGTAGTGTTGTCCTCCCCACTGAAACACAGTGCTGACTCTTGACATGAAGATTTCAGTTGGTATCTTAAGATTGGTAATTGGCCACAACAGAGCAGACCCACAGCAGTATCAGTCGAAGTCTTGAAGAATATTGATAGAATTGGTGGGTCATCACAGAGCAGACACAATGCAGTGTTAGTAGAGATCGTGATAGTAGTGGGCCATCAAAGGTGCAGACCCACTGTAGTCGATGTAGAGATGGCCAACAGCCATCCGTTGTGACTGTGCTCACAATTGAAGAGTTTTGAGGATAATATAGCAAGTCCATGAATCACCGTTGTGTAGTCAGTATTGATGCATGTTACAAGTCGCTGAGCCATCACTTGTGACTCACTAATCATTTTTTTATTTTATTTAATTAATTTATTTATTTATTGTAGTTTCGTTACAACTAGCAATGCTTTTAACTAGTCCCTTGCTGAATTATCAACACACGTGGAAGCACTTGCAGTCATATAATCTCTGAGATTTGATATATATATATATATATATATATATATATATATATATATATATATATATATATATATATATATAGTACGACCAACAGACAGATTTGTGCAGTAAAGAGATTCCCTACTATTTACCTAACTTGAAGAAGTGCTCTCTATACAATTACAATTTTACAGCATAAGAATACAATTACAAATATAAAGAGAACATGATTATAGTAAAGAACATGATCATACAAATAACATTTGTAGTAATACATGCTTCACAAAAAGAATAGAAATAAGCATATATGTGAGTATTACAGGAATTATGACATAAGTAAATAAATGAAAAATGAGAGTATCAGTAGAAACATTAACTTTGCACATGAATATTAAAAGAAAACATAACAGGATAAATAATGTCTGAACAGGTTCCTAAAGAAAGAACATGGTGCAAAAACAGAGATTAGGTTTGAGGATAACAGTATTCCTCATCATAGTGAATGCAGCCCAGCATCAGAATGAAAAAAAATTCTAGCAAATTTATCTTATCAGGTAAACACTAAGATACAGGAAGATCACAGAGACACAAGGGTACACATAAAAATATCGGAATAACACAAAGGAAAGGACAGGATCTGTTTTCAAGTAAAAATGTGTCCAAGGGTAAGTGTAAGTGTAACATTGATACTGTAGTACTTGTGCTGTGCATTTCATACCTAATATACTTCATGCTTATTCATCCTTTACTTTCAACCAAAACTACTTCATTTCCAACCAAAACTTCATGTAGTTGGCGCAGACCTCTCTTACTTCAACATTTGTTTCAACAAAAATCCTATATAAGCATGCTCTCTGTATTTATACTTTCACCCAGTGCTTATACTTCACATTTTTCATACCTCATCATTCGTTTCCAAGAAGATCATACCTAAGCCTGTTGTCACTATACCGTAGTTATATCTGCTCATTTCCTCTTTCAAAATAATTGTTCCTCATTATGCAATACTCTTTGTCCAGACCTTTTCCTTATACAGGGTGGTCCATTGATAGTGACCGGGCCAAATATCTCACGAAATAAGCATCAAACGAAAAAACTATGAACAAAAAACTCGTCTAGCTTGAAGGGGGAAACCAGATGGTGCTATGGTTGGCCAGCTATATGGCGCTGCCATAGATCAAACGGATGTCAACTGCGGTTTTTTAAATAGGAACCCCCATTTTTTATTACATATTCGTGTAGTACGTAAAGAAATATGAACGTTTTAGTTGGACCACTTTTTTCGCTTTGTGATAGATGGCGCTTAATAGTCACAAACATATGGCTCACAATTTTAGACCAACAGTTGGTAACCGGGAGGTTTTTTAAATTAAAATACAGAACGTAGGTATGTTTGAACATTTTATTTCGGTTGTTCCAATGTGATACATGTACCTTCGTGAACTTATCATTTCTGAGAACGCATGCTGTTTCAGCGTGATAACCTGTAAATACCACATTAATGCAATAAATGCTCAAAATGATGTCCGTCAACCTCAATGCATTTGGCAATACGTGTAACGACATTCCTCTCAACAACGAGTAGTTCGCCTTCCCTAATGTTCGCACATGCATTGACAATGCGCTGACGCATGTTGTCAGGTGTTGTCGGTGGATCACGATGGCAAATATCCTTCAACTTTCCCCACAGAAAGAAATCCGGGGACGTCAGATCCGGCGAACGTGCTGGCCACGGTATGGAGCTTCGACGACCAATCCACCTGACATGAAATACGCTGTTCAATACCGCTTCAACCGCACGCGAGCTATGTGCCCGACGTCCATCATGTTGGAAGTACATCGCCATTCTGTCATGCAGTGAAACATCTTGTAGTAACATCGGTAGAACATTACGTAGGGCCGCGCGGAATTAGCCGAGCGGTCTTAGGCGCTGCAGTCATGGACTGTGCGGCCGGTTCCGGTGGAGGTTCGAGTCCTCCCTCGGGTCCTCCCTCGGGTTTCCCCCTTCAAGCTAGACGAGTTTGTTCTTTGTAGTTTTTTTCGTTTGACGCTTATCTCGTGAGATATTTGGCCCGGTCACGATCAATGGGCCACCCTGTAGCTTCTCAATACATTTCTTCCCAACTCATTTTCCCATATAGCATACCCCCTCTTAAGCTAACTTGAATCTACTGAGCTCAGATACATAAACTAGAGAGGGAGGCAATGGAGCAGCACAAAAAATTGACACAAACAACAACGACAAAAATGCAAATTGGCAAAGCAAGCAGCAGCATATCTAAATTAGCAAAGCAAATGCAACTTACAACTAATACAAGGCAATATGCAGCAAATAAGAAAAGTAAATCAGTTGTAAAATTGGCTTAGCACAGTAATAGAAAGTAAAATTCAGTAGGACATTGCCTGACAAATAGTAGCAGCAAATACAATAACTTATACCTAAACATGACAAAGCACAAGCAGAAAAAATATTACAGTAAAGACAGCAATCACATACCTAAGGGAAATGTACAGGGTGAACGTAACGTCTGGCGACACTTTCAGTTATTTATTGCACATGAACCAAACACTGTACAGATATCATACGTATGTCATTTTGAAGAGAAATCCTGGAAGTTTTTTTTTTTTTTTTCGTGTATACTGCCACAGCATAGTTTGGTAATTTGCCGATAGTCAGCGCTAGACGCAAACATGGCGAGTTCAGGTGCGGAGCGAGAGTTCCGTGTGTTGGAGTTCGACAAAAACAAGTATGCTACAGCTGTTCAAATGGTTCAAATGGCTCTGAGCACTATGGGACTTAACTACTGAGGTCATCAGTCCCCTAGACTTAGAACTACTTAAACCTAACTAACCTAAGGACATCACACACATCCATGCCCGAGGCAGGATTCGAACCTGCGACCGTAGCGGTCGCGCGGTTCCAGACTGTAGCGCCTAGAACCGCTCGGCCACCCCAACCGGCGCTACAGCTGTTCTACGGGTGTTTAGAACCAAGTACGGTAAGAAACCACCAACAAGGAAGGCCATTAACCACTGGCACAACGAATTCGTTACGTCGGATTGCTTGTTCCCCGCAAAGAGAAGCCAACGTCCCAGTGTTGAGTGAAGTGAATGTGGTGCGCCTACGAGAGACGTTCATAAGGAGTCCAAAGAAATCAGTGTGTCGTGCATCCCGTGAACTCTAAATGGCTCCAACGACAATGTGGAAAGTCCTGCGACCGAAGCTGTTTATGAAACCATTCAAACTGGAGCTAGTGAGGAAGCTCAATGACGACGACAAAGACAAGCGTTTTGAGTTTTGTTCGCAGTTGCAACAATTGAATGACGATTGGGATGTCATTGTTGATCGCTTCATTTTTAGCGACGAAGCCACTTTTCACACTAATGGGAAAGTGAGCAGGCATAATTCTCGAATCTGGGGTACAATGCATCCATACGAATACATTGAATTTGAGCGTGATTCCCCCGAGGTAAACGTTTTTTGTGGCTTGTCACGTCGAAAACTGTACGGCCCATTGTTCTTCGCCGAGAGCACTGTCACTGGATATTCCAGCTTCGACATGTTGCAGCAATGGCTGATGCCTCAAATGCAGTCGGACTCTCCGTTCATCTTTCGGCAGGATTGGGCTCCACCCCATTTTCATCGTGAAGTTCGTGGGTGCCTGAACACGGAGCTGCCGCGTCGATGGATCAGCCGTGCTACAGAAGGGGACAGCTGTTTCGTGAAGTGGCCTCCACATTCACCAGATCTCACTCCGCGGGACTTTTTTCTGTGGGAAAATATTAAAGATGTGGTGTATGTACCGCCTCTACCATGCGATGTAGCAGAGCTCCGGGAGAGAATACGGGAAGCGACTGCCACAGTCGACGATGCCATGCTGGGACGGGTATGGCAAGAATTCGATTACCGTACTGCTGTCTGCCGGGTCATTCATGCTTCGCATATCGAATGTTTGTAAAAAACCTTTAAGAGTTCCTCTTCAAAATGCAATTTGTATGATATCTTTGCAATGTTTAGTTCTTACGCAATAAATAATTGAAAGTGTTCCCGGACTTTATGTACACATTGTATGTGTAAGTTTACAATGGCATGTGTGCATCTGTGATCATCAAAACTATGGAAAGCGCCAGCACGAGGAACAAATGTGAAATGCGATGATTCTTTGTCACATCTTTACACTAAAGTGGTGCACCACAACAACTTACTCTACCAAAAAAATTAGCAAGTTCTTGAAATGAAAATTATGTATGCAGCACCTGTTACTAGTCCCTTCTCCTTCTTATTGTTTTTTCCTTTGCAGGTGCTCCTTTTTAAGAATGTCGATCAGTAAATTATTATTTAATGGATCTTATTCATGTGACATCCAGTTCCAAGAATTAATAGTTGTCAATAATTTCACTGTCCAAACATTATCAACCATACATCCATTATCATACCTTTCCTTAATTTCATTTCACTTTATATTGCGTGTCCTACTAACACAGAGTCTCCACTAAGAAAAAACATGTCCATACACTTCTCTATCCACTCGCTAACCGCTAGTCCGTCCAGCCACAGAATCTCTTGCCGAGGGCGCACAGCGCAGTCAGCGATATTAACACAGTCTGTAGCGCTGCCAACATACAAACAGGCTACTAACACAATATTTCAACGAGACAGCTGCTCATCTTCGGGTGCATACAAACGTGTTGTTCCTGTGGCCTACCAACACGGCGCAGGCTAGCTAGAAAAGCGCAGGCGCCAGTGTGTGTGGCTATAGCGTTATTATGGGCGAACCGTAGGCGACGTCGACAACCAGAGGCTCCTGCCGGATAAACGCCCTGCGGTTTTCGCGAGCGCAACGCTGGGAAATCGCGGCGGAAAGTCGTGATCACAGCGCGCACGGGGGCAGAGTGTTGGCATCTGCTTTAAATGTCTTGACTTCGATTCCCTGTGTGTGTTGACTCGTTGGACTCGTTTTTCTGCGGCCGACGATGCCTTCGTTCCACCACTGCTGGTTCCCATGCGCTGCGAAGTTGAAATCGGGTCGTTAGTTACACGTATTTTCACTGCTTCTTTAACGATGGAGTCGCAGTACATGGGGGCGGAGGAAAAGATCTTTGTTTCTCCGTAGTTCATGTAATGTTCCGTGTCAAAGCAGCAGACTTTTCTGGTTTGCCTAAAATGATGTGATATCTGAGTTCATCGTATCTATCTTTTAACAGCGCCACACGTCCGGCCATTGCATGATTTCCCACACTGGCACGGGATTTTATGTATTCCTGGTCGCCTAGTTTCGATGTTGTCTATAACACCACCCAGCAACGTTTGCACCCGCGCTAGTGGGCGGAAGACACACTTTATTTGATGTTTCTTGAATAGCCTGCCGATCTTACAGGACCGCCACCAACATTATGTAGAAAAAGCCATCCTCGTGGAGTGTTCCGTTTCTTCTGCTTGTTCTTAAGGTTTAGTGCGCGCTTGTTGAAATGCAGTAAGAATCTGCTTATCAGAGTACGCGTTCTTGTCAAATACAGGGAGAAGATGGCTATGCTCTGATCATGAGCTCTGTGGGTCAGAGATGGATTTAGCCTTGTGAACGAGAGTCAGAAATACACCACTGCGTCGGTACGGATGATTGCAGCTTGCCACATTGGGATACCAATGCTTCCTCCTTTTTCGAAAATCTTATCTCCGTCCTTCCGAGCATTTGCTTCACGATGGAAGTGGAGAAAAATGGTTCAAATGGCTCTGAGCACTATGAGACTTAACTTCTAAGGTCATCAGTCCCCTAGAACTCAGAACTACTTAAACCTAACTAACGTAAGGACATCACACACATCCATGCCCGAGGCAGGATTCGAACCTGCGACCGTAGCGGTCACGCGGTTGCAGATTGTAGCGCCTAGAACCGCTCGGCCACCCCGGCTGGCGGAGAAAAATGACTAGATATCTTCAACCGTAGAAAACACGACATTTCCTTGGGACACAGTGTGTTCCGCAAACTCACTTACATATCTACGAGTTACGAGCTGCCATCACCAGTACCAGTGCACAGGACTAGATCCATCTCTGATCCACAGAGCTTATCATCAGAGCATAGCCATCTTCTCCCTGTATTTGTCAAGAACGCGTACTCTGATAAGCAGATTCGAAATGCATTTCAAGCAGCACGCACTTAACCACAAGAACAACCAGAATAAACGGAAAACATCTTGGTGGCGTGTCCTTTAAGATCAGCACGCTATTCGAGAAACATCAAATAAAGTGTCTTCAGCCCTCTAGCGCGGATACAAGCATTGCTGGATTCTGTTAAAGACAACCTAGGTCCGAGCAGACCAGGGATAAATAAAATCTCGTACCGGCGTCGGAAATCATGCATTGGCGAAACGTGTCGCACTGTCAACAGATAGATGCGATGAACATAGACATCATACGAGACTAGGTCAGCCAGAAAAGCCTGCTGTTGCTGAACACCGCCTTGACACTGGACTGAGCACGGACTACTACCGCTGCACGTAGTGAAACTACAACAGTCGAAATACGTATAACTAACGACCCGATTTCAACTTAGTAACTCAAGGGAACTAGCATTGGCGATACTAAGGCATCGTCGGTCGGAGACAATGTATCCAACGATCAACACAGACCGAGAATCGAAGTCTGGACAGTGAAGCTGAGCGGCAATGCTCGAACCGCGCGCGCGCTGTGATTGCCACATGCGGCTGCGATTTTTCCACGTCGCGCATGGGAACACCGTGGCCCGCTTCTTCGGCAGGGGGCTGTGGATGTCGACGTCGTCCGTGATTCGTCTACGACGACGTTAGAGCCACATGGCTTGGCGTCTGCGCTTTTCTACCGAGGCAGCACATTTATGGCGAGCCGCAGTAGCAATACGCCACGTCAGTCACGTTGGAGCCTGACACATTAACAGCGTGTATGAGCGCACCGTTACCCTCATCCATGTCTCCGCAGTACAAATGAGTGTCGCTACTGGGAAGAAGCAAAGTTTGTAGTGTCCTTCTTGGGTGTCATACACTACTGGCCACTAAAATTGCTACACCAAGAAGAAATGCAGATGATAAACGGATATTCATTGGACAAATATATTATACTAGGACTGACATTTGATTAAATTTTCACGCAATTTGGGTGCATAGATCATGAGAAATCAGTACCCAGAACAACCACCTCTGGCCGTAATAACGGCCTTGATACGCCTGGGCATTGAGTCAAACAGAGCTTGGATGGCGTGTACAGGTGCAGCTGCCCGTGCAGCTTCAACACGATACCACAGTTCATCAAGAGTAGTGACTGGCGTATTGTGACGAGCCAGTTGCTCGGCCACCATTGACCAGACGTTTTCAATTGGTGCGAGATCTGGAGAATGTCCTGGCCAGGGCAGCAGTCGAACATTTTCTGTATCCAGAAAGGCCCGTACAGGACCTGCAACATGCGGTCGTGCATTACCCTGCTGAAATGTGGGGTTTCGCAGGGATCGAATGAAGGTTAGAGCCACGGGTAGTAACACCCCAGAAATGTAACGTCCACTGTTCAAAGTGCCGTCAATGCGAACAAGAGGTGACCGAGACGTGTAATCAATGGCACCCCATATCATTACGCCAGCTGATACGCCAGTACGGCGATAACTAATACATGCTTCCAATGTGCGTTCACCGCGATGTCGCCAAACAAGGATGCGATCATCATGATGCTGTAAACAGAACCTGGATGCATCCGAAACTATGAAGGTTTGCCATTCGCGCACCCAGGTTCGTCGTCGAGTACACCATCGCAGGCGCTCCTGTCTGTGATGCAGCGTCAAGGGTAACCGCAGCCATGGTCTCCGAGCTGATAGTCCGTGCTGCTGCAAACGTCGTCGAACTGTTTGTGCAGATGGTTGTTGTCTTGCAAACGTCCCCATCTGTTGAGTCGGGGATCGAGACGTGGCTGCACGATCCGTTACAGCCATGCGGATAAGATGCCTGTCATCTCGACTACTAGTGATACGAGGCCGTTGGAATCCAGGACGGCGTTCCGTATTACCCCTTAACCCACCGATTCCATATTCTGCTAACAGTCATTGGATCTCGACCAACGCGAGCAGCAATGTTGCGATACGATAAACCGCAGTCGCGATAGGCTACAATCCGACCTTTATCAAAGTCGGAAACGTGATGGTGCGCATTTCTCCTCCTTACACGAGGCATCCAAACAACGTTTCACCAGGCAACGCCGGTCAACTGCTGTTTGTGTATGAGGAATTCGGTTGGAAACTTTCCTCGTGTCAGCACGTTGTAGGTGTCGCCTCCGGCGCCAACTTTGTCTGAATGCTCTGAAAAGCTAACCATTTGCATATCACAGCATCTTCTTCCTGTCGGTTAAATTTCGTGTCTGTAGCACGTAATCTTCGTGGTGTAGCAATTTTAATGGCCAGTAGTGTAGTATTGGTAGGTATCCTGGAATAGCTGGGTATAGGTAGGTGATAGGGTTATGTATTTACTGGCCAGGTCCCCAGATGCTGCTGGATAAGCCTATGTCAGGTAGGCCGAGAGTAGTATGGACAGGGCCAAGGACCGGAATCTGTGGCTAGCTCCGACTTCCACCAACAGCCAACTGCGCGCCCAGCGGCGGAAATCAACGGCACAGAAACGACGGTGTAGCAACCACCGCACCACCGACACCGATGCAGGTGCAAGACAAAGTTACGTGGATCCTGCGCGCGGAACCTTGTCCCACAGATCACCCTCTGCTTCTGAGCAGAACGACACTGACACCAAGGGAGCCCATTTCGATGCACCTGTGAGGAAACGGTCAGTCGATTCCCACTCCTCTTCTTACGAGGAATCCGGCCCCCGACGACGAACATTCAGACGTTCATTTGGCAGCGATGTGGACCTGCTTCGAGACGTCGCTAAGGCCGTCCACGATGCCGCAATACAAGAACTTCAATCAGCGACGTCGCCATACCCTTTACCAGCGCCAAGTAGGCCTAGTAGTCCCTCAAAAGGAAATCTTTACCACCCCGATGCAGTAGTGTGACGTCGGACACTGAAGACTATCACCAAAAGACGGCAGGCAAGCAGACACTGACCGGCAGGGGCTTCCACGACCACAAACTGCACCCCACGACTGGAGCACAGCTACATCTTTCTAGGAAATCAAGATGCCGCCGATACTGGTGTCCTACACGCATCAAACTCCGGAGGATGGTAGGACCATAACTGTCATTAAGAATCACCCTCTTGATATCGGAGAAACGGAAGCTAGGGAGGAGCTGCTCCGCTTGGACGTCATTGATCCCATCGACCACCAACAGAACAACTGAGACGCTGGCAGCTGCAACTTTTTTTACACGAAGTAGCTACATATTGAAGAAATGAACTTGTTGAGATCCTACGTGCTTTCCTGCCGTCTTCTTTTATCGAAATGTTCTGAATTTAGTACTTGATTCGCAGGAATTCTTTTTGACAGTTAAATATCGCAGCAATGTAACTTTTTATGTGCAAAATTCCTACTCTAAGAGCTGAACTTTCCACATTTCATTTACATAGCTAGCAGTAGCTCTTCGTGAAGTACTTCAATATTTCCTCAAATCACTAATAAGTTTTTCTTGATTACCTTGATTGCATTCAAGAAATTAAAGCTACACATCACGTTGGTCAGTTCGATATTCCAATTGCGCATTTCCTGCTCTACGTTTGGCTACGAAAATTCGGACAAAACCCATTGTGTGATTTATAGAGAGTCTTGTTTTCGATTCCCTCAAACATTTTAGAAGTTTGAAGCCTTTGAAATGTGACATTACAGAAGGCTGTTGAACATTAGATAGACTGTTAGAGTATGAAATGGAGTCCCGCAACAACGAGGAAAGAAACGCCTAGTGCAAAGCGTCATTAATCGAAGAGACGTAAACACTGGGCACATAACAGGACAGGAGTCCGTTCTGTATATTCTAGATGATGGGATTTGAGAAGGAATGAATATGAGCTATAAGTAGACAAGGCGGATGATGTAAGATTCAGCCATTGTGCTGAAATGAATTGAATAGCTGACGAGCGACGGGAGGCAGAACTGCACCAGATTGATTGTATGTTCGGTGATCGAAACTACAAATAACAGTGACGTTTCATTGCAACGGTTCTTCTGAATAAAAAAGTGGATAGGAAACTTGTCTAAACTTTGTTTCGCGACAGCACTGCTACCTGACTGATTTACTGTAGAAATTATATATAATTCGCGTTTTTGTAGTAGCTCTCTACTTGATAAGATCGCTTTTTCTCTTTTCTGTGTAGTTGTGATGTTTTGACGATGAAAATTAGCCAGATACGTACAACGTGTCATTATAAAATGAACTTACTAAGCATCAGTCTAATTGTCAGTACGAAACCATTGCTGCACTCCGCTATGTCACGCATTTGTAATGACAGCTTTCAAACGCTACTTTGTCGTCCTTATGTAGTAAACGATGTTTAAACACTGTGTACATTTTTTTACGTTTTATATTCCTCGAGGTTAGCAGAATGGTAACAGTCATCTGTAAAACGAATAAAGATAATTTATGACAGTCATTAGGCGAAATGTAAACTTCATGCTAGACGTGGAGATAAGAGACACCCTTTTAAGGCAAAAGTCTCAAAGGTCGAACTTACAGTGACAGAGTTTTACTCAGTAATTTACATCTCAAACTCCCAGGCGTGAAGTTTTGTCGTTACGATCTCACAGCTGCATTAAGCAGACGCTTATTATTGTATTTATGCAACTTACTGGAAGCATATTGGGTTAAAATGTTTTTGTAGGTCATTTAAGTTGCCTCATAGTATTTTGTTTTTTTAGTGCTACAAATAAAAAACTGACTTAACAGGTCTGTGGTCTATTTACAAGTTCTTAATACTATTTCTTAGATTATTTTAAGATGTATTCGTGAACAGTATTCTTACGATATTGAGTTGTAGGTTCACGTAATGTAAATAGCAGGATTTCACGCTATTTTGGCAACAAGCGTGTTCCATAATATCACTCCCTGACGCAATAAGCTTGTCATTTTGTGTCACAAGGTTCAGTGCATCCAACTAATTGTTTCATGATATAAAAGTCCAGACCACTTGCGGGGAATGGAAAGTGGGACGCTTGAATCAGTGGCTGGTAAAGCTGACCGCAGTCTGACGGCGCCGGGCTGTGTCGGCATACTGCAGTTATTTCAGTCTTTCATCTCTTATTACATAAAATTTTAATGACTAAGTATTTACGAATGTTAACGGTTCCCAGAAACATGCATGGTCGAAGCTATTAAGAATTTTTATAATACAGAAAGATTTGCAGTTCAAACGGACATATAATTATTTCTTCATTTACTTAATACATGCTTCATTTTTTCGCTACCTGTTCTCAGTAGGTGCAGCATCTGTGGACAGGTTATGAATTAATATTGTAAGATGACTATGTACTATGATGCTGACAACTATCTGAAAAACCTGGATTGCGTTCCCCCTGTCGAACATGCAGTCCGCATAACATAACTTTCTTCCACATCCCGTAATCACTCTTCAGTACAGTCGTTTGACTATACAAATTGGTTACCAAAAGAGAACACCAGAGAATACTGCTACGTATGACAGTAAGTCCAGATGTAGATTTATAACACGATATCGTCCTTTATGGCGACAATTTACTTCGACAATCTGCGCCAGTGGCGACCATGTGGTTCTTGTACGACTCATCAGTTTTCATGCCCTTTGCCACTGGGAACGGGAGGGTGACCAAAATGGCAGGGTTGACTACATTCACCCGTAAGTGCATCTCCCGACCAGTCATGAACAATATGCGTTTTCGAATGTATTTGATACAAAAAGATAGAAATATATTTTTAGAGAACTATAATTCAAGTTAACTAATATTAAATGTGTTGCTGAGGAGCCGGCTGTGGTGGCCGAGCGGTTCTAGGCACTACAGTCTGGAACCGCGCGACCGCTACGGTCACAGGTTCGAATCCTGCCTCGGGCATGGGTGTGTGTGATGTCCTTAGGTTAGTTAGATTTAAGTAGTTCTAAGTTGTAGGGGACCGATGACCTCAGAAGTTTAGTCCCATAGTGCTCAGAGTCATTTGAACCATTTTGTTGCTGAGGACTATATTAGAGTTTACTGAAACAGACGGATGTTACTTAAAACATTTGATAGTTACCAGGTAATTATCATTATTGTATTTAATGTAATCATTGTGACGTGGTTGTCAAAGTACAGTGATATACACTGCCTGAAAAAAATATTAGTACACCCTTTTACAGGTTTCCAATTCACTCAAGATTTATTGTTGCAACAGTACATGTGGAGTACAAGGAATGGTTACATTTACTGATCATCAGCACAATCGCTTCTGAGATACAAGGTATCGGGCCATGCTGAAACACCAATATTAGCGCGTGGTGTAGCTTCCACGAGCGGCAACACAGGCGCTGACTCTGTCATGTAGTCGAACGAACAAGTGGCGGATACTGCCCTGGGCTACGTTGTACCACGCCTGATCGATGTGTTCACGTAGTTCTGTAAGAGTTCTTGGTCGATGAGTCGCACGAGTTACTTCTCGTACCATCATATCCCACACGTGCTTGATTGGAGACAAGTTCGGAGATCGTCCAGCAGAGCACATTGAGTTTCACGGGCAGTGTTTCGGTGAGCATTATCCTGTTGGAACAACATATTACCTTACTGTTGCACAAACAACAAAACAACGGGTTAAAAACGTTTTGGACGTACCGAACGCTTGTTAGCGTCCTCTCCCGAGCACCGAAGGAGAACGAGAGTTGTTGGTTTTCGCATCCCAGACTCTAAGGACTGGTGTGGGGCCAGTGGACGATTGCACTCTAAATCTACATCTACATCTACATTTATACTCCGCAAGCCACCCAACGGTGTGTGGCAGAGGGCACTTTACGTGCCACTGTCATTACCTCCCTTTCCTGTTCCAGTCGCGTATGGTTCGCGGGAAGAACGACTGCCGGAAAGCCTCCGTGCGCGCTCGAATCTCTCTAATTTTACATTCGTGATCTCCGCGGGAGGTATAAGTAGGGGGAAGCAATATATTCGATAGCTCATCCAGAAACGCACCCTCTCGAAACCTGGACAGCAAGCTACACCGCGATGCAGAGCGCCTCTCTTACAGAGTCTGCCACTTGAGTTTGCTAGCCGGCCGCGGTGGTCTCGCGGTTCTAGGCGCGCAGTCCGGAACCGCGCGACTGCTACGGTCGCAGGTTCGAATCCTGCCTCGGGCATGGATGTGTGTGATGTCCTTAGGTTAGTCAGGTTTAAGTAGTTCTAAGTTCTAGGGGACTGATGACCACAGCTGTTGAGTCCCATAGTGCTCAGAGCCATTTTTTTGAGTTTGCTTAACATCTCCGTAACGCTATCACGCTTACCAAATAACCCTGTGACGAAACGCGCCGCTCTTCTTTGGATCTTCTCTATCTCCTCTGTCAGCTACCTGGTACGGATCCCACACTGATGAGCAATTCTCAAGTATAGGTCGAACGAGTGTTTTGTAAGCCACCTCCTTTGTTGATGGACTACATTTTCTAAGGACTCTCCCAATGAATCTCAACCTGGCACCCGCCTTACCTACAATTAATTTTGTATGATCATTCCACTTCAAATCGTTCCGCACGCATACTCACAGATATTTTACAGAAGTAATTGCTACCAGTGTATGTTCCGCTATCATATAATCATACGATAAAGGATCCTTCTTTCTATGTATTCGCAATACATTACATTTGTCTATGTTAAGGGTCAGTTGCCACTCCCTGCACCAAGTGCCTATCCGCTGAAGATTTTCCTGCATTTCGCTGCAATTTTCTAATGCTGCAACTTCTCTGTATACTACAGCATGGAACTTCCGACACTATCTACTAGGTCATTTATATATATTGTGAAAAGCAATGGTCCCATAACACTCCACTGTGGCACGCCAGACGTTTCTTTAACGTCTGCAGACGTCTCTATGTCGTACGCGCGAACGACCATCATTTGCATGGAGCCATTGTCTACTTTCATCGCTCAAGACCACGGCGGGCCGTTCCATCTTCGACGTGATCCTCTAACGACACAATCGATGTTGTGGCGTGAGTGGAAGGCGAGCTACAGGTGTGTCTATGTCCGTGGTCCTACTGCTAATAACCGATTCGCACCAGTTCGTGTTGGCACTCCTGAGCCCATAAGCCCTCTTATCTGTGATGGTTGCTGTACGATCTGCCACTTCTGCCCTTACAATACGACGATCCGGGCGGGCGTCTGTGCTGCATTGATGTCCAGAACCTAGTCTACGGGTGTGAGAATATTCACGTGACCTCTGATACCGTCATTATTGCATAACTGACGCAGCACGTCCGGCTTGTGTGGCAATTCTCCGAAAGGAAGGATCATGCTGCCACTCGGAAGGCACGATTTGACTCCTTTCAAACTCGCTCATTTGGCTGTAGGAAGTACGAGTGCGTCTCTGTGTTATGGTTGCCCGTTTTTTTCACACATCCGTACCACACTGAGCCTTCTGGCTGTGAGCATTCCCTTCTTCTTCCTGGTAGACAAAACAAATGGCATGCTGGGAACAACAGTGCCATAAGGCTGTTTAGCCAAAAGTCCTGTAGTCTCAGCAATACTCCAAGTCTTCCAAGCAATAATATTGGCTTCAAGGCCACCATAGTCTGCATGATTGCCCCAAACAACAGCCAAGGTAAGCCATGTACTACCTCCAAACACTGCTTGTACACCACAAGTGAAGTTCAGACGCAGTCCACGAAAAACATGTGGTCCTCCAATCAATTGCCGGCCGGAATGGCCAAGCGGTTCTAGGAACCGCGCGACCGCTACGGTCGCGGGTTCGATTCCTGCCTCCGGCATGGATGTGTGTGGCGTCCTTAGGTTAGTTAGGTTTAAGTAGTTATAAGTTCTAGGGGACTAATGACCACAGCAGGTAAGTGCCATAGTGCTCAGAGTCATTTCGAACCATCCAATCAATTGCTGTGCTAACGTACCTCAGCAATGCCTCTGCGACGTCTAGGTTACCGTCGTCGCTGGCGGCGCAGTGTAGCTGTGTACAGGTCGTTAAAAGCTATTGATATTGACCTGGCTGGGCAGTTTTCCAAACAGTAATTGATTGGAGGGCCAAATGTTTTTCGTGGACTGCGTCTGAACTTCACTTGTGATGTACAAGCAGTGTTTGGAGGTAGTACATGGCTTACCTTGGCTGTTGTTTGGGGCAATCATGCAGACTATGGTGGCCTCGAAGCATTTCCAGATGGCGCTCTGGTAGCTATGCCGCTACGCTATCTGTTGGTGAACGACGTTGTAACCATTATCAGTACATATACTATTCCCCATGTGGTGCATGTTGTCATCGGATCGAAATCAACGTCGTCTTTCCAGGTGTACTATTTTTTTTTTCCTGCTGTATACTAAAACAGAGGGACGAACGTTGAATGGATGGCCTACAAAATTTCGGTTTGGAGTCAGATGTAGTTACAATAAAAGATATCTTTGGAGCAAGCTATAGTAGATATCAACATGTACAGGGCTATTACAAATGATTGAAGCGATTTCATAAAATCACTGTAACTCCATTCATTGACATATGGTCACGACACACTACAGATACGTAGAAAAACTCATAAAGTTTTGTTCGGCTGAAGCCGCACTTCAGGTTTCTGCCGCCAGAGCGCTCGAGAGCGCAGTGAGAGAAAATGGCGACAGGAGCCGAGAAAGCGTATGTCGTGCTTGAAATGCACTCACATCAGTCAGTCATAACAGTGCAACGACACTTCAGGACGAAGTTCAACAAAGATCCATCAACTGCTAACTCCATTCGGCGATGGTATGCGCAGTTTAAAGCTTCTGGATGCCTCTGTAAGGGGAAATCAACGGGTCGGCCTGCAGTGAGCGAAGAAACGGTTGAACGCGTGCGGGCAAATTTCACGCGTAGCCCGCGGAAGTCGACGAATAAAGCAAGCAGGGAGCTAAACGTACCACACCCGGCGGTTTGGAAAATCTTACGGAAAAGGCTAAAGCAGAAGCCTTACCGTTTACAATTGCTACAAGCCCTGACACCCGATGACAAAGTCAAACGCTTTGAATTTTCGGCGCGGCTGTTGCAACAGCTCATGGAAGGGGATGCGTTCAGTGCGAAACTTGTTTTCAGTGATGAAGCAACATTTTTTCTTAATGGTGAAGTGAACAGACACAATGTGCGAATCTGGGCGGTAGAGAATCCTCACGCATTCGTGCAGCAAATTCGCAATTCAGCAAAAGTTAACGTGTTTTGTGCAATCTCACGTTTTTAAAGTTTACGGCCCCTTTTTCTTCTGCGAAAAAAACGTTACAGGACACGTGTATCTGGACATGCTGGAAAATTGGCTCATGTCACAACTGGAGACCGACAGCGCCGACTTCATCTTTCAACAGGATGGTGCTCCACCGCACTTCCATCATGATGTTCGGCATTTCTTAAACAGGAGAGTGGAAAACCGATGGATCGGTCGTGGTGGAAATCATGATCAGCAATTCATGTCATGACCTCCACGCTCTCCCGACTTAACCCCATGCAATTTCTTTCTGTGGTATTATGTGAAAGATTCAGTGTTTAAACCTCCTCTACCAAGAAACGTCCCAGAACTGCGAGCTCGCATCAACGATGCTTTCGAACTCATTGATGGGTACATGCTGCGCCGAGTGTGGGAGGAACTTGATTGTCGGCTTGATGTCTGCCGAATCACTAAAGGGGCACATATCGAACATTTGTGAATGCCTAAAAAAACTTTTTGAGTTTTTGTATGTGTGTGCAAAGCATTGTGAAAATATCTCAAATAATAAAGTTATTGTAGAGCTGTGAAATCGCTCCAAACATCTGTAATACTGTGTATTTGGTTTTTGGGAAGTGTGAGAAGGTTAAAATGTTTAGAAATGAGAATTAATTACATTTTGGGACGTACATATACCGATTTGTTGAGGTGGCGACGTCCGATGTTCTCAAGCAAGTGTCTGATGGCGAATAACAGCAATGTCGTTAGATATTATGTAAACTGAAGGTGAAAGAAGCAGAAAGGAAAGGGACTATTGATGTCAGCTGCATCGGGACTTCATGCGGACCCTCCAGGGTAGCCGAGAGCGCTAACGCGCTGCTTCCTGGACTCGACCCGCTAGGTGAATACCGGGCTGGTCCCCATGCTCCGCCTCAGTTACACGGCTCGCAGACATCTAAACACGTTCTCACTATTCCATGGATTACACTCTACGCAAACAGTTGGGGTGCACTAATTCCGTCCCGGGGGGTACGGGGTGGCGGCAGGAAGGGCATCCGGTCACCCCTTGGACATTAACATACCAAATCCGATTAACGATGGCTGATCCTGTGTAACTGCGGGACAAGGCTCAAGCGATAGAATAGCATCGGGAGTTTTGCGGAATCAGCGGCGACGAGGAAAAATGTGTGCCGGACCAGGAGTCCTCTTGCTTACCGGGTAGTTGCGTTAACAACTGCGCCACTCGCACACAGTGTTTATCGTAATTGCGCGGACTGCCTCAGGACACCTCTCGGCCGACCCACATTCCCACCCAGCTCCTCCTGCCCGCAGTCCCCGTGTTATGTCCTCTATGTTCGCTACTCTGAGATTCCCGCAGGAGGTCGGACGTGATGGTGCATCCGCACTGAAGGTCGTGGACTCATTGTCCATCGAGGCGAATCAATTATATGAACGCGTGGTGTCTGTTCTTTCGGACATGGGGAAGGGAGTAGGCTGTAGTTATCATGAAGTAATTCAGCGAATCTACGAAAACAAAGAATCAGCCTGGGTGGTCGAGGAGTTCGATACCGATCTCCCGAACGTGTGTATTGTTTGACCCATTGTGGCATATCCAAGAAGATTTTTGGACGTGGACGGAACATGAGTGTTAAAAGAGGAGGCGTCTAGAAGGCGAGATGAACATTTTTTTCTATTATTTCTCGTTATTTGATGGTGTTCCTTTCTCTTTTTTCCTTGTTTATGTGATCGATACTGCTGTCAATTTATTTTTCCAGAAATGCGAACATTTTTGTTTCGTTAGTCTGTTCTCATTCAGTAGATAGAGGTGTCCAAAGAAAATTGGCTGGTTCAAATGGCTCTGAGCACTGTGGGACTTAACATCTGAGGTCATCAGTCCCCTAGAACTTAGAATTACTTAAACCTAACTAACCTAAGGACATCACACACATCCATGCCCGAGGCAGGATTCGAACCTGCGACCGTAGCGAAAGAAAATTAATCGTCTCTTTGCTACTTCTGATACTTTCTGCATATTTTCATAAATCTCTTTACGTCTCATTTTCGCACTCTCTGTGCTTTATACTGCACCATCCGTCTCCGTAGCGTAGCCGTAGCGATACCGCCTACCACGCAAGGGGCTCGGGTTCGATTCCCGGCAGGGGACTGTGTGTTGTGTGTCCTTCATCATCATTGACTCGCAAGTCGCCGAAGTGGCGTCAGCTAAAAAGGACTTGCAATACGGCGGCCGAACTCCTCCAATAGAGCCTCCCGGCCAACAATGCCTTACGATCATTTCCATTTTTTTGTATTGCGTCCACTATTTTTCAAATAATTCGTTTTTCCAGTATCTCTGTCCTGCCCAACTTAAAGTTCAACGAGAAGGATTCACATGCATATAAACATTCTGGTCTCATTTTCGAACTCTCTGTACTTTGTGTTGCACCCACTACTTTTTCGAATAATTCGTCTTTCTGATATCTCTGTCCTGACCAGCTTACAGTTCAGCTTGAAGGATTCACACACATATAAACATTCTGGTCTTACCAGTGTAGAGCAGTGTTTGAGTTTTGTTCTTCAAGATATTCAGTTTTTGTTGCAGATATTTCTTGTTAAACCTGATTCTCTTCTCATTTTACTAACTTGTACAACTACTGCAAGTTTTTCTACTTCTTCTCCTGTATGCTTTCTTCGAGATATTTAAATTTACTAACTCGCTCTATTTTCATCTGTTTGTGGTGCATTTTTTATATTTGTCATGAATCTTTTTTTTTGTCAGCTGAAATTATGGGACAGGTATTTATTATTTTTTTCCATAAGATTTATTTGAGTAACTGCTTATGTTAGATTTGCTGAAAGTATTGCAATATCATCTGCAAAAAATAGGCAGTTAGTTTGAATTCCATTTGATTTCCTTTCCAGAATTGTTGGTTAAATTTTCTGGTTTTCTACCTACAAATTTCAGTTGCTTACAGTTTTTTCTACAATGCAGTTACGTAATAAAAGTGATAAACTATCCATGTTTTTTAATTTCAAACGGATGTGATCCTTCTCACACAAAATTTCGCTTTCTATATTGTATTTGTTAGAATTTCCCAAATTATTTTATCTAATTTTGCTTAAACACAAAATCCTTTAATGATTTTATCGATTGTTTTTCACCCTAAGCATCAAATGCTTTCAGGAAATCAATGAATGATACTATCATACAATTTCTGGTTAACATTCTGTTGCGAATTATCGATTTTTAGTTAAAAATCTGTTGTGTACAGGATATTCTCTTTCGAAAAGCATCCTGATATTGTTGGTCTAATGTTCCTTTGTTCAGGAGAATTGTTGATGCTTTTTTTGTATCCCATTGGCAGAAGTGACATTCCTCTGTAATTATTGGCGTTTTGTTTGTTTTCCTCTTTATGTAGCGGGTGGATTAATGCTATTCTCCTTTCTTCTGGAATATTTTCTGTTTTATGTTATCAAAAAGCAACTGCGAATCTCTTAAAATGTCAAGTCTGAGAATTTCAATAATTCTGATATGATGGACTCTTCAGCACTTGAGTTTTAGTTCATGAACTTTTCTAAATTCGTACATTTCGCGCGGCGAATCGGGGGCTTGTATAGAGATGCTGCAGGTGCCTACCTAAACCGTTTAGGTGCCTTGCGCGAGCTCCGTGTGCGTTGCACTTGTCGGTCAACTCTGTACTTGCATGTGTTGCAAGACTGAAAATCTGTGTGAAAAAAGAGGAAGCTCTACGGAAATGAAGCTTAAACTGTAACATTTCCTGACATAAACGCATTTTGAAAACAGCCGAAGTATAAATATAATGAGCGCCGTTCTTCATGCAGAGAAAACAGTTTTACAGACGACCAACATTAATGTTTTTATTATTTTATTATATTGCGACGTATTCATCGCAGAAAAATGGCTTTCGTTTAGTTGCGAGACGCGTGCCAGCAGAGAGATGTTCTCACATATTTCCTCCTCGGTTTCTGGCACTTGCTCTGACAGTATTCAGGGGGTCCGACAGCTGTTGCACGTGCGCCAGTCGACATCACGCCAAAACACATCGGCGTAGTTGGCACTCTGCCACAGAGCCAAAGGTCTGGAAAAGTCTCTCTTCAGCCTAAAATCATGTAGTCCTACAAGCCCTCCCATAAAGTACTGATCTCTAATATGCTCACTTGGCTATGGATCTAATTTTCTTCCCTTCTTCTTTCGTTTCCGGGATTCAGAATTTGTTGATGACGACATTTGAGTGTACGTAGCATTCAATTGAATGTACCTTTAAACTCCCAGAAACCTTGATATTGAAGTAAGCAGAATTAATTGGGTAATTCACTAATGAAATGTGCGCCTGAACTATTACCTTTAAAAAATGACTACTGTATCGTTGTCGAAGCAAGAGGAAGTCACATCGTAATGTAAGTTCTCGAGGAAAGTTATGTGAAACCAGTGATGTTATTAATTCGTTATAAATAGAAATGAGCGAGCAGACAATACTACTTGCGAAATATATATGCACTTCGTAAGAGATTCGCTTGGTGCAAAGACCGGTAGCTGCTTTTAGTGAAAGCAAATGTGGCGAACCATTTTAAAATCTTCCTTTTTTGGTATTTATGCTCAAAAATAATGGTCCTCGGGCTATCGAATTCACTCAATATAGATATATGAAATAACCTTTGAACAAACTCGATAGCTGAACCAGAAAGGCATTGTTAGCCAGCTAGGCATGACACAGGCGATGGAGCCCAAAATCAAGTTTAATAAGAAACATGAATGACTCTGTCTTGCTTACCCACGCCATTCGCACGATGCCTTCCATAATAATGAGGTACGACTATAAATTGCGTCATCGCTTTCTGTCGATTAACGCGTCATTGTCGTTAGTAAATGTCCACTTCGTATGATCAGTGTTGGGTGTGGGTGATTCATTTTTGTACTCCTCAATGTGTATCTTAAGATTTAAGCATTATTATTAAACATTATAATGACTCATCACAAGTCATGCTATGGTAACCAGAATCGTGCAGAATCCTTACAACACACACTGAATGCAGCCACTCGAAGTGACATCTACTCAACAAGTGGACTGAACGCTACACGCTTTCTACAAGTTTGGACATTCCTGTCTCTGTGACTGAGTGCATGATTCCCTGAAATACTTCATTGTTTGGAGATACTGTAACTCTATTTCTAACTGAAAATGGTCTTCGAGGAATCGTATCACCGGTAATCTGCAACTGAATGCGAAGAAAGATCAGTAGGTCCAATCTACGTCATTAAAAGACCTGTGACATTAATATGGATCCCGCAACAGCCAACTCCTAAAACTATTAATAACTGAACATGGTCTCCCAGAAATCTTAACGCCGGCAGCACTGATTGTGGAAAAATCTCAGTGGGCTCGAACTGCGCCATTAAAAGAAAAGTGATTTTTATACAGATCACGCACCAGCCAAGACGCAATTTTTATTGACATTCAGCAACCTCATGTTCAGATGCTCTGATCTTCAGTCTGTAAATATACGCTTCCTCCTTTCTTTTCTGCCTATTTCTGAACATTCTTGTTATCAACGGCGGCTAAGCAAGTATTCTCCATGAACGCGAATTGGTCTACGGGTAATGTTTACGAATGCGGCTGGAGAAAAACGGAGTATCCGGCTGGGAAAGACGTTGCTTTCGTGACAACTTTTTCGTTTCGTGGTAGGTGGCGACACGCGCTTCATTGCACCAATGGCTTCAGCGCCATATATAGTCTTCTAACGGTGACGCAACGCACTCGAGATTGCCACTATTCTGCGAAGCAATAAGACAGTCCTTGGTTCAAGACAGGTTTCGTTTGCTGTTACGTAAACTTCCGCCGTGTGATGGAAACGTTTTCTTTACGTGATGCACCACTTCAAAGAATAATCAGTCTTTAGTCAAATTGTTATGCAAATGACTTGTATGTGGTTGCAAGAGGCCTATTTTTCTCTCTGCTCCCAAGGACCGTTTTTAAATCTCAAGTAATTTTTCTTCAGCGTTGTCGAGAGCATCGACTATTAAGGCTGAACGGGGAGCTGTTCACGTTCGAATCTTTATTTCAGACACATTTTTAATCAATGTTTCATAAACGTTGCAGTCTGTTTCTGCTAACAGGACAAACACTATCAATGTTTCGATCTATAATCGTGGAAGGTAATAATTGTCTTAGAGGTACCCATCACTCTTCTCTTTACACTAACAAAAGAATCCTAGGATGATACGTCTACTGTTAAATTTCCTTTTTCGGGGATATTTTCGCTTAAATCAAACGAAACTCAACTTATTTGCAGAATCTCGCTTTCCTCGAATTTTACACTGATTAACGTTTCAATTAGAGATAGATACTCAAATCCCTTCAACTAATGAAATACACTACTGGCCATTAAAATTGCTACACCAAGAAGAAATGCAGATGATAAACGGATATTAATTAGACAGATATATCATACTGGAACTGATATGTGATTACATTTTCACGCAATTTGGGTGCATAGATCCTGAGAAATCAGTACCCAGAACAACCACCTCTGGCCGTAATAACGACCTCGATAGGCCTGGGCATTGAGTCAAACACAGCATGGATGGGGTGTACAGGTACAGCTGCCCACGCAGCTGCAACGCGATACCACAGTTCATCAAGAGTAGTGACTGGCGTATTGTGACGAGCCAGTTGCTCGGCCACCATTGACCAGACATTTTCAATTGGGCAGAGATCTGGAGAATGTGCTGGCCAGGGCAGCAGTCGAACATTTTCTGTATCGAGAAAGGCCAGTACAGTACCTGCAACATGCGGTCGTGCATTATCCTGCTGAAATGTAGGATTTCACAGGGATCGAATGAAGGGTACAGCCACGGGTCGTAACACATCTGAAATGCAACGTCCACTGTTCAAAGTGCCGTCAATGCGAACAAGAGGTGACCGAGACGTGTAACCAATGGCACCCCATACCATCACGCCGGGTGACACGCCAGTATGGCGATGACGAATACACGCTTCCAATGTTCATTCACCGCGGTGTCGCCAAACATGGATGCGACCATCATGACGCTGTAAACAGAACCTGGATTCATCCGAAAAAATGACATTTTGCCATTCGTGCAACCAGGTTCGTCGTCGAGTACACCATCGTAGGCGCTCCTGTCTTTGATGCAGCGTCAAGGGTAACCGCAGCCACAGTCTCCGAACTAATAGTCCATGCTGCTGCAAATGTCGTCGAACTGTTCGTGCAGATGGCTGTTGTCTTGCAAACGTCGCCATCGGTTGACTCAGGGACCGGGACGTGGCTGCACGATCTGTTACAGCCATGCGGATAAGATGCCTGTCATCTCGACTGCTAGTGATACGAGGCCGTTGGGATCCAGCACGGCGTTCCGTATTACCCTCCTGAACCCAAGGATTCCATATTCTGCTAGCAGTCACTGGATGTCGACCAACGCGAGCGGCAATGTCGCGATACGATAAACCGGAATCGCGATAGGCTACAATCCGACCTTTATCAAAGTCGTAAACGTGATGGTACGCATTTCTCCTCCTTACACGAGGCATCACAACAAAGTTTCACCAGGCAACGCCGGTCAACTGCTGTTTGTGAATGGGAAATCGATTGGAAACTTTCCTCATGTCAGCACGTTGTAGGTGTCTTCAGCGGCGCCAACCTTGTGTGAATGCTCTGAAAAGCTAATCATTTGCATATCACAGCATCTTCTTCCTGTCGGTTAAATTTCGGGTCTGTAGCACGTCATCTTCGTGGTGTAGCAATCTGAATGGCCAGTAGTGTAATTCTGTGTAAATGGTTTAAATGGCTCTGAGCACTATGGGACTTAACATCTGAGGTCATCAGTCCCCTAGAACTTAGAACTACTTAAACCTAACAAACCTAAGGACATCACACACACCCATGCCCGAGGCAGGGATTCGAACCTGGGACCGTAACGGTCGCGCGGTTGCAGACTGTAGCGCCTAGAACCGCTCGTCCACCCCGGCCGGCTATTCTGTGTAAGAACAGAGCTTTCTGTAATGTATGTCTGAGCGACTGCGTGAAACGTGAGACGTTAGCGAGTTTTATTGCAAGCAAATTATTGATAACAGACACACGGAAACTCGATCACAGTAGTGACACAGCAGTCAAACCTCCCAGTGGTCTCATTGAGGAGGGACTCCTTTGAAACGCCTCCATTGCGGCGAAACTTGCACTGCCAGTGGCAATGTCGGTGACAGAACATGACAACAGACAGGCTGGCCACAGCGTCACTTGGACAGCGGCATCCGCCGTAGCATCCTAAACCACGCCTCTGCTGTGGAGTACGGACGCTGCGATGCCACTGCTGTTGGCCGCGCGTAACTGAAATTAGCACCGGGGAGAAACAGCGCCATTGGACGTTTGAAATGTGGAGAACGGTGTCGTGAGTGTATGACTGGTGATTCTTGTGGCTAAACGTTGGCAAGATAGGTATCCACTGCGAAGCACGTGAGGCGATACGGAATCCTGTAGCCTGCGAAAAGTACACTACTGGCATTAAATTTGCTACACCACGAAGATGACGTGCTGCAGACGCGAATTAACCGACAGGAAGAAGATGCTGTGATGTGCAAATGATTAGCTTTTCAGAGCATTCACACAAGGTTGGCGCCGGTGGCGACACCTACAACGTGCTCACATGAGGAAAGTTTCCAACCGATTTCTCATACACAAACAGCAGTTGACCGGCGTTGCCTGGTGAAACGTTGTTGTGATGCCTCGTGTAAGGAGGAGAAAAGCGTACCATCGCGTTTCCGACTTTGATAAAGGTCGGATTGTAGCCTGTAGCGATTGCGGTTTATCGTATCGCGACATTGCTGCTCGCGTTGGTCGAGATCAATGACTGTTAGCAGAATCTGGAATCGGTGGGTTTAGGAGGGTAATACAGAACGCTGGATCCCAACAGCCTCGTATCACTAACAGTCGAGATGACAGGCATCTTATCCGCATGGCTGTAACGGATCGTGCAGCCACGTCTCGATCCCTCAGTCGACAGATGCCGACGGTTGCAAGACAACAACCATCTGCACGAACAGTTCGACGACGTTTGCAGCAGCATGGTCTATCAGCTCGGCGTCCGTGGCTGCGGTTACCCATGACGCTGCATCACAGACAGGAGCGCCTATGATAGTGTACTCGACGACGAACCTGGGTGCACGAATGGCAAAATGTCATTTTTTCGGATGAATCCAGGATCTGTTTGCAGTATCATGATGGTCGCATCCGTGTTTGGCGACATCGCGGTGAACGCACATTGGAAGCGTGTATTCGTCATCGCCATACTGGCGTATCACCCGACGTGATGGTATGCGGTGCCATTGGTTACACCTCTCGGTCACCTCTTGTTCGCATTGACGGCACTTTGAACAGTGGACGTTACATTTCAGATGTGTTACGACCCATAGCATTCGATCCCTGCGAAACCCTACATTTCAGCAGGATAATGCACGACCGCATGTTGCAGGTCCTGTACCGGCCTTTCTGGATACAGAAGCACATTCTCCAGATCTCTCACCAATTGAAAATGTCTGGTCAGTGGTGGCCGAGCAACTGGCTCGTCAAAATACGCCAGTCACTACTCATGATGAACTGTGGTATCGTGTTGAAGCTGCATGGGCAGCTGTACCTGTACACACCATCCAAGCTCTGTTTGACTCAATGCCCAGCCGTATCAAGCCTGTTATTACGGCCAGAGGTGGTTGTTCTGGGTACTGATTTCTCAGGATCTGTGCACCAAAATTGCGTGAAAATGTAATCACATGTGAGTTCTAGTATCATATATTTGTCCAATCAGTACCCGTTTATCATCTGCATTTCTTCTTGGTGTAGCAATTTTAATGGCCGGTAGTGTAATTCACGCCGCTATTGACATTCTCGTTGCGGGGTTGTAAGTGAAATGAGAGCACTCTTACGTGAGCCACCATTCCTCCTCTGGGGAAACGATAATGTCTGCTCTCATTTGATAGATTACAACATTCATCATGTTATCTGTGTGCAGAACAAGACAAACAACGCGCCATAATTCAACAGCTGTAGTAAGCGCTTATCGTGACAATTTGTCATCCCCATGAGTGCGAAACAAGGGTTAGGAAGCATCCTTAAACCAGTCACCGAACAGCGATTTGTCATGTACACTGAACTATGATGCTCTTGTATTTTCACAATCCTGACATTAGTATTACGTTGACAACAGGATTGGACATTGTTGGTAGAAGTATAAACAAGTCGTGGTGAACAATACAGCAAGCACAGAGACTTTTGGTGAGAAAAAAAATGGTTCAAATGGCTCTGAGCACTATGGGACTTAACGTCTGAGGTCATCAGTCCCCTAGAACTTAGAACTACTTAAACCTAACTAACCTAAGGACACCACACACACCCATGCCCGAGGCAGGATTCAAACCTGCGACCGTAGCGGTCCTGCGGTTCCAGGCAATATATATTTAACTGTGATCAAGAAGCTATGAAACAAAACACAGAAATACGTGTCCTGTATGTGTCCAAAAAATAACTTCATACTATTTATTCTATAACGTATGAACAATTATTTCTATTCCCAGTATTACTGCATCCACTCCTGCCTCACACAGGCGAGCAAAATGTGACACGGGCATTTTAAGTTGTTCACGTATGAGTCCTTTTTATAAAATTACAAATTTAAAAATTGTCATCAGCACGTTCGGTATTCTGCTTGTATGTTTCTTGAAATGAAACACCTGGCGTCGTAGCTCCACCTTCAAGCCTCAATGCACGTACCGAGTCGTTGCCACCCGTCGTAGCTACCATGCTACCGCGTGGTGCTTTTCGGGTGTCGCTTCTATATCTTCCACTAGACTGCTCCTGCACATCATTTTTAATGGGATCAATGCACATCAGGGATACATCACCACTCCACTACTGTTTTCGTCGTAATATTCTTGAGAACAGTTTTCGCGCGAATCTGGTTCAAATCTCAATTTAAATATCATCTCCTCATTACATTTCTGCATACATTTCCATTGTTCTAGCCTTTTGTCAATTTCTTATATTCTTATACATATGTGACTCGGAAAGCATTCTAAAACGTTTTTAAAAATGTTGCTTTCACTGCTCACATATATAAATCACTATTATTCACCGTATCGTGGTGATGCTGTACATATCATCTTCACCGATTGAAAAATAACGTACAGTCCAGCCTTTCACATTTCTTTTCACACTGACATATTCATTCCGTTGGGTAAACACATTCAAATATTTAATTAAATATGATAACACACTGTGTCACATTACACAGGAAGGGACGCACAGGATAACCTCTCAATGCGCCAGCATTGACAGGTTGTGAAACTGATCTCTAGAAGGAAAAAAAAAAATGTTAGTTCCCGAAACTGGAGTAGAAGGTAAATTGAAACTGATATTTGTAGTTTCGGCTACTGCACACCCAGAGGAAAAAGTAAACTGTGATATCACCGAAGTAGTACAGTGTACTTATCAGTTTAACGTAAAAAATTCTTATACCGGACTACATCTGCTCGTATAATTTGCACGTCTTCAAGAATCAAAACATTCCAATAAATTTCTATTAGCAGGACACTTCAAATCGAAAAAGTATATGCGATATGTCCCTGAGAGTAATTTATTTAAGGAAAGGGGAATCTAGCAACTATTGGGACTGTCAGCTTGATTATTACTGACCAGTACGAAGTTTCTGGTTCCCAAGGTTTTCACCTACTCGCTCGCGAGGAGCGGGGCTGAAGGCGAATTTTATTTTCGTAGAGAAGTTGGCAGAGCCCGCCGGCGCGCGTTCCGTGTTTACATCTGCTCTATTTCTGCGCTTTTACACTGAGCCGAGGTTTAAACAAAATGGCTAGACCGCACCACCGCAACGCTTTGTGTGCACAGAACCAAGTGTCGGTCGAAAGCGCCATCTTTCGTATGCATTTAACCATCTATTCGGGCAGCATTCTCGGCTGTTCAAACCATGGTTTTTTTTATGTACGAGTATGATAGTCTGTTAGGCGTTCTGTTATCAATATTAACTTTGCACATCTTACCTGCCGTATCTGACATAGCCATTCCTTTGCCGTTCCCCCATCCGCCTTTTTTCCGGTTTTTGTTCACACAGCCGTCTCAATAGTGGAGTGACGATTGGATAGTGTGTTTTAGGCGAGTTTCATAATGTCAGTTTTTACGATACGAAGTTAAGGACAACACAGCGGCCAGTCCCTGAGCGGAGGAAATCTCCGACCTGGCCGGGAATCGAACCTGGGACAGCCGGCCGGTGTGCCGAGCGGTTCTAGGCGCTTCAGTCTGGAACCGCGTGATCTCTACGGTCGCAGGTTCGAATCCTGCCTCGGGCATGGATGTGTGTGATGTTCTTAGGTTAGTTAGGTTTTAGTAGTTCTAAGTTCTAGGGGACTGATGACCTCAGATGTTAAGTCCCATAGTGCTCAGAGCCATTTGAACCATTTGAACCTGGGGCTCTTCATTCCTTACTTTCGAGGGACTCGTTAGAATCTTGCCTGGGATATCAACATTTGCCATTTTGTACAGATATCTGTTCTAATTGAGCTTCGGGCCATTCAGTTGCAAAACTGCAGTGATAATGGCATATCTTCGACATGCGTACTGCAAGTCATCTTAAAGGTCGTTGAAAATATTCTTTCATGACCAATATTCAACGTAATTCCTTTACAAAATTGTTCAAAATATTCAACCCGCGTCCGTAACAAAGCCCCCTGCTGTATGTTATTTCGTTGGGCACACGGTCCGGAAGTAGCCAGTCCAGACCCTAGTAATAGAAGAGAAATTCGTAACCAGTATTTGGCCGACAATGGCACCAAAGTCTATGTGATGTTACTGGTCGTCAGACTATATGCGTATTCCGTGGGCAGAGAACCAAACCTCTCCGCAGTGTTTCGTGAAGCAAAACTACGTAACCACTGATGAAGAAGATCCGCCTACCGTATAAGGACATTTAGCACACTGGCTCTGTTGGCGCTAGTCGGGAAAAGAAAACTATATGCCATCACTGGTTTCCAATTTCCGTCTTACTGTCATTCCACAGATACGACACTGCACTGAGCAAGGTTATCGTCATAGCAACCGATTCATCATTATCGTCATCACCATCAGCCATTTCAAATTCATTACTGAATAAAGACTCGTCCGTACATGACACTTTTCAGCTCATGCTGTTCCGGACTGTTCTACAGGGTAGTCCCTTGAGTCTCATCATATCCACCGGACTCCAGACCAATACTCTTTCGGTCCGCCAGCCGTCCGTTTTCCTAACTATATGTGCTGTCTACCACCAGTTCATGTATATTACAGTCTTAATTCGTGCTTGCACTTCAGAAGGTTCCTTCATCCATTTTTCCCCTGATCCTGCTATCAGATCCAACATGTACCTCTCCTTTGCTCTCTTGAGCAATCGTCAGACTTTGAGCGACTTTCTCATTAAAAGTCCATATCTCACTGTCAAAAGCCAGTATTGTTAATTCTCACTGATGTAAACATTTCGTTCAGACGCTTATTTATATAAACTCTATTTTGATAAAGAAAATGACTCCAGTTTATTTTTACCTCCTTTGTTTCTTCATTTATTTCTTGTACACTCAGGCGTTGTCTTCAGCGGCTCTAAATACAATAACTCATCAGTTGGTTCCATTACTTCATTGTTAATTTGTATTACTTGCATTATTTTAGACACTACAGGTGTCTCGGCATACCCGTAGGTACTCGGCCGTGTTTGAGGAAACGGCGGTCGAAGTTTTCGAGGTACTTGCCAGGTACTGTGGTAAAAGGCTTTGTGACAAGTTTGACATTGGTCAGTCACGCTGAGATGTAGCAACAAGGCCGGCTGAACATCAGCACAACTGGAGGTTGCAGAATTCTGACTCCACATTTGCTGAACATGTACTGAGTGAGGGCCACAACTATCAGACAGAGTCCCATGTCCTTCACTTAGCTAACAAAAGCCATAAAGTCAGTCCGTTGGAAGCCCTAGAAATTAACAAACATCTGTCTCACTGTCCGGATCTGACGTTAAATCTTCCCCTCTTCTAAGCTTCAGGTAACACTCTGTTTTTCATTACTGCCCACACTGTCTGTTCCTTCATGTTCCCCCATTTTCCTGTCTTCATTTATTTCTTTTATCTTTTTTATTGAAAGTGCCTTTGTAATTCACATAGTCTGCAGGTACAATTGTGAAGTCTTTCTTTTAATTGGTACTACTTTTCATGTTTAAAACCTCTTGAAGTTTTATTTTGCTTGGTTCATTTATTTAATGCTGACTGTTATATTGGCACAGTTTCTGAGTACGGCGTTAATGTTTTTCCTGTTTGCTCCATTTATATTTGTGTATTGTTCAGCTTTTTACTTTTTAAAATGTTGTACCACCACAGTGTTAAAGATGGCATTTACTGTATGTTTCCTCACATTCCTCCATTTTCCTTCATTTATTCATTTCTGTTTATCTTACTGATATTGCTTAAGTTCTTCATATGTAGTAACAATTGATAATTCTTTCTCTTATTTGGTTTGTGTATCTTAACTCTCCAAGTTTTATACCTCTTGAAGTAGCCTTGTCAAGTACTAATTTTATTTTATTTTATTAGCTTTGTTTATTAAAATAAAGTGTTATGTAGGCATCCTTTTCCAGTTTTGTGTTAATGTTTTTTTCCTATTTATTCTCTTTGTATTTATTTATTGTTCGACTTTTTAAACTCCATTACCACCACACTGTCAGAGATGTCATTTACTGTGCGTTTGTGCTTCAACCTAGTTGTGTAATCTCTTTCCCAAACATTGTAGGTTCTTTGGCGACAGTAGTCAGTAAATGTCTAATGAGGGCCTTGTAAGCCGAAACCGGTTAGCACAATAAATTAATACTGTAGAGCAAAAGCAGACTAACGCTTTTCATTTATTATCTACGCACAAGCTGACACCCGTGTACGCCTTATTTCGACTGAGCGAAGTTCCTGGTATGCCGAGCGATGGCACTTGACGTGTTCTCCTCGTAAGTTACGCCGCGAAATAGATGTGATTGTCACACAACTTGCATTTTGAGCTGTCTTGCCAATGCGCTTTTAGCGTGGACGCAATATCTGAGTTATTACTAAAAGTATACAGCACCATTTCAATCGGCATGTCTGTACGCCATTTGTCTGGAGGAACCGAGACCTGATGTGTTTCCAGGGCATTAACACGAGGTCGCTCGGTTAACACGTGCCACAGTGCATCCAAATCTCTGAAATGCCCCGTGGAGGTAGGCAGCGCTTCGTACTGGTTAAATGTTTGTCTCTCTCTGCACTTACACAAAGCACGAACTAGTCATCCCTGTGACTGTGAACGCAACTACACTGGTGTCCAAAATAAAAGAAACAAACGGAAATTTTGCAAAGTTGCGTTTATTTTGTCACAAAACTGTAGAAACAGTTGATAGTAAAGTAGAAACAATGTAAAGAATACAGAACGTAGCCGGCCGTTGTGGCCGAACGGTTCTAGGCGCTTCAGTCTGGAACCGCGCTTCCGCTACGGTCGCAGGTTCGAATCCTGCCTCGGGCTTGGATGTGTGTGATGTCCTTAGGTTAGTTAGGTTTAGGTAGTTCTAAGTTCTAGGCAACTGATGACCTCAGATGTTAAGTCCCATAGTGCTCAGAGCCATTTGAACCGTACACAACGTAAACAACAGCAACAACAAATGTTATTTGTTTTTTCCAATTTGACGGATTTGCACACTCATTTTCCGACTACTGGTTAACGTGCTCAGTATGTAGTGTGAGGACCTCTGCCAGCAACGCAGGGGCTGTGAATCAATATCATAGTGAAGCAATAGTGAAGCATAGTGAAGCAATAACGCCAGTTCTTCTTGCGGAGGTGCTCGCAAGACTTGGAGAGTACATAGTGGATGCTGACGTGATGCAGCTCGTCTCTCCAGTGCACTCCAGACATGGGGGAGCGTGCGGGCAATATCTTCCGTTTCCAAGAAAACTTTAGCCACCTGTGCTCAGTGAGACCGAGCATTACCATCCATTAGTGCAAGTCTGGGCCCACAGCACCTCGCAACAACCACACATCAAGTCCTAACATGTCACGATGCCTGATAGCAGTTAAATTTTGCCGATTCACCCATACAATTTCATTAAAAGGTGTTCAAGTGATCTAGACAATCTCTGCCCACGGTGTTTGGGTCTCGAAATCGTGTTCCATGTTCGCTCCAGATGCGAATCCGCCGAGAATCACTCTCCAGCCAAAATCGGGACACATTTGTGAAAAGGACATTGGCCCACCGTTCGACCGTCCAGGTGGCATGTTGACGACTCCACTCTAGAAGTTCTCTATATTAAAGACACATCATAGGTGCACATACAGCAGGTCTCCCACAACAAATGCTACTCTGCCAACGCCTTCTATACACGATTAGCCTCGAAAGAACACGTCCAGTGGATGCTGAGAGGTCAAATGTTAGCTGCCGTGCAGTACCAAGGCGCTACTGTTGTGCCCTTACAGCCAAATAACAGTTCTCCCTTTCTGATGTCACGCGTGGCCGGCCCTGCCCTTCGGGATACAGTTTAGATCTCTGTAAACTGTCGTCACATCGGAGAAACAACAGAACGATTCATACTAAGCCATCGGGCCACATCAGTTTGCGACTGTCCTGCTTCCATTCTTTCTGTGGCTCTCCTCCGCAGAGAGTCTGGTAGTCGTCTTCTCTGTGCTATACTGCACCGTCTGTGACTGTGTACACAGCGATTGTGGATGTGGGACTACCCGGCAAACACTACCCCCTTTGTTAGGTACCCTGACGCCATCACTGGAGTGGTTATCTGGTGATCGCACTGCCATCTTCAAAATGGTTCAGATGGCTCTGAGCACTATGGGACTTAACATCTATGGTCATCAGTCCCCTAGAACTTAGAACTACTTAAACCTAACTAACCTAAGGACAGCACACAACACCCAGTCATCACGAGGCATAGAAAATCCCTGACCCCGCCGGGAATCGAACCCGGGAACCCGGGCGCGGGAAGCGAGAACGCTACCGCACGCCCGGCCGCGGTGGTCTCGCGGTTCTAGGCGCGCAGTCCGGAACCGTGCGACTGCCACGGTCGCAGGTTCGAATCCTGCCTCAGGCATGGATGTGTGTGATGTCCTTAGGTTAGTTAGGTTTAAGTAGTTCTAAGTTCTAGGGGACTGATGACCACAGCAGTTGAGTCCCATAGTGCTCAGACCCATTTTGCTACCGCACGACCACGAGCTGTGGACTGCCATCTTCCATGACCACGATCGTAGTGACATTTGTTCACAGTTTGAACAATTGTGTTGTTGTTGTGGTCTTCAGTACAAAGAGTGGTTTGATGCAACTCTAGAATTAGACACCGGTCGAGGATCGATTTGTTGCTTTAGTTTTTGACACCAGTTTATTTTCCCTCTGACTTCTGACAATCTTCGCAGCACATTTTGTGATTACATCAGCTATTATCTTCATCAGCGTCGTTACTGTACTGTACTGAGGCATGTTACCTATGGACCATACCCGCATCCTACCAGTCCAGGAAAATCGACGGTGGCTTCAGGGAATCGGATCGCGAGTTCTACCTCGCTAGCGTCCGTCACTGGTGATTAATGTATTTCTAACTGTAACGTTTAAATGTTTGTTCATCAGGCTACAGTTTTTTTCTGTCTGCTGTCTTCGGAGTTGGCGGAACTTACACTTTATGCAAGAAACAAAAACGGGAACAGTGGTACTTTGGGTATGCGTGTTAATAACGGACACCTTTCAGGATACTTACAAATGTATATTTCACGAGGTAGAATTGGACTCTTAAAGAAGCTGTGCGATATGTGGAAACTAATTAATTTGCACAAAATTTTTCACAGCTTTTCGTAATATCGCCTCTCAGCGTTCTACATGTATATAAATACGCCGCAATATACCGTGCGGTAGGTGGCGGAGGGTACCCTGTACCATTACTAGTCAGTCCCATTCCTGTTCCACTCGCAAACACAGTGAGAGAAAAACGACTGTCTATATGCCTCCATATGAGCTCTAATTCTTGGTATATTATATCCTTGGCCCTTACCTGCAGTGTGTGTTGAAGGCGGCAGAATGGTTTTGCAGCCAGCTTCAAATGCCGATTGGTGTTTCTTCCAGGGATTCCCAGTTGAGTTCTCGAAGCATGTCCGTAACACTTGCGTGTTATTGGAATTTAACAGTAACAATGTAGCAGCCAGCCTCTGAATTGCTTCGATGTCTTCCTTCAATCCGGCCTGGTGGGATCCCAAACACTCTAGCAGTACTCAAGAGTAGGTCGCACTCGCGTCCTGTATGCGCTCTTCTTTACAGGTGAACCACACTTTCCTAGAATTCTCCCAATAAACCGAAGTCGACCATTCGCCTTCTCTACCATAATCATCACATGCTCGTTTCATTTGATGCCGCTTTGTAACGTTACGCCGAGATATTTAAACGACGTGACTGTGACAACCAGGACACTACTAAAATTGTATCCGAACATTACTGGTGGTTTTCCTACTCATCCGCATTAACATATATTTTTTCTACATTTAGAGCTAGTTGCCATTCATCACGCCAACTAAAAATTTTGTCTACGTCATCTTGTATCCTCCTCCAGTCACTCAGCTTCCCTATTTGACTGTTCACCGCAGTGTTTTCCTTGATTCCTCTTATATACGGCTTCTGAATCCATTACAGCAGTATCACATTGCTTTAAGCTACGAAAACGGGAGATCCAGGCTACACCTCAAGATGGTGTCCAGTGCGTTAGGAGCAACAGCTTGTGTAGCTCCTTGCCGGTTCTCATTAAAAGCGGCGAATTTCTTATACTCCTACTAGCAGTGTCACTAAAATTTCAGCGGGCTGAAGTTCTGGTCTATTGATGACCTTCATTATCTGCTTATCACTAAGGTCGTTGCTGTAGATGATTCTGATACAGCAGAGGTGTCTTTAATATTGTAATGAACAGAAACCTGCATAAACAAGGGCTAGAATTAATAAATGAGAGCGCTTTTCATTTATTATAATGTTGTTCTTCCAAGAACCGACGGAAGATTCAGTTAACATAATGACTTGAATTGCTTTCTTTATTTTTTATTTTGGACTTACATGAAGAGCAGATTTTAAATATTTTTCAATCTGAAAGTGTTAGCTTGGCGGGCACGCCAAAGATAAACTACATCAATGGATTTGTTGTTAAATGAATTAAAAGACTGTATTTAAGTTAATTGATGGATGGCAATGAATTCAGTGAGGATGCAATGACACGAAAAGGTTTCAGTGCAAGTCGTTCAGACATTCTCAACCTGCAGTGAGTGGAATACGTGGTGACAGATGAAAATTTGCTGGAATTCAGAAATCATAAGTGGCAACAGCAGTTGGGATGACAGTTTTAGTCAGGCATTGTGGTGTGTCCAAATTATTGATATATATATAACTAAACTCGCGAGCTTGACATCCCAGTCCGTCACTGTATGTTCAAAGGATATCTTTCTATGGATGAAAGGCCACTCTGGGACACCTGCAAGTGAACAAGCAGATGCACTAGCAAAGCAAGCCTCTTTGCATGGAGCTATTGAATATGGTGAACTCCATCTCGCAGATGTGATACCCATGCTCGGAATGCGGTTGTCATCGGACTGGCAAGAGGAATGGCCGATCATCACTGGAATTTCAACTCAACCTAAGCCACCCCTCTATGTGTTTGCGGAGAGGAAGAAGATCCAAACCAAGTGTTCCTACAGTGTCTTCGGAACACTTATTACATCAACGTCCTTACAAGTTATTTTCGGGCGCTCGGTCATCAGTTCCCAAGCAGCCTCCGGACCTTGTTAGCATCCAACGATATTGCAACGTATAAAATACTGTACGGGTTCTTAACAGTGCCAACATTCAGATATAGCTCCCTGCGCTCTTTTCTAACGCTCTTGATATTAGAATGTCAGGAGAAGACCACAGCTCAATTAGCGGATTATATTCCCACATGCTACGGAGCAGGATGTGGAACGCTCAGCGTGTAATTGTGCGTCACTATGTTCCTCCTATATGTATGTGTCTGATTATTTTGTGTCTGATTTTATGCCAGAATCTGTGGCTGTAATACCCAAATGTGATTATTGTATACTGTTCTCATGTACTGTCTAGATGGTACTTATAGACCAGCACCGATATTCTACATCTACATGTACTACCATACTCCGCAAGCCACCTGACGGTGTGTGGCGGAGGGTACCCCGAGTACCTCTATCGGTTCTCCCTTCTATTCCAGTTTCGTATTGTTCGTGGAAAGAAGGATTGTCGGTATGCCTCTGTGTGGGCTCTAATCTCTCTGATTTTATCCTCATGGTCTCTTCGCGAGATATACGTAGGAGGGAGCATTATACTGCTTGACTCCTCGGTGAAGATATGTTCTCGAAACTTCAACAAAAGCCCGTACCGAGCTACTGAGCGTCTCTCCTGCAGAGTCTTCCACTGGAGTTTATCTATCATATCCGTAACGCTTTCGCGATTACTAAATGATCCTGTAACGAAGCACGCTGCTCTCCGTTGGATCTTCTCTATCTCTTCTATCAACCCTATCTGGTACGGATCCCACACTGCTGAGCAGTATTCAAGCAGTGGGCGAACAAGCGTACTGTAACCTAATTCCTTTGTTTCCGGATTGCATTTCCTTAGGATTCTTCCAATGAATCTCAGTCTGGCATCTGCTTTACCGACGATCAACTTTATATGATCGTTCCATTTTAAATCACTCCTAATGCCTACTCCCAGATAATTTATGGAATTAACAGCTTCCAGTTGATGACCCGCTATATTGTAGCTAAATGATAAGGGATCTTTCTTTGTATGTATTCGCAGCACATTACACTTCTCTACATTGCGGTTCAATTGCCATTCCCTGCACCATGCGTCAATTCACTACAGATCCTCCTGCATTTCAGTACAGTTTTCCATTGTTACAACATCTCTATATGCCACAGCATCATCCGCAAAAAGCCTCAGTGAACTTCCGATGTCATCCACAAGGTCATTCATGTATAATGTGAATAGCAACGGTCCTACGACACTCCCCTGCGGCACATCTGAAATCACTCTTACTTCGGAAGACTTCTCTCCATTGAGAATGACATACTGCGTTCTGTTATCTAGGAACTCTTCAATCCAAACACACAATTGGTCTGATAGTCCATATGCTCTTACTTTGTTCATTAAACGACTGTGGGGAACTGTATAGAGCGCCTTGCGAAAGTCAAGAAACACGGCATCTACCTGGGAACCCGTGTCTATGGCCCTCTATGAATCTCGTGGACGAATAGCGCGAGCTGGGTTTCACACGATCGTCTTTTTCGATACCCACGCTGATTCCTACAGAGTAGATTTCTAGTCTCCAGAAAAGTCATTATACTCGAACATAATACGTGTTCCAAAATTCTACAACTGATAGACGTTAGAGATATAGGTCTATAGTTCTGCACATCTGTTCGACGTCCCTTCTTGAAAACGGGGATGACCTGTGCCCTTTTCCAGTCCTTTGGAACGCTGCGCTCTTCTAGAGACTTACGGTACACCGCTGCAAGAAGGGGGGCAAGTTCCTTCGCGTACTCTGTGTAAAATCGAACCGGTATCCCATCAGGTCCAGCGGCCTTTCCTCTTTTGAGCGATTTTAATTGTTTCTCTATCCCTCTGTCGTCTATTTCGATATCTACCATTTTGTCATCTGTGCGACAATCTATAGAAGGAACTACAGTGCAGTCTTCCTCTGTGAAACAGCTTTGGAAAAAGACATTTAGTATTTCGGCCTTTAGCCTGTCATCCTCTGTTTCAGTACCATTTTGGTCACAGAGCGTCTGGACATTTCGTTTTGATCCACCTACCGCTTTGACATAAGACCAAAATTTCTTAGGATTTTCTGCCAAGTCAGTACATAGAACTTTACTTTCGAATTCATTGAACGCCTCTCGCATAGCCCTCCTCACACTACATTTCGCTTCGCGCAATTTTTGGTTGTCTGCAACGCTTTGGCTATGTTTATGTTTGCTGTGAAGTTCCCTTTGCTTCCGCAGCAGTTTTCTAACTCGGTTGTTGTACCACGGTGGCTCTTTTCCATCTCTTACGATCTTGCTTGGCACATACTCATCTAACGCATATTGTACGATGGTTTTGAACTTTGTCCACTGATCCTCAACACTATCTGTACTTGAGACAAAACTTTTGTGTTGAGCCGTCAGGTACTCTGAAATCTTCTTTTTGTCACTTTTGCTGAACAGAAAAATCTTCCTACCCTTTTTAATATTTCTATTTGCGGCTGAAATCATCGATGCCGTAACCGCTTTATGATCGCTGATTCCCTGTTCTGACTGTTTCAAATAGTTCGGGTCTGTTTGTCACCAGGAGGTCTAATATGTTATCTCCACGAGTCGGTTCTCTGCTTAACTGCTCAACGTAGTTTTCAGATAAAGCACTTTAAAAAAATTTCACTGGATTCTTTGCCCCTGCCACCAGATATGAACGTTTGAGTCTCCCAGTCTATATCCGGCAAATTAAAATCTCCACCCAGAACTATAACATGGTGGGGAAATCTATTCGAAATATTTTCCAAATTATCCTTCAAGTGCTCATCCACAACAGCTGCTGAGCCAGAGGGCCTATAGAGACATCCAATTACCATGTGTGAGCCTGCTTTAACCGTGACCTTCACCCAAATCATTTCACATTTCGGATGTCCGTCAATTTCCTTCGATACAAGTCCCTGTCCGCAGCTTTTGAAACAATTCTTACAGAACATACAAAAGAACATTTTATTGTTAACTTAGATACATACTCGTGGTCAGTAATACGATTTGAACTGGGAATATCCCAAATGTGTACCAATGGCGTTATACCATTTTTTATTGTGTTGCCAGTGTGATTTCCGTAGCATACTACCTCTGTGTATCCTGTGTTACACTTTCGTCTTGCACTGTGGATATAAAGTTTATTTTATGCCAGAATCTGTCCGTTGGTAAGTCTATATAACTTCGTACTAGGGTACGACTTAAACTCATGTATACTTTGCATTCTCAAAAGAAAATGTAGTGCTGTATAACATTTCCAGTGTTGAGATGGCTGTGTGGGCATATACCGAAAACCAATAAATTAAAATGGGTACATTTCAGAGAACAATATAACCGTAAGTTGCGTCATTACATGTATAGTGGGCAACCCATACACACCAAGATGTTCACACCAGACTAACACCACTAAGAAATAGCACAGATTTAAAATCACACGCAGAATATTCCCATAAAGACTGCAGTATTAAAATGAGAAGAGACACTAATTCTTCGATCCTGGCTCTCCAAGCGGGCAGCGCAGCCTATTTGAGATCTCGAACCTCTGTTGAGCTCTGGTCTTCCAGTCTGATCAAAGTGAACTGCAATTGTGGCGTAGCGGTTCGCAAATGGGAAGACTTGAGGCTGAGTTGTCATTTCCGAGAAACGCTCCTGGAAACCTTGGTTGGAATCAGGAGACTGAAACAATGTGAGTTGGCTTCTTGGTACATCAATTTGAAATGAACAATACCTACTCTGTTCTCAATCCTCAACCTCGATGAGTAAAATCTTTTTCAGAGTTGTTCCCGATTGTTGTACGTCATTTGGCGACGATAGTTCAATTCTGATAATGGCCGTGTGTGCCTAAAACATGTTAACTTAATGAATTAATTCTACCGAACATACATAATATTTTACTTTCCATTTATAAGACTGAAAATATTTTACATGTAATTTGTGAATGGACAATACAGTACCAATAACATATTGTCGGGTTACTGACAGCGTCAAACCGCAGGATGCCCGCGAAGGAAGGTAGAGTTTGTTGAGAGGCCCTTGTTATCTGTGGGTTTTTCGCTATACAAGTGTTGAGGAATCTTATGATCATATTTTTTACCGCAACAAATTCTTTGAATACGTCGTAACAGTTGAAAATGTGTCAACTGGGACTGGAAATTTCTGATTATTGCAAGCAGCCGCGTTAACCATTAGGCTGTTTCAGCACGCTTCCAGGCTTGACTCAAGATTTTATTGAAACTACAGGTGTACAATTTGTGGCAGTCTGTAGCACTGTCTAGTAACAGAAGACAAACGCAAAATACTAGTTTAGTACATTGCTGAAAGCTTTGTGGAAGCCTTTGATTGCAAAGTTTCATTTCGAGATTGAAAAATATTTAAAATCTAGTCTCCATGTAGGTCCAGAATCAGAAATAAAGAAAACGATCAGGAATTTTAATTCTTGTTGTTTACGCAGGTCTCTGTTCGTCGTCAACTCTGATGCCTCAGAATCGCCCAATAGCGGCGACAGTACTGACAAGTGGCTACTGAAGGTCGGATCTAAAAATCAGTTCTTTTAAATTATAGTGAGAGGTTAGTACAGGGTGTTTCAAAAATGACCGGTATATTTGAAACGGCAATAAAAACTAAACGAGCAGCGATAGAAATACACCGTTTGTTGCAATATGCTTGGGACAACAGTACATTTTCAGGCGGACAAACTTTCGAAATTACAGTAGTTACAATTTTCAACAACAGATGGCGCTGCAAGTGATGTGAAAGATATAGAAGACAACGCAGTCTGTGGGTGCGCCATTCTGTTCGTCGTCTTTCTGCTGTAAGCGTGTGCTGTTCACAACGTGCAAGTGTGCTGTAGACAACATGGTTTATTCCTTAGAACAGAGGATTTTTCTGGTGTTGGAATTCCACTGCCTAGAACACAGTGTTGTTGCAACAAGACGAAGTTTTCAACGGAGGTTTAATGTAACCAAAGGACCGAAAAGCGATACAGTAAAGGATCTGTTTGAAAAATTTCAACGGACTGGGAACGTGACGGATGAGCATGCTGGAAAGGTAGGGCGACCGCGTACGGCAACCACAGAGGGCAACGCGCAGCTAGTGCAGCAGGTGATCCAACAGCGGTCTCGGGTTTCCGTTCGCCGTGTTGCAGCTGCGGTCCAAATGACGCCAACGTCCACGTATCGTCTCACGCGCCAGAGTTTACACCTCTATCCATACAAAATTCAAACGCGGCAACCCCTCAGCGCCGCTACCATTGCTGCACGAGAGACATTCGCTAACGATATAGTGCACAGGATTGATGACGGCGATATGCATGTGGGCAGCATTTGGTTTACTGACGAAGCTTATTTTTACCTGGACGGCTTCGTCAATAAACAGAACTGGCGCATATGGGGAACCGAAAAGCCCCATGTTGCAGTCCCATCGTCATTGCATCCTCAAAAAGTACTGGTCTGGGCCGCCATTTCTTCCAAAGGAATCATTGGCCCATTTTTCAGATCCGAAACGATTACTGCATCATGCTATCTGGACATTCTTCGTGAATTTGTGGCGGTACAAACTGCCTTAGACGACACTGCGAACACCTCGTGGTTTATGCAAGATGGTGCCCGGCCACATAGCACGGCCGACGTCTTTAATTTCCTGAATGAATATTTCGGTGATCGTGTGATTGCTTTGGGCTATCCGAAACATACAGGAGGCGGCGTGGACTGGCCTCCCTATTCGCCAGACATGAACCCCTGTGACTTCTTTCTGTGGGGACACTTGAAAGACCAGGTGTACCGCCAGAATCCAGAAACAATTGAACAGCTGAAGCAGTACATCTCATCTGCATGTGAAGCCATTCCGCCAGACACGTTGTCAAAGGTTTCGGGTAATTTCATTCAGAGACTACGCCATATTATTGCTACGCATGGTGGATATGTGGAAAATATCGTACTATAGAGTTTCCCAGACCGCAGCGCCATCTGTTGTTGAAAATTGTAACTACTGTGATTTCGAAAGTTTGTCTGCCTGAAAATGTACTGTTGTCCCAAGCATATTGCAACAAACGGTGTATTTCTATCGCTGCTCGTTTAGTTTTTATTGCCGTTTCAAATATACCGGTCATTTTGAAACATCCTGTACAAATACGAGAAATTCAGAGCTTGTGAAGAGAACGGGTATGGAGGTACTTACTGTATATTTAGGTTTATTGCCAACCTTCCTTATCTTAAAGCGATTGATTCTTCTTTAAATGAATCAAAACCCCTGTGTAAGAGGAATCGAAGACAGCGCAAAACAGTAAGAGGCAATACCTTGAAAATCGGTGAAAAAATTTATCGCACTGATTACAGTTTCACATGTCACTAGATTATTTCTTCTGCATTGTAATACTACCTCCTAACACCGACATTTTTAAGTATCGTAGAACGTCTCCATAGTTAAGATGCGGATCCATGCAACTAAATTGTTTTACACGTAATTTGTTAGTGGGGCAACACTGACTTAACATCATATCGTATTAGACAAGGTGAGGAGCCCGTTATTCCCTCGCGCCGGCCTCTGGAGAAGTGCCGGTCATTGAAATCACATAACGGCCGACCTCGCCTACGCCTCCCCCCCCCCCCCCCCCCGTGTTTACGCCACAGCTAGGCAGCCCGCGTCTACACACACACAAGACGTGGCTCCCGTCCTCTCGCTGCAACGCGGACAGTCATATACCAAATCCCTTAACCGAAATAGTCCTGTGCAATGGCGCTCGTATTATATTCAACTGCCTCCTTAAATACGCTAATCCAGAAGCCACTCACCGAACTGCTAAGCGACGTCGTCCTTTTTTTCTTCTGTTTTCCAAAACATTGTTCATTTTCCGAAACTATTTGCCTGATGTCTGAAGTGAAACGCATTTGAATTCGTCTCTTTAATATGTACGGTACTAGCGGCAGATAGTATTAAAGTTCTATTTGAGAAAGCGAAGGTGATACCGATTTTATCTCCGAAATGAGCGCGGCTACAACAAGAGAGTGTGCACCAATTAGTGAGGAAACTGGATGAAAATAAAATTACGTTACCTTAAATGGCTCCGAAAATTATGTGAGATGTACCCTGTATGTTACAGGGGAACAGATGAGGGGGAAAAATTAAGTTCTAACTTTGATGGCGACCAGGGAAATTGAAAACAAATTCTTGTTGTGAACTAAGGTGAAAACAAGCGCGAGGACAAATCCGAGGACAAAAAAGGACACAAATAATTGAGTTCACAGAGATGGATACCAGTACATACGATAAAAGAAATGCAGGCATGGCCGTAATCAAAAACTGACCGCGTGAAAAAATGGCTTGGTTCAAATGGCTCTGAGCACTATGGGACTCAACATCTGTGGTCATAAGTCCCCTAGAACTTAGAACTACTTAAACCTAACTAACCTAAGGACATCACAAACATCCATGCCCGAGGCAGGATTCGAACCTGCGACCGTAGCAGTCGCGCGGTTCCTGACTGAGTGCCTAGAACCGCTAGACCACCGCGGCCGGCATCCGCGTGAAAAGAACTGGAAAATATTTTTTTCTTACATTACTATTATGTTCGCCTCTCGTACTTGGTTACAAAACCATCGATGTGAAAGCCCGAAATCTTAAAACATTTATCATGTGCGACTGGCTAATTTTTCCCTTTTCTTAACACTGCTGATTCGGAATGAATAGTAATGAACGCAACTTTTAGCTTATCCGGTTTTGGGTCTCGTTGACAATATTCGAGAAACAGTGATGCGACAAAGGATTTTGATAATGAAAGGGAACTTCACATTCTCAACCAGGAACTAAGTGAGACTGCAGTTTGTCCCATCTATAATGATGTCGCTGTATACAGAGCACAACGTCATATACAACGTGGTTGCGGAAGGAAAGTTTTCAGTGATATCGTTGCCATCATCTGTTTAGGGTTTACACGGAAAATCTTGAGTCTGGATGGTCGTGCGTGTATTTGAACCATTGCGAAGAATAATCTCATAAAATGTCTGAGAAATAAACTTGTAAAGTAACCTTATTAAAAGCGAATATTTTACTCATTCAAAAATAAAGCTTCCAACTCAGCGACGATTATTACCAGTAACCTGATATACTAGCATTTTTTACGGGTTCATAACACATAAATAAATATCGAGATTGAAATTTATTTACCGCAAGATTTGGCTGGTGGCAAAAAGGTACGTACAGTTATACCAACTCTGGCCAAACTTTCTTTCCCATTCCTTTACGCAACTCGGCTGGTTCCTTCTTTGAAACTACGGGCAACTTTAATTGTAGGCTTGGCTAACATGTTGTTTAGCTTTGAAGACAGATTTAATGGCCCTTAAGACCGACTGCACTGGGAATAGAACTGGCGCGCTTGGATGCAGACGATAAAGAACAGAACGACGTGGACAACACCACTACGTGAGCGTCAGACAGGTGTCGACATTGTCTGCTTCGGTGCAGAGCAGAATTCATCAGCCTTCCAATGCGTGCAGACTATTTCTGCTGCGAGATAAATTACGCTATAAAAGAAACTACCCAAATCGTAACAGCACATTGTGGGAATGACGAGCAGTATCCTGTAAGTTGCTTATCGGTAAGGAAACGCTGCGACCCTTAGTATTGTGATCCTCATGGGGTCTAGCTTGTGTATTACTGGTGTGATACAGCGGCCTCGTATTCTGCAGGGTGGCATTTCAAACCTTCATCCGTCCTTCTGTCCACACTTAGGTTTTCCGTAATTTCCCTACGTCGCTTAAGATGAATGCCGGGATGATTCCTTTAAAAGGAAACAGACGATTTCCTTCCCCATCCTTTCCAATCCGAGTTTGTGTTTCGTCTCTAAGAACCAAGTTGTCGGCGGTACGGTAAACCTTTATCTTCCTACCTTTTTTAAATAATTTTTAAATTTTACAGTCCACATTAAACAGTACAACGCAAAGCAAGGTTTCATTGCTATGCTGAGAAGACCTTCCTCCGCGCTGACAATCACTAAGGGCAAGTTCACGCTGCAATCTCGGTCTCTTGCACATCGTTTATCCTCCGGCTGTTTACATCGCTAGTCGAATGGATTACTTATGGAATGAAGCGAAAAAGACACCTCTGCATCGTCTGACGACAGTAATAGCGGCTCATTCGGGCGCCAAAAATGTGATTATTGGCAAGGAGAAAGAAGAGGAGCCGTGGATGCGGCCTTAGACTACAGTACGTCCACACTGCAGATGCTTTCACCAGCCGTAACAACAGCTCAGAAATTATCCACAGAGTACTTTTTTCAGACAGTTACGAGGTTGGCAACAAATTTTCCAGTTTATCGTAAATATATTGAACCAGAAATAGTGAAACATATCAAGGTTCGGTCCACAACGTCATTAATGTAATATCTGTGGGAGAAATGTTGGTAGGACTACTCACATCAAATGGTTCAAATGGCTCTGAGCACTATGAGACTTAACATCCGAGGTCATCAATCCCCTAGAACTACTTAAACCTAACTAACCTAAGGACAACACACACACACCCATGCCCGAGGCAGAATTCGAACCTGCGGCCGTAGCGGTCGCGCGGTCCCAGACTGAAACGCCTAGAACCGCTCGGTCACACCGGCCGGCGGACTACTCACTCTGAGGTAAAATTTCATCAGTTTTTATCCACACAAACTTCGTCTACTACACCTGCTACTTATAGATTTTCGTCCTGATATTCTACCGAATAAAAACGATAAGTAAGATGAAACATATAACAGATTTACAAAAATTATTTTGTCCAGTAAGAAGGTCTTATAATGATCTGTGTACCTCTGGTCTTAGTCAACTGTGTGTTCAATAACGTCTGAAATAAGTGCTTCTACAAAACTGTCTCTTGTTGTTCACACTCTTGAGATCATCTCATAGGCTCAAAACAAACTATACTGTTTGCGTGTAGCAGACTCACTGGTAGGATACTGCGAAAATTCAGTGACATTACGACGCACTTAATTTTGTTACTCGAAATTTCAGAAAGAAATTATTCTATTACGAAATTATATCTCAGTAATTATTAACACCGCGAGTTGTGACGCCAAAGATATTACATCGTTCGTGCCATGAGTGTCCCAGCATTTATTTGAAATTCATTATTTTATTTCATTATTTTATTACCAGTCGTCTGCATGATCTAGAGACAGCAATACGAATTCTGGTTGTTAGTCCTGAAACTAATATTTTATTGCATTGGAGAATATCAGGTTTTGGATTGCTGACTCAGTGCTTGAGCTTTCAAACATATTGAAACTAATGAAAAAGGCTTAATCTTGATTTTTTTATTGTTTAGTTCTGTATTTTAGAGTTTATGGTGTCTACATATTAAAGGAGCCCTGCTACACCGAGTGGTATTGTATACTTATGAATTTACTTACTCGTATGTTTTCACATGCAAACAAGACATCTACTGCGGACCTGCAGTGTAGTAAAAGAGATGAAGTCTTTGTTTCTCCTGATCTCCTCTATTCGTAATTCAAAACTCGTACGCTGAATTGCTTCGCATACGTTCAAAATGGTTCAAATGGCTCTGAGCACTATGGGACTTAACAGCTGTGGTCATCAGTCCCCTAGAACTTAGAACTACTTAAACCCAACTAACCTAAGGACGTCACACACATCCATGCCCGAGGCAGGATTCGAACCTGCGACCGTAGCAGTCGCGCGGTTCCGGACTGCGCGCCTAGAACCGCGAGACCACCGCGACCGGCTCTTCGCATACGTACTTCGCATAGTAAAGGCGCTAATTCCCTCAAAGAACGGAGATATAACAAGTTAAACAGCTAAGCGATGGTTATTTGTCGTTCCATGCACGTGTGCAGCACGGAAAGAACAGCTAATTACCCTAATCTCGACCTCGCGATCCCTACTGGAGCGATACGAGCAGGGAGCTGTAGCATGTTCCCAGATTCAGCGCTTAGAGCTCGGCCTTGAATCTTCGTAAGCAGGCTTCCTCGGGACAGTTTGCACCTATCTGGTAGCGTGTACCAATTCAGATTTTTCAGAATCCCTTCTAAGCCTCTCCCATGGATCAAACAAAACTGTGTCAGTTCGCGCTGCCCTGTCTGTCCGATGTGGTACTGGTGCCACACATTTGAACAGTATTCAAGCATGAGTCGCACGAGTATTTTGTAGATTTCAGGTCCCTCATATTCAACCAAGGACTACTACCTGCTTTACCTACGACAGATCCTTTATGGACTTTCCATTCCATATACCTACAAACTGTCGCACTCAAGTATTTGCATGAGTCGATAAATTCCAGTTGTGATCCGTTGATGTAGCCATAGGACACAAAAAAGGGGAGGGTCTAACTTGCGGGTCACCGATTTTGACCAAGTTATGAAAGGTCGGTCTATATTGAAAAGAAAGGGACACGGTTTCGGCTATTGGCTAGACATCCTATTTTTGAAAAAAAACTGAAGTCATAGCTGATGACGGAAAATCGTATTTTCAATGCTATACATCGATAGATCGTCTAAAAACAAACATTTTTTATTAATGCAATGTATGAACGTTTCTGTGTTTTCATGCTGTTGCTAGGATACCCGTCAATCTACGCATACAGTAAAGCGAGGTCGGCGGTCGAGCGGTCGAGGCGTTTGACTCCCACTCGCTAGTCCGTATTCGATTACTGGTGGTTGCTTTTTTTCACTCATATTTTTTTCGGTGTATCTGGTACGGTAATATCTTTCTTTGTCTTTTTCTGAAGTAAACCATTGGTAGGTGTGATTAATAATGAAACAAGTATATACAATATATGACAGTTAATACATCGCGATATATGGCGCGCTACAATTGAAATTTCGTAGATGATAATGCTCAACCGACCTGCATCGTGAAAGTAATACCATCGAAATGTACCCGTCGTTGTCAACCGTGTAATGTTTACGTTTTCCAACATGTGAAGCAATTCACCACACGACTTCAAAATCACGCGATCACAGCGGAGTAGAGAATTACAAGATAGGGTTGACGCTATCAAAACACGTGCGTTGGTCTTTTACTGTCAATACATTATATCTACTTATTTGATTATTAATCACACCATTCGATGTTTTATTTCAAAATTACGGAAAAAAAGTATTTCGACTATCGGAACATTATGGGATACACCGAAAAAATATCGACTGAAAAAAGCCATCACCAAGAATCGAACGCTGACCACTGTTTTGACAGTTCAATGCTTTGACCGCTTGATTGCCGACCTCACGCTGATAGACGCGTAGAATCACGGGTAATCAGGCCACAGGATGAAAACATCAAAACGTTAATAATTGGGACGTCATTAACTTTGGACCTAATATTACATTAATGAAAGAAATTTTGTTTTCAGACCTCAATTTTTTTTAAAACTAGGGTGTCTAGCAAAAAGTCGAACACTTGTCTCTTTATTTTCAGTGTAGATCGTCCTTACAAAACTTGATTTAAATCTAACCCACGTTTCTGACCCTCCCCTTGTAAGTTGTTTTCGTATTGTGGAGTGCACAGTTTCACATTTCTGAACATATGACGCAGATTGCTACTGAAACTTCCTGCAGATTAAAACTATGAGCCGGACCGACACTCGACCACGGAATCTTTGCCTTTCGCGGGCAAGAGCTCTACCGACTGAGCTACCCAAGCACGACTCACGACCCGTCCTCACAGCTTTAATTCCGCCAGTACCTCGTCTCCTACCAGCGCACATTCCGGTCCAGAGTGGAAATTTCATTCTGGCAAGTTGCTACTCTTTGCACCACTTTGAACTTTATCAAGTCCGACTGAATATTTGTGCAGTTTCTTTCAGACAGTACTTCATTATAGATAACTTCATGATCTGCGAAAAGTTTGGGTTACTGTTAATGTTTTCATTAAGATACAACATGAACAGCAACGGTGCCAACGCACGTCCGATGGGCACACCCTAAGTTACTTCTAGCTCAGTCAGTGACTCTCCATCCAAGATAACAACACGCTGCGTCCTCCCAGCCAAGGAATTCTCAGGCAGGTCATAAATTTAACTTGATAGCTCATGCCATCGTACTTCCGATAATAAGCTTACGTGTTGATCCACGGCTTTTGGGACGTCATATGAAGAAAATGCGAGGTGGGTTTCGCATCATCCAGTGTTAGATCTTATGTGTTAATGATTTCTTGATAATAATGGCTGCGCTACAAATACGTCTCTTAATGGGAGACACAGAAGTCATAATTCTACATGTTTCAGCATATGTTTCATCTTTTCATACATTTACATGCATACATGCAAAAAGCACAATTAAGAATTGTAGTTAAATTTACGTAAGACTACATGCTTTCACCCATGGCAAAGTGTACGGCAGAGAGGACAAATGACATCGCAGATGATCTGAACATAACCTCAGAGACATGGAAGATTATTTCCGCATGCTTTACTGGTATGACTCTGTTGGCGCTGTGGTCTGTCTCACAAAGAAACAGTCCAATCCGACATGTCCAAACCTGACATCAAATTTTCTATACAAGAATAATACAGAGAAATAAATGCAGCGTCAAAATTTTAGCTGCTAAGACGCACACATTAATCATGCGTGCCTCAGCGATGCAGATAGCCGTACCGTAGGTACAATCACAACGGAGTGGTATGTAGCCTTTTCAGTAGTTGCAGGGGTAACAGTCTGGATGATTGATTGACCAGGCCTTGTAATGTCAATCGAAACGGGCTTGCTGAGCTGGTCCTGCGAACAGCGGGAAGCAATGAGAAACCACAGCCGTAATTTTTCACGAGGACATGCAGCACTACTCCCCCGTTCGTATCTCCGGGCGGGGTCTACTCAGGAGGATGTCGTCATCAGGAGAAACGAAACGAGCATTCTAAGGATTGGAGTGTGGAATGTTAGATCCCTTAATCGCACAGCTAGGCTAGAAAATTTAAAAAGGTAAATGGATAGATTGAAGTTAGATACAGTGGGAGTTGGTGAAGTTCGGTGGCAGGAGGAACAAACTACTGGTCAGGCAAATACAGTGTTATAAATACAAGATCAAACAGGGGTAATGCTGGAGTGGGTTTAATAATGAGTAAGAAAATAGGAATGCGGGTAAGCTACTATGAACAGCTTAGTAAACTCATTATTGTAGGCAAGAGAGACACGGAGCCTATACCCACCATAGTGGTACAGGTTTACATGCCAACTAGCTCCGCAGATAATGAAGAGATTGAATAAATGTATAATGAGATGGAAGAAATTATTCAGATAGTTAAAGGAGACGAAAATTTAATTGTGGTGGGGTACTGGAATTCTATAGTAGGAAAAGAAAGAGAAGGAAAAATATTAGGTGAATTTGGACTGGTAGTTAGGAATGAAAGAGGAAGCCACCTGGCAAAATTTTGCACAGAGCTTACTTAAATCATGGCTAATACTTGGTTTAAGAATCATAAAGAAGACTGTATACGTGGAAGAGACCTGGAGATATCGGAAGTTTTCAGATAGATTACATAATGATTAGACAGAGGTTTAGGAATCACATTTTAAATTGTAAGATATTTCCAGGAGCAGATGTCGAATCTGAAACGTAGATTAAAACTGAATAAACTGGGAAAGGTAGGAAATTAAGGAGATGGGACCTGGATAAGATGAAAGAACCGGAGGTTGTTGAGAGTTTCAGGAAGAACGTCAGCCAACGGTTGACTAGAACAGGAGAAAGGGATACAGCAGAAGACGAATGGGTAGCTTTAAGAGATGGAATAGTGAAGGCAGCAAAGGGTCAAATAGTTAAAAAGACAAGGCCTAGTGGAAATCCTTGGATAACACAAGAGACACTGAATTTCAGTGATGAAAGAAGGAAATTTAAAAATTCAGCAAATGAAGCAGGCTAAAGGGAATACAAACATTTAAAAATGATACTGACGGGAAGTGCAGAATTGCTAAGCAGGAATGGCTAAGGAGAAATGTAAGGATTTAGAATCAATATTTCACTAGGAGAAAGATAGATACCGCCTACAGGAAAATTAAAGAGGCCTTTGCGAAAAGGAGAAGTAGCTGTATGAATATGAAGAGCTGTAAAGCAGTAATAAGCAATGAAGGGTTGGCTGAGAGGTGGAAGGAGTATATAGAGGGTCTATACAAGGGAGACGAACTTGAAAGTAATATTACAGAAAGGGAAGTGGTCGTAGATGAATATGGGATAGGAGATATGATACTGCGAGAAGAATTTGACAAAGTTCTGAAATTTCTAAGTCGAATAGGATTAGACGATATTCCGTCAGATAGTCTTGGGAGAAATAGCCACGACAAAACTCTTCCATCTGGTGTGCAAGATGTATGAGACAGGCGAAATACCCTCAGACTTCAAGAAGAATTGGAATATCTATTCCAAAGAAAACAGTTGCTGACAGGTGTGAAAATTACCAAACTAACAGTTTAATAAGTTATTGTTGCACAATACTTACACGAATTCTTTACAGAAGAATGGAAAAAACTGGTAGAAGGCGACCTCGTGGAAGATCAGTTTGAATTCCTGAGAAATGTAGGAACAGGCAAGGCAATACGACTTATCTTAGGAGATATGTTAAGGAAAGGCTAACCTGTATTTATAGCATTTGTAGAGCTAGAGAGAGCTTTTAACAATGTTGACTAGAACACTCGTTGAAATTCTGAAGGTAGCAAAAGTAAAAATCAGGGAGCGAAGGGCTATTTACAATTTGCCCAAAAACCAGACGGCAGTTATAAGAGACGAGGGGCATTACAGGGAGGCAGTGGTTGAAAAGGGAGCGAGACAGAGTTGTAGCGTATACCAGATGTTATTCAATATGTACACTGGACAAGCAGTAAAGGAAACCAAAGAATAATTTGAAATAGGAATTAAACTTCAGGGAGAAAAAATAAAAACGTTGATGTTTTCCGATAACATTGTAATTCTGTCAGAGACAGGAAAGGACTTCGAAGAGCAGTTGAAAGAAATGGACACTATCTTGAAAGGAGGATATAAGATGTACATCAACAAAAGCAAAACAATGATAATCGGATATATTCGAATTAAATCAGATAAGAAAACGAGACACTTAAATTAGTAGATGAGTTTTGCTATTTGGGTAGCAAATTAACTGATGGTGGCCGACGTAGAAAGGATATAAAATGTAGACTGCCAATGGCAAGAAAAGCATTTAAGAGGAAGAAAAATTTGTTAACATCAAGCATAGGTTTAAGCGTTAGGAAGTCTTTTCTGAAAGACTTTGTCTGGAGAGTAGCCATGTATGGAAGTGAAACATGGACGATAAACAGTTTACATAAAAAGAGAAATGTGGTGCTACAGAAGAATGCTGAAGATTAGATGGATAGGCACGTAACTAATGAGGAAGTACTGAACAGAGTTGCGGAGACAAGATATTTGTGGCACAACTTGACTAAAAGGAGGGACCGGTTGGTAGGACACATTCTGACACATCAAGGGATCACCAATTTAGTAGTGGAGGGACGTATGGGGCGTAAAAATAGACCAAAAGATGAATACAGGAAGCAGATTCAGAAAGATACAGATTGCAAGAGGCTCGCACAGGGCAGAGTAGTATAGAGAGCTGCATCAAACCAGTCTTCGGACTGAAGACCACAAGAACAACAACAAAACACACTGCAATTATTTTTTTAAAAATTTTTGAACTTCGCCGGATTCATAGCTCAGCAGGCGGCTGGAGAAATGTACACGCCCCAGCGTAACTGTAGCAGAGAACGCATTTGGAACGTGGCAGGCACATACCCTTGGTTGACGGCACATCGGTAAACAAGTAACACGGAACTACGGTATCGTAATGTATAAAGCGAATTTCCGTTTCCGTTGATAGTTTTTCTGACACAATTGTTCACTGTTACTATTCATTCAAATTTGCAACACATTTAATATCTGTAATAAAAGGCAGTTTCCTTTGCTGTAACGCTGAGTGTTACCAACGGAGATAAAACTGAATTAATTTTTGTGTTTTCTTGATATACGCTTGCTAATACCATCTGTCTCTGTGCAGAGTTTCAAAGTGATGTGGGATCCTGTTAATTTTTTCACACTTACAAAGATGAAATGTGAAGAACGTGGTGTGCAATCGAAATCACCTTCTTCTGAAGACCTACATGTGTGTTATTTATTAGTCAGTTTGTTGGACATTCATTCGAATGACGTCGAGATTTAGTTAGAAATTGTGTAAACATTAGAAAGAACAGGAAATAACAAAGGATTCCGTGAATTGTGGTTCGAAACATTATTGTTGTGCTAATTGAAATGCAGAACAAAAATACAGTCGTGTTCTAGCTCAAAGAGGACGTGAACAATATTAGCGTTCAGAGACAAACAAAAGATTACACATTTTTGGTTAAGAAGGAGGGAGAAACGCTTAAAGTTAAGCTATGTGCAATTCCTAGTTCGTTTCGTAAAATCTGATTGTGAATTGTGTAAATGGAAGAAAGATTTACACTAAGTAAGAAATATGTGCCAAAATGAAACGAAGTTTATTTCAAGTAAACATATAGTGGAGGTGTCATTAACAGATATAGAGAAATTCGTAACTGACTTGAAACGAAGTTTCTTGTTATCCCCTAAAATGGTGTGTATAAAGTCAATCAGTCAGGTTTTATGCAGCATCTGTGTGCAAATCACACTTTATCACTATGAGAGAAAAAGAAGTTCGTGAGATCTATGAGCACTATGACACATTCGTATACAGCAATGCCAGTGGTGAGTATCAGTGGATTACTGTTTCCGCAGCTTTATTGACAGTTTGAAAGCAAAGCTATTGAAAAGCTTTACAACTGCTCGCGACAGTCAGTGCACCGTTATTGAAGTAAGATGAACATTTTTTTTATTTCCGTCCTGTTAAAATAACTCGGATTCCACCCGGAACTAACAGCATGATCCAGTCTGTCGATGAAAAAAGCTTAATACATTTTTCAGAATTTGTTGGCCAAAATAATTTCAGAGAACTCTTTGTCATTTCATGTTTATCAGCGGGACAGTCGCGTTAAGATTCAATCATTTGTGCATTGTCAGTTTGCATCGCCACGTTTTGCGAATTTGATCAAACCTGCCTGCTATTCAGCAAAATATGCAGAACATTTCTTACTCCATCCCAGTTCTGTCTTAACAAATCTACTAATTACAATGAAGTGCCTGAATACATAAATTTTTCACTTATCTAGTGTGCCGGGTGCAAGGAAAATGTTTGTTTTCGTGATCCAACAGACACTTCGCATTTTTTGACTACCTCAGGGAATAAACAAGGAATTGTTTCATTATTAGTAAAATATACATTATTCAAAAATTATCATAAGAATTATGGTACAGGAATTTTTATTGACAACAAATTAAAGTTCCAAATGACGGAAGTCCTTGTACTGTAACATCATACACTGCGCTGACCTTCCTTCCTCTGGTGTGACGGTTATATTTGCCGCAATTTAAGTGTCGATACGAACTGCAAATTAGACTACAAATTGTGATCTGGAACGTTTTTGGTATAGTTTAAATGCTTAAAATTCGCGTGTGTGCGCTCCGAACTTCGCGCTACGGGCGCTACGTTCCATTGTCACGGCTGCGCATTCTTATTCGCCCTATGGAGGAAGGACTGTAGAGACTTACGGGACAGTTACAGGCCGTTGTTGGTGCGGCAAAAATGAATAGCTTTACAATTTTAAAAAAGAATACTTGCGGTGCGCCTTAACGGCTAAAAATTTGACAGTGCATTTCTTTCGGTGTATTCTTCCTGTGTGAAGAATTTCACGGTAGGTTTCGACATGTCCCTAGTCAGGCCGGTCCACTGTATCGCAGCACCAGTTTTTTGAGCATATATTCTGTCGGAATCAGCTACCGTCATAACCAAAGTAGTGTGTGCAAGACCTGTGCATAAATTAAAACAGCATCGCCATTTTACTATGCAGTATTGAATATGACGCGGTCAGTAACATTTAATCGTTTACCCAGATGGACACATGCAGCTGAGAATTACTGAAACGCGAAGCAAAATAAGCAACTGCAACGTGACGGTTCCTCTTGCCTTTAAAAAGTGATGCATACGGCCAACAGCATCTGTTCATTACTGAATGTTGACGGTCGACCATCGTACCAGTAGCTGTCAACACATGTACGTATCGGCGTCACTTCAAAAGCAGGATTAACAGAAGCTACTATAATTTTAAAGAATAGTAAATAACTGAAAGTCGTTTTGGATCTAATACTCAGTACAGTGGTATTGTCGCAATCCCAAACAGAAAACAATGACGGAGCCAGCAGCGGTCACTTTCAAGGTATATTTAGCTTCAGTTGCGCGGGTAACGTAGCCATTCGTCATCATGAATCTCGACATGTATATATTAGGATGGCGGTGAGTACAAGCAACTTTAGCAGAAAGTCTGCCAGGATACATAGCACCTATATTTTCACGTTTCTAAACGAGAGATCTGCTGCAGCTAGAAGTTCCTCTCTTTTTACACACTGGAAACGAGTTGTGCTTTAGTTGGGACAGTCGCAAAATTAGAGGCAGCAGTTTAATGTCTTGCTGCGACGTGAGATTCTTCCTCCCTTGTGAAATATTCTGTTCCGAAGCGCACTTTGCTTTTCTTTTTCCATCGTGTCAATAAACTTGGCTCATTTTGCGAATGTGTTAATAATGCACGTTTTCTATTAATCGATGAATCTCAAATACGATTTGCCGTGGTAAGCCTCGTTTTATGCGACCGTGTACTGGCGTACTGCAAACGTCATATTTCTTGTACATGTATTTTTTAATCAGTTAGGTATAAAAACATGACCTCTCTTTTATGCGGATTCTTGCCGCAAAATTAATTCTCAGCATCCAGATAGTTTCGCAGTCTGGACGACGACGTAAGATAAGAGCCTCAGAATTTTTTATTTTTTCATTGTTATAGCCACGGACCAGAGATACTTTACTCGTTCGTTGCTTCCTTTTGCAAGACGCAATTAAAGAAGCAGTTAAGTTCAGAACTGAAAAAAGGAAACAAAACAGTAATTCTAAACGACCCTAAAATTGCTTTTGAGCAATTAGATCATCGCAACTGGAAATCTGATTACAGCCGTACGTGTGATCTGGTGGAATTAATAACTAAAGCCAACAACGAAAATAAATTCGTTCATATAATGTGGGTAAAGGGATACTCGGGTATTCGGCATAATGAAACATTAGTCGTTCTTGCAAAAGACAGCAACAAAAAAGTGGACCCGCTATTTACACAGCTTCCATATTCCGACTTTGTCCACGCTCCAAGAAAAGAGGCGTCGATCAGTGGGAACAGCATGGCAAATATTGAAGCAGAAAGAGGGCTTTTTCCCAGTCCAGCGCACTACTTCAACTAAACCGTAGTATAGCCAGAAAAATCTCTCGAGGAGATATGTGACAGCAGTATCAGACACACACACACACACACACACACACACACACACACACACAAGCACGCACTGAATCACTTGAACAGTATGGCTTGACCCGAGTTTCGGACGGAAGAATAAGGAAAGGATCTGTCACCTCTAAATCGTTTGAAATAAATATAAGATTGAAATAAGCCTGTTGTTTACCTCCAACATTGTTCAAACTACGAATTTATCGGCAAATCACTTTCCACAACTGGAAAAAAATGCAGTAAAACGGGAATTTAGTTAGAAGACCACTGTGTCTATACCCTTTTATTCGCACATGAGCGTATGGTGGTTGCGACTGGTATGGAAGGTGAGAAAATTAAGACAAGAATACAGCAAATGGTATGGCTCTCTCTGTAAAAGAATCTGGAGGCAAAACTTCCTCTCAATCGGACCTCCTGGAGGGATCACATTGATATCAAATACCAATGTGCTGGAGGAGGATGAAGAAGGAAAGACGAAACGGAGTACGAAGAGAGAATTGAAACTTAGAATGTGCTCACACTATTGCAGGCTGGCAAACTGGAAAATGCCAAACAGGAAATGATGAAGAATAGACTGGATGTGTCATGTATATGGGAAGTGAGACGGGGGAATGAGGGAGAGTGGGATAGTAGAGAGTACAGATTGTTTTATTCAGGCAGGGAGAAGAGTGGCAGCTATGGTGTGGCAATTACGGTAGAAAAGCGGGTCTTGAATAACGCGTTGAAAGTGGGGTACAAAAAAGCAAGTCTGATGATGATGAGATTAAGAGATGAGAAATAGGATGTCGTTTTAACGCAAATATACATGCCAACAAGTCAACACAATGACAAGAAAGTAGAGGAAATGCTGAAAATATTGAAGAAATTATCGATAAACAAAAAAGAAACATTGAAAACACACAGTTTGAATACCACAGAAGAGGATATACTTGGATATCTAGGCTGAATGATGACAGATAACTAATTGATTACATCATAATTCAGAATAGGCACAAAAACTGCCTAAAGAATGCCAGACACAAATTCGAATCACAACTTGGTGATGGCGAACGTGCAAATAAGATTGCAGAGAGTGAGAGGGAAAAAAAGAAACAAAAGAGAAATTTGAGCCACAGAGACTAAAGAAAGAAGATAAGGATGCTGGTTGGAAAACACATTTATGTCAGAATGGGATAGAGGACCCAATGAAGAGAATGCAAACGAGAAATGCAGTGGGACGGGAGAAAACCTTAAGCAATCTGCAGAAGAAGTTGCAGTGGTGAGAAGTTCGAAAGAATAAGGAAAGAATGGGTAACAAAGATGGAAGAAAGAAGGGAATGGAAGACAATAGGAACTGAGGAAGGAAAGAGAATGTGCAGAAAGCTGAATGGTGAATGAAGGAGACAAGTAGAATAGGTAAGGAAAACATGGATGAAATAGGGATGTAAAGAAATAGAGAAACTAGAAAAGGAAGGAAAATATGAAATGATAGATAGATTAGCTGCTGGCGTAGTCTTTGAAGCAAAGAAAAGCAGGCCAAATATAAGAATAGAAAGGAGTGATGGTACTATGGTTCATAAATCGAAGGAAGTGTTAGGGAGGTGGCGAGAATAAGTAGAATGCCTCTATGAGGCTGATCAAAAACTAAACGATATTGAATTAGAAGAGGAGACGAGAGTTATAGAAGGGGACAAAGGATGCTGTATCTTGGAAGGAGAAGTAGAAAGGGCTTTACGAGAGATGAAGAATCATAAAGCAAGTGGGACTGATGGATTACCAGCAGATTTATTTAAGAGCTTTTGGCGTAGTGGTGTGAAAAGAGTTAACATATCTTTGTAATGAGATAAATGAAAAAGGTGAATGGCGTGATAACTTCCTCTCGGCAGTAATGACAGCGATTGAGAAGAAAAGGAATGCCAAGAAATGTGAGGATTTTAGAACTACAAGTTCGATTGCTTATGCAGAAAAAGTTTTATTAAGAGTGATAAACAGAAGACAGAAAAAGTATTGAAGAGGGACATTATGGATTTAGAAGAGGGAAGGGTACAAGAGATGCATTAAACTGCTGAGAATTGTAGGTGAGAGGGACATTGAAAGAAGAAGAGAAGTTTTTACTGTTTTCATTGACTTGGATAAAGCCTTTGAAAAGTACAGTGGAATAAGTTAATGGACATTCTGAGGAAGAATGGTGTCGACTGGAGGGATAGAAGGCTGACTAAAAAACCTATACCTATTACAAAAAATACGAGTACAGATTGGAAATGAGGTGAAGAGGAAAGCACAATTGGAAGGGGAGTGAGGCAAGGCTGCTGTCTCTTCTCAATACAGTTTAACATGCATTGAAACATGTTATTCAGAAATGTTAGAAGCGAGATAGAGAAATGCGAGTTGGTGGTAGGTGGACAGAATGTTTTCGATTTGCAGACGATACAGTGGTATTGGCAGTGAGCGAAAGAACTATGGCCAGAATATTAAAAGAATTAAATAAGACCTGTGATGAATTCAGAATGAGATTTAATAAGAAAAAGACAAAATATATGGTGATAAGAGCAAGAAAAGAAGAACGGCTATAAATTTAGGACAAGAATATATTAGTGCTTTCGAATATCTGGGAAGCATTATTGCAGATGACATGAGATGTAATAAGTTGAAAACGGGTATAGCATTGCTAAGGAGACACTACGAAAGGAGGCTTCTATGTGGGTGCATGGAAGAGACATGGACACTGAGGAAAGAGGAAGAAAGAAGAATAGAAGCATTGGACGTGTGGATTTGGAGAAGGATGAAAGGGATAAAATGAGTGAAAAATTGAGGAGGTGTTGAGAAGAGTGGGGGGAAGAGAGAGAAATTTTAAAGATAATCAGGAAGAGGAAACACAGGTGGCTTGGACACTGGACGAGAGGTTGTTTAATGAATGGATGCTATGGAAGGAACGGTGAATGGAAGAAGATGAAGAGGACGCAGATGATAACAGATGGTGGATAATATAAAGATAGGAAACAATCATGAGTAAACGAAGACTGCATAGAGAGGTGCATGTGAAGACCTGCACTAGGGTAGAACACATGATGATGATGATGACATCAAATGGGGACTCAAATTGAACATAGAGAAGACAAAACACGTTAAGCACGGGAACACAATCAGTAGATCTGGATTTAGCAGACAGTGTAACCATCAGTAATTATGAAAGATGTAAATACGTAGGGAGTATAATTAATAAAGATGGAACATGTTATGGTTACTTGGGAAACAGACTGAGCTCAGGAAGCAGAGCTATGTCAAAATTAAACTCCCTTTTATGGTCCACAAAACTCGGATTGGAAATAAACTCAACATGCTGGGTGTAACAGATATAAGTGCGGATACTTTTATACGTCGTACGTTAACATTTACACACATCACTGCGTTGGTCGTTCTTTCTCCGTGTCGAACAGCTTTCCCACAAACGCGTCACAAATTTTACGACCTGATGTTTTCTGCACCACTAGTGGACTACGCCTGTTGGTATAGACTAACCATTTGCATCCACGAGTCCACACTTTAACACCTGACGTATTGCCCTGGGAAAAGTAAGCATTAATGGCTTGATCTTTTCACATGTTCTAGGAGGTACTCGTACTAAACTTACCTAAAAACATACGACTTGTAGTGGCCATAATTATTACTTTGCAAATAACGTAAGTACTGATGTAATGTTGTTCAGCACACCGTACTCAGTGACGAGTAGACACATCTGTACTTATATCCGTTACACTGTGTATACAGGGTGTTTCCGTAAGAGATTGCAAAACTTTAACATGACATAGAGGATGCTCCACTGGGCAATATGAGGTAGGAGAGTTGGGGTCCAAGAAGCCAGCTTAAGTAGATAATGGGAATAAAATCACATTAGTGAGTACTTTTTTATTTACTTTAGTTGACTGCAAATACCACCATTGACACAATGAATGTACCATTTGTACTGTGTCTTACAAAATGTGCTGAAATTGGCGCCCATCAACCACAGTGCAAGCATGACATCGGCAGCCAAGATTCTGACGCACGCTGACAATTGTGATCGGACCCTTTTTCTTCGAGTAAATGCGGGGTACTGCTTTTCTGCTGGAAGGCACGATCTTTACGAGGGGTGGTGCTCCATTTCCAATTGCTACACGTATGCAAGATCTCTTGCGCACGGCATTTGGTGAGGATCGCGTCACTCCCAGCTTGCTCGGCCTACGAGGTCCCCAGGCAACAGTCCGCATGATTATTGGTTGCGGGGTTACCTGAAGCCACAAGTCAAATATCCGACGGCAAATTCGCACCATACCTGCTGATATGCTGTAGAGTGCTGTTCTTAAGATTGTTACTTTTATTATACGTATTGTTAATGAATGACAGCCGACATGTTCATGCTGTTTTTTTTTTTCAAATAAACTTTTCAGACAGCGGAGTTTATTTTTCCTGTCTCCCCCAATAAAATATTTCTTTCTACTTTTGATAGCAACATCACAGTTATCATAATCACTATTACATACTCTTTCGTAAGTTATCATGAAACTTGTGGGTTCGTAATTATTTTTTAAATTATTATTTGTTCTGCTGAAAGACGTACGGAAATATGTGACGTTGCATCTTTGACTACAGTAGCATTTTGATTGAAAAAAAGCAATTACTTATTGTTCCAACAAATCATAAGAAATCAGTTCCCTAGTACCTGACTACAAGTTTAAAATATTTTCTAACGTCTCCTAACAAGTGTTCTGCAATGCTCCTCTGCGCAACAGACAACTTACCTCATCTTGCCGCTGCAACTGCGTGATCAGCAACATGCTAAAATATTTCAGAAGCAATACTGCGATCCATGCAGAGTGCAATGCATCGTCATAATAATTGCAGTAACTACTGCCATATATATATATATATATATATATATATATATATATATATATATATTAAAAACAAAGATTCCATGACTTACCAAACGGGAAAGCGCTGGTAGATAGGCACAATAAAAAACACGCAAACACACACACACATATATATATATTAAAAACAAAGATTCCATGACTTACCAAACGGGAAAGCGCTGGTAGATAGGCACAATAAAAAACACACAAACACACACACAAAATTTCGAGCATTCGCAACCCCCGGTTGCTTCGTCAGGAAAGAGGGAAGGAGAGGGAAAGATGGAAGGATGTGGGTTTTAAAACATTTTTGCGACCTTCACCTTGTATCTTACGTAATTAGAATAAAATAAGAGAAATAGTGGCGTGTACAGAAACAGATAAAGAGCCATTTTTATTATGATTTTTTTGTGGTACAAAATATCTTCCGCTGTACACTATACACAACCTTGCGGAGAATTTATTTGTAAGTACATATCTTGATTGTGTACGTGTTTGTCTGGCCAGATACTTCTAAATTATGCATTTAACGTAGTGAAATATCCCCCCTCAGGGATTTTACGGACAGCTCCGGAAGAATATTGCATGTCGCTAGAAATTCACACAGTATATTTCCGAACGTGACGATCTTGCACTGCACCTCCAGAGGCAGTTAAGTGTAAGAACATTTCCTAAAAGGAATCGATCATGAAAGAAAATTAATATGATGCGGATATTACAGGTAAGAAATTAATTGTATTGCAACTAGTTTAAAGCACTGCACGTTCCGTCATCTTATGCTCGTGGTTGCGTGTAGGTAAATCGCCTATCAAAGCTAGACACTGTAACGTGGCTTCGTCAGAGTCAGTTAATGAGCAGCACTCAGTGGGGCTCCTTGGCTGTGCAGTCAACGTGTGGCCTTGGCCTGCCGACCCACTGCTGCTGCAGGCCTCTGCGCTAGGCGGCATGTGGTCATCAGAGTACCAACTCCGCGGCCGTTTCTGCCGGCTTACGAAGCCACAGCTGCCACCCCTCCGTCAAGCAACTTCTCAGTGATCCTCACAAAGCTAAGTGTACTTTGTTCAGGTCTTCCACCAAAGAAACTATACCGGGAATCGCATCAGTGTCCTACTTGCAGTACTTACTATCTCTGCCAGATCAGTCTCGCAAACTAATGTGATATCGTTTCTAACGTTTGAGTTATCGTTCGTCATAAATCAATCCTAGCAACATAACAATCAGTTTATCTACCGTATTTACTCGAATCTAAGCCGCACCTGAAAAATGAGACTCGAAATAAAGGAAAAAAAAAATTCCCGAATCTAAGCCGCACCTGAAATTTGAGACTCGAAATTCAAGGGGAGAGAAAAGTTTTAGGCCGCACCTCCAAATCGAAACAAAGTTGGTCCATTGTAATATGAGACACAATTTAGGTCGAATGAATGACGTTACAGCTACAGTAGTTTGGTTCGAGTCGTAAGCTTAGCAGTTAAGCTTTACCAGGTAGCCATTGCTATGCGTCAGGCGCTCCGTCAGTATTTATACGGGTACCCTTCCTTTTTCACGTGCTTCGTCTGGTTTGAATCGATTGCTTATTTTGCTTTGTTCTGATAAGTGCCGTTTTCTTTGTTATAGGTGTTTACGCCACTGTACGCTGAAAATGCATTACTGTACTGTGTCATGCACTGTTTGTCGCATTCTGATAGTGCGTGTTTACGGCCTGTCGCCGCTCGCGGCATGGCTTGCTTTTGTGCGCGCTACCGCCGCTTACAATTAAAAAGAAAAAGAGAGGAATCGTCTCATTAGCGAAACAATGGCAAGAGACTGCTATTTGTTGTTACTTATACTGCTGCTTTCTTTGATAATGATCAACAAGAACCAAATAATAGACTGTGTATGATAGAACATGTTCTGAACGAGAGTTAGGCGAAAATTTTTCTCCGTTTGAAAATCTTTGCGCCCGCTTCTTTAGTTCATCAAATTCTGCACAGAAATTAGTCATCTTAGATTTAAAAAACTATTCAATTGCCGTGCTTCATTGCTGTCTCTATCACTATTAGGCATAAAAATAATACGAATATAAACATGACACGATACGTATATTCTTCCGCGTTTGCTGTTGTCTCGCTCTAGTTTCGTAGTTTATTAGGCAGACAGGATTTAAATGAGATAGCAGCAAACACGAAAGAATACATGGCAAAATGTTTATATTCGTATTATTCTTATGGTGAAGAGAATACTGCATGTGATTCACATTTCATCAGTTTCCTATCAGCAACCATCTCTTCTCACAGGTAGGAACAAATTCAGAACGTAGAGGTGGCCATATTGACAAACATCCCAAACAGTCCTGCCAGTCGTATTTTCGTAGTACATTGAAATTCTGCTACATTCGAAGATGAACAATACGGAATTTGTATTTACTTCGTTGGATAATGTATGAAAATGGTCGAAACTCGGGACGGAGAAAAAAAGCTCGTCTTCCACATTTTTAAAAATTTATTTATCGACGCAGAGGTTTTGGCGCCAGTATTTATCTTTGTGTCTACAAAGCATGCTACATATATTCGACGGCAGAAGTTAGTTGTGGCGGCACCTACTAACATTTTTCAGAACTTCCGCTTGCTTTGCACTCGATTCTAAGCCGCAGGCGGTTTTTTGAATTACAAAGACAGGAAAAAAAGTGCGGCTTAGATTCGAGTAAATACGGTACTTTTGGTCTTGTAGTTGTCACACCGTCTTCGCCGAGGCTTACCATTCAGGGTCCATGATTAGTTTTATCGCAGAGATGTACAGCGGTGAATCCGAACTCCAGCAACAAAATTTCAGAGGTTGTTCAGCGATATTTTCCGAGTGTTTTTGTGCAAGGGACCTTTCGTCTACGGCGACTCTTTAGAGAGGCTTTCCTTCTGTAGCTTTTTATGAGTACCGCTCGCGGCGACTCTGTGAGTTCCTCAACTCACTCCCGGCCGATGGCAGTGTTATCGAACCTTCCTCCCTTCCCCTGCGAGTACAGTAACAGGACACTGGATGCAAAATAAACGTCTTGTTTCTATTCCTATTACGGCACACACCCTCAGAGAGTTACGAGGGAATCCTGTTAGCTTAAATATCACTCCAGGTGAAGGAGACCTATAGAATTCTCGGGATTCTGTTGCGTCCTGCGTACATTTTCCATTTGGCTGTCTTTCATCTTTGTACGTCTGATGGATCCCTATACGTAATTAGATTTCGTCATTTTGGCAGCCGCCGTAAATATCCGAAGGTCTTGGCTCAAAGGGTGGAGACGCGTGCTGCCAAATATGTTACGCCGCATGACAGCGTGCCGGCTTACGCGGCTCATTTCCCACGAGTTGATATTTCTGTAACGGTGTGAAAGACTCGCTGGCGCGCTGTCCAGACCCGTGTCACGCTACACGGATCGCAGAAGCGCTTGATTAAACCTGAGGCATTATTCCCGCTTGACTGGGAAGTAGCTACGTAACGAAGAAAGCATTCAGATTGGTATACCCCATACTTCAAGGGCAACAAAGTTCACGCTTGAAATTTGATCACTGTTGAATTCTCATTTACATCAAGATAACAGTGACTTTTTCAGAGGCTCATTTCTAATTACCAGTTTGAAGTGAGACTTATTTAAAAACTTTGGTGCTTTTTCTGAGCCCTGTTGGATAATTACTAGTTCGAAGCTGAACGTATTCAACATTTTTTATATTTGTCCGCAACATGTACTGAAATACTGACGCAGAGTTCCTCTTCTTTGCCCAATGCAGTGTATCCAGTGCGTGTGTTAACACTTGTAGATTATTGCGATCAGTCCTCTTGAAGTCTACACAGTTTGTTGTCTGCATCTACATCTTACTCCTCACGGTGCAAGGCGTACTGAACTTCTGGTATGACTATGCCTCCCCCCCTCTCCTCCCCCTCCCCGCCCCCACACCTGTTCCATTCCCGAATGGTGCACATGTGAATTATTGTCGGTGAAGCTCTGTAATTTCATTATTTTTTCGTTATGGTCATTTTGTGAGACGTACTGTACACTTGTTTGTACAACGGTGGCTCCTTCGGTCTGTTCGCGGAGGAAACCGAGTGGCTACTATAATCATATATATTAGTTCACTTTGTTATAACGTAGATAAGAAGAATTACGTAATTTTGTAAATCAATTTCCAGAGGAATATCATGAGTTTTTACAACTGTCTCTGAACATTAACGTGTCACTGGATACAGACGAAACACGAGTCTCTCACACACTGTCGGCTTGGTTGGTGATCGCGGAGAGGGCTGAGCGGTGCTGTGCTCGGTCGTTAAGCAGGAGAGCTGATGTAGTGGCGCAGCGAGACGTCTGTGGGCGTGGCAGCGACCGTGCCGCTCATTCATCGATGCGACTCGCAGTGACTTGTCTCTTCTTGTGGTTGCGTTATGAGGTACCAACCTTGTTTTGGCATCTCGCGCTTCAGACGACACCACAGAAGTAGTAAATTCCCGCCTCTTCCTGGAACGCACTCCCTCGCAATTTCAGCAGTTAGTCTATCAGCGATGCACGACATCTCTGTTCTAGTGTCTGCCTCAGAAATTTGACGAACATCCCCGTAACGCTCTCACGCCGACTAATCGATTCCGTGGCGAAAGCCACCGTTCAAAATGTTCAAATATGTGTTAAATCTTATGGGACTTAACTGCTAAGGTCATCAGTCCCTAAGCTTACACACTACTTAACCTAAATTATCCTAAGGACAAACACACACACCCATGCCCGAGGGAGGACTCGAACCTCCGCCGGGACCACCTGCACAGTCCATGACTGCAGCGCCACAGACCGCTCGGCTAATCCCGCGCGGAATGCCACCGTTCTTCGTTGGATCTTCTCTAAATCTTCTTGTAATCCACCCTGATATCTTATAAAGGTCCCAGGCTCATGAATAATAATACTCCAGAATCGGACTTACAAATGTTTTGTAAACCACTTCTTTTGCTGATGAATCACATTTCTTTATTGTAAAATGTGAACTTTCACGGCTGCAAATGTCACAATCAATAAAATGCTGGGGGCTATTATGCCTTGGTCGAATGGGTTTCACCTTAAAACCCAATGTTCCCTTCCCATCTGAGGAGGACATTTTCAAGGGGAATCGTAACTTCTTTGAATGTCGGATTCATACCCTGGCTCGCAACTGACTACAGCAAAATTTTGCTTCCGCGCAGTGGCGTGACGTCACATGTTTTGAATATGTTTTGAATGTCCGAGCGCATTTGGCCATTGTCGACTGCCGTCGTCCGCTGTTGCTGTCACCCCATGGTGGAACACTGGTACACATCTTCTTCAGCACCGGAATCCAGGTGTCGTTCAGTTTCCCGCCATCCTCCTTTCCACTGAAGTTACGGACCGTTACCTACAGCGAGATTCGAACCATCACCCACCACAAAAGCGAGACATCATAAGAACGTTGGCGGGTAGAACAAGAAAGATCTTCGAACCAGAGCTGCTTGATGCACACTTAAAACGTCTGGCCAATGTATTGCTCAAAAATGGTTATTCGTTCGCTGAGGTGAAAAGAGCGTCAAGAACATCGCGGAGAAGTCATAGCGATGCTCAAGCGCCGGTGAGATCGAAAATTTTTCTGCCTTTCATTAAGGACGTCACTGACCGCATAGCGAAAACCTTGAAAAAGTGGAACATCGCGGTAATCTGCAAACCCGCCCAGAAGATACAAGATCACTTAAAATCGGCCAAGGATGCTCGCCAATCGCTGGAAAAAAGCAGGAATCTATAGGATTCCTTGTGAAGTTGTGGGGAGGTGTACGTGTGTAGCACAAAAGGAACAGTCAAAAAACGTCTAGACGAGAGCAAGGGGAATTGCCAGAAGAGGGGAGACTGACAGATCAACTGCTGCGGAACATGCTTTGCAGAGGAGACCACCATATTCATTCTGATAGGACTCAAGTACTGGCAGCCACAAGCGGATACCACGGAAGGTTATACAGACAGGCCATAGAGATTTGCGTGTTTTATGAGTAATACGGTACACTGATTTACGTTCAGTGTAACCTGGCCGTTCCTGGAATTTCAGTAGGAAGGAGGAGGGCCTGAAATTGAATGACATCAGGATTCTGGTGCTGAAGAAGATGTGTACCAGCTTCCCGCCAAGGGGCGATAACAACAGCAGACGACGCTAGTCGACAACGGCCAATTGCGCTCGGACATTCGAAACATATGACGGACGTCACGCTACTGCGCAGAAGCACGCGGCAGCGGGATTTCGCTGTAGTCCAAAGACCTTGTAAAAAATAACTAGACTCACTGATGGCGCTGCAGTCGCGGGATAATTTGAACCTTCGGCTGGACGCCATTATAGTGGTTGTAGTCTGATGTGTTGTGTAGTATTGTTGTTTATGAAGACCCTGATTGAACGTTGTATATTTGTTGGGGCATACATACAGTATTTGTTACTCGTAATTCTACTGTCTGTACATTCCAATCAAAAGTACAATGGTGAAGAGTTGTACAGCGATTAATTGTACAAATGAATTCGAGAAAGGAACGAATATTACATTTCACAGGTATGTGAATATTTTAAGTTGTTTTTTATGTCAGTGCGCTTGCTTAATAAATGTTTTTGTAACACGGTATTAGCATAATGCCTGTGCATCTATTTGCAGGTTTCCTTTCTCAAAACCACAGCTGTTACAAAAATGGTTACACGCTGTCAGAAGGCAAGATTTCCGACCGACAGAATACCATTTTACATGTTCTGATCATTTTGAAGAATGTTGGCTTATCGGTAGTGTTTTTATGGTCTAGGTTAGGTTGAAACTTGATAATTTGGTCGTGAGTTGCCAAAGCACTATGCCATATATAACGCACTTCTCGTCATAAAATCTAAAGCAAGGTACAGTCAGAAAATATCTATTAATATAGTGGGCAAATCTTCGAGTATTTTGATGCATTTTGCGTACATCTATCGTAAATGAACTACGAAAAATGCTAGGGGTCCAGTACATAACTTTTAGCTACGGCAGATTCCATGTAGTACGTAAGATAAATTCATAAACAGTGACTAGTTGCTGTTTGTTCATAAATTAAAAAGTATATTGTAGTAACGTATTTAAATGAGGCATTACGTTTGCGACCTAACTCAAGGGAAGGCATTTTATAACCAAAATCGATGTATAAACATTCGAACTCCGCGCGTCAGTTTACCACTCTAATGGCCTCCGCCCAGCTATTCAATTTGTCGGCTCTTCACAGTCGACCACTCGTGCGGTTGTGGGGGCCTGCTGTAGTCAGTAGCGATCCTGGGTGTCAATCGGACATTCAAAGAAGCTACGATGCCCCTTGAAAAGGTGCTCCGCAGATACTGATGAAACGTTGGGTTTTATGGTGAAATCCATTCGACCAAGACATAAAAGCACGGAACATTTTATTAATTGTGTCACATTTTCATAACATTCTTCCTGTTGTATCCTGCCTAGTCGTCGAATATGGGGTATCTAGGAAACCTGCTTCCTCGGATCGCTAGACAACAATTCAAGCAAATCATATAACTGAATTTTATTTACAATGACAATGCTTAACTTTGAGAAATTTACAATGATGTTTCGCAAGCGAAGGGCGACATGCAACATTAGTAATCTCTTTAGTATATGCAATTCGTAATACAAGAGGAGTAATATAGCTCCTAAGTCGCTGCTATACAGGTGGCTATTCTTGATTCCGCTGTCGAAGTCGGCGGACTGGGTAGTCCGTCCGAGTGCAACTGCCTGACGTCTTCTTTACAGCCCTCTCTCCTCTATCGTTCCCAACAGGCGGGTCGGCGCTTCACTTTACTCCGGAACACTGCCAATAAATCTCAGCCTGGCATCTACTTTATCTACAATTTGTTTTTGTGGTCATTCCACTCTAGGTCGTTCCGGATGGTCATTTTCAGGTATTGGACGGCAGTTACTGTTTCGATTGATTTGTCGCCTATTGTGTAATCGAACAGCAGTGGATTTCTTCGCCTATCTGTGAGTAATACGGTACACTGATTTACGTTCAGTGTCACCTGCCCGTTCCTGCAGCAGCCACCGATCTTCTTCACGTCTTCCTGCAACTCGCTACAGTCTTCTGGTGTTGCTAACTTCATACAGACAACCGCATCGTCTGCGGACGTCCTCGTGACGCTTCCGACGGTGTCCATTGTGTCATTAGTGTCTAACGTAAACCGTAACTGCCTTTGGGGAACTCTTGAAATTACCTTTGCATCTGTAGTTTTCTTCCGCTAAAAACGGCGCGTTGAATTGTATCTCCTAGGAAGCCTGAATCTAGTCACAAATCTTGTCCGATAATCGGTAAGCCCGTATTTTGCTCAGTAAACAACGATGCTGCGCTGTTCCAGATGCCTTCTTCAATTTCAGTTGTAATGAATGGACAAGAAAGGGAGACAGCGGGTTAACCGCTCCTCGACGACAAGGTCATTACAGACAGAGCTCAAGCTCGGATTGGGAAAGGAGACGGACTGTGACCTCTTGCAAAGGAATCACCCCGTCATTCGCCTTAACGGATTTAGGGAAACCACGATAAACCTAAACCTGGACGTAAACGTGGTCTTCCTCCGCCGTTCTCACTGTCCATCAAATTCTTCAGGGCACTTGACGGCATTGTAAATATGTTTCCTCAGGGTATTTCGCTTACTTGAGGAAAGCCATCTGCAACAGTGCCCAAAACGTTGGAGGAATTTGACGTATTGACAGATAACCTGCCGACTTTTATGGACTAAATCTGCATGTGTGGATGAGGAACTGAGCACTTACCCTTGCGGATGATTATATAGTGTACTCCATCCCGCTCGGTGATAGGAAAGTACAACATGGAACCTGGTGTAGGCACGCATTGCTGCTCTCGAATACCGTTAGCTGCGACACTCGAATCACATCTATCATGCCACAGGCTTCTGTTCGTGAGATACCAACAGACCAAAGAAGGTGGACAGACACATGGGGTTGGATTGGGTTGTTTGGGGGGAAGAGACCAAACAGCGAGGTCATCGGTCTCATTGGATTAGGGAAGGACGGGGAAGGAAGTCGACCATGCCCTTTAAAAGGAACCATCCCGGCATTTGCCTGGAGAGATTTACGGAAATCACGGAAAACCTAAATCAGGATGGCCCGACGCGGGATTGAACCGTCGTCCTCCCGAATGCGAGTCCAGTGTGCTAACCACTGCGCCACCTCGCTCGGTCACAGACACATGAAAACACCAAAAACACAACACATTACCGTGCCTAATAAGATGTAGGAAACAGCTTCCAGTCGTCTCGGAATGGATAAACACAGGTCCTGTATGGTTTTCAGGGGAATCTTACCATTCTTCCTGCAAAACAGTGGCACCTTCAGGTAATTATAATGGAGCTGGAGAGCGATCACACACCCTTCTCGCCAAAGTAGACCATATACGCTCAATAATATTCAGATATGTTGACTTTAGTGGCCAAGGGAGATGTGACAATTGATCCTCGTGCTCACAAAACCAGTCATGGACGACAGGAGCTGTGTGGACAGGGGCCCTGTCGTCTTGGAACACAGCGTCACCATCTGTGAGCAAACAACGTACCATGACGTGCAATGGTCAGCCAGAATGGTCACACAATCCTTGGTAGTAGTGCGACCTTGCAAACCAGGGGACCTGTGGAACACCATCACATGACTGTCCAATTTATCACGGAACCACTGCCATGTTTCACTCTTGGGACTCGGCCATAAGGTGGAAACAGTTTGAAACAAGACTCGTTCATCATAGAATCAAGGCTTTCACTACCGGGTAACATAGCTGCTGGTAAACCTTTCGGGATGTAGGTCGTACTTTGACCACGCACCCTTTCCCATAGTACTTATGTCGCTCTCGGACATCCGACCGGTCAGTCGGCAAGACTCAGCGGAAGAGCCCCTTTGAGGATGTCCAGCGCAGTCCTGGACGAAACGTCAGGAGCAGAAGAGTTTCTTGGACCAGCACGACCTTACATCCCGAAAGGTTTACCAGAATCTGAGAGTCATCCCACCAAATAACTTTCTTCCATTGTTCTACAGTCCACGTTTTATTGCTTCGGCACCACATCTTTATGTTACAGGCATTTTCATCACTGATGTGCAGGTTAAGAATTTCAACCCTTAAATTTCCCCTTATGGAATTCCGTTCTTGTTGTTTTGGCGCTGACAGGGTTCGCGAGAGCAACATTCAGTTCTGCAGTGCCTTCTGCAGCTGTGGCCCTTTTGTTATTCGTCACAATCATTTTCGATGACAGTCTGCCACGATCACCCAACACACATTTTCATCAGCGTCGTGACTTAGTGGATGATGTTTTCCCGCTCTCCGTGTGCGCGATGTAAACCTTCGATGCGGTGCCTCTTGAAGCACCGAACATTTCGGCTTCCTTGGTTAGAGAAGCACCCACAACACGAGAACCAAAGACTTACCCGTGTCTCCGAAGTACTGCGCTCAGAACTATACAGAACACTGTTATGACCACGACTGGATCTTGCAACGTATTGAGGACATTTCACAGGTGGTCAAATGCAACAGTGCAATCTGTTTTTGTCCACCCCCTCGTAATAAAGAGATTGATGCACAGTCTCTGAGCAGAACTGTACACCATCAACTCTGAACCAACTTTCCTCCGGAGGTGAGGTAGTTAAAGCACGCCTGTTCGGTGTCGCTCTGCTGGGTAGTAGCCAGTTCGAATCAAGATAGTGAAAAAAATTTCTGTCTACCCAGGGCAAATTGGTTTAACTCACAAACTCTCACACTTCACAGTTATAAGATCCTGTTGTGTGTGATGGTGGAAAGCCTTTCCGTCATCACTCGGGCATCTCGTAGCCAACAATGCTATATCATTTTAATTAACTTGACGTATTTTCCCTTTGCCGGCCAAATATCAGTGTGGATAATTTCGGACATCACCGAAAGTGAAACAGGCCGCTCCGTAAATGTGAATGTATGCTTTCCCGGCGTATACAGCTGGCGAAGATGATGAGTATGTCACTCGTCGAAACGTCGCAGTTTGAAGACACCGCCACCCGGCTGGAAGCCCGAGAACTCTTCGCCAGGCCGCTCCGTGTCCACACCATCACACTAGCACGCGTTGGCGACCTCTTTTCGGTTGACGGCTTTGACGGATACACAACGACTGGTTGAAGTACTAGAGTTCTGTCTGTTGTAACAGTAGTTCAGATCTCCGTTCTGCAGTCGTGATCTAGTGTCTATTCTTTCCGTGCGCAGCACAAATGACTTCGCTCTATTGCTGCAATTATTCCGCTAACGAGACTGACGTTAGTTCGTTACTGCTGTCCTCTACGACTTAAATACCAACTATGCCTTAATTTTCTAATCCCCCATCATCCATAATCTTAAAATCAGGTAAAATGTCGTATCAAAACACCTTCAACCCTCTAAATTGCCAGTTCTCATTTTATTTGAGCAACCAGTTTCAGCGCTGCATTGCGCCATCTTCAGGCCCCTGGAATCTGCTGGACTGTCCCTTAACCAGGTACGGTACTTTAAGTCTCTTAAGTCCATCTTTAAACAGATGCCGTAATGTACCGCTGGAAGTGGTTGCTCAAATAAAATAAGAACTGGAAATTTTGACGGCTGAACGTGATTTGATTCGACATTTTTTACTGAACAGCCGAGGTCCCCCAACCATCTGTATAAAGATGGACTTACAGAGCCTTAAAATCTGGTGACCGAATGTTACAGACATTGTCCTAGTAGTAATACCGTTTGAGTTCTGTTACTTCCATATATAGCCGGCCGGGGTGGCCGAGCGGTTCTAGGCGATACAGTCTGGAACCGGGCGACCGCTAAAGTCGCAGGTTCGAATCCTGCCTCGGGCATGGATGTGTGTGATATCCTTAGGTTAGTTAGGTTTAAGTACTTCTAAGTTCTAGGGGACTGATGACAGAAGTCGTATAGTGCTCAGAGCCATTTGAACCATTTTGAACTTCCATATATGATCCATACGAGTATTCAGCGGAACATACATTTTCGTGCAATTTCGTTGCAGATATAAGGGTCACTTTAAAGATTATTCCTTAACAAGAACAGAAAGTAATTTCTGTCGGGTGTCTTATTATAAATAGTTATACATAATGTTTCCGCATCAACAAAATGTTGACTTCCTAATGTGCTATCCCTTATGAAACATAATAGAGAGAAAAATGTAACACGGCACATCGTATGTTGATAACACATACGGACCTGACGGACGGGTTGTCTAACTTCCCAAGATGATAGTGTGTTATTGGCGAATGCATCTCGAAGGCAACTCCAGAGTTGATGATTCTTTTTCATTTTTTTAGTTTCATTCATTCTTCTCATACTTTAATTGGTTTGTACCTGACAACAGGATCCTAAGTATTGGAGGACGTCGGCAATTAGATCAGTGAGTGCGCCGTGACACTTCGGAGGACAAAGACTTGCCGCTGCTTGTTTTCGCTACGGTAAGGCTTTCCAAGAGGGAAAAGACCAAGACATTCTTCGTTGTCATATGCTGAAGAGAAAGTTATAACTTTCTTGCGACATTCGTGGCATGTTTCATCTCAAGTAAAGCAGTTAAATGTTTACACTTTTCCACCTTCTACGTTAAAATCTATTTAAAATAGTGTCTAACACTTGTCCATAATTTTAAAATATGTTCTATATCTGTTTAGCGATGTGAAAGCGAGTGAGTCTAGAGTATAACGCGACGTCATCTAGCCCAAGACACAACTGTTTTAAAAACATTTTTGCGGCGTGGCGGGGTTTAATTGTGGCGTATTGTTTGATCATTGTCTCTCGTCGTACTGCGCACTGCACAAGTTCCACTTACCTCAGTAAGGCTTCTGATCCCCAGCCCTTTCCTCTGCATACGTAGATACTGCTCAGACGGCGTTAAACGCAGCGTTGAAGAAAAACACCGTCAATACTTACATTTGCAAAGTCCGCATAAACTCTGGTAGCAAGCTACCCTGTAATATCTTATAACAATTTTCGGGCGGAGGGCGATTGCTTCATCTCTTTAGAAAAATGTCAAAATTCAGCACGAGTTCTTTTATTTCTTTAGGTTCAAAATTAAACACTTGGCATCAGCCCGTATTAAATTAACGAATAATATTCCTCAGCTCACAGTTCATACAACCCCAGTACACACACAAGGCAGCCAGGAATGTACTTAAATCCGACCCGAATTATTACGCGATTTACAGTCATTACTATGCTACAATATACGAGTTTCACATTCGGTCCTTTTTCAGTGGATTTCTAATAAAGAAAACTGCTCATCAACTATTCCATAAACGGGTATAAAACATGCCACGCGGAATTTTACAAAGGCCGAAAGTTCACACACGTTTATCTCTCTAACAAATCACTTCACCAAGCTCAAATTTTCACTATCTGTCCGTAAATGTAACTGCTTTCAATGCAATACAATCTGGACGCGAGAAACCAGTAACTTCTTCATTTTACTCATAACATAGATGGACACGTCAAACATGAACTGTCGTCCGATAGTTAGCCAGCGACTCTTGAATGCAGCTCCTTCCACAGCCTATATCTAACTGGCAGTGCGCGGGAAATGCTTAACTCTGACTGGTTGTTCAAAATGACCAGCCAATCAAAACAATCCTTCGAGTTCTTTTTCGCGATAAAACTGTCTTACGCCAATCAACATTCACATATGCATTTACGTCACTTCATCATGCAAATATTAATGAAACGTTTAACAAAACCAAACGAAAAGAAAACTAATCTAGAAATAACTTTAGGAAACTATTACTCTGCAAACGGCTATTCTGGCTGCCTTCTTACAAAGCACGTCATCAGCACGGTGGGGAAATTACATTTTTCTTCATTGCAACTTGCTTGCTTAACACTTTCCCATGACATAATTACGTAATGTTTAACATGAGATAATACTGAATTTTTTCGTATGTCCCACATACACACTCTCACTCATTCTCATTTACTCACACAACAACACAGTATAAAAAAATACTGATCTTTTCCGAATTTTATATTACGAACATGAAAAATAGTTCACGTTTTTAATTATGATAATTCAAACAAATTGACCTAACATTTTGTGAACTTCAGTAATGATTCCAAATGATACTAAAAGACAGACTGTTATGAATCCTAACTGACGTTAATCTTACAAGTGTCGGTTTGGGGTGTTTTAGGTAATTTTCTCTAACTCTGAAAATATGCCAGGTAGAAAGCTGAGATTTTACAGAATCTTCTTTTTAATAACAAAGGGGAGTATATTGGCTTTTAACTAAATTTAATAATATTTAATATAGTTTATTTAGATTCTTAGGGAGTTGAATATTCTGTCGCTCGAATTGACACAGGTACCGCTTCCCACGGCTAGGCTAGCGACAGGTGCGAATGAGTCACGCTAAGATACAAGCGGCTGTTTCTATCACCGCCAGCTGCACCAAAGTTACGAGCCTTACTGCAAAGTAGTGCAGTAAATGCTATTGCGTATTGACTCGCGACGTTACAATTTGAAAGTCTGCCAGGCGACAACATACAGTCCAATCTAGCTGCAGAACAATAACGATTTTAGAAGCTTCGTGATGGTTATACATAAAAATGTCACACTACTTTGGGTCTTTGATTGTTGAAATGAAACTTACGGCTTGTTTGTTTTACCTCAGTGTTCAGCGCATTTTCTCAAAAAGTGTTACAGTAATATAAAAAAAATCGGCGGGAGCAATGCTTGTGTAAAGATGCACGGCTTCATTGCAAAGAGTTTCGCAACTGACGTAAGGAAAGGTAGAGTACTGTGAACACTTAATTGCTTTACTCCCGACGAAACGTGCCACTGCCACGAACATCGCAAATAAGTAATAGCTTTCTCTTTACCAGACGAGTAGGACGAATGTATTTCTTTTTTCGCTCTTGGCAAGTCTCAGCAAAAAGTGTGTCTTTGTCCTCCAAGTTGTAGACGCCTTCGCATCGCTGTAACAGCCGACGCCCGCCAGTACTCGGTTCGTGCACCGTAAACGACACTGTCCACCTCTAACGAACTTCGGTACTCTGCAGGCGACAAGTCGGTTCTTTGTAATGCCACGTTCTTGTTTTATCTTTCAAGTTCTGTGTGTATGGCAAAAGTTTTGTACTGCTTTTCATTGCTATAACGTATCCGTCAACATGATTCCAACATTGCATTCCAACTGTTGATTATGTTGTGAGCTTTTCTTCACACACCGTATTTCTGTTTCCGGGAGCATCACAGTTCACTGACAGTCTTTACTATGATAATTATGCTGATGTTCCAGCATTAATATTCTGCGAGAGTTGCAACGAGGCGCTTCAGTCCGGAACAGCGCGACCGCTACGGCCGTGTGTGATGTCCTTACGTTAGTTAGGTTTAAGCAGTTCTAAGTTCTAGGGGACTGATGATCTCAGTCCCATAGTGCTTAGAGCCATTTGAACCATTTTTTTACAACGAGGAAAGAATGAAAGGAAACACATTACAAATACAGGGTGTTTCAAAAATGACCGGTATATTTGAAACGGCAATAAAAACTAAACGAGCAGCGATAGAAATACACCGTTTGTTGCAATATGCTTGGGACAACAGTACATTTTCAGGCAGACACACTTTCGAAATTACAGTAGTTACAATTTTCAACAACAGATGGCGCTGCGGTCTGGGAAACTCTATAGTACGATATTTTCCACATATCCACCATGCGTAGCAATAATATGGCGTAGTCTCTGAATGAAATTACCCGAAACCTTTGACAACGTGTCTGGCGGAATGGCTTCACATGCAGATGAGATGTACTGCTTCAGCTGTTCAATTGTTTCTGGATTCTGGCGGTACACCTGGTCTTTCAAGTGTCCCCACAGAAAGAAGTCACAGGGGTTCATGTCTGGCGAATAGGGAGGCCAATCCACGCCGCCTCCTGTATGTTTCGGATAGCCCAAAGCAATCACACGATCATCGAAATATTCATTCAGGAAATTAAAGACGTCGGCCGTGCGATGTGGCCGGGCACCATCTTGCATAAACCACGAGGTGTTCGCAGTGTCGTCTAAGGCAGTTTGTACCGCCACAAATTCACGAAGAATGTCCAGATAGCGTGATGCAGTAATCGTTTCGGATCTGAAAAATGGGCCAATGATTCCTTTGGAAGAAATCGCGGCCCAGACCAGTACTTTTTGAGGATGCAGGGACGATGGGACTGCAACATGGGGCTTTTCGGTTCCCCATATGCACCGGTTCTGTTTATTGACGAAGCCGTCCAGGTAAAAATGAGCTTCGTCAGTAAACCAAATGCTGCCCACATGCATATCGCCGTCATCAATCCTGTGCACTATATCGTTAGCGAATGTCTCTCGTGCAGCAATGGTAGCGGCGCTGAGGGGTTGCCGCGTTTGAATTTTGTATGGATAGAGGTGTAAACTCTGGCGCATGAGACGATACGTGGACGTTGGCGTCATTTGGACCGCAGCTGCAACACGGCGAACGGAAAGCCGAGGCCGCTGTTGGATCACCTGCTGCACTAGCTGCGCGTTGCCCTCTGTGGTTGCCGTAGGCGGTCGCCCTACCTTTCCAGCACGTTCATCCGTCACGTTCCCAGTCCGTTGAAATTTTTCAAACAGATCCTTTATTGTATCGCTTTTCGGTTCTTTGGTTACATTAAACCTCCGTTGAAAACTTCGTCTTGTTGCAACAACACTGTGTTCTAGGCGGTGGAATTCCAACACCAGAAAAATCCTCTGTTCTAAGGAATAAACCATGTTGTGTACAGCACACTTGCACGTTGTGAACAGCACACGCTTGCAGCAGAAAGACGACGTACAGAATGGCGCACCCACAGACTGCGTTGTCTTCTATATGTTTCACATCACTTGCAGCGCCATCTGTTGTTGAAAATTGTAACTACTGTAATTTCGAAAGTTTGTCTGCCTGAAAATGTACTGTTGTCCCAAGCATATTGCAACAAACGGTGTATTTCTATCGCTGCTCGTTTAGTTTTTATTGCCGTTTCAAATATACCGGTCATTTTTGAAACACCCTGTAACAACAACAATAATAATAATAAATGCACATAATAACGAGCTTCTCAGAGCTTGAATATATGTTGTTTTAATTAAAGATGTAGAATAACGTGCAATGAAAAAGCAAAACCATTTATCATTTGGTTTTGTTGCTCTTGCATCGGCCGTGTTTGTAAATATTACGGAAAACACTGTTTTTCTATATAGATTCAGATACTCAATGTTCCAGCACCTTTGCGCTATCTTCAGTGGGTCTTCTTTATTTAAATCTTAATTTATTTTACGTCAAAGTATTGTGCAGTACGCTTTGTACGTTATCGTGCACTTGTAGCTGCGCTCTCGCAAATCAATTTTCATCTACATTTTCATGAATTGTTGTCAAGTACACACAAACGATACACATACTCTCTAAGACAAAATAAAAAAATAAAAAGAAGGAATCATCCCCGTGGGACGGAAATCTGTAGATGTGATGTGCATGTACTGACAAACAAATGATTACAATTTCAGAAAAAAGTGTGTAGTTTATTCAAGGGTTAGAGCTTGACGAATTGAGCAAGTCAGTAACCCCCTCTAGTCCTTAAGTAAGCAGTTATCCAGCTTGGCACTGATTGCCATTGTTGTTGGATGCCCTCCTGAGGGATATCGCGCCAAATTCTGTCCAGCTGGCGCGTTAGATCGTCAAAATGCCGAGTTGGTTAGAGGGCCCTGCCCATTGTGCACGAAAGTTCTCAATTTGGGAGAAATACGGCGACATTGCTGGCGAAGGTATGGTTTGGCAAGCACGACGAGAGGCAGTAGAAACTATCGCAATGTGCGAGCGAGCATTGTCTTGCTGAAACGTACGCCCAGGATGGCTTGCCACGAAGGGCAACAAACTGGCCGTCGACCATCGTCGGCGCATCACTGAGCTGTAAGGGTGCAGCGGGTGACAACCAAAGGGGTCCTGCTGTGAAACCAAACGGCACCCCAGACAATCACTGCCGGCTGTCGGGCCGTGTGGCGGCCGACAACCAGGTTGGTATCTACAACTACATCCATACTCCGCAAGCCATCTGACGGTGTGTGGCAGAGGGTACTTTGAGTACCTCTATCGGTTCTCCCTTCTATTCCAGTCTCGTATTGCTCGTGGAAAGAAGGATAGTCGGTATGCCTCTGTGTGGGCTCTAATCTCTCTGATTTTATCCTCATGGTCTCTTCGCGAGATATACGTAGGAGGGAGCAATATACTGCTTGCCTCCTCGGTGAAGGTATGTTCTCGAAACTTCAACACAAGCCCGTACCGAGCTACTGAGCGTCTCTCCTGCAGTCTTCCACTGGAGTTTATCTATCATCTCTGTAACGCTTTCGCCATTACTAAATGATCCTGTAAAGAAGCCCTCTGCTCTCCGTTGGATCTTCTCTATCTCTTCTATCAACCCTATCTGCTACGGATCCCACACTGGTGAGCATTATTCAAGCAGTGGGCGAACAAGTGTACTGTAACCTACTTTCTTTGTTTTCGGATTGCACTTCCTTAGGATTCTTCCAATGAATCCCAGTCTGGCATCTGCTTCACCGACGATTAACTTTGTATGGTCATTCCATTTTAAATCACTCCTAATGCATACTCCCAGATAATTTATGGAATTAAATGCGTCCAGTTGGTGACCTGCTATATTGTAGCTAAATGATAAAGGATCTTTCTTCCTATGTATTCGCTGCACATTACACATGTCTACATTGAGATTCAATTGCCATTCCATGCACCATGCTTCAATTCGTTGCAGATCCTCCTGCATTTCAGTACAATTTTCCATTGTTACAACCTCTCGATATACTACAGCATCATCCGCAAAAAGCCTCAGTGAACTTCCGATGTTATCCACAAGGTCTGTTATGTATAGTGTGGATAGCAACGGTCCTACGGCACTCCCCTGCTGCACACCTGAAATCACTCTTACTTCGGAAGACTTCTCTCCACTGAGAATGACATGCTGCTTTCTGTTATCTAGGAACTCTTCAATCCAATCACACAATTGTCTGATAGTCCATATGCTCTTACTCTGTTCATTAAACCACTGTGTGGAACTGTATCAAACGCCTTGCTGTAGTCATGAAACACGGCATCTACCTGGCAACCCGTGTCTATGGCCCTCTGACGCTCGTGGCCGAATAGCGCGAGCTGGGTTTCACACGATCGTCTTTTTCGAAGCCCATGCTGATTCCTACAGAGTAGATTTCTAGTCTCCATAAAAGTCTTTATACTCGAACATAATACGTTTTGCAAAATTCTACAACCCATCGACGCTAGAGATATACGTCTATAGTTCTGCACATCTGTTCGACGTCCCTTCTTGAAAACGGGAATGACCTTTGCCCTCTTTCCAATCCTTTGGAACGCTACGCTCTTCTAGAGACCTACGGTACACCGCTGCAAGAAGGGGACAAGTTCCTTCGCGTACTCTGTAAAATCGAACTGGTATCCCATCAGGTCCATCGGCCTTTCCTCTTTTGAGCGATTTTAATTGTTTTTCTATCCCTCTGTCATATATTTCGATATCTACCATTTTGTTATCTGTGCGACAGTCTATAGAAGGAACTACAGTGCAGTCTTCGTCTGTGAAATAGCTTTTGAAAAAGACATTTAGTATTTCAGCCTTTAGTCTGTGATCCTCTACCATTTTGGTCACAGAGTGTCTGGACATTTTGTTTTGATCCACCTACCGCTTTGACATAAGACCAAAATTTCTTAGGATTTTCTGCCAAGTCAGTACATAGAACTTTACTTTCGAATTCATTGAACGCCTCTCACAAAGCCCTCCTCACACTACATTTCGCTTCCCGTAATTTTTGTTTGTCTGCAGTCCAGGACGTGTCCAGATTCACCTTCGCTGGTCATCGGACTCAATTCCGAGTATCACAGAAGACAGTTCTACTCCAGTCAGTGAGATTCCCTGCGATCTGCTATGCAACCTAATGTTGCAAACGGCAACTATTAGAAGCGTAAACACTCAACTCGTCTACACTGTTTAGAATAAATTGAAATAAACACAGCGACAAAGACCTTAGCAGTTAAGTCCCATAAGATTTCACACACATTTCTAAGTGTCCTGCCAATAAACGCAGTCTTTGGTTAGCCTTCCCCACTACATTTTCTGTGTGTTCCTTCCAATTTAAGTTGTTCGTAATTGTAATACCTAGGTATTTAGTTGAATTTACGGCTTTTAGATTAGACTGATTTATCGTGTAACCGAAGTTTAACGAGTTCCTTTTAGCACTCATGTGGATGACCTCACACTTTCCGTTATTTAGGGTCAACTGCCACTTTTCGCACCATTCAGATATCTTTTCTAAATCGTTTTGCAGTTTGTTTTGATCTTCTGATGACTTTATTAGTCGATAAACGACAGCGTTATCAGCAAAGAACCGAAGATGGCTGCTCAGATTGTCTCCAAAATCGTTTATATAGATAAGGAACAGCAAAGTCCATCAACAAAGGAGGTGGCTTACAAAACACTCGTTCGACCTATACTTGAGTATTGCTCATCAGTGTGGGATCCGTACCAGGTCGGGTTGACGGAGGAGATAGAGAAGATCCAAAGAAGAGCGGCGCGTTTCGTCACTGGGTTATTTGGTAACCGTGATAGCGTTACGGAGATGTTTAATAAACTCAAGTGGCAGACTCTGCAAGAGAGGCGCTCTGCATCGCGGTGTAGCTTGCTCGCCAGGTTTCGAGAGGGTGCGTTTCTGGATGAGGTATCGAATATATTGCTTCCCCCTACTTATACTTCCCGAGGAGATCACGAATGTAAAATTAGAGAGATTAGAGCGCGCACGGAGGCTTTCAGACAGTCGTTCTTCCCGCGAACCATACGCGACTGGAACAGGAAAGGGAGGTAATGACAGTGGCACGTAAAGTGCCCTCCGCCACACACCGTTGGGTGGCTTGCGGAGTATCAATGTAGATGTAGATGTAGATGTAGAAAGGGCCTATAACACTACCTTGGGGATCGTCTGAAATCACTTCTGTTTTACTCGATGACTTTCCGTCAATTTCTATGAACTGTGACCTCTCTGACAGGAAATCACAAATCCAGTCACAAAACTGAGACGCTATGCCATAAGCACGCAATTTCACTACGAGCTGCTTACGTGGTATAATGTCAAATGCCTTCCGGAAAACCAGGAATCGATCTGAAATCCCTCGTCAAAAGCACTTAACACTTCATGTGAATAAAGAGCTAGTTGTGTTTCACAGGAACGATGTTTTCTAAACCCATGTTGAATGTGTGTCAATAGACCGTTTTCTTCGAGGTAATTCATAATGCTCGAACACAATATATGTTCTAAAATCCTGCTGCATATCGACGTTAACTATATGGGCCTGTAATGTAGTGGATTACTCCTACTACCTTTCTTGAATAATAAACGGTTCAGCAATCAAAACGGTTTTCTCGGTTTCCGTTTGCGGCTCCGCGGTGTCTACCTCGTCACGGAAGCAGGCGAAACGTTCCCGCCGCGGTGGTTGGCCCTCCGGTCCTCACGCCCCCGGCGACCTCTCGTTTTTCGCCGCTGTCTGTCGTTAATTGCATTACGGCGGCCACAGCCAGCGTGCGACGACCGCGCTGCTCGCCAATTGGGCCAATTGCCGAGCCGCCCAGTGGGAACCGCTGCCGTGATTGGTCGCCCGATCGGCAGCGAAGCGAGCCCCCGTCCACCTGGCGGGCGATCAAACGCCTGCTGTTTGCGCCTCGCTTGCCGTCATTCTGACGTCATTCCGTGCCGCTTCCGCGGACGAAGTCGCACCTTGCGATGACTTAGGCCGGTATTACACTGTCAAATTTCTTTGTCAAAGATTTGATCAAAGATGTGATCAAATATTCCGTTAAATATATTAGACAAAGATCTTTGACGTAGCGCTAGAAGGGGTATTACACTGTCATCATATTTTTCGTCACAGTTCAAGATGGCTGACAACAACTTATTAACCGCAGCAGTTGCATGTACCACAATTTCACTGTGTGCATATGCGGAAGAGAAGCGGGGGAAAAAAAGGAAACAAACCTGGGTGAAGCCGTGGGTTTTACGACGACACGATAAAAGCATTCAATAAAACTTGTTATGTGAGCTTGTAGTAGAGGACGTCAAGTCGTCCATCAATTACTTAACAATGGATGAGCATACGTTTCTGTATGTGCTCAATGAAGTGTATCCTCACATCACAAAGCACAATATTCACTTACGAACTGCTACCTCTGCAGAAGACAGGCTCACTGTAACACTCCGATTCCTTGCTATAGGAAAGGGTTGGGTTGGGTTAGGTTAGGTTAGGTTAGGTTAGGTAAGGTCGCCAACCTTCGTAATCTATTTTTGTATTCAGCGTGCCTCACGTTGTAAAGCGCCTCATCAGCTTCATACATCTATATTAATTTTGTAGTTGTCGGCACACACCAATTGTATTTACCCGCAATGTTTTTAAAAACACAGAATGCAGCGATGCTAGCGCTCCATGTGGTAACATGTCACATTGCAGTGAACAGAAGACAAGCGACTTCTTTGATCAAATCTACAGCGAGGCCCTAGATTTGATCAAATACTGGACGACATTTGACAAAGCTCCCTATTACACCATCAAATATGTTTGACAAAGATATCGGTCAAAGATATTTGACAAAGAAATTTGATAGTGTAATACCGGCATTACGGATTCTTAAGTGGGCGTGACAGGTCACATTTCCTGATAGCTGAAGAAGCATTCTGCAAAGCGCTAATGTGAACAAATACAGAAGACATTGTTGTTCCCTGTCCACTCTTCAGACTGTACGCCACAGATCGAAATTAAAACTCAGTTTTCTCTATATTATATTCATCCGTAGAAATTTATCCAATAGGAGTAAGTTTCTAAAATTGCCGTTCTTTATGAAATTAAGTAAGTGAGATTGGAACGAACTCGAGTCTCAAGAATTAATGCTATTCTTTAATATTATTACTATGAATGTGAATTCGACGTTTTGCTTTAGTGAACTGAAATTATGTAAGTGAAGACGTAATTTCAACAAGGCACTGTTACCATTTGAAATGAAATTACACCCTCCTTACGATTAAAGCCAAGGTATCTAACGAGTTATCCACTCACTCTGTCTTCAAGCCACGAGTGGCCTATCGGGACCATCCGACCGCCGTGCCATCCTCAGGGTAGGATGAGGATAGGAGGGGCGTGGGGTCAGCACACCGCTCTCCCGGTCGTTACGATGGTATTCTTAACCGAAGCCGCTACTATTCGGTCGAGTAGCTACTCAATTGGCATCACGAGGGTGAGTGCACCCCGAAAAATGGCAACAGCGCATGGCGGCTGGATGGTCACCCATCTAAGTGCCGGCCACTCCCAACAGCGCTTAACTTCCGTGATCTCCGTGTATCCACTGCGGCAAGGCCGTTGCCAACGAGTTATCCAGAAAAAATAATTTTATTTGTACAGCAATAAGGTTAGGCGCTGTCATCTTCAGTGCAATGAACGGTTCGATGCAGTTCTCCACGCCTGTCAATACTATACAAACGTATTCTTCTCCGCATAATTACAGCAGCTTACATCAGTTTGATTTGTTTACTACATTCAAGCCTTACATTCCCTCTGCAAGTTTCACCCCCACCCTTCCGTACATCATGAAACTGACGATTCCTTGATGCCTTAGGATGTGTCCTATCAGCTGAGCGGTTCTTTTAATCAAATAGTATCATAACATTTCTTCTCTAATATATTCGATTCACTACCTTCTCATAGTTATCCCATCTACCCAATTAATCTTCAGGATTCTATGTATGGTGTCTGTTCTTTCGGACATACAGGGTGACACAGGAAAACGGGAACATTTCCACAATTCAATAAAAACACTGATGGCATTTATCATTTAAAAAAAAAAAATTACGTCCTTTAGATGGCGTCCTCCTGTACGAATACATTCATGAGGTCTGCTGTTGAGATTCCTCATTGACCGCTGCAACATCTCAGCTGGGGTACTGTGAATTGGATCCCGAATTCTCTGTTTGAACTCATCCAGGTTTCTAGGTCGAGTCGTGTTGACTTTGCATTTTAGAAAAAATCACAGGCGGATAAATCTGGCGATCTAGGGGGCCAGGGAATGTTACCGAATCGTGAGATCAGACGGTTGCCAAACAATTCTCGCACGTATGGCATTCATTGTCTTGCAGTGTGTGATGTCGCTCCGTCATGTTGAAACCAGGCTTCTTGAACGTTTGGAAAGTTGTTCAGTGCAGCTGTAACGAAAGTTCGTAACATCTCCACGTAACGATCGGCATTGACAGTTGTTTTGTTTCCCTGTTCACTTGCAAAAAGATAGAAAAGTGGCAGCTGCTTTCCTACGTCTACATCTACATCAATACTCCGCAAGCCACCTGAGGGTGTGCGGCAGAGAGTACTTCTGCTACCACTGATATCCCCCCCCCCCCCCCCTTGGCTGTTCCAGTCGCAAATGGCCCGTGGGAAGAATTATTGTAGGTAAGCCTGTAATTTCTTTAATTTTCTCGTCATGGTCATTTCGTGAGATGTATGCAGGTGGAAGCAATATGCTTTCCGACTTTTCCCGGAAAGTACTCTCTCGAAATTTCAACAGTAGACCTCCCCGTGATAAACAACGCCGCTCTTGTAGCGTCTGCCATTGAAGTATGTTGAGCATGCTCGCGCCGACTAAACGATCCCGTGATGAAACACGCTGCTCTTCCTTGGATCTTCTCTGTCTCTTGTCTCAATCCTGCCTTGTAATGGCCCCGGACTGATTAACGGTACTCAAGAATCTGTCGTACAAGAGCCTTTTAAACCACTTCTTTCGTGGAATACATTTTCTTAAGATTCTTCCTGTGAATTGCGATTACGTCGTGCAGATGATGTAGGGGGTGGGGGGGGGGGGGCATCCGTAATGGAACTGGGGACGAAGTCCGGGCAAATGCTACACGCGTCAGACTGTTGGAGCTGTCCTTTTATGCGCCTTGATGAGGGCTGCGCGAAGAAGCGACTGACAAAAGCCTGAGAGACGACTACGGATGTTTCTGTATATGTTCACCTTCAAGTTGATTGCAGGTCACCTCCAAAACCCGCGCCGCGCCACGGACACGGCATTAATATCCTGTCAACAGCTCGCTACCGAACAAACACAAATCATATATTAATTGCTGAAGCCATAGTATTGCGCATTGCGCTCCGCAGTTCTAAATCTGCTATTTAGTGATGTCGCGTTCAATGACTGCTAGAAAGGCGCTGGAATTTTGTAATGAATAAAAAGCGTACCCCCACCCCCGATTCCATGACACCATTGCTCCGAACTACGGTGTGGAACCACTACTGTTGGCGCTCGAATCTGGTAGTTAAACTTCGGAGCCTCCTAGTCGATTTTAAGATGGAGCAAGCCGTGTCCTGGCAACGTTTTTTGGGAGGGTCTAACTGTCACCAGCCGGCCGCTGTGACCGAGCGGTTCTAGGCGCTTCAGTCTCGAACCGCGCTGCTGCTACGGTCGTAGATTCGAATCCTGCCTCGGACATGGATGTGTCTGATGTCCTTAGTTTAATTAGGTTTAAGTAGTTCTAAGTCTAGGGGACTGGTGACCTCAGATCTAAGTCCCATAATGTTTAGAGCCATTTGACCCATTTGACCCTCAGTAAAGCACTGTGGTATTCAAACCAGTTGGTAACTGCTATACTTTTACCTGTCGGAGAGCCTTTCGATAGTTCGAGATCGCTCTGTCAGCCACCGGTCACTCAGTTTCCTTAATCTTCTTCAGAGGTTTCAGCTGTAGTTCCATTTACGTCATTATCTGTTCGTCTTCCTCTCATCATCTCGATTCTGCGTCGTGTGCTGAACTCAGCGTCATAGTGAACTTATAGGCTTTGCTCGCAAATCAGTTGTTTAAAATAATCTCAGGACTCTGAAAAGTCAACTGTTAATTCTACCCATGAGAAGATTATCTTCACATCTTATACCGTTGACCGCTGTTACACGCTGACTTCAAACTACAATTTCAGATTTTGCTCGCGTCATTTTCGTTTTGGAAAAAGATTTGCGGTGTCACACGCCGGGGACGCAACGTTAGAGAAAGGATAATCCTTCCGGTACACCGGTTATATTGATTTTTGTCGCGCCCGAAGAACGCAAAACTGTCACCGAAAACAGATGCTTCAGATTTCTCTTCCCTTCAAGATATTAGTTTCATACGCAATTTTACTTGAGGTTTGGCTTGTAGAACACAACCTGTTTGAAAGCCCATGATTTAAATTTGGTTATGTTTTCTATCAGAATATTTTATTGTACTTGCGTAATTCGTCTGATTTACAGACATTTTCCATATGAGAAAAATAATATTATATTTATGTTACGTAGTAGCGCACACGGCTATACTTCAAAACTGCTAAAATGTATGGGAATAGGATATGCATCAAAACTCCGCCCCCCCCCCCCCCCCTCTATGCCCATCTCCTCCTATTCCTCTCTTTTGGTCCCTCACCTCCTGTTCCCCTCTCTCTGTGTCTCTCACCTCCTCCCCTTCTCTATCTCTGTCTGCCTCGGCTCCTCCCCTTCTCTATGTCCGTTTCCTCCTCCCCCCCCCCCCCCCCACTCTGTCCTCTTAACCCTCTCTCTGATCCTGAGCCTTGTCTATTGTTATTGCGAACGAAACCGTGATTGGGAATTGAAATCGCATTAAATGAATGGGTAAATCGGTTGGGATGATTGGTGTTCGTGGTATGAGAGAGACCTCTCCAGCTGTTGGATCTGTGTGTATGGTAGCTTCGGTGACAGTACTTCCCAAAGTTTTAGTATGAGAACGGGTAGGATTACAAAGCTTCAGAGGATTCGGACTAGATAGTAGTGTTATAACAATAACCAGATAAGTCATAAATATAACATTTTTCCGTCTGAATGTTTGTCAAGAAATTTTGGAGGTTTTTGGTAACATAGCAGTCTTCTTTTGTACATACATATCTACATATTGTACATATTAAAAATATATAGCCTATGTCCGTCCGAATGTTTATTAGAGAATCGTATAGGAATTTGGAGTAAATCGGTGAAATACTTTTCAAGGTTTATGGTGTGAACTTTAAAGAACGACCTGTCTTTATATATTTATAAGTGTAGGTGACTACATCTACATCTACATCCATACTCCGCAAGCCACCTGACGGTGTTTGGCGGAGAGTACCTTGAGTACCTCTATCGGTTCTCCCTTCTATTCCAGTCTCGTATTGTTCGTGGAAAGAAAGATTGTCGGTATGACTCTGTGTGGGCTCTAATATCTCTGATTTTATCCTCATGGTCTCTTCGCGAGATATACGTAGGAGGGAGCAATATACTGCTTGACTCCTCGGTGAAGGTATGTTCTCGAAACTTCAACAAAAGCCCGTACCGATCTACTGAGCGTCTCTCCTGCAGAGTCTTCCACTGGAGTTTATCTATCATCTCCAGAATGCTTTCACAATTACTAAATGATCCTGTAACAAAGCGCGCTGCTCTCCGTTGGATCTTCTCTGTCTCTTCTATCAATCCTATCTGGTACGGATCCCACACTGCTGAGCAATATTCAAGCAGTGGGCAAACAATTGTATAGTAACCTACTTCCTTTGATTTCGGACTGCATTTCCTTAGAATTCTTCCAATGAATCTCAGTCTGGCATCTTCTTTACCGACGATTAACTTCATATGGTCATTCCATTTTAAATCACTCCTAATGCCTACTCCCAGATAATTTATGGAATTAACTGCTTCCAGTTGCTGACCTGCTATGTTATAGCTAAGTGATAAAGGATCTTTCTTTCTGTATATTCGCAGCACATTACACTTGGCCGGCCGAAGTGGCCGTGCGGTTAAAGGCGCTGCAGTCTGGAACCGCAAGACCGCTATGGTCGCAGGTTCGAATCCTGCCTCGGGCATGGATGTTTGTGATGTCCTTAGGTTAGTTAGGTTTAACTAGTTCTAAGTTCTAGGGGACTAATGACCTCAGCAGTTGAGTCCCATAGTGCTCAGAGCCATTACACTTGTCTACATTGAGAGTCAATTGCCGTTCCCTGCACCATGCGTCAATTCGTTGCAGATCCTCCTGCATTTCAGTACAATTTTCCATTCTTACAACCTCTCGATATATTACAGCATCATCCGCAAAAAGCCTCAGTGAACTTCCGATGTCATCCACAAGGTCATTTATATATATTGTGAATAGCAACGGTCGTACGACACTCCCCTGAAGCACACTTGAAATCACTCTTACTTCGAATGACTTCTCTCCATTGAGAATGACATGCTGCGTTCTATTATCTAGGAACTATCTGTGATAACAATAAGTAATTACAATAAATTTGGACCGTATCAGGCAACATCAATGGAAGACGAAGTACGCGCTGTACGCACAACCAGGGGCGCACATTCCGAGACCAGAGTCGCAGCACGAGCCGCGTTCTGTAAACAGTTTAACTTCGTTTGTGCAACTATCTAGCAGTAAATGTTGTGATGAAAATGCCCTTAGTTATCAGCGAGAGGAATCGCCGTCACTATCACGTAGCGCCGTATAATGACTGCTTCTTTCAGTTCTTCTATTAGGACGCCTTATAACTCACACTGGAACATAGCCTTCACTTCGACATTGCCTAATGTACACGGTACCTTCACCGTAATCCGTGTCAAAGTTGTATTTATTGTACAGTAAACTTTCTTACCGGTGTGCACGGCGTTATTTGACCACAGTGAACTTTCGGTAACCTAATGAACACACCGCTTCTCTGTGCAACTGACTATCCTGAATCGCGGAAGCAAGCTGTCGCACCTCTAGGTGTCTCCTGGTTTTCTCCTAACTATTGAGGAAAAGCGCTTGCCAACGCCATTCTGATATTTGTTGGCGCTCCACAATGCCGAATTTCAGTGTGTCCCTCTTCGGTATGAGGAAGCTGTATTCCAAAACATAATAATACAAACCGTACGTGCAGCAGTGATAGGGTATCAGAAATTAAGCCTCACGAAAACTCAATTGCATCCGTTCTAGTGCTAGTAGCCTGCTAGATAACTGTTTGAGATATTGTTGACTGTAAAAACTGTTATTGCATGGAACCTCTTTGACCACAAGCATGTGTCATGTCTGCGGAATTCATTGTTGTTTAAAACGCTGTGGTCTTTGGTCGGTCTCACATTTGCGGTTACCGGACCTTTATGCAGTAATTTCTTCGTCTGTAGCAGTGTCCCCCCCACGATGATGTGGCGCAGTCGCAGCGATGGAGGCGGGATGACGGCCCTCAATTACCAGTTCGCTCATACAGATTTAAATTCTTATGTGGTTTTTTTAAGTCGCTTCAGGGAGGTACCGATACGGTTTCTTTGAAAAAGATACAGCCGATTACTTCCCAGTTCTTCCCCAGTCCTAGCCCGTCGTCCGTCCCTAATGATTCCCTCGCCGCGGGACGTTAAATCCTAATGTGTCTTTCTTCCTACAAGTATTGTGGTCCACAGTGTTACCTTATGGTTGATTATTTCTATTTGTGTATTTGCGAGGTTTTTTGTGAGGCTCGTACCAAGATATAGTATCAGTTATCACTACCCGTAGTAGCAAGTAAATGTACTTGAGTTCCCCACACATAACGGCTGTCAGTAGTGACGTACATGGAAACTACTCTGTCTCCCTGCCTTGGATCGCTCGGCAGCATGGCATCACTTGGATTGGCCTTCAGTTAATGAAAATGATTCACAAGATATCATTTCCAAGAATCGGTAGCTTCAGTGGGACAATGATAGGCTTCCCGCACAAATCGCTTACATCGTTTAAATAAAATGCACGTTCGGTTTCTGTGAAAAAAGACACGACCTCTTCACTTTTATCAAAAAAAATGGTTCAAATGGCTCTGAGCACTATGGGACTCAACTGCTGAGGTCATTAGTCCCCTAGAACTTAGAACTAGTTAAACCTAACTAACCTAAGGACATCACAAACATCCATGCCCGAGGCAGGATTCGAACCTGCGACCGTAGCGGTCTTGCGGTTCCAGACTGCAGCGCCTTTAACCGCACGGCCACTTCGGCCGGCTCTTCACTTTTATCTTTGTGTCTGACAGTATCAAGAAAAGTTGCTCTTCAGAATATTTCATGTTGCTTGGAAGCCTTGCACCTTACCACAGTACAAATCTCGCAATCTGTTTTTGTGACACCTGTCGGATTTGTTGTTTTAATCAGCCCTGTGGCTGAGCCAAAATGAAATTATAGAAAATAAAAGGGATCCAGATTTACTTTCGAGAGCTGATTTAAGTGCATACATGAAGACAGTGTATATTTTGCCTTTGAAATGTTTGCTTATATTTTCTGGATTAAAGAGCGTCGCTCTCCACAAGGAGTCCGACATTTTATACTGCCAACTAAGCAATCGGTAATGAAACTGATAGTGGATGTTTCACTGTGTTAGTGATATTCCGCTATGCATGTGAATTTGTATGTGTATCGCCCGCATCTCGTGGTCGTGCGGTAGCGATCTCGCTTCCCACGCCCGGGTTTCCGGGTTCGATTCCCGGCGGGGTCAGGGATTTTCTCTGCCTCGTGATGGCTGTGTGTTGTGTGCTGTCCTTAGGTTAGTTAGGTTTAAGTAGTTCTAAGTTCTAGGGGACTGATGACCATAGATGTTAAGTCCCATAGTGCTCAGAGCCATTTGAACCATTTTTTTTTTTTTTTTGTATGTGTATCAAAACATGTGTACTATGTTTCCCAGGGCGTCTTTTCTTGCGACTGTTCCTGCTACCTTATAGAATCCCGCTTCTATGGCGAATCGTAATAATTCTGTTTCCTTTCAGAAATCAGTTCGAGCGACGCCGAAGATTCGTCTCACTGGCTGTCGATGTCTCAGTCGTTGCCGGAGGACAGCGGTGAGTTTCCGCTGTTTTGTGGCTTCTCCGCTTTTTATAGCACTTTTTTTTAATTAGTAATCTCGGCTGTCCTGTCAGTACGCGTCTTGTAGTGCCTCAAGTCGGCCCGTTCTGACTTCCAGGTGAGGCTTGGACGACCGCGGAACTGGAGGAGTCGGCCAGTTCCCACGACCAGCTCGATGAAGCGCTGTCACCCGGAGCTCTTAGCGTCGCCTGCGTGTGTACGTACATCGCCACTCTTACTATCAGAATTAGGATAATTCTTCTTGCTTTCACCTTCTGGTGCTGACAAAGCCAACACCAAGAACGCTTAATAATTTTGTGCTACCGTCCTTTTATAGCAGCAGAAAACATGTGTACTATGTTTCCAGGGCGTCTTTTCTTGCGACTGCTCCTGCTACCTTATAGAATCCCGCTTCTACGGCGAATCGTAATAAATCTGTGAACTACTGAAACTGTTTCCAGAATGAGATTTTCACTCTGCAGCGGAGTGTGCGCTGATATGAAACTTCCTGGCAGATTAAAACTGTGTGCCCGACCGAGACTCGAACTCGGGACCTTTGCCTTTCGCGGGCAAGTGCTCTACCAACTGAGCTACCGAAGCACGACTCACGCCCGGTACTCACAGCTTTACTTCTGCCAGTACCTCGTCTCCTACCTTCCAAACTTTACAGAAGCTCTCCTGCGAACCTTGCAGAACTAGCACTCCTGAAAGAAAGGATACTGTGTTTCAGTCTTGGACACCGCAGAAATTATTGATCAAGGAGAGTTCACCCTGATAGAGATTGTCGGGGTGAGAAGTGTATCCGATTGCTGTAAAACCAGAAGGAGCTAACGTTAAAAGTAACTCAATGCTTTAATCGTGGACGCTTCGGTATGACGGACACGTCAAAGTCACCTGTCTACGGAGAGCCTGGACGCCACTACACTGAAGTGCCGGAGTGGCTGTCATCTATTCTGTTTCAGCAGTGTCTTGCGACCCCAGAGATCTTATCTGCCGGCTTACCAGTGTATTATCACTAATCACATAACGTTATCCTGTCGCAGTCAATACACCTCTGTCGCCAGTACAATATTCTCCGCCGCCTCTTGCAATACGACGGTACTTTTTTCTGGGGCCATTAATGAAACAGGTCCACTCTCATAGCATTCACCGTTTGTAATGAAATTATTTCTGTGATTTAGCTAGCGAGCAACGTATCAGTCTACTGTTTTCGAGAGGCTACGTTCAAATTCTAGTTCAGTCTGCGATGCGTATCTTTTCCATTTATTCCTTGAGTCGCACTAGGTGAACGTGAAGGTGACGCCTGCAGCAAGGACAGGAGCAAAATCATCCATCATAATAGCTACAACCGGGATGTTGCGCCATCGTTAAATATTGGCAAAAAGAGGAACGTAAGCGAACAACTCTTAAAATACCAGCCACAGAATACTCACTTTTCTCGGCACTCCTGTTCCCTCCTAATGTGTATAAATCGGTTGGGAAATTAGACTGCGTACTAATATAGCAGCTCCAGTGTACTTTTCTCTTCACAAGGGAAACTGCCTATTGCACCCCCCCCCCCCAACCCCCTCAGATTTAGTGGTAAGATGGCCCAATGGATAGCCCGAATTGAACACAGATAAAGCATGAAAACAGGAAGAAGGGTTACTGAACTGTGAAAAAAGCAAAATAGAAAATGGACGGTCTAGGAAAAAGAAGCGCAATTAAGAGTTGTTGCGATCTGGGTAAGTGGCCATGGTGATTGACTGCCACCAAGGCGAGCCATGTTCAAGACTCCTTCATTTTTTTTTCCTTCACAACATTATGAACTGTTCATCCGGTCATTGAAATGTTTGTTATCTTTCTGTACTACTGGCAGTTGTCATACCATTGTTTTATTTTATTTTAGGGCGACTATCATACTACACATTCGTTGTAGAATATGTGTCATGTGGTAAGTATACGTTACCTCGCCAGTAAACGTGATGAATAGTGAGAGCAGGCGAGAAACGACATAGACCTCTCACAGATATGAAAACAACAAATAAACAGGTGTGAACTATGTTACAACAAAGGAATTTAAGAATCAAGACTTCCAAATTGGAACGCAGCTTCAAAAAAGTTAAAAACATATGTTTTGACAGAGCACAGACAAACTGGGTGATTGTGAAACTGCTGCGTTCATTTGTTGCAGCTTACGTGACAAACTATTATGTTTTCATCATTTCCTTGTGATCGATCACATTCACGTGTATACGAAGACCTGTACGGGGCAAGGAGGCATATCTCACTCACTTACTATTCGTACAAATTAGAAGCGTCGATAACAGATTGCTATCATACTACACACTTATTGCCACTAATGCCGTGTATGACACACCAGACGTGTTTTCCAGTGCAGGATTCGGTTCACTTGCCGCCCTGTCAGCAAAGATTTGCGGTTCCCATTCGAAATCCACTTCCTTTCGGCTGCTGATAGAGAAGTTTTGCAGAATCAATTGTAACTATAGGTCCCTACCTTGAACCTCACTGTTGAAAACGGACGTTGCACCACGACACAGACACAAATTTAAATAAAGCGAACAGCGAGGGAAAAAAATTAGCACGAGGTAGGCTTGAACACGACTCGGCAGCTTGGCAGTACAACACCGTAACCACTTTTTTCTTTTTGTTTTTTTAACGCTAACGACTTTTTTTTATTCTCTCGGGAGTATAAAAGTCATTCAGAAATAAGGAAGGAAAATTGCCACCGCCACTTTTGCCCTAAAGAAAAAAAAAACGAAAAAAGACGAACCACCACTTCAGGCGTTAGCCCCTATCTAATCCTACTCCCTGAAAGACTAACCTAGAGCTGCGAGTGGGTGAGAAAGAACAAAGGAAAGGAAACCACAGGGGAGTCATGAAAATTCAACATAATTATTTTTTATATTTTTTATTTTTATTGTTTATTTTTTAATTTTAATTAATTAATTTATTTACTTATTGTTTTATACAGTATATGAGCGCCTTGAGTAGCGGGTCATGCATCGGCCAGCACGCCCAGATGTGCAGGGAGTAGATTCCGTTATCGGTTCTGTTCGGTTCTGGGAGGTTCGGATCAGTTTTCAGCTTCGCATGGCTTGGGCGTTCCAGCTGAGAGGCGAATCGTTAAATGTGCTTTCTAAGAAACTGGAAACTGACAGTGTGGGTTGCGTGTTAGGACGCAGTGTCGTTCGTTGAGATAATTCCAATATCTTAGCACTGACTTACGGCCAGAATTAAAAAGATAACGGATCGTGTGGCCACAGATCCAGTTCACAGAGTGACTTTTGGTGGTGGGGTAAAAAATCCCCTCCGGGGTAAAAGTGTATGGATGTCGATCTGAGTGGGTGTTTGTAAGAAACGCCAGTTTCCACCTGCTCTATATTGCACATCTTGTTCCTGGATCGTTCACTGTTTCTATTTCGCTTTTTTTTCACAGTCCACTGCACCTTGTTTCTGTTTTCGTGCTTGGTCTACGTTCAGTTTTTGACGGGCTGTGCGCTGGGCTCCTCTTAGCACTAAATCTGAGGGGGTGCGATGAGGAGTTTCCTATTAGAACCGCATCGTCCATAACTCTACCGACGGGGGTGGCTCAGTGGTTAGCACACTAGACTCGCATTCGGGAGGAAGACGGTTCAAGCCCGCGTCCGGCCATCCTGTTTAGGTTTTCCGTGATTCCCCATCCCCCCAAATCAACCAAACGACAATAACTCTAATTACAAGTTCAGACGACGTGGAGTTACACTATAATTATTATTTCGCGTTATATTACGTGGTTACGAAATATTACACAAATCCCATAATCGTGTTTAGTGCCCTTCTACAGCAAAATGTGGTCGACATCAGTCCGTGCTTACAGCTCGTAGATTATCTGCAAGAAACTGCGCTCCAGAGTGGCGTAATACTTTCAGGCACAAAGTTTGTCTTGGTTTAATCGCCGCTGTTGGCATTTTCATGCCGGCAACACTCACTTCAGCCTGCCTCACAGACTGAAATAGTCGGCAACGTAACGCGAAACCTCGATGGCATGCCACCGAGCGATGTCGCACAATGGTAAAGAATCTGAACTCGTTTTCGGGAGGAGCAGGGCTCCAATCCCCGTCCGGACATCCTGATGTGGGCTTTTAGCGCTTTTTATTAACACATTTGTCCGACCCCGGTAGCTGAGTGATGCCGGCACGGTAGCTCAGCGTGTTCGGTCAGAGAGCCGGTTGGCCTCTGTAATAAAAAAACTGAGTGGAAGGATCAACCACCGAACTTGAACAGGATGTCTTGTGGCGTCCGCAACGACCAAACACAACGATCAATAACGGAAAAAAAGATGGTCAGCGCAACAGAATGTCAATCCTCAGGGCTCGGGTTCCATCCAGGATGGGTCGGAGATTTTCTCCGCTCGGGGAGTGGCTGTTGTGTTGTCCTAGTCATCATCATTTCATCCCCATCGACGTGCAAGTCGCCGAAGTGGCTTCAAATCGAAAGACTTGGCTTCGGCGAACGGTCTACCCGACGGGAGGCCTTAGTCACACGACATTTTTACATTAACTAATTTCACGCAGATGCCGGAATCGTTTCTTTCAGTAGACTATCGTAGATTTCCGTCACATTCACAGTCCAGCTTAGTATGCACTCTGTCTCTAAGGGACATGACGTTGACGTAACATTAATACCTTTCATTCCTTAGGTGTGATATCAGTACAACTTGGCAGTTTGGAAGTGACACGTATGTAGTGTCTCTTCTTCGCCGTGTGAGTAATAGATTAGTCAGAAAGGATGAAAGGATGCTGACGAGCAGCGCCTGCCAGATTCCAAATAGAACGTGTGGTGTGGCCAGAGCGCGCCGCGGCCCTCGGTGTCTCCGCCGCTGACTCGTCCACACGGCCCGCCCGAGAATAGACGGCTTCACGCGCCAGACTTACTCTGGAGGCTGTTGCAAAGGTAGCTGACGCAGCGCGGAAACTTGGAACTCGAGGTCGCGGGGGTAGCGTAATGATTCGAGCCAAGTTTGTCCCGTAGCGAGTTGTCGCCAATTACCGGAGACCGAGAGCAGTGAGGAATTTAACTTGTTCCTTGTCTCAATCGTGCCCGAAATGACCTGAAGGCCTCCCTCCTGACAAAATTATGAAAGGATATTCCTTTAAAGAAACTGATATCGGTTGTACTAGTGCGTCACCGAGAAACTATAACAAAGATCTTGCTCGCCAGGCCAGAACGGGGAGCATGCTTTCTTTGAACAGATGCAATGCATTAATTGCGTTACTATAGTCATGATATACGTACACTGTCTCAGTATTAAAGGGAAGGGTAAAGTGTGCCGAACTATTTTTCACGTCTGTATTAGGTTAACATGGAAGAAACATAACAATATATGACAAGTTATGAGTTTATAGCAACAAATATAAGTAGCATAGAAATTGGATTTATGGAAATAAATGCATTCAGGATAGAGTTCGAACCGAGGTGTTACTCTCGTTGACCGACAATGGAACGAGCTTAACCCTCTGATCATGAGCGATGAAGCTTTTAATAAATATCGAACACTTACAAAATTGAAATCTGAAATAACTTATATAGTGAAAAAGTTTCAGTTTCTTCTTCTGCTTCTGTTTAAGTTCTAACATAACATTTCTGGAACTATGTATAGCTTCCGACGTATTGGCGACGTTTTCACAGACAGTTCAGTGACTTCAAAAAAACAACGCTGTAGTATGTTTTACAGTGACAGAAAAAGATTCTGTTGCGAGTATTCCTAAGTTATAAATTTCGTAGCCTAGACCTGCAGGCCCGTTGCCTATTAGTTACTCTTTATTCTTTGCAAGTAAGCTTTTCCTTTCAGTGAATGATCTTTAAACTGCTTTGGTAAACGTTATTCGCCCAGTCACAGAATCTGGTTTGTCGTTTTTTGTGCGTACACATCGATCGATATGTTATTGATTTAGGTTATCTTCAATTCCGTTCTTATTTCCTCGAAATGTTACAAAATGTTACAAATAAAATGCTTTTTAACGCGGAATTTTATGTGCCCAACGATGGAGCAGTCCCACATTAGTCTAATGCAATATTTGTTTTATCGATATGTATTAACAGAGACCGTAAAACACAATGAGTAACATATACTCCAGCAGTGACTGCCCAGCGCTTCTGAAAGCCGTTAGGAGTCAGCGTGGGCCAGAGTGGTGCCGCGCTGCCCCTATTAATACATATCGATAAAAAAAATATTGCACTAGGCTAATCTGGGACGGCTCTATCGCTTGGACACGTAAAATTCCGCTTTAAACATCGTTTTCTTTGGAACGGGAAACAAACCGACGCCTTCTGCTGACGCTGGGCTTCCCACGAAAGACTTGGCGAGCAGTATTTCTTTGCGCTCACTCAAGTTACACGCTGCAAAGACGAAACTGCAAATATCTGCCGCAACAGCGGAGCAAATGCGCCTGGTGACTCTTAGGAGGCATATCGGGTATATGTTGCGGACAGTAATGGTCCTGTAACACTCCCTTCAAGTACATGCGAATTCACTTTCACGTCTGGAGATCTCTCTTCTCTAAGAATGGAAATACTGTATTCTGTTTGCTAGAAAACTCTTTAATTCAGGTGTACAGTTGGTCTGATATTCCGTGCACTCGTATTTTGTTCATTAAGCGACAGGGCGGGACGGCATCGAACCCTTCCGGAAATCAAGGAACGCGGCATCTACATTGATGTCGGTATCTACTACATTCTGGGTCTCATGGACAAACAGAGTGATATGTGTTTCACACTAGCATTGTTTGCGGAATCGGTTTTGGTTCCTACGACGAGAGTTATGGCCTCCAGAAAGGTCATAATACGAGGGTTGGAACTTTAATAGTGGCAACTGTTTATTTACATCTACATCTACATCTACAACTACATCTACATTTATACTCCGCAAGCCACCCAACGATGTGTGGCGGAGGGCACTTTACGTGCCACTGTCATTACCTCCCTTTCCTGTTCCAGTCGCGTATGGTTCGCGGGAAGAACGACTGTTTGAAAGCCTCCGTGCGCGCTCTAATCTCTCTAATTTTACATTCGTGATCTCCTCGGGAGGTATAAGTAGGGGGAAGCAATATATTCGATACCTTAATCAGAAACGTACCCTTTCGAAACCTGGACAGCAAGCTACAACGCGATGCAGAGCGCATCTCTTGCAGAGTCTGCCACTTGAGTTTGTTAAACATCTCCGTAACGCTATCACGCTTACCAAATAACCCTGTGACGAAACGCGCCGCTCTTCTTTGGATCTTCTCTATCTCCTCCGTCAACCCGATCTGGTACGGATCCCACACTGATGAGCAATACTCAAGTATAGGTCGAACGAGTGTTTTGTAAGCCATCTCCTTTGCTGGTGGACTACATTTTCTAAGGACTCTCCCAATGAATCTCAACCTGGCACCCGCCTTACCAACAATTAATTTTATATGACCATTCCACTTCAAATCGTTCCGCACGCATACTCCCAGATATTTTACAGAAGTAACTGCTACCAGTGTTTGTTTCGCTATCATATAATCATACAATAAAGGATCCTTCTTTCTATGTATTCGCAATACATTACATTTGTCTATGTTAAGGGTCAGCTGCCACTCCCTCCACCAAGTGCCTATCCGCTGCAGATCTTCCTGCATTTCGCTGCAATTTTCTAATGCTGCAAGGGAGGTAATGACAGTGGCACGTAAAGTGCCCTCCGCCACACACCGTTGGGTTGCTTGCGTAGTATAAATGTAGAATGTAGAACTTTCTACCGTCCCTGCGACTAAATGAAGAGAGAGCGCCAGCAGAGTGCTGGAGTTTTTTTGACGCGGCGAGAGATGGCCTGTCGCGGATACAATTAGCGCGCCGTTCGGTGTCCGCGTACGGCAGTCCGCCCACGGCCCGCCGTGTCGAAGGTGAAGCGGGCGGCAACTGGCCCCGGCTCTGGGAAACGGAGCGTCGGCGCGCCGGCCGCACCTCCTTATATGAGGCTGTGGCCGGCGGCGCGCCGACTGCCCGCAAAGTCGCCGCCAGTGCAGCTCCTCCAGGCCGAAGACACCTGCAGCGGCATGCCAGGTCAGCGCGCCAGTCTCCATAGGTAAACCGCTGTGCCGTAGCGGCAACACGCAGCTCGTAGAGCCAACACACACACACACACACACGCGCGCGCACCCGCTCCCCTACGCGTATACGGTCACGGACGCAGTCACACAGATATAGACGTTAGTACGAGGGTCACTCCAAAAGAAATGCTCACTATTTTTGTAAAAGTACAGTTTTCATTCTCCATGTGTGAAAGTCTTACAGTGTGTAGATACATCTTCCCGCTTGTTTTCAAACTTAGTTCAGCCTGTTCCCGTGAGTGGCGCCGTCACAGCATGACTTCAAGATGGCTGCTACACTTGACGTTCGTCAGAAGCAATGTGCTGTCATAGGATTCCTGCGCTGTGAAAACGAGACTGTGGGAAACATCCACAAGAGGTTGGAAAATGTGTATGGAGATGCTGCTGTCGATCGCAGTACAGTTAGTCGGTGGGCAAGCAGGTTACGTGCTGAAAGCGGGCACGCAATATTGAGGATTGTCCTCGCAGCGGCAGGCCTCGTACTGCACACACTCCAGACAATGTGCAGAGAGTTAACGAATTGGTGACTGCTGACAGACGCATCACAGTGAACGAATTGTCACGATACGTTGGGATAGGGGAAGGAAGTGTTTGCAGAATACTGAAAGTGTTGGCATTAAAAAACATTTGTGCCAGGATGTTGACAGTGGCTCACAAAAAAAAAAACGGTATGCAGCGAGCTTTTGGAACAGTACGAGAATGGTGGAGATGAATTTCTTGGACGAATTGTGACAGGTGATGAAACATGGCTCCATCATTTTTCACCAGAGACGAAGAGGCAAACAATGGAGTGGCACATGCAAATTCACCCAAGAAAAAAAAATCAAAACCACACCTTCTGCTGGAAAAGTTATGACTACGGTGTTTTTCGATTCCGAAGAACTCTTGCTTGTGGACATCGTGCCAAGTGGAACCACCATAAATTCTGATGCATATGTGACGACACTGAAGAAACTTCAAGCTCGACTGAGTCGTATTCGACCACATCGGCAAAAGCAGGATGCTTTGATGTTGCACGACAATGCAAGGCCACATGTCAGTCAAAAAGCCATGGAAGCGATTACAAAACTCGGATGGACAACACTGAAACACCCGCCTTACAGTCCTGACCTGGCTCCATGTGACTATCATCTCTTTGGGAAACTGAAAGACTCTCTTCGTGGAACAAGGTGATGACTTCCTTGTGCACACCGCCAAACAGTGGCTCCAACAGGTTGGTCCAGAATTTTACAGTGCGGCTGTACAGACGCTGGTTCCAAGATGGCGTAACGTAGTTGAGAGGGATGGAAATTATGTGGAGAAATGAAAATATTGTTTCTAAAGGATGTATCTACACACTGTAAAACTTTCAAACATCTAGAATAAAAGATGGATTTTTTAAAAAAAATAGTGTACATTTATTTTGGAGTGACCCTCGTAAAAGGTAGTCACAGAGCAATCCTAGGGTTCCGTGCGTCAACCTGTACTGACGGAACCCTTATAGAATCGCTTTGTTGTCCGTCTATTCGTCTGACTGTTAAGAACCCCTTTTCTCAGGAACGAATAGACTTATCAAGTGGATAGCACATACTGAGGTCTATGGTCCATTGGCGGAATAAAAATTTTAAGCTTTTAAGTCAGTGCAATCCAAAGATACCGCCATTTGTGTAACATATTTCGACATTCGCAAACTCACACATCAAAACCTGTAGGGTATTTCCCGTTGAAACTTGGCAACAACCGAGGTTTCACAGTACAAATAAAGGGAAAAACCTAAAACTTAATTTGCTGTTACATCACACGAAAAACATATTTCGTTCGTCATTTGTTAGCTTCGAACTTGAAATTAAAACATTCTCTAAAGTCTTGGAATTCCTGGGACCAATATGTTCCCAGCATCAATGTCGATAACAGACAAAAATCGAAAAATCGCCAATATCCTCGGTTCCAAGAATGAATAATATGTTTAAGTTTGAAACTTCCTGGCAGATTAAAACTGTGTGCCTGGCCGAGCCTCGAACTCGGGACCTTTGCCTTTCGCAGGCAAGTGCTCTACCAACAGAGCTACCCAAGCACGACTCACGCCTCGTCCTAATTGCTAGCGAAACACATATACTTACTTCTTTTACTATTTTACCACAAGACTTTTCCTTTACATCTAGAATTGGGACGACACGTGTCTACACAAAGCAACCTACTTCACGTGCTTACTGTGTTACGTGGTATCAAATACACACAAGGCATTCAATCTGTTTTTGATTCCATTGGCTTCGTGTATTCTGCTTCTTAGATCAAATAATTGCAATTATTCAAATAAGGAGAGCTTTAATTCCGTCAGTACCTCGTCTCCTGCCTTCCAAACTTCGCAAAAGCTCTCCTGCATACCTTGCGGAACTAGCACTCCTGGAAGAAAGGACATTGCGGAGCGCACACTCCACTGCAGAGTGAAAATTTCACTCTGGGAACATCCCCTAGGCTGTGGCTAAGCCTTGTCTCCGCAATATCCTTTCTTCCAGGAGTGCTAGTTCTATAAAGTATGCAGGAGAGCTTCTGCGAAGTTTGGGTGGTAGGAGACGAAGTACTGGCGGAATTAAAGCTGTGAGGACGGGGCGTGAGTCGTGCTTGGGTAACTCAGTTGGTATAGTTCGGCGCTAGCGGCCGTGCGAAGCGGAGGTCCGATACTTCCGCCTGCGCGGCGTGTGCGAGTGTTTGTTTACTTGTGGACTTAGTCTGCGCGCGGGCTAGTAACAACGACCATGGCGAACAAGTACAGGAAAACTACATTACGATTCAATTTCTGCAAAGACTGCGAACGACCAAAGGCTTTAGCAGTGGAACGATTCATTCGAGAGGAAGTCAAGATACCGCCAAACGATATTGTCGGAATTCACCTGTCCATCATTAGTCCCACGGTGTATGTTAAGAAGGTCAATGACGCGGCGTGTGAGAGAATTCTGCAGGCGACAAAAGTAGGTCTCCGACTTTGCCATAGTGACGGGAATGTCGGCACGGTAACTGTAGAACATGCTATTCTGGGTGTACGGACAATACGTGTTTTTGAGCTGCCATTTGAGCTCCCGGCGTCGAAGTTATCGAGGCTTTCAATCCATACGGCACGGTACGTGGTCACACGGCAGAACGCTGGACACAATTCGCCACGTACCCCGTTCTTACCGGAGTGCGACAGATCACTATTGATCTTCAGAAGCATGTACCGTCCTATCTGACAGTTGGTGGTTTTCGGGCGGTGGTTATTTACAATGGTCAACCACGTACATGTTCTGGCTGTGGCCAGGAGGGACTCAGGTCGAACTGTATGCAACGGCGGATCACGCAACTGCCTTCAGATGTGCGGGAGCCGTCCCCGGCGATGTCAGTACTACCAATCACGTATGCCAAAGCCCTCACTGCGTCCGCTGATGACCGAAAGGACACAGCCCCGGTGGAAGATCAAGATGGCACTCCCCGAAACCTTGTAGCAGACGTCGGGATGACAGAGGATGCTGCTCCATCGAGCATACAATCTACGGCGACAACATCAGATGAGACCGAACTCCCACCAAGCACACTGATAGTACACGAAGCAGTTCCAGCCATTACGGATGCTGTTCCGTCTGGAACGCACTCTGTGACGACAACATCAGTTTCGACCGAACTCCCGCCAAGTACAACGATGGGACTCTAAACACTTCCCGTTCCTACGGATGCTTTTCTGTCCGGCAGCCGTGATTCCCTCCAATCTGAGGACACGGAAGGAAGATCACGCAAACAACGTTCCCCGAAAAGGAGGAAACGGCGGCGTCGCACGACATCTCCTCGGGATGACTCCCCTTGCCTCGACGACGATGTGCCTGTGGACCAAGACGACACAACAGCCTCTACGGAACAGGATGAGGCAATGGAAACTGTTCGATCAGACCCGCAGCGGTCTGTCACATTGACGGTACCGGGACGTGGTGATGCTGAAGAGGAATCACAGCAAGTTGGCTCTCCAGACGCAGATGCTGTGGCTATGGACACGAATATATCACTGCCTGAAAATATGTGGTATGACGATATTGAGAAGGCGCCGGACGTCATACAGAGGCAGCCGGCACTCCCGAAGACGGCCTAATAATTGCTGAAGGTGAAGGGAGAGGGGCGGGAGAACGTCTTCTGACTCAGCCCCCAGCGCCGATGCAGGGAGATGTTGTTGCGCCTCGACAGAGTGGGATTCAACGGCATGCGAACCGTATTGCGACATTAAATATAAATGACGTGCGTTCACCGTCCAAAATACACCTACTGAAGGAAACGATTTGAGCATCTGATGTGGATATTGCTTTCCTGCAGGAAGTCCACATAGCTGCACTCCCATACATCGCAAGCTACCAATCCTATACGTCACATGGAAATCACAATGGGAGTGGGGTGGCAGTCTACGTGCGAGATGGCTTCCCAGTGAAAAACGTGTGTTATCTTCCGTCTGCCAGGGGAATGGCTTTCACGACGTTTGGGACACGCATCATCAATCTTTATGCACCGTCGGGAAATAATCGGCGGCGGGAAAGAGCGCGATTTTATGCAGAAGACATTGCCCCACTATTCCATGGACGTTAGGAACGTGTAATAATTGGTGGAGATTTCAACTGTGTTCTCAGCCAGAAAGACCAATGGCCGCAAGCAAACATCAGCCAGGAGTTGCGAATCGTTGTCAACGACCTTGTACTTAGTGACATGTGGGAATTACGACATGGGGACGCACCGGGATACACCTATGTGATAAGTCATTCGGCGAGCAGATTAGATCGCATTTATATCTCACGGGCTCATGCAAATGATGTCCAGGACGCGGAACGCTGGCCATTGGCATTTTCCGATCACAGCGTTTACATCTGTACGGTGCTTCTCCCCCGTAGAGAGGTATGGAACAGTAAGGCCCCATGGAAACTAAACATTCAACATCTACATGATCCTGAATGCCGTCTACGGATCCTTGAGACATGGACGATGTGCGAGCGAAAGGTTGGAAGGTATGCGACGATGCTTGGTTGGTGGCTGACTTGTGCTAAACCGGCGCTTCGCCGTACGTTCATCTCATATAGCAGGGAGATGGCAGAATGGCGCCGCCGTACGACCGACTTTCATTTTGCAGCACTGCGCGACCTGGATGATGGTCCGCCGGGACAGGACATGTGGATCGAACGCAAAAGGATAAAAGCTAAACTAGTGGCTTTAGCTCGGAAACATCTTCAGGGAACCATGGTGCGCGCCAGATGTCACGATACGATAAGGCACGAGATTCCTTTCATGCACCACGTCGTGAATGAACGAAAGCACCGACGACGCGTTTTGGTACGAGAATTAATTACCCGCGAAGACCGAAGAGTGACGCGTCAAGCGGACCATTACCAACAGATCTATCGGGAAGAAGCAGCCCCTGTCGAAGACCTCGACCGTATAGCCACGTACGTCTCCCGTACACTGACGGTGGAAGCCGCGGGAACCTTACTGGAAGCCATTAGCTGTGAGGAAGTACATGATGCGATCGCACAAGGTGCGTTGAATCGGTCCCCAGGCATTGATGGGCTGCCTGCTGAATTTTATCGAGAATTTCGCATAGAAATGGCACCGCGATGGAAGGAAACGTACAACGAGATGTTAAATTCCGATGCGCCTATCCCACCGGCTTTTATGGAAGGCCTCTTGGTGCCAGGAATTACGGTCACACATTATCGCCCCATCACCCTGCTTAATGCCGACTATAAGATCTTTGCACGGTTGCTAGCGTCCCGATGTCGTATGTTAATTCGTAGCGTTCTCTCTCCAGAACAGACGACACTGAGTGGATCGGTGAATGTGCAAACAGCTACTGGCGACTGCCCTGATGTGATAGCGCTGGCGGAGGAGTGCCGGCTTAAAGCGGCGATGGGGGCGGTTGATTTTGATAGTCCTTTTGATAAGGTGCGCCACAACTATCTGTACGCTGTACTGGAACAAATGGGATTTCCAGACCGTTTCACTGGTCTCATTAGAAGGATTTATGGGGCCACACAATCCTTGGTACAGGTTAATGGGCGTATAGCAGGGCCAATTCAAATTCGACGATCCATTCGCCAGGGCTGCCCTCTTTCGATGCTGCTGTTCGCGATAGCGTTGGAACCATTAACTGGGAGGCTAACAAATTCTCTTTCTGGGATGGAACTGCGGGGCTACACCTTCAAATGTCGTGCCTATGCGGACGACCTCCTGCTGCTCGTTCGTTCTGAGGAAGAGGTGAAGACGGTCCTTGAACTGTTGTTGGACCACAGTGTGACGGCGGGTAGTGCAGTGAACATGAACAAATCGGCGGTAAGCCGGTTGGAACGGGCCTTACCCCGGAAGAAATCAGTCCGTTTCCTTATGTGCAACGATTCCGCTATCTCGGCATAGACTTTACCTCATCTGTAAAACATACTGCGCCAGTTAACTACCGACGTATTTTACAGACAACACGTACCATGGTCCGACAACAGCTCCTACGGCGCCTTGATCCTTTGCAGCGAGTCGAGTACCTGAACACTTATGTGGTTTCTCGAATGGTGCATATTTCGCAGATCCTGCCCCTACCACTCACGCTCGTACGTCTACTTCAATCAGCACTAGGCTATTTTGTGATGATTGGATCGCCCATCAAGGTGCGATACGCTGCGCTCACGCTCCCTACGGACAAGGGGGGACTCGGACTTACGAATGGTCACTGCCGAGCGACGGCGCTCTTTCTAGCCACGATGCACAAGCAATGGCGTAGCGGGGGTGATTCCCTTACATCCCGCCTACTGAATCTCCTGGTTCCAGCGTACCTCACACCTCCGGTGGCGGTGGGCAATATTATGCCACATTTTGCGCATGTATCAACATTTATCGTGGAACTTAGTTATATCAGAGACGAGCTTCCGCGCACGAGACCGCCATGCGCGAAGGATTTTTATGTTTGGCTGCTACGACGGATAAGTCGTAATGTCATTGAACTCAAACACCCCAGGTTCCATTGGCCGAAGATTTGGAGACATGTGCACCAAAAATTCCTTCCTACCTTCGTTCGGGTACTGAGGTTCTCTGTCGCCTGTGGCAAGTTCAACACCAACTAACAGCTCCATGCAGCTGGACTAGTGGACACTCCACTACGTCCGAAATGTCGCCAAGTGGATGACGACCATCACCGCTTAACTTGTATCGCGGTGGAGGACGTCTGGCTCCTAGGAAGACAGATGGTGGCTTGCTACCTCCGTGTGACCCCGCAACATATTACACCTGCTTCCTTCTTACATCCGGAGAGTGACTACTTTCCGGCGACTAAATCACAGTCGATCATCTGGGTCAAAGGTTGGACGGTCGCGTACCTCTATGGGGATGCTGCCAAGTCGCGACTTGACTTTTGGTTTTTCTTGCAGCAAGCCCACAATGAGGTTCATAGATGGTCACACTATCGGAAAACCTTTGCCAACTATCTTCAGTCACGCTTCTCTCACCACTCAATACGTAATGCACATACTATCCCCTGAAATGATCTACATGTTCCTTTTAACAGAGTGATTTTATTGAAAATGAATAAATAAATAAATAAAACAACAACATTCCTGTTCCTTTAAATTTGTGATTTGTTTTACAATTATATATATATATATATATATATATATATATATATATATATATATATATATATATATATATATGTATATGTATATTGCAGAAGATGCATTTCATTTAGTGCTTGTAAACTGCCTAATTTTGTATCCAAATAGAATACCAATAAAAAATATTTAAAAAAAGTTGGTAGAGCCCTTGCCGGCGAAAGACAAAGGTCCCGAGTTCGAGTCTTGGCCCGGCACACAGTTTTAATCTGCCAGGAAGTTTCATATCAGCGCACACTCCGCTGTAGAGTGAAAATTTCATTCATCTTTAAGTTTGCACGGAACCCACAGTGCGCGAGAGCTACTCGCATCTGGGCAATATCTTTCTTTTAGCAAACGTTTACAGTTAATTTTAGATGCAAACATTTTTTGTTCGGTCTTCGAGCTCATTATAAATATTGTGACGTAGAAGAAGGTGTAATTAGATGAATGACGAACACTAACTTCACTTAACGAAGGTTTATTCAGCACTTGCACATACACGAGCGCGAAGCGAAATGTCTCCTGCCACAACACATACGGTATATATACAGTTACAGAACATTCCAGTACATTGATTCTTGACACTTGTGGATACTTCTAGAATGTACTCGAACCGAATATAGAAATTAAAATGTTACACTTGAGGTGAGTATTGAACTCACGACCCTCCATGCAACGGTCTAGTATCATAATCACTACATAACGGTGAATGCGCTACTCGCCTTCTTCTATGACATTGCTTCCTCCTTAAAAGAACAGCGTCTCGGTCTTTACGTCCTCCTAATCCGGGAACGGGTCATCGGTCCTGCATACTCCGACTCCCGATGACTTATGTTCGCCCTGGCAGTGATCTTCTTAAAACTTCCTTCGCCGCTACGCTCTTCGTCACATTTCTGCTTGTTGCCTGTCGCTGGAACTTCGAATTTACCCTGGGTTGCAGGATCCTTATAGGGCTTCATTCGAAGCACGTGGACCGTATCTCTGATCTTTCGTCGTCTTGTGTCTTCAACTTCATAAGTAACATCAGTCAACTGTTTTCCAACCTTATAAGGTCCAAAGTAGCGCCTGAGGAGCTTCTCAGAGAGACCAACCTTCCGAACAGGAGTGAAGATCCAGACGAGGTCACCAGGCTGGTAGACAACAGGGCGGTGGCTGGCGTCATACCTTCGGCGATCGTTTTCTTGAGCCTACAGCGTGCGGAGTCGAGCTAACTGCCGAGCTTCCTCAGCTCTGGTCAACACCTGGCCGATGCAGCCGTCGTACACGTCATCAGGATGTAACGGAAACACAGTATCCATCATCGTAGTCGCCTCACGCCCATTCACTAGGAAAAATGGCGTAAGTCCTGTGGTGTCTTGTTTGGCGGTGTTGTAGGAAAACGTCACGAAAGGTGCACCTCATCCCAGTTGCTCTTCTCAACATTGACGAACATTGATAGCATGTCGGCCAAGGTCTTATAAAGGCGTTCCGTAAGCCCGTTAGTTTACGGATAGTAGGCAGTCGTCAGTAATGTTGCACCGACGTTTTATCTCTTTCACAAGATTCGATTAAAAAAACTTTCCCTCGGTCCGTAATTAACGACCTTGAGGCACCGTGTTTGAATAGAATGTCTTCCACGATGAATTTGGCTACCTAGAATGCTTCGGCTGTTTTCACGGCTTTTGTAATGGCATAGCGTTTCAGATAATCAGTGCAAACAATAAGCCATCTATCGCCACTAGCAGACGTCGGAAATTGTCCGAGGAGGTCAATCCCAGCACGCCGGAAAGGCGTTTCGGCTGGTGGAATTGGTATGAGTCGGCCAGGTGGTTTCTGAGGAACTGCTTTTCTCCTCTGGCACTCTCAACAGTGCGACACATAGTGACGGACACTTCTAAATAAACCTGGCCAGAAAAATCTCTTGTGGATCCTATCGTATGTCTTAATAAATCCTAAATGTCCGGCCTCAGGTGTCTCATGGAATTTCTGTAGAACAATTAAGCGCATGTGTTTAGGGATCACTGATAGCCACCGCTTTCCAAACGGATCAAAGTTTTTCTTGCAAAGTAATCCATTAACTACCTTAAATTGTCCTTTAACATCCTCTGACCGATTTAAGGCAAGCATAATTTGAGATATCTTGCCGTCCTTCTGCTCAGCAGACAGATGCTGGAGTGCAGCAAGACAGTCACTATCTTCATCAAAGTCTTGATGGTCTTGCACAGGGTTTCTTGAGAGACAGTCGGCATCTTGGTGTTTTCTTCCACTTTTGTAGTCTATGGTAATGTCATACTTTTGAAGACGTAGTGCCCACCTGGCGAGTCGTGCTGTTGGATCCTTAAGAGCTGTCATTCAACAAAATGAATGATGATCTGTAACAACTGCGAATGGCTTTTCATAGAGATACTGTCGAAATTTGCACATGTCCCAGATCACAGCAAGACATTCTCTTTCTGTAGTTGAGTAGTTTCTCTCGCCTTTTGTAAGTGTCCTAGAACCATAGGCTATAACCTTCTCTTTTCCATCCGAAATTTGCACCAGAATAGCACCGATCCCATACCCACTGGCATCTATGTGTAGTTCTGTAGGTGCTTTCTCATCATACAGACCAAGTACAGGGTCAGTCATCAGAGCTTTTCGCAGCAAATCGAAAGAATTTTGTGGATCACCACCCTAGATAAATTTAGCATCGGCTTTTAACAACTCTTGGAGTGGCCTGGCTTTGATACAAAAGTCTTTGATAAAACGACGGTAATAAGAACATAATCCGAGGAAGCTTCTCACATCTCAAACACTTTTTGGAATAGGAAATTCCGTTATAGATCTCACCTTTTCTGGGTCTGGCCGCACACCTTCGTTTGACACAAGATGTCCAAGTATTTTGATTTCTTTTGCTCCAAAGAGACACTTTCTTCGATTAAGTTTCAGTCCCCCTTGTTGGAGACACTTAAGAACGGCCCTCAGTCTTTTTACGTGTTCATCTGAGAACACTATAATGTCATCTAAATAATAAAGGCACATCGTCCACTTCAGGTGACTTAGAAGATTATCCATCATCCGTTAAAATAGCTGGTGCATTACACAAACCAAACGGCATTACCTTAAACCCATACAGGCCCTCAGGGGTGATGAATGCAGTTTTCTCAGATCAGCCTCATCTACTTCGATTTGCCAGTATCCCTAGTACATGTCCATGGTTGAGAAAAACTCAGCCCCCTTCAGACAATCTAGTGTATCGTCAATTCGTGGAAGAGGGTAAACGTCCTTTTTAGTTATCTTATTAAGCTTCTTGTAATCAACACAAAAGCGCCAACTGCCATCCTTCTTTTTGACGAGAACCACTGGTGACGACCATGGGCTCTGCGAAGGCTGAATGATGTCATTCGTCATCATTTTCTCTACCTCATCGCGAATTATTCGACGTTCCGTTGCTAACACACGGTATGCTCCCTGGCTTATTGGTTGATGGTCTCCAGTGCTAATCCGGTGCTTCACCGTCAATTTGTCTAATTTGCTCTTCACCTTTGGATTAAAGCATTCAGAAAAATTGAAGAATGGCAAGTAGCTTCTTCTGTTGTTCCTTAGTGAGATCAGGTGATAGTCGAGCTAGAAGATCTTGTCTCGTAGTGGTAGCGCCAATTTCGCCCACAGACTCGGCATGGGAGGTTTCTATGACGCTTAGCTGTTCTTCAATTAACGGCTCAGCGTTTGCTATGCACATGCGTCTTGGAAGGATCTGCGGTTCTCGGCGACAGTTAACTATCCACCATTCACCGAATCCGTTCTTAAACGAAACCATAGAGGCTGGGATGACCAAGTTATTCTTCAGTGGTATGCTTCTTTTACATTCCAATACAAGATCCATCGGTTGATGCACAGCATGACACATGACAGTTACCTTTCTAGCGCTGACTGCAGGAATGATCATTTCATCCAGCATACATAGTCTCCACACACTCGGATGCGCATCTTCCTGTCCACAGTATCTAATCTTGTCTAGAATAATCTTCAAGCGACCACAATCTGTAATTGCCTGAGAAGCTTTCAAGAAGTCCCATCCGAGAATGATGTCATGACTACACTCTTATAAGACGATGAATTCTAAGGGCTGTGTATGGTCACTTATAACCACACGAATGACACATCTTCCTGTAGGTTTTACATATTTCCCATTAGCTACCTTCAGCAGAGATGTTTTGCTGTCGACGAATACGGTTTTCTGCAACTGGCTGTGGTACTTCTCCGAAATGCCTGAATATGATGCTCCAGAGTCCACAAGAGCTCGGGCTGTCGGCCATCCATGAGGATATCGACGTAGTTTCCTTTCATCTTTGTAGTGATCGACAGCGGAGGATTTTTCTCTTCGGCGGCTTCACCTCCAAGGAAGGTCGCCTCCTTTAGTTTTTCCAGCTTGCAGCAGCTAGGTGATCGGCTGGAGCTTCTAAATGGTGATGGAGACCTTGATCGGCGTGTTGGGAGCGTCCTCTCCAGCGGCTAGCTTGCGGCGATGGTGACCTACGTCGTCCTGTCCCGGAGTTGGTGACGGCTAAGTTCGGTCTGCTGTCTTCTGGCGCGGGCGTAATCAAATATCCGCCGCCTTTCTCGACAATAGCGCATCACATGTCTCGGTCGTCCGCAGTGGAAACAGGCTCCTCATGCGGCATTGTAGGAACGTAACTTCGCCTGCGTCTCGACTTTTTCACCTTTTTAACGGGAAATGAAGGACGCAGAGATTGGGTTCAATGTCTGTTCCACTTCCTCCCTTATGACCTCTTGAAGCGTCTCAGTTTTTTGCTCGCCGTGCAGTCCAAGTGCCTTCTGAACTTCCTCTCTCACTATCTGACGAAGAACACTTGTGAAATCAGTTCCTTCCTCCATCACAGACATCGGTGCGACGTTTGGAAGCCGTTCAAACTTCTTGCGCGTAATTCTTTTTTGATGCATTGTCTCGATATACTGGCGCCATTTTATGAAGACGTCTGCTGTTGAAACCTCCTTCAGGAGTAGAGCTCGATACATGTGCTCAGCAACACCCTCCATGAGATGTGCAATCTCATCTTCCTCCTTCATTCTAGGATCCACTATTTTACACAGCTCCAAGACGTCTTGAATGTAGGATGCTTTAGTTTCTCCTGGACGCTGTGCCCTGGACTTTAATTTATCTTCAGCCTTGCACTTATGTCATTGTGTGTCGCCGAAATACTTGTGCAGTTCCGTCTGGAATACTTCCCAGCTTGTGAACTTCTCCTCGTTGTTCTCATACCATTGCTTGGCAGTGCCCTCCAAGTAGAAAAATACGTTAGCCAAAAGCACGGTGTCATCCCATTTGTTAAATTTGGCTATACGCTCATGTACCTTCAGCCACTCGTTCGGATCTTGGCCATCGTCACCAGAGAACGCGGAAGGATGTCTCATGTGGTGGCACACAGTTGCTGTCATCGTAACGACCTCTCCTTCTTCTGCCTTCGATAGATTGCGATCTGTTGAATATGGCTCGAACTCGGGTTTCTCGCCACGTAAACGGTGGCTCTGTTGTGGCCTGATGGGAGCCACTGTGGATCACAAGTTCCAATACCCGGCACCTCCACCAGAATAATGTCACGTAGAAGAAGGTGTAATTAGATGAATGGCGAACACTAACCTCACTTAACGAAGGTTTATCGAAGGTTTATCCAGTACTTCCCCCCCATGAACCATGGACCTTGCCGTTGGTGGGGAGGCTTGCGTGCCTCAGCGATACAGATAGCCGTACCGTAGGTGCAACCACAACGGAGGGGTATCTGTTGAGAGGCCAGACAAACGTGTGGTTCCTGAAGAGGGGCAGCAGCCTTTTCAGTAGTTGCAAGGGCAACAGTCTGGATGATTGACTGATCTGGCCTTGTAACAATAACCAAAACGGCCTTGCTGTGCTGGTACTGCGAACGGCTGAAAGCAAGGGGAAACTACAGCCGTAATTTTTCCCGAGGGCATGCAGCTTTACTGTATGATTACACGATGATGGCGTCCTCTTGGGTAAAATATTCCGGAGGTAAAATAGTCCCCCATTCGGATCTCCGGGCGGGGACTACTCAAGAGGATGTCGTTATCAGGAGAAAGAAAACTGGCGTTCTACGGATCGGAGCGTGGAATGTCAGATCCCTTAATCGGGCAGGTAGGTTAGAAAATTTAAAAAGGGAATTGGATAGGTTGAAGTTAGATATAGTGGGAATTAGTGAAGTTCGGTGGCAGGAGGAACAAGACTTCTGGTCAGGTGACTACAGGGTTATAAACACAAAATCAAATAGGGGTAATGCAGGAGTAGGTTTAATAATGAATAGGAAAATAGGAATGCGGGTAAGCTACTACAAACAGCATAGTGAACGCATTATTGTGGCCAAGATAGATACGAAGCCAACACCTACTACAGTAGTACAAGTTTATATGCCAACTAGCTCTGCAGATGACGAAGAAATTGAAGAAATGTATGATGAAATAAAAGAAATTATTCAGATAGTGAAGGGAGACGAAAATTTAATAGTCATGGGTGACTGGAATTCGAGTGTAGGAAAAGGGAGAGAAGGAAACATAGTAGGTGAATATGGATTGGGGGACAGAAATGAAAGAGGAAGCCGCCTTGTAGAATTTTGCACAGAGCACAACATAATCATAACTAACACTTGGTTTAAGAATCATGAAAGAAGGTTGTATACATGGAAGAACCCTGGAGATACTAAAAGGTATCAGATAGATTATATAATGGTAAGACAGAGATTTAGGAACCAGGTTTTAAATTGTAAGACATTTCCAGGGGCAGATGTGGACTCTGACCACAATCTATTGGTTATGACCTGTAGATTAAAACTGAAGAAACTGCAAAAAGGTGGGAATTTAAGGAGATGGGACCTAGATAAACTAAAAGAACCAGAGGTTGTACAGAGATTCAGGGAGAGCATAAGGGAGCAATTGACAGGAATGGGGGAAATAAATACAGTAGAAGAAGAATGGGTAGCTTTGAGGGATGAAGTAGTGAAGGCAGCAGAGGATCAAGTAGGTAAAAAGACGAGGGCTAGTAGAAATCCTTGGGTAACAGAAGAAATATTGAATTTAATTGATGAAAGGAGAAAATATAAAAATGCAGTAAGTGAAACAGGCAAAAAGGAATACAAACGTCTCAAAAATGAGATCGACAGGAAGTGCAAAATGGCTAAGCAGGGATGGCTAGAGGACAAATGTAAGGATGTAGAGGCCTATCTCACTAGGGGTAAGATAGATACCGCCTACAGGAAAATTAAAGAGACCTTTGGAGATAAGAGAACGACTTGTATGAATATCAAGAGCTCAGAAGGAAACCCAGTTCTAAGCAAAGAAGGGAAAGCAGAAAGGTGGAAGGAGTATATAGAGGGTCTATACAGGGGCGATGTACTTGAGGACAATATTATGGAAATGGAAGAGGATGTAGATGAAGATGAAATGGGAGATATGATACTGCGTGAAGAGTTTGACAGAGCACTGAAAGACCTGAGTCGAAACAAGGCCCCCGGAGTAGACAATATTCCATTGGAACTACTGACGGTCGTGGGAGAGCCAGTCCTGACAAAACTCTACCATCTGGTGAGCAAGATGTATGAAACAGGCGAAATACCCTCAGACTTCAAGAAGAATATAATAATTCCAATCCCAAAGAAAGCAGGTGTTGACAGATGTGAAAATTACCGAACTATCAGCTTAATAAGTCACAGCTGCAAAATACTAACACGAATTCTTTACAGACGAATGGAAAAACTAGTAGAAACCAACCTTGGGGAAGATCAGTTTGGATTCCGTAGAAACACTGGAACACGTGAGGCAATACTGACCTTACGACTTATCTTAGAAAAAAGATTAAGGAAAGGCAAACCTACGTTTCTAGCATTTGTAGACTTAGAGAAAGCTTTTGACAATGTTGACTGGAATACTCTCTTTCAAATTCTGAAGGTGGCAGGGGTAAAATACAGGGAGCGAAAGGCTATTTACAATTTGTACAGAAACCAGATGGCAGTTATAAGAGTCGAGGGACATGAAAGGGAAGCAGTGGTTGGGAAGGGAGTAAGACAGGGTTGTAGCCTCTCCCCGATGTTGTTCAATCTGTATATTGAGCAAGCAGTAAAGGAAACAAAAGAAAAATTAGGAGTAGGTATTAAAATTCATGGAGAAGAAATAAAAACTTTGAGGTTCGCCGATGACATTGTAATTCTGTCGGAGACAGCAAAGGACTTGGAAGAGCAGTTGAATGGAATGGACAGTGTCTTGAAAGGAGGATATAAGATGAACATCAACAAAAGCAAAACGAGGATAATGGAATGTAGTCTAATTAAGTCGGGTGACGCTGAGGGAATTAGATTAGGAAATGAGGCACTTAAAGTAGTAAAGGAGTTTTGCTATTTGGGGAGCAAAATAACTGATGATGGTCGAAGTAGAGAGGATATAAAATGTAGGCTGGCAATGGCAAGGAAAGCGTTTCTGAAGAAGAGAAATTTGTTAACATCCAGTATTGATTTAAGTGTCAGGAAGTCATTTCTGAAAGTATTCGTATGGAGTGTAGCCATGTATGGAAGTGAAACATGGACGATAAATAGTTTGGACAAGAAGAGAATAGAAGCTTTCGAAATGTGGTGCTACAGAAGAATGCTGAAGATTAGATGGGTAGATCACATAACTAATGAGGAAGTATTGAATAGGATTGGGGAGAAGAGAAGTTTGTGGCACAACTTGACCAGAAGAAGAGATCGGTTGGTAGGACATGTTCTGAGGCATCAAGGGATCACCAATTTAGTATTGGAGGGCAGCGTGGAGGGTAAAAATCGTAGAGGGAGACCAAGAGATGAATACACTAAGCAGATTCAGAAGGATGTAGGTTGCAGTAGGTACTGGGAGATGAAAAAGCTTGCACAGGATAGAGAGGCATGGAGAGCTGCATCAAACCAGTCTCAGGACTGAAGACCACAACAACAAACAACATCCAGTACTTGCACATACAAGAGCGCGGAGCGAACTGCCTCCGGCCACTTGTGGATACTTCTAGAATGTACTCGAACCGAATATAGAAAACTCACGGCCCTCCATGCAACAGTGTAGTATCATAACCACTACGCCACGGTGAATGTGCTACTCAGCTTCTTCTGCGACAATATAAGTAATGGATGCATGGATGAATTACTAATTGCTAGCGAAACACATATACTTAATACTTTTCACAATTTTACCACAAGACTTTTCGTTTACACCTACAATTGGGTCTACACGTGTCACCACAAAGCAACCTTCTTCATGTGCTTACTGAGAGTGTTACATGGTATCAAATGCACTCAAGGCATTCAATCTGTTTTTGATTCCATTGGCTTCCCGTACTCTGGTACTTAGATCAAATGATTGCAATTCAAATAAGTACTGGTTTGGTAAATTACCCTACATATTAAGATTCTTTCATCCAGGATCGACGTTACGTCGTCAAATAACTTATGCGACACAGATATAAAAAACATTGCTCTCGAAATTCAGTGCGTACAAGGATTACATGCTGTGCGTTACAAGATACTGTTATTTAGACACCTGGATATAGCGACGTTTTAGTGAAATACGGGATGCCGCTTTTGAGTGTCATTAGGAAGTGACATGTAGAAATTAATGTTCATAATTAGTGTTATACTTAAGTACAGTTTTAGACCTACAAATTCCATTTGTGAAATGGAGCACTTCAAATCAATAATTTTTTGGTAATCGTTGCAACTTATCCAATACCACTCAGTTTCTGTGGTATGTATGCACACCTATACAAGAATTTCGTGTTTTTCTGCGTGTTCGCTTGGAAAAAAGAGTATGGGTGATCAGAGCTGTTCGAAAATAGTGCAGAGGAACAACAGTGAGAAACGAGAGAAAATATTGTTTTAAGAATAAGCATCTAATAATGAGACGTAGTTTCTATGGATCCAGTTGCATAGTTGGCTACGGGTTGAAACGGCTACAAGATGTTTACTCCCGATTAATCAGTATAAAGTTACGCGAGGCTGCAAACTTAGTTTTACTGCAGAATCTTATTTGACTAGCCGAGAAAAGAAGAGGCAGCTGCGGCTATAACTGTCACCATAATTCTGGATTAAAATGTCTGTTTAGAATCATAAATATCCTCTGCAGAAGACCGCATGGTGCCAGATGATAAGAAGGGATATTTTTTTACGCGAAACCAACTGAGGTATAAACAAGTATTATGCCACCTACTCTTCACTCCTGAAAAACGAAGAGCAGCACGGCTTAAGTGACAGAGAACCTTCCATAATTTTCATGAAGACATACCTGTACAAGCAACTGCAGCGCTGTTTGGGAAACGACCTAGTTTTCATAATTGGCTGTCTACGTGATTTTATTGCGTCTACGTTTCTCTATGTGCGACCCAAGGTCTTGGTATTTATTATATTACACAGGAGTCTCTTCATAACCGATGCAGTATTTTGGCTCGTGCCTACATATAACGTGATAGATTTTTACTAATAATAAATTAAATATAATGTTAATGTAAAGGATATAATGAAAACTGTTCCAATAACGAAAACAAAATCACCTTTCAACGTGTTAACTAGCGTCTCACTTCCGTGTATGACATTGTATCGTTGGTGAAAGTTTTATTCTTCTGTTTATGTTCCAGTACAGTAAACACCCCAAGTTATAGTGTTCAAATCGTTCTTAAAAACTGATCACATTTATCATTATTGTAGTTAAATTTTGTACCTATTTATTACCTTCTCCAGATATCTTGAGGGCAGGACATACTGTAAACTAAGGCAACTGTAATTCTGTGCCGTGCACGTCAGTCGTTTCTTACTCATAAAGTTTCTTAAAGCAGAAAACAACCCGTAGGAGACTTCGTTCTTTGTAGCTGTCCCTCAGTTTATACGCCTTCTGTAATGATTAGCAACATGTACCATCTACTTCTTCGCATCCGACATCTAACAAAAACGAACGAAATTACAGCCCGTCGCGCTGATACGACTGAGTACTCGACACGTCAAACAAGCGACACGATTGAGAAATTCTTTCAAACTGCAGACGTATACCGTACATCTGTCCAGTAACGGGTTATGTTCTGATCAACTAGTGAAGCCCGTGCAGAGTACACGTCTAAATGGACGTACTGTTGTAATGAAAAGGCAGTTTCTAAAAAACCTGTGCACAGTGTTGTGGGATAAACATCTAAGACATCGAACTGGAACGTCTCCAGTAAAACTGGAGAACAAAAGCTTGACAGTGAGGTGCAGTATGGAATATCGGAACCTCACTTACGGGACATTCACAGACAGACGACACAGTATTCTTGTAACTGAAGATAGTTACGGTTTGTTAATGAAAACAACGAGAAATTATTTCCTCGCTGTTTCGTCATCGTTGGATTATTTACTATTCATATAACAACGTACTACATCATTTTATTGGCGCGAAGCTAGCCAAAATACCTCAATTGTAGATTATAGCTGAGTGGAAGCTGTCAAGGTATTTGGCACCATCACTATTGTTTTTGTGTGTCTTTGAGGTGTACTGCGCAGATTTTCCAATCGTATGGCTCTGAGCACTATGGGACTTAACTTCTGAGGTCATCAGTCCCCTAGAACTTCGAACTACTTAAACCTAACTAACCTAAGGACATCACAAACATCCATGCCCGAAGCAGGATTCGAACCTGCGACCGTAGCGGCCTAGAACCGCTCGGCCACCACGACCGGCTTTCCAATCGTATGCTCATTTGTTTCTGACATTAGTATTTTTGTATGTTTTCTTTTATAACTGTTTAGAGTGGTGACAGTCTTACAGTAAAAGTTACATACTTTGAGTTTGTCAAGTGTCGTTGGAAATCGAAATGGTGTGTTCTTAATTTTAAAAAAATCCTTTGGAATCTTAGAAATAAACGACGGAGCTAAGCTGACATTGGACACACGTCAGCTTCTCACTGTATCCGCGATAAGTCCTTCAGTGACTCGGCAGTTAATCTATTTGTATATTGAACTTGGGTGATATGACGGCATGAAATGGCAAGAAATGACCCACCCGAAGTGTCACCTGCTGGCGCCAAAAAGCAAATAAATGTCGCATGTCGGAAGTTCAGTAATACATATTCGAACAACCTATATGAAATGAATGCAGCTTTATTGGTAGCTTTCTAAACTTTCTAATAACTTACGTTGCTATTTGCTGCTTTCATAGATGACTACTTTCCTTGATATACGTATTTACACGCGTTAGCACTAGTTGCGTATAGTGTCGAAAGTAACTGTCAAACTGTGTTGAAACGGGATGTAATCACATAGCTGAAATTTCTTAAAAGTATTGTGGACCTGCGATACTTGGTTTTGTCAGATTGTGGCTTCGAACGGAAGCTGTCAATTACACCTGCTTTTTGTTCATTTTATGAAGTTTTGGACTGATAAGGAATGAATTCTTGAGCTATCTTTACTAGACAGACGCATAACGTGAAGATGCAAGCCAGTGCATTTTGACAGAACTCTTTGCGCCGTGCAGCGCGTATTTGCATGCGATCGGCTGCTAGGCTGACGCCGTCCTTGGAGAGTAAACACCGGCAGCGGGCCGTCCTACTTGTGTCACTGGAGAACCGCTGGTTACGCCGCGCGCGCCAGCTGCACGGAGAAAGCTGCGCCCTGACATAATAGTCGACGCGGCACAACACGGAGTGACACACAAGCTGCAGATTGAAGGCGGCGGTACGAAGTAATTACAAGAAGTTCAAACAGAGGTACTATATCCGATTAACTCGTTTCCAAAATTCTATATTTCCCAAATTGTTACATGTACAAATACTGCGGCCATAATAAATGTTGCATATTGCTTTATTGTCACCATAGGACACAATAGAAAACAAAACTGATACAGATATGTCAGGACAGTTATGAGAAAACAAAAATAAAGAAGATAGACAAATTTCCACTTGATAAACTCAAACAAAAAGCAATAACAAAATGGTTCAGAATGGTTCAAATGGCTCTGAGAACTATGCGACTTAACTTCTGTCATCAGTTGCCTAGAACTTAAACCTAACTAACCTAAGGACATCACACACATCCATGCCCGAGGCAGGATTCGAACCTGCGACCGTAGCAGCAGCGCGGTTACGGGCTGGAGCGCCTAGAACCGCTCGGCCACAGCGGCCGGTGCAATAACAAAACGTTACAGAGGTTCCACTGCAGACACTTTCTTCTGTCATCTTGCACTTCACGTTGTTTATGATCTAACTGGCCCTCTTCGCAGTTGGAGACACTTTTGAATGCTGTTGGCCATACTGCTTGCGAAATTGTTCTCATAAGCGTGTGGGATAGGCTATTGTCCCATTCCTCCAAAACAGCCTGTGATGACCTGTAACGTCTCTGGTGGGACACGGCGATTGCGAACCGTTCGTATTAATGTGGTCCCCACATTGTCAATGCAGTGAGATCTTGAGAATATGGAGGCCATTCCATCCAACTGATTCTATGTTCCATTAGGAGAGTGCTCGCAAGATTGTGACAATAGGGGCGTGCGTAGTCGTGCTTCGGCGTGAATCCCGCTCCAACGTGTTCACCAGATGGAGCCACAATGTGTGCAATGATTTAGTCCAGATACTTCACAGCAGTCATCCTCCCACATATTGGCATAATAGCTGTCCTACGACCGTACACGATTCCACCGGAAAAAATAAGCGAACCGGTTTGCTAAGTGAGGAATATCAGCATTGTCAGGGTGGAGACTGATAAGGGTCTCATCAGAAAAGCGCACTGTCACCCACTGCTGTCTAATCCACAAAGAGTGGTTTCGTGCCAATGCGACGTGAGGCCCTCTCCAAACACGATATAGATGAGGAAGCTTGAGACGTCTTCTGGAACGTAATCCCTGCTCATGGAACTTGTTTCGTATCGTTTGTGTTGATACATGCACTCCTGTAACCGTCTGGAACTAACGCCGTAGACGTGTAGCATTGTGTTGAGGATTTCTGCCTGCTGTTATACGCAAATATGGGTACTGCACATCTGTTGTTTTTCTTCTGCGGCCACGTCTTTGACGATACTCAACTGATCCTATCGCTAGAAACTTGTTCCAGATTCCAGAGACATAACTTTCACTTTATTAGAGTGACTATACTGAGCCTCTGATTGTATGCTATTGTTTTCCGAAGCGCCACAACTCTCGTACTGACACATACGACAAGTAGTGGATGTTTACACATAGCGGTCGCAGGTTCGAATCCTGCCTCGGGCATGGATGTGTGTGATGTCCTTAGGTTAGTTAGATTTAATTAGTTCTAAGTTCTAGGGGACTTATGACCTCAGAAGTTAAGTCGCATGGTGCTCAGAGCCGTTTGAACCACTTTTGTTTGCACATAGACTGCACATGCTGGCCCCTGACGATAGAAACATGGACTTTTTCCGCTAGAATTACATTGCAAACAAACTAATCCATTGATACCATAACGTAGTTGTGGATCACAACGTTCAGTATTGCAAGTTTCGACAATGTGCAACAATTATTTTAACCATTGTTGACTCACGCACGAATAGAACTTAAAAGAGTTTGCATTGTGCCCACCAGTTTACGAGTGTAGTGCCTTGACAAAATGGCGACAAAGCAGGTAAAGAATTTTTGTTTGTTTGAATGTGCGAGATGTTTGTTTGTTACAACCGTGCAGCGTGCATTCAGAAGGAATTGTGGACAAGAACTGTCGTGTAAACAGGGCACTGTGTGTTGGTATCGATAATTTAGGGACACTGGTTGCCTCTGTAAATACAAAAGTACCGGTCGACCAAGTGTGCCAGATAAAAACGTGGAGAGGGTGAGGCAAAATTTCGTACGTAGAGTTTGGAATACAGCATCAAACTGTGAAGAAGAGTTTGCGACGGCGCGTACTTGTCAAAACGAACAGTCTGCAGCTCGTGCAGCAATTGAGACCAGAGGATTATGGCTGACGCCTCCAATTTTCATCACAACGCGGGAAGTACTTGAGCACGAACATTTCGCCTCCAAGCTGACACTCAACGGCGAAGCAATCTTCCATTTATCTGGGAAGGTTACTCACCACAACTTGATATATTGCACTTGTGGTTATTTCCACAACTGACTGCTGCTTCCGAGAATTGCATTTTCCAGCACTGTTCGTCGCTACCTAAATGACTTGCGATTCGCTGGATTGGGTGGTGAAGGTGATGTAGCTCAGTTCCTTTGGCCCGCCAATCACCTGACCTAAAGCCTTGTGACTTTCTCCTTTGCGGATACAGTAAGGACTCTGTTTACATACCCCCACAGCAAGAGCTCTGGTACAGCTCAGACAACGCATCAATGGTGCTGTGATAACCACTGAAAGGATCTTGCTACATAAGGTATTCAACAAATTGACTACCTCTTGGACTGGGATCGTGTAACGAGAGGGGCACACTTATAATATTTCTAAGGTGAAAAAAGCTAACTTCACGAAGTTACGGTTCCAAATGTAAACAACAGAGTACACTTTATTCGAAATAAATGAGACGTAAAGAGAAGCCGTTACGCACTCTGCTTGAGGTACTTGCACTGTTTGATTCTATTCATTACACCGAGCGAGGTGGCGCAGTGGTTAGCACACTGGACTCGCATTCGGGAGGACGACGGTTCAATCCCGTCTCCGGCCATCCTGATTTAGGTTTTCCGTGATTTCCCTAAATCGCTCCAGGCAAATGCCGGAATGGTTCCTTTGAAAGGGCACGGCCGATTTCCTTCCCCATCCTTCCCTCACCCGAGCTTGCGCTCCGTCTTTAATGACCTCGTTGTCGACGGACGTTGAACACTAATATCCTCCTCCTCTATTCATTACGTCGAGAACCATATACGTAAAGTTCAAAACGCTCTCAAAAGAAAAAATATCGTTATGAGAAGCTTAAGGTTTCCTGAATCAAAGACATAAGGTGCCGTACAGCATATAAAAAAGTAGCGTCACTTGGTTTCATTTATCCATAGTCAGTACTAAGTACGATTACATAGTTCCTCGCGCTGCTCGTTTCACCAGGTGATGACAAAGACACACTCCATAATGGCGACTAAAACACTGCACTGGTATCAATCAGACAAGCAGAAATGGGATTCAAATTCGTTTCCGATCGTCCTGATTCATGTTTACGTAGCTACCTACTGGACTTCAGAAAAATGTAGAAATGTACCTTGTAGAAGACCATGAACGTTCCCCTGTCCCGGCCTTGTCTCTTTCTACTGACACTGACAACTACAGGAAGGCGTGTCCTCGGTTGCCCTCCTTCCCAGGGCAGTAAGATGCAATCACTGAGTTAGTGGTCTGTTCCAGAAACATGCAAATTCTCATGAAAGCTGCCCAAGCCATTATTTCCAATGTCATATAAACTTCACAAAAAATTATTGCTCGGCCATCATGATTTATGTACAGTTTTCTGTATAAAACTCTTTCGCGATACCGCTTTGATCACAGTAATCACTGCTTAACAGGGATAAAAGTAAATCTGTATTGTTGGTACAGTCCCGTAAAGCGCGCTGTATCTCTAATCGTGTAGGGGGCAAGAGAACGTTTGTATACTAGTCTGTCAACATAGTCGAGGAGTCATTTCAAGTATAGGGAGTGCTTCAAGGTTCAATTTTCGGCCCAGTTCTATTCCTTGTATATGTGAATAACCTTTCACTTAACATTCAACAAACGGCATCAGTACTTTTTGCAGACAATACTAATGTTATAACAAATCCCATTAGAGAGAAGGCAGAAAAAGAGATTATAAACGATGTTTTTCAAAGAATTATTAACTGGTTCTCTTAAAGTAGATTCTCCGTAAATTTTGGGGCAACATACTATATTCAGTTCTGCACAGCACTTAAGAGTTATACCAACAATTGATGCGGCGCATGGAGTCGGTAAACAGGGTGGAATGGTCCAAATTTTTGGGTGCATCTATTGATGAAAAACTGAACTGGAAGAAGCATATCACTGAACTTCTCAATCAGTCAAGTCCAGCTACTTTTGCCTTTCGCATAATTACTAATCTAGGAAACTAACGTATCAGCCTCCTCACATATTTTGCATATTTCCGCTCAATAATGGCTTATGGAATAATTTTCTGGAGTAGCTCTTCACTTAGAAAGAAAGTACTGATTGCACGAAAGAGAGCGCTAAGAATAATATGTGGCGTTCACTCGCGATCGTCATGTACGTCCCTCTTCAAGGAGCTGTGGCTTTTGTACCGCCACAATACATAAATTCCGCAGTTAAATTCATCATAAATAATCTATCACAATTTGACAAAAACAGTGGTGTGCACGCCTACGGCACTAGAGGACAAAACTGACCTTTATTCCCCGTCACTAAAGCAGATAGTTCATTATGTAGCAACAATTTTGTTTGATAATCTGACTAATAATGCAAAATGTCTGACAAATAACTCCTTCTAATACAGGGTGATTCAAAAACAATACCACAACTTTAAAAATGTGTATTTAATGAAAGAAACATAATATAACCGTCTGTTATACATCATTACAAAGAGTATTTAAAAAGGTTTTTTTTCACTCAAAAACAAGTTCAGAGATGTTCAATATGGCCCCCTCCAGACACTCGAGCAATATCAACCCGATACTCCAACTCGTTCCACACTCTCTGTAGCATATCAGGCGTAACAGTTTGGATAGCTGCTGTTATTTCTCGTTTCAAATCATCAATGGTGGCTGGGAGAGGTGGCCGAAACACCATATCCTTAACATACCCCCATAAGAAAAAATCGCAGGGGGTAAGATCAGGGCTTCTTGGAGGCCAGTGATAAAGTGCTCTGTCACAAACACCCATTCTCTGTAAACTGTTTATACCAACGTTTAATACACCACCTATCAGGAGGTTTAACACCATACTTCGTTCGAAATGCACGCTGAACAACTGTCGTCGATTCACTTCTGCCGTACTCAATAACACAAAAAGCTTTCTGTTGAGCGGTCGCCATCTTAGCATCAACTGACGCTGACGCCTAGTCAACAGCGCCTCAAGTGAACAAATGTACAACTAAATGAAACTTTATAGCTCCCTTAATTCGCCGACAGATAGTGCTTAGCTCTGCCTTTTGTCGTTGCAGAGTTTTAAATTCCTAAAGTTGTGGTATTCTTTTTGAATCACTCTGTATATTGACAAATTTTCATTTAAAAGCTAGTAGCCTGAAAAAACCTAGTTTTTAAGGGCAGTTGCATGAGCAGGACTAAAAATAAATATGTTCATTGATGGTAATATTAATATCGCATACGCGTTCTGTGAACTGAATGGTTCCACATCATTTCAATTTAAGAATCGCGCAAAAGATCTACGAATATGTTACTAGTTAAGTAGACCATGTCCGCACCGGCGCTTTATGGCGGGGGATGCACGGGATGGTGCCCACTGAATTACTGTACATCACAGGGATGTCATTCGAAATTCAGACGCCGTCGCGAGACACTAGACGTTGTCGATCTGTCTCATCGTTGTTGGTAGTGGTGAAGAACTCCAGCTACATACAAATTATGGCTCGTACGAGAATGCAACAGAGCTGTGCGCTGCTATTAGTGTCGACCTACATAGCACGCAACCGTCATCAAAGCAGCGGTTTGACCTCTAGGCACCCTTTACGAACAGAACTACAAACCTTCCGGCACCGTTGTGCGTGAACATACTGTACGAGGGAATAACTTTGATGGGACCTGGATTAACAGCATCGCGTTCTCTTCATCGGCGAGTGCAGAATTTGTCTGGCGGCTGGTGAGCGCCGCCAGCCACCAATGGACGTGTCAGGTCCAGTAGGGAGTCGGGTCAGACATGTTTTGGGCTGGGATCACGTACAGCTGTCGGCCGCCACTCGTCGCTATCGAGGATTATTCCCTGCCCTACAGTCCACATTCCAGTACGAGCAAACCGTGCCCTCGCAGGCATCTTCTTCCAGGAGGCAGCCATCAGCCGAATGGAATCGCCGGCAGTGTCTGCTGATATCAACTCGACTGTGCATTCTGAAACACTACGTGAACTCTGGAGAGCCGATGTCTAAGACTGCAACGTGCTTGAGCAGCAGCGTGTTTATCAGAGATAAGGGTATCGCTAGGAGTGTCCCGGGGAAGTGGGATGGGACCGTTGTTATTTTCTGAATACGTAAATGATCTGACGGACAGGGTGGGCAGCAATCTGTGATGGTTTGTTTGTGATGCTGTGGTGTACGATAAGGTGTAGAAGTTGAGCGACTGTAGGAGGATAGAAGATGATACAGAAAATTTCTGGTTGGTGAGATGAATGGCAGCTAGCCCTAAATGTAGAAAAATGTTACGTTTATGTGGATGAGTAGGAGAAATAAAACCCATAATGCTCGAGTACTGCATTAATAGTACGCTGCTTGACAGTCACATCGTTTAAATCAAATGGTTCAAATGTCTCTGAGCACTATGGCACTTGACATGTGAGGTCATCAGTCCCCTAGAACTTAGAACTACGTAAACCAAACTAACCTAAGGACATCACACACTTCCACGCCGAGACAGGATTCGAACCTGCGACCGTAGCGGTCGTGCGGTTCCAGAGTGAAGCGCCTAGAACCGCTCGGCCACACCGGTCGGCCATCGTTTAAATATCTGGGCGTAGTTTTGCATAGCGATCTGAAATGGAACGAGCATATGAAGATTGCGGTAGGAAAGGCTAATGGTCGACTTCGGTTTATTGGGAGAATTTTGGGAAAGTGTAACACATTTGTAAAGGAGCTCGCTTATAGAACACCAGTACGACCTATTCTTGAGTACTGCTCAAGTGTTTGGGATCCGTACGAGGTCGAATTAAAGGAAGGCAGGTCGAATTAAAGGAAGACATCGAAGCATTTCAGAGTCGGACTGCTAGATTCGTTATCGATAAGTTCGAACAAGACGCAGTATTAGAGAGTGCTTCGTTATTCAAATGGAATCCCTTGAGGGATGGCGACGCTATTTTCGAGGAACGTTAAGGAGAAAAATCAGAGAACCAGCGTTTGAAGATGGCTGCAGAACGATTCTACTGCCGCCAACATACATTGTGCGTAAGTACCATGAAAATAAGATACGGGAAATTAGTTGAGTTGTTTTTGGGGGAGGAGACCAGACAGCGAGATCATCGGTCTCATCGGATTAGGAAAGGAAGTCGGCCGTGCCCTTTCGAAGGAACCATCCCGGCATTTGCCTGGAGCGATTTAGGGAAATCACGGAAAACCTAAATCAGGATGGCCGGACACGGCATTGAACCGTCGTCCTCCCGAATGGGGAATTAGTCCTCATACTGGAGGCATATAGAGAGTCGTTCTTCCCTCGCTCTGTTTGCTCCTGGAACAGGAAAGGAAAAGATTAGTAGTGGTGCAGTGTACTCTCCGCCACGCACCGCACCGTGGCTCGCGGAGTGTGTATGTATACGTAGATTTAGAACGGCTGGATCACCTTGTGGACAGAATGCCACGGTGGATGCAAGCATGTTGCAATGGACAAGAGAGTTTATTTCGCAGTAAAGTAATTTTTGTAAGTAATAGATTTCAGCTATCGGTCGTCCTTTTTAAATTTTTATTGGTGGATCTAGATTTCAGCTAGAAACCAGCCATTCTCAATGCTCTATCATTTTTGATCAATGCATGTAATGCCTGTTGATCGGGCTTCATCCACAGTTCATAGAATACTATTAGTATTCAATGAACTGTGCATGGCTAAAATGGCTTTGAGCACTATGGGACTTAACATCTATGGTCATCAGTCCCCTTGAACTTAGAACTACTTAAACCTAACTAACCTAAGGACATCACACACATCCATGCCCGAGGCAGGATTCGAACCTGCGACCGTAGCGGTCGCGCGATTCCAGACTGTAGCGCCTAGAACCGCTCGGCCACTCCGGCCGGCTGAACTGTGGATGAAGAGCGACCAACATGCATTGATCAAAAATGATAGTGCATTGAGAATGGCTGGTTTCTAGCTGAAATCTAGATCTGCCAACAAAAATAGCTGAAACCCATTATTTACAAGTCAATATAACAGTCGCTGCGTGAAACAGCCTTCGGAATGGAAGGTAACCTGATGAAGTAATTTTTGTTTGTTTGCAGATGCTTCGTCTCCTGCTCCGTTTGTCTCTAAGCTTACGCACGTTCGGCGAAATGTAGTTCACGCAAAACTTACTCTTTGAGTAGATTACACAATACTTACACGGCAAAACCGTGTTTGGGTGAGGGAGTGGCTTGCGCCTGAGAGGGGCGAGATGCGACAGGGCGCAGTGTGCTGCGGTGCGGGTCGCCGGTGCTGCCGCCTGCCGGCGTGGTGAAAGTCGCGCTGTGCTCAATTGGCAGCGCGGAGGCTGCGGCCGATCGAGTGGGGCGCGCACCGATCTGGCGCCGTGTGCTACCGTCGGCTTCAGACGGCTTCAGCCGGCCACTGCGGTGGTACTCTTCGATTGAGCAGAGTGGACCTCACCTTTGCGAAGTACGAATGCGGTTTATAGGTGTTGGGCCGTTTTATTACACGTGGCCGGCATGAAGATCACTGTTGCCTCACAAAAAGTACTGCGATGCATTCGCGCCACGTCCCCCGTCTACACCACCTATAGCAGCTGACGCTTGTCAGTGCGTTCTGTCGCTGCGGTTAAAATAGGTTATCTGGCAGCAGTTCCAGTCCTGTGTTTCAGTAAGCACGTAAAAGAAGACGTAAAAGGAGACACAAGCTGGATGTAATTTGTGGTGAGGTCTTATGGGACCAAACTACTGTGGTCATCGGACCCTAAGCCTACACACTGCTTAATCTGACTTAAACTAACTTACGCTAAGGACAAAACACACGCACCCACGCCCGAGGCAGGACTCGAACCTCCGACGTGGGGAGCCGGCCGGACCGTGACAAGGCGCCCAAGACCACGCGGCTACCCCGCGCAGCGAAGTTAAAAAAATTACGTTATCATAAAGAAGTGTTTTGTCGTCTTAACGAGAAAGGGAAAGTGATTCTAATCTTCAGCATTCGTCTGTGGCATTTTCTGCACCGTATCATAAAGAAGTGTTTTGTCGTCTTAACGAGACAGGGAAGGTGATTCTAATCTTCAGCATTCGTCTGTAGCATTTTCTGCACCGTATTTCAAAATCTTTTCTCTTCTTGTCTCTACTGCTTACCACCCGCGTTTCATTCACGTACAAGGCTACATGCCAGACAAATACTACAGCAGACACCCTAATATTTTAATTTATATTCGATGTAAACATATTCCTGTATTCCTCCTTTTCTAAAACACCCTTCGTGCTGTCACCAGTCTTCGTTTTATGCCTCCTCTCAATTTTGTCCAACTTTACTTATTTGCTACACAAACAGCAAAGCTCGTCTCCTGCTTTTAGTCTCTCATTTCAAAATGTAATTCAACTAGTGTCGATATATTTAATTCTGATATTCTCTATTGAACTTGTTTTACTTTTCGCCGGCCGTTGTAGCCGAGCGGTTCTAGGCGCTTCAGTCTGGAACCGCGTGACCGCTACGGTCGCAGGTTCGAATCCTGCCTCAGGCATGGATGTGTGTGATGTCCTTAAGTTAGTTAGGTATAAGTAATTCTAAGTTCTAGGGGACTGATGACCTCAGATGTTAAGTCCCATAGTGCTCAGAGCCATTTTTACTTTTCTTGTTGTTCATCTTATAACCTCGTTTCAAGACACTAACCATACTGCTCAACTGACCTTTCAGTCCGTTTACCGTCTCTGAAAGAATTACAAAGCCCTCGGCAAACCTCAAAGTTTTATATAAATGCAGTATGTTGTCTCTGTCTATAAAAATGCCCACTGGTAGCTAATGTCTAATTCTTTTGTGTCTAGATTGGTAACCGTTATTTTGCACATGTCCAAAAGAACAGACAGCACATATACATAATTAAGGCGATGACGGCCATTGATACCTTCAGTACAGATGTCTCTTACGGGCATCGGCGAGATGCCGCGAGTAATGAGGCTAAAAGCAGAGGCGCAGCATCAGTAGAGGTATAAGTTCAGAATTTGGGTCTGACCACTGTGTCTGGATGGCGTAGTGGTCAGCACATCTGCAGGAGACCGAGGTTCGAATCCCGGTCTGGCCCAAATTTTGCTCCACTGATATGAATGAATACCCACTGCCAAGCTAGTGTCTTTAATTCATTTGTGTCTAAGTTTCAGTTTCTTCTACCTGACCCATAGTTTACTTTCCAAATTTCTCTTTCGCTTCATCAACTGATTATTCGATGTACAGATTGAATGACGTTGGAGACAGGGTACTCGAATAGCCTTGTCTTCACTTTCATCTCAACCAGTACTTCCCTTCAACGTTCTTCCACTCCTATTACTGGAGTCTAGCTTCTGTTCAAATTGTAAGTAAACTTTCGCTCTCTACATTTTATCCCTGCGGCCTTCAGGATTTCAAAGAGTGTATTCCAGTCAACACTGTCAAAATCTTTCTCTGATTCTACACATATTTTAAATGTGGGCTTCTCTCTTAAAACTGTTCTTTAAGATTATTCGTAGAGTCAGTACTGCCTCGCGTGTTCATACATTCCTCCGGAAACCAAGTTGATATTTCCCGACGTCGCCTTCTACCAGTCTTTCGCCGGCCGCTGTGGCGTAGCGGTTCTAGGCACTTCGGTCCGGAACCGCGCTGCTGCTACGGTCACAGGTTCGATTCCTGCCTCGGGCATGGATGTGTGTGATCTGCTTAGGTTAGTTAGGTTTAAGTAGTTCGGTTCGAATCCTGCCTCGGGCTTGGATGTGTTTGCTGTCCTTAGGTTAGTTAGGTTTAAGTAGGTCTAAGTCTAGGGGACTGATGACCTCAGATGTTAAGTCCGAAAGTGCTTAAAGCCATTTGAACCATTTTGAACCAGTCTTTCCATTCTTCTGTAAATAATTCGTGTCGCTACTTTGGAACCACGACTTACCAAACTGTTGGTTCGGTGGTATTCGCACCTAGCACCTGCCCACTTAGGTATTGGGATTGTTACATTGTTCGTGGAGATTATTTTTCCAGCTTCATCCATCCTCCATACAAGGTGCACAAATTACATCACGGTTGACGCTTCCAAGGATCTCACTTATTCTGAGGGAATGTCTACACCAGGTGCCTAGTTTCGGCGTAGATATTTCACTGCTCTGTCTGATGTTACACTACTAATTCACGACTGATTGCGAGCCACTGCACATATTGTGCTCGCTGCACACATTGCACACACGTTCCTCTCCGCTGTCATCAGGTCCCCGATGACATCCCTGTCTATCCACTACTTCCTTTGTACATTCCCCATTTCTCTCTGCCCGGACAACTGCATCCCTCCATAATGTAGATCTGAGATCAGGAAGAGGAAAGGAAGTTAACATTTTCCATCTTGAATCTTGGGGACACAATTTTAAAGTACCACACATTATACGCTGACATCATATTGTGGAATTATTACCAACCCTCAAATTTTTTACCACTTCCCGTTTGAGTTTTATAAGTAACATTTTAGGGTATAGTATAAATTATTTGAGAGTTACAGTTCAACTGCCTTTTTAAAGATATTTATTTAAATTATTTTCTCATTTTTTGACAATTTATTGTGCAGCTTCATTCCCTGAAAAAAAATACTGTTTTGAGAATCTTTAAAACTTTTCCCAATACGCATAAGTTAAGTCTCTCTCTCTTGTTCCATAATCATGAATAGATTAGTTAGTTTAATAATTACAGTGATTAAAAACTGTGACTGTCGTCTCGGTAAGTAAAAGGAAATGGAAGAATTCAAAAAATGTGTGTGAAATCTTATGCGACTTAACTGCTAAGGTCATCAGTCCCTAAGCTTATACACTACGTAACCTAAATTATCCTAAGGACAAACACACAAACCAATGCGCGAGGGAGGACTCGAACCTCCGCCGGGACCAGCCGCACAGTCCATGGCTGCAGCGCCTGAGACCGCTCGGCTAATCCCGCGCGGCTGGAATAATTCGTACTACTACCAACCGTTATGCAAAATTTATTATTTATGACAACAGGAAATATTGCAGTTCTTCACCACATAAACAAAACACTAATGACGAATATAAAGCTGGCGACAAGCAGGCGAATTATATCACTGATTTCCATAGCAACTGCAAGACACTAAATTGCTTTACTTTTTCTGTTGTTTTGAAACAGAAAAGGCATAAGTGTCTCGCGATGTGTTGTGTAGCAGTAGTATTCGTGAAAAAACACCACTTCACTTTCATGATGGATACTGTATTCTTTCGCGGAGGAGTAGAAACTTATTATTAAAAAAATAATTCTTCGGAATACTGACAAGGGAACCTCCCCATCGCCCCCGCCCCTCAGATTTAGTTATAAGTTGACACAGTGGATAGGCCTTGAAAAACTGAACACAGATCAATCGAGAAAACAGGAAGAAGTTGTGTGGAACTGTGAAAAAATAAGCAAAATATACAAACTGAGTAGTTCATGGCAAGATAGGCAATATTAAGGAGGCCGGGACCGCAGCAGCGCCGTGGTCTCGTGGTAACGTGAGCAGCTGCGGGACGGAAGGTCCTTGGTTCAAATCTTCCAATGAGTGAAAACTTTAATTTTTTATTTTCAGTTTATGTGACAAACTCTTATGTTTTCATCACTTTTTTGGGAGTGATTATCACATCCACAAGAAAACCTAAATCGGGCAAGGTAGAAGAATCTTTTTACCCATTCGCCAAGTGTACAAGTTAGGTGGGTCGACAACATATTCCTGTCATATGACGCACATGCCGTCACCAGTGTCGTATAGAATATATCAGATGTGTTTTCTTGTGGAGGAATCGGTTGACCTATGACCTTGCGATCAAATGTTTTCGGTTCCGATTGGAGAGGCACGTCCTTTCGTCTACTAATCGCACGGTTTTGCGATGCGGTCGCAAAACACAGACACTAAACTTATTACAGTGAACAGAGACGTCAATGAACGAGCGGACAGATAATAAATATGCAAAAATAAAGAAAGTAAAATTTTCACTCGTTGGAAGGCTTGAACCAAGGAGCTCTCCTTCTGCAGCTGCTCACGCTACCGCGGGACCACGGCGCTCCTGAACTCAGGTTTTCCTTTATGTTGCATATGTGGCCAAGACTGATGACCAGTTTGTATATTTTGCTTAATTTTTCACAGTTCCACACAACTTCTTCCTGTTTTCTCAATTGATCTGTGTTCAGTTTATCAAGGCCTATCCACTGTGCCAAGTTATAACTAAATCTGAGGGGGGTGCGATGGGGAGGTTCCCTTGTGAGACTAATATTTTACTGAGAAAGATGATAGATTAACTTTCATTTTTATTACTTGCGAAAATTCGCCGACGCCCCTCCGGACTCACACTTTGCCTGTTGCAGCGGCGTATCTGTCTGTCCTTCGCGACCTCCCTGTCACGTGTCCCCCCCCCCCCCCCCCCCCCGCCTCTTTTCGTGTTTCGCGGTGGCCAGGTGCACGTAGTCGTACAGAGACTGGCTTCATTGCACGCGACACTGTCTGGCGAGGGCCTTTGAAGTTAATATTACTCGCAATCTCAGCGCGGCGCTCGGGATGGCTGGCACGCAGAGTTATACAAGCGAATGCCCGGGACGGATTTAACCGACAGAGAAAAATGGGGACGCGTGCCTGCGCGGGAACGACCGGCTGCCCACACTGCCGGCGCGGCAGCCGCGGCCGCCTCGGCGCGGCCCTCACGCACTTCGCATTCAGTCGGCTGGCACACTCCTTCTTTTAAATGGCCCGACACGTCCGTCTGGATTCATATGAAGCGAAGCACATCGGTCTTAACGGAACAAAATCGACAGATATAAAAGTAATTTCTGTGGTACCCCAACGAAGTGTGATATGACGTTACTGTTTACAGTGTATGTTAATGATCGAGTAGAAAGCATCGGAAGTACTATAAGACAGTGCGCAGGTGATTCGGTTGTCTATAAGACAGTAGCGACACCAGAAGACAGCACAGACTTGCAGAAGGACCTACAGGAGACTGATGCATGGTGCAGGCTCTGGCATTTCACCCTGAATGTAAATATACGTAACATCTTGAGCATGCACAGGAAAAGATGTCCAGTACTGTAAAACTACAATATTGGTGACGAATTGCTGAAACACCGTAAAATATCTAGGCCTATCTATCCGGAGTCACCATAAATGGAAAGTCCACATAAAACGAATATTAGGAAAAGCAGACTCATACGGAGAATATTAAGGAAATGTAATTCTTCCACTAAAGAAGTTTTCGACCGATTCTTGAGTATTGGTAGGAATGATAAAAGAGAGAGATAGAGAAGACTCAACGAAAAGCGGCGCGTTTCGTCACGGGATCGTTTAATTGGCGCGAGATCGTTACAGAGACGCTCCACAACTCCACTGGCAGACGCTGCAAGAGAGATGTTGAGCATCACACAGAGGTACTTTCCGGGGAGAGTGGGACAACATATTACTTCCTCCCACATGCGTCTCGTGAAATGTACACGACGAGAAAATTCGAGAAATTAGAGGTAATAGCGACAACAATTCTTCCCACACTCCATTCGCGAGTGGAACAGAGAAAGGGAAGTCAGTTATTGTTACCAGAAGTACTCTCCGCTACACACCGTCAGGTGGCTTGCGGAGTACTGATATACACTACTCGCCATTACAATAGCTACACCACAAAGATGACGTGCTACAGACGCGGAATTTAACCGACAGGAAGAAGATGCTGTGATATGCAAATGATTAGCTTTTCAGAGCATTCACACAAGGTTGGCGCTGGTAGCGACACCTACAACGTGCTGACATGAGGAAAGTTTCCAACTGATTTCTCATACACAAACAGCAGTTGATCGGCGTTGCCTGGTGAAACGTTGTTGTGATGCCTCGTGTAAGGAGGAGAAATGCGTACCACCACGTTTCCGACGTCGATAAAGGTCGGATTGTAGCCTACCGCGATTGCGGTTTATCGTATCGCGACATTGCTGCTCGCGTTGGTCGAGATCCAATGACTGTTAGCAGAATATGGAATCGGTGGGTTCAGGAGGGTAATACGGAACGCCGTGCTGGATCCCAACGGCCTCGTATCACTAGCAGTCGAGATGACAGGCATCTTATCCGCACGGCTGTAACGGATCGTGCAGCCACGTCTCGATCCCTGAGTCAACAGATGGGGACGTTTGCAAGACAACAACCATCTGCACGAACAGTTGGCGGTTACCCTTGACGCTGCATCACAGACAGGAGCGCCTGCGATGGTGTACTCAACGACGAACCTGGGTGCACGAATGGCAAAACGTCATTTTTTCGGATGAATCCAGGTTCTGTTTACAGCATCATGATGCTCGCATCCGTGTTTGACGACATCGCGGTGAACGCACATCGGAAGCCTGTATTCGTCATCGCCATACCGGCGTATCACCCGGCATGATGGTATGGGGTGCCATTGGTTACACGTCTCGGTCACCTCTTGTTCGCATTGACGGCACTTTCAACAGTGGACGTTACATTTCAGATGTGTTGCGACCCGTGGCTCTACGCTTCATTCGATCCCTGCTAAACCCTACGTTTCAGCAGGATAATGCACGACCGTATGTTGCAGGTCCTGGAGACAGAAAATGTTCGACTGCTGCCCTGGCCAGCATATTCTCCAGATCAATGGTCTGGTCAATGGTGGCTGAGCAACTGGCTCATCACAAAACGCCAGTCACTACACTTGATGAACTGTGGTACCGTGTTGAAGCTGCATGGGCAGCTGTAGCTGTACACGCCATCCAAGCTCTGTTTGCCTCAAAGGCCAGGCGTATCAAGGCCGTTATTACGGCCAGAGATGGTTGGCTGGGTACTGATTTCTTAGGACCTATGCACCCAAATTGCGTGAAAATGTAATCACGTGTCAGTTGTAGTATAATATACTTGTCGAATGAATACCCGGTTATCATCTGCATTTCTTCGTGGTGTAGCAATATTAATGGCCAGTAGTGCAGATGTGACGTGCTGAAGATGTTCACCGGAGTGCATCTATTGAAGATAATGCACAAATATCTGCAGCTCGTCCTCACTTTGTTGAACAATAATCTGACCGTCAGGAACAGCGTTGTATTTAAGTGTATTCTGCTCGCAGTCGTTTTAAAGCATCTTTGTATCGAGCACACGACACGGCAGGCGGAGCTACATTGCTCGGGGCAGGCAGCGTCCGTGCCGTCCCGGGCAGGCTTTTATATGGAAATTCACGTCGCGGCACAGACGCGCGCAGGGAGAGGGTTTTAGGTTGCAGAGACGCAGCTGGTCCGGCGACACGCCGATACGTGCTGTGTCGGCCGCGGCGGCGGCGGCGTCACAGGCGGGGAAAACTCGGCCGGCGAAGCGACTAATAAGGCGATAGGCGGCGCGGCCCGGCGGAATGCGGCCTACCTGCCGCTTCTGCGTAGCCCTTCCGACACGCCCGACCGCCGGCCATTCTGCCGACTCTGCGAGCGAGCTGCGCAACAGGAGGAGCCGAATACAGGAACGAGTGAAGACTGGGGTGTAACGTGCTGTTGACGACGAGGTCACTGGAATCAAGGCAGAAGCTCGGCTTGCGGAGGAATAGCGGCCGTGAAGATGGATGACCAGACGGGGAGGGGATTTGAACCGTGGCCCTCCCGAATAGTCTACGATTCCAGACTCTTACCACCGTGCCACCCTCATTTCGATTTTTTATGTGGTTGCCTGAAACACTTTACGCGAATGCCCGTATCGTTCCACCAACAAGGCCAGTATCAAGCTTCTTTCCCAGTATTTCCAGTTCAGCTACCGATATCGACGAGACGTTACAATGGCTAATCACGAAGTTTTACAACGGCGTGCGTAAAAGTCAAAAATGGCTCTGAGCACTATGCGACTTAACTTCTGAGGTCATCAGTCGCCTAGAACTTAGAACTAATTAAGGACATCACAAACATCCATGCCCGAGGCAGGATTCGAACCTGCGACCGTAGCGGTCACCCGGTTCCAGAGTGTAGCGCCGTAAAAGTAAAGCCTCCGAATTTTTCGTATGAAAACTCTTAAAAGCTTTTTTAAGTAAAACAAATTTCTTTAACATTCTACACTTTATTCTTCACGAGTCCATATGGCGACATTATTCCATGTGGCGACGAACACATTTCTCCCAATGAGAGATCAGTTTGTTGATACAGTCCCTATAGAATGTTTGACTTTCACCTCTAGTTGCACTCTCCATCACTATCAAAGTGTATACCTTGAAGATATTCTTTAAGTTTTGTGAAGATATTCTTTAAGTTTTGGAAACAGACGAAAATCGGATGGGGCGAAGTCGGAACTCTATGGAGGATGTTCGAAGACATTGAACCCGAGGCGTCGAATTGTTTGCAAATGTGGCTGCGCTTGTGTACGGACTGGAAATGTCACGCTAAAGGAGAGGTGCGCCACGTGTGGATGAAATCTCTGTCACGTCTTCTGCGCTTAGAAACTCGATTACAGCACGCTGTTCCCCATGCACCGGCACAGTTACGTTACTCACCGCCATGTTACACGCTATGATTCTGTGCCATCTAGCGGCAGAGGGTTGCAACTTGGCGTCAGCGAAGCGGGAAAATCGAGCGAGTAATATGCACGACATGTAATACGTGAAACGTAATATACAACAAAATAAAAACATTCAGAGGCGATAATTTTCAGCACGCTCTCTTATTTATGAATTTGAAAAAACGAAGCTACCAAATTAGTTTTTTTGCATGTTGACAGGTACCTGTCTGCTATCCTGGTGCACATTGAAGTCCACGCGCCACCGTGTCGTAGCCAAAACAAAATGGCGCAACCCTATGATAAAGTGCAGATGATCGCCATTTTGTTATGGCTACGACCCGATGGCGCGTGGACTCCATTCACCAGGACTGCAGACAGGTACCTGCAAACAGACAAAAAAAAATTACGTAACTTCATTTCTTCGTGTGGAGACCTTATCACTAGCCCTCGCAACGACTATACACATATCGCTTCGCTGGCTGTTTCAGACCAAAGAAAGAAAGCATTCTATTGCGATGTCATGCCATGTAAGGTACGTGTCTGCAGTCCTGGTGCACACCGAGCTCCACACGCCACCGTGTCGTAGCCACAACAAAATAGCACAACCCACTGACAAAGTGGAGATGTCATCTTCAAGGTCAAAGAGGTCATTGTTCCGATAAAGTGGAAAATGTACAATGATCGCGTAGCTCTGTGGTGAAAGAGCATCGTTAATGGACCAATAACGAACCGTTGTGGAAACTATGGATCTGTTCGTGCCTTTGAGTCCGAGATTAATGGCTGCCTTTTGAGTCCGAGATTAACGCCAGCTGAAGGGGCGCTGAGGAGCAACTCATCGAGAGAATCAACCAAGGGTCATTACAGTATACTGATGCCCACAGCATCCGCTCAGTTACGTGTGCTGCAAACGGGGCTAGTGCAACGACAGACAACGTAAGCGCTCGTATTATCGAAAAAGGTGTGCTCTTGTCAGGCGACGGGTATAATTCTCAAACATATCACGTTTTCTACTAACAAGGGCCCCCCATGAACCATGGACCTTGCCGTTGGTGGGGAGGCTTGCGTGCCTCAGCGATACAGATGGCCGTACCGTAGGTGCAACCACAACGGAGGGGTATCTGTTGAGAGGCCAGACAAACATGTGGTTCCTGAAGAGGGGCAGCAGCCTTTTCAGTAGTTGCAGGGGCAACAGTCTGGATGATTGACTGATCTGGCCTTGTAAAATTAACCAAAACGGCCTTGCTGTGCTGGTACTGCGAACGGCTGAAAGCAAGGGGAAACTACAGCCGTAATTTTTCCCGAGGACATGCAGCTGTACTGTATGATTAAATGATGATGGCGTCATCTTGGGTAAAATATTCCGGAGGTAAAATAGTCCTCCATTCGGATCTCCGGGCGGGGACTACTCAAGAGGACGTCGTTATCAGGAGAAAGAAAACTGGCGTTCTACGGATCGGAGCGTGGAATGTCAGATCCCTTAATCGGGCAGGTAGGTTAGAAAATTTAAAAAGGGAAATGGATAGGTTAAAGTTAGATATAGTGGGAATTAGTGAAGTTCGGTGGCAGGAGGAACAAGACTTTTGGTCAGGTGATTACAGGGTTATAAATACAAAATCAAATAGGGGTAATGCAGGAGTAGGTTTAATAATGAATAAAAAAATAGGAGTGCGGGTTAGCTACTACCAACAGCATAGTGAACGCATTATTGTGGCCAAGATAGACACAAAGCCCATGCCTACTACAGTAGTACAAGTTTATATGCCAACTAGCTCTGCAGATGATGAAGAAATTGATGAAATGTATGACGAGATAAAAGAAATTATTCAGGTAGTGAAGGGAGACGAAAATTTAATAGTCATGGGTGACTGGAATTCGTCAGTAGGAAAAGGGAGAGAAGGAAACATAGTAGGTGAATATGGATTGGGGGGAAGAAATGAAAGAGGAAGCCGCTTTGTAGAATTTTGCACAGAGCATGACTTAATCATAGCTAACACTTGGTTCAAGAATCATAAAAGAAGGTTGTATACCTGGAAGAATCCTGGAGATAGTAAAAGGTATCAGATAGATTATATAATGGTAAGACAGAGATTTAGGAACCAGGTTTTAAACTGTAAAACATTTCCAGGGGCAGATGTGGATTCTGACCACAATATATTGGTTATGAACTGCAGATTGAAACTGAAGAAACTGCAAAAAGGTGGGAATTTAAGGAGATGGGACCTGGATAAACTGAAAGAACCAGAGGTTGTACAGAGTTTTTAGGGAGAGCATAAGGAAACAATTGACAGGAATCGGGGAAAGAAACACAGTAGAAGAAGAATGGGTAGGTCTGAGGGATGAAGTAGTGAAGGCAGCAGAGGATCAAGTAGGTAAAAAGACGAGGGCTAATAGAAATCCTTGGGTAACAGAAGAAATATTGAATTTAATTGATGAAAGGAGAAAATATAAAAATGCAGTAAATGAAACAGGCAAAAAGGAATACAAACGTCTCAAAAATGAGATCGACAGGAAGTGCAAAATGGCTAAGCAGGGATGGCTAGAGGACAAATGTAAGGATGTAGAGGCTTGTCTCACTAGAGGTAAGATAGATACTGCCTACAGGAAAATTAAAGAGACCTTTGGAGAGAAGAGAACCACTTGTATGAATATCAAGAGCTCGGATGGCAACCCAGTTCTAAGCAAAGAAGGGAAGGCAGAAAGGTGGAAGGAGTATATAGAGGGTTTATACAAGGGCGATGTACTTGAGGACAATATTATGGAAATGGAAGAGGATGTAGATGAAGATGAAATGGAAGATAAGATACTGCGTGAAGAGTTTGACAGAGCACTGAAAGACCTGGGTCGAAACAAGGCCCCGGGAGTAGACAACATTCCATTAGAACTACTGATGGCCTTGGGAGAGCCAGTCATGACAAAACTCTACCATCTGGTGAGCAAGATGTATGAGACAGGCGAAATACCCACAGACTTCAAGAAGAATATAATAATTCCAATCCCAAAGAAAGCAGGTGTTGACAGATGTGAAAATTACCGAACTATCAGTTTAATAAGTCACAGCTGCAAAATACTAACGCGAATTCTTTACAGACGAATGGAAAAACTAGTAGAAGCGGACCTCGGGGAAGATCAGTTTGGATTCCGTAGAAATGTTGGAACACGTGAGGCAATACTAACCTTACGACTTATCTTAGAAGAAAGATTAAGAAAAGGCAAACCTACGTTTCTAGCATTTGTAGACTTAGAGAAAGCTTTTGACAACGTTAACTGGAATACTCTCTTTCAAATTCTGAAGGTGGCAGGGGTAAAATACAGGGAGCGAAATGCTATTTACAATTTGTACAGAAACCAGATGGCAGTTATAAGAGTCGAGGGGCATGAAAGGGAAGCAGTGGTTGGGAAAGGAGTGAGACAGGGTTGTAGCCTCTCCCCGATGTTATTCAATCTGTATATTGAGCAAGCAGTAAAGGAAACAAAAGAAAAATTCGGAGTAGGTATTAAAATTCATGGAGAAGAAGTAAAAACTTTGAGGTTCGCCGATGACATTGTAATTCTGTCAGAGACAGCAAAGGACTTGGAAGAGCAGTTGAACGGAATGGACAGTGTCTTGAAAGGAGGATATAAGATGAACATCAACAAAAGCAAAACGAGGATAATGGAATGTAGTCAAATTAAATCGGGTGATGCTGAGGGGATTAGATTAGGTAATGAGACACTTAAAGTAGTAAAGGAGTTTTGCTATTTAGGGAGTAAAATAACTGATGATGGTCGATGTAGAGAGGATATAAAATGTAGACTGGCAATGGCAAGGAAATCGTTTCTGAAGAAGAGAAATTTGTTAACATCGAGTGTAGATTTAATTGTCAGGAAGTCGTTTCTGAAAGTATTTGTATGGAGTGTAGCCATGTATGGAAGTGAAACATGGACGATAAATAGTTTGGACAAGAAGAGAATAGAAGCTTTCGAAATGTGGTGCTACAGAAGACTGCTGAAGATAAGGTGGGTAGATCACGTAGCTAATGAGGAGGTATTGAACAGGATTGGGGAGAAGAGAAGTTTGTGGCACAACTTGACTAGAAGAAGGGAGCGGTTGGTAGGACATGTTTTGAGGCATCAAGGGATCACAAATTTAGCATTGGAGGGCAGCGTGGAGGGTAAAAATCGTAGAGGGAGACAAAGAGATCAATACACTAAGCAGATTCAGAAGGATGTAGGTTGCAGTAGGTACTGGGAGATGAAGAAGCTTGCACAGGATAGAGTAGCATGGAGAGCTGCATCAAACCAGTCTCAGGACTGAAGACCACAACAACAACAACAACTAACAAGGGAACCTCCCCATCGCACCCCCCTCAGAAGTTGGCACAGTGGACAGGCCTTGAAAAACTGAACACAGGTCAATCGAGAAAACAGGAAGAAGTTGTGTGGAACTATGAAAAAAAAAAGAAGGAAAATATACAAACTGAGTAGTCCATGCGCAAGATAAGCAACATCAAGGATAATGTGAGCTCCGGAGCGCCGTGGTCCCGTGGTTAGCGTGAGCAGCGGCGGAACGAGAGGTCCTAGGTTCAAATCTTCCCTCGAGTGAAAAGTTTACTTTCTTTATTTTCGCAAAGTTATGATCCGTCCGTTCGTTCATTGACGTCTCTGTTCACTGTAATAAGTTTAGTGTCTGTGTTTTGCGACCGCACCGCAAAACCGTGCGATTACTAGACGAAAGGACGTATTGAACAGGATTGGGGAGAAGAGAAGTTTGTGGCACAACTTGACTAGAAGAAGGGAGCGGTTGGTAGGACATGTTTTGAGGCATCAAGGGATCACAAATTTAGCATTGGAGGGCAGCGTGGAGGGTAAAAATCGTAGAGGGAGACAAAGAGATCAATACACTAAGCAGATTCAGAAGGATGTAGGTTGCAGTAGGTACTGGGAGATGAAGAAGCTTGCACAGGATAGAGTAGCATGGAGAGCTGCATCAAACCAGTCTCAGGACTGAAGACCACAACAACAACAACAACTAACAAGGGAACCTCCCCATCGCACCCCCCTCAGAAGTTGGCACAGTGGACAGGCCTTGTAAAACTGAACACAGGTCAATCGAGAAAACTGGAAGAAGTTGTGTGGAACTATGAAAAAAAAGAAGGAAAATATTCAAACTGAGTAGTCCATGCGCAAGATAAGCAACATCAAGGATAATGTGAGCTCCGGAGCGCCGTGGTCCCGTGGTTAGCGTGAGCAGCGGCGGAACGAGAGGTCCTAGGTTCAAATCTTCCCTCGAGTGAAAAGTTTACTTTCTTTATTTTCGCAAAGTTATGATCTGTCCGTTCGTTCATTGACGTCTCTGTTCACTGTAATAAGTTTAGTGTCTGTGTTTTGCGACCGCACCGCAAAACCGTGCGATTACTAGACGAAAGGACGTATTGAACAGGATTGGGGAGAAGAGAAGTTTGTGGCACAACTTGACTAGAAGAAGGGAGCGGTTGGTAGGACATGTTTTGAGGCATCAAGGGATCACAAATTTAGCATTGGAGGGCAGCGTGGAGGGTAAAAATCGTAGAGGGAGACAAAGAGATCAATACACTAAGCAGATTCAGAAGGATGTAGGTTGCAGTAGGTACTGGGAGATGAAGAAGCTTGCACAGGATAGAGTAGCATGGAGAGCTGCATCAAACCAGTCTCAGGACTGAAGACCACAACAACAACAACAACTAACAAGGGAACCTCCCCATCGCACCCCCCTCAGAAGTTGGCACAGTGGACAGGCCTTGTAAAACTGAACACAGGTCAATCGAGAAAACTGGAAGAAGTTGTGTGGAACTATGAAAAAAAAGAAGGAAAATATTCAAACTGAGTAGTCCATGCGCAAGATAAGCAACATCAAGGATAATGTGAGCTCCGGAGCGCCGTGGTCCCGTGGTTAGCGTGAGCAGCGGCGGAACGAGAGGTCCTAGGTTCAAATCTTCCCTCGAGTGAAAAGTTTACTTTCTTTATTTTCGCAAAGTTATGATCTGTCCGTTCGTTCATTGACGTCTCTGTTCACTGTAATAAGTTTAGTGTCTGTGTTTTGCGACCGCACCGCAAAACCGTGCGATTACTAGACGAAAGGACGTGCCTCTCCAATCGGAACCGAAAACATTTGATCGCAAGGTCATAGGTCAACCGATTCCTCCACAGGAAAACACATCTGATATATTCTATACGACACTGGTGACGGCATGTGCGTCATATGACAGGAATATGTTGTCGACAAACCTAACTTGTACACTTGGCGAATGGGTAAAAAGATTCTTCTACCTTGCCCGATTTAGGTTTTCTTGTGGATGTGATAATCACTCCCAAAAAAGTGATGAAAACATAAGAGTTTGTCACATAAACTGCAACAAATGAATGCAACAGTTTCACAGTCGCACAGTTTTCCCTGTGCTGTGTCAAAACATATGTTTTTTAACGTTTTCAAGTTTTTCCGCGTGTAGGCCGTCAAATCTTGCATATGTCCAAGCATATCTGAACATGTCCTGGAATTTTGGAGAGCGAAGTTGATTATGTGTGAGTGCCTGAACTTTTATAATTGTCTGAAAATAAAAAATTAAAATTTTCACCCGAGGGAAGACTTGAACCAAGGGCCACTCGTTCCGCAGCTGCTCGCACTAACCGCGGGACCACGGCGCTCCTGAACTTACATTCTCCTTGATGTTGCGTATCATGCGCATGGACTACTCATTTTGTATATTTTGCTGATTTTTTCATAGTTCCATACAACTTCTTCCTGTTTTCTCGATTGACTGTGTTCAGTTTTTCAAGGCCTATCCACTGTGCCAACTTATAACTAAATCTGAGGGGGGTGTGATGGGGAGGTTCCCTTGTAAGTAGGAAAGATGAACGTCCACTTTGATGCCGAGGGACATCGAAGAAAAAACAGGCTGGAAGAATACGAGGCACCCAGGCAATCACTGAGTTCTGAGAAATATTTTCGTGTCTGTAGGGGCATTAATTTTGTTGGAAGCTAGTCGTGACAGATTTGTTTTCAGATCTTTCATCGAACACTAGATGTGTCCGCAGATGTCTGCAAGGAGCACGATAAAATCTCAGAAGTACTGCTCCTGCCATTCCTCCGCCCCCCCCCCCCCCCCCAATTTGGAAAGTCTTAACGAAATTGAACGTGCTCTTATCAATAGCCGTATTAGGTTCTGCTGGGACCATGGGCAAATAGCTATGGAGATCTATTAGCTCACGACTGTCACATTCAGCATTAGTTTCGACTGATTGTTGAGACTGTTTGTCAATCTGGGAGCATTACAGGTAGGAGTTACGCAGGAGACAGGACAGACACAAAGAAGAGCAGTGCATTTTGTCACCGTTTCGTGTAGTACGGGTGAGAGAGTTATGGAGATTTTCATCGAACTCCAATGGCAGCCGCTACAAGATGACTACTGAGATCTATCGTTAAAACTCCGAGAGCGCGCGATTCATAAGGAGTCAGACAATATTTCTTCGCACAGACATCTAGCGAAACGACCATGAAAGCTAAATTAGAGAAATTCTAGCTCATACAGAGGCTTACCAACCTTCAATCTTTCGACGCGCTATTCGCGAACTGGAGCTGAAAGAGGGAGTGGTGGGGAAGGGGGGGGGGGCGCTAGTGGCGTCACGCGTACCCTTAGCCATACTTCGTAAGGTGGCTGGTGGAGTGTAGGAATGTAGTTGTGGTTTGTATGTCTATTGGAGATGGTGATTACTCTGAGCATCAGCAAAGACTGTAATAGTGTGACTCAACGGGATAGGATTAATATCTAAGATAAATTGTTTCGTAGAAACAAACTGACTTAAGAGAGCCATTGTTTCTCGCAGTGGTCAGCTTTCAATGCGTCTGCAAATTTAGCAGAGTAACGCTCACCAAACTACGTCCTTGGTTTCCAAATAAATGAGTGTTTCAGACGGAAAGAAGCTCATTTCATCATGCTCGTTGGACGTAGTGTACCACGATCTTGTTTACAGGAACCATTCATTCATTCATATCTAAATCGCTACTCTGCAAACGACCCTGAAGTGCGGTGGTAGAGGGCACTGCTTCTTTGTCACGTGTTAAGGGTTCTGCACGTTCCACTCCGTGGTGCAGCGTGGAAAGAATGGCTGCTCGTACACCCCTGCTCGAGCTGTTATTTATCCCATCTGCGCGAATTCTACACAATAGATACCAAGGCAGATAGGAAATGTCCGTATTCCCCGCCCTTTCAGAACTCTTAGAGTTTTGTAAAGAGCTGCTCGGAATATCTACGGCGTCTTTCTCTGAGTATCTACCATTAAAGACCTTGCAACACATCTCGTGCCTGTCAAAGCAGCCCGTGACTATCCGCGCCGCCGTTCTTTTTATACTCGCGACGTCCCCTGTTACTCCTATCTAATGTGATTCCAGATAATCGCTCGAAACTGTATGAGGATGACCGGACGCGGATTTCAACTTCGCTCCTTCTGAATTTCGCTCAGTTTTGTTAGAAATATTGCGTTACTAATTATGGTTTCATGGCATGGGGGCGAGGTCTTGCAGGTGTCCTGATTTAAAGAAAAGGTCTAGGTAGTGTTGCTTCATGGTTACATGCTCATCAGTCTGACTGTAGCGCTGTTTCCACCGCTTTGCATTCAGACAGAAGCAAAGCCGTAGGGCTTTGTTGAGAAACGGAAGGGGGATGGAGTGGCCTGTGATATTACGACGTTTGACGCAGGCTTTGCTTCTGAGAGGTGCTGGATTCAAATCCTAGTCCTAACCGTATGGTGTTTTGTTTTGCGTTACCATAAACCTTTTACAAAGAATATCGTGTGGTTTGTTTACAAGCATGTGCATTACTAAACCGCTAAACCAGAGCAAGGTTCCAGCTGCAGGTTGTCTATCCGACGGCTTCCAGGGGCAACAAAAATTTCATTTTCGATATAATTATACACCGAATTTAAAAGTGTAAAATGCTCTTATAATCTACTCATTAAGAGCTATAATCTTATGTAAAAGGTTTAAGACAGTAAGAAAAACATTACAGCTAGAAACATTGTATATACCGTGAGGCAGCGCATCTCAGGGCGCGTAAATTACCCTGAGTGTATTCACGAAGTATTTGAGAATGGGAGCGCTTAGCGGTTTCAAACAAAATGTATACGTAATTTCAAACCTTTACTGAACTTCTTCTCTCTGACAACCCTCTACGGGCTCTTACCCCAAAAGATGATTGGAAAAAAAATTTAATGAGACGACCCGATACAGCTGTCAGCAATTTGAAGAATTGCATGGTTTTGCCGTCAGCTGTACGAATTTATTTTTATTTATTTTCTACCGGTTTCGGTCGTAGCGACCATCTTCACCAAAAAAAGTACTGTAAATAATGTGCATACTGGATTCAACTCTCCACTGGACAAAGTAAAAACCATTCAGGGCCATAAAATGTTTACAGAAACACATATAACAGGCAGTAATTTCGATACTAAACAAAGCTCACTTCTTATAATTAAGCAACACGATCATTAACTTAATAACACGCGGACTGACCTTCGGTGCTACGAGTACATCAAAGATGTACCCAATGAAGAGTTGTATTGCGTATCCATCTAATGCTTAGGTTTTTTTTTTTTTCTTTTTCCTGTCAAGATGGTCATTACGACCGACACCGGCAGAAAACACGAGGGCGCGCTGAAAAGTAATGCCTCCGAATTTTTTCTTCTGTCTCAATATCCGTTAAGGGATTAAATGTCATGCATATTACTGGATCAACCCTCTTCTGCTAGAGGGCTCCGAATTGTAGCGTGTAACGTGGCAGCGTGTAACCTAAGTATGGCGGTGCGCGACAGACACTGTGCTGCAAGCGACTTCGTCCACACATGGATCACCCTCCCCTTCGGCATGACAATGTTAGGCCACACACGGGCGCCGCGACACCTGCAACAATTCGACGCCTCGGGTTCACGATTATCGACCATCCTCCATGCAGTCCCGACGTGGACCCATCCGATTTTCATCTCCTTCCAAAACTTTTTTGACAGCGATGAAGCAGTGCAGGCAGAAATGTGGACGTGACTCCGTCAAGGAAGTCAAACATTCTACAGAGGCGGTATCAACAAATTGATTTCTCGTGAACTATAAATGTGTGCCTCGCCAGGGTGACTATGTTGAGAAATAAATACAGACACATGAAGAAATGGTTCAAATGGCTCTGAGCACTATGGGACTCAACATCTGAGGTCATCAGTAGCCTAGAACTTAGAACTACTTAAACCTAACTAACCTAAGGACATCACACACATCCATGCCCGAGGCACGATTCGAACCTGCGACCGTAGCGGTCGCGCGGTTTGAGACTGTAGCGCCTAGAACCGCTCGGCCATACCGGCCGGATCACATGAAGAATAATAATGTAAATGTTAATAACATCTGATTTATTTACAAAACCTTAAATAGTTTTCACGTTAAAAAATTCGGGGCCATTACTTTTGAACACGCCTTCGTAACAAATAAATGGCAAACATGCAATTCGTCGAAGAAAGAAAGAAAGAAAGAAACATTATTTATTTATCTATCTATCTATCTATCTATCTATCTATCTATCTGCCTACCTACCTACCTATTCCTTATTACATTTTCGCTGGTCATGCAGTAAAACGCCAGCTTCAGTCATGACGTTTTAATTGATTACTTCGTTACTACTAATTATTTCGCAACATATTTTGCAGACAGTGTCCACATATGCCACATAATGTATCTGCAAAATTATATAACACACAGTTCAGGAGAGATGATGATGATGATGCTTGGTTTGTGAGGCGCTTAACATCGAGGTCATCAGCGCCCGTTCCCAATCTTTCAGCTCCAATTTCACCACTTCCCGAATGATGATGAGAACAACACAAACACCCAAACACCCGGGCAGAGAAAATCCCCGATACGGCCGGTAATCGAACTCGAGACCCCGTGGTCCAGAGGTAGCTAACCACTTTTTTTTTCATTTTGTTCGATATAGTTCGTTGCGTTTGGTCTGGGCGGACGTCGCAAGAAATCCATTCAAGTTGATCGTTGATGCCTTGACTCAATTTCTATTTATTACAGAGAGCACGAAGCCCTCTGACCGAACACGCTGAGCTACCGTGGCGGCACCATTTGACCACGAGCTGCGGACAGAGTAGAGGAGATATGACGTAGACAGTCATGCGTGAACAACTAGCTTCTCATGAAACGGAGTTCCATTGTTTAAACAATTGAGACTTGGGTTACTGGTACTTCTGTGATGGGCCAATCCGCTGTAAAAAGTAGGCGAACGAAATTTTTCACCAAAAAGTTTGATATTAATGGCTTGTGATTAAAGTCACAAGCTTCAGTGCTCCAGAAATATCTCTATTACGTAATATGTAAACATCGCTGTTGTGTAACTCCTTCGTGCTTCAGCAGTTACTCATAATACATATTTCATTCTTCCGGGTAATTTAAGTGTTTCACCGATATCAAAGAATGAGCGTAGTCTAAAAGCGTTGTATTTGTACAGGACTATGCATATGGGTCATTTCCACTCAAGCGACCTGGGGTTAAGATAGCAACAGTGGATAATACTGCAGAACTAATTGGAGTCTATTGCTACATGCGAAACTTTAATGGATGTAGTTTACTATTGACTTTCTCTGTCCTAGTATCCTCAATTAGCACTCACGCAGCCTGTCAGTGGGTGGGAGCAGAAGTCTTAGCTTAAGGCAGTTTCGAACGAAGGTCTTTCTTGACGTTCTTCATACATGTCAGCAGTCTCTGTCAGAGGTGAAGGGGATACCTGTTCGTGTACTCATAACAACTCCACCTTGAGCTTGCGGTTACCATTGCTCGGTCACTAGATTTTCAAGACTAATTACATTTAAAGAACTCAGTAATTCGACAGGAACAGTCTTTCGCCAGCACCCGTACCACATTTTAGAGTAGAACTGGAACAACATAGGGTAAATATCTCTTTTTCTACTTTTCAGTCTCTCATTTCATCATATTTACTTTTCGACTTTTTAACATTCGCGCTAGCGGTGTTGCTCCTAGTACGTAAGTTGTCAGCATGGATAAAGATAATGAAAAGAAACACAGGAATAACGCGCAATTATTTGCCTACAGATTGACAACGATGGGAAATAGTTACGAAATGCAGAGGGACTTGTAGATAGCGCGTATAAAGTCCTACTACAGCGTCATAGACCGACAACTTTAGTTAATTACGACCCTCAGATCTCTTAACAGTATCTGTGTGAAGGGATTTAAGCTACAAACACTACATATCTGTAGCTGTGAGAAGGCTTACGCCAGACTCGGGTTTATTGGAGTAATCTTGAGGAGCTGTAATTTCAAGGAATACGTCTTGAATATTGTTCAGCGATCTGCGACCCGCAGAAAAGTCGAGTAAAGGAAGGGAGAAACACAAAAAAAAGAGTGAAGGAGGAGCTGTGGGCTTGATGACGGGGTTGTTGGGCCAGTGTGAGAGTGACACGGAAATGTTAAACAAATTACGATATTGGAAGACGCTAAAAGAAAGGCAAGATTCAGGAAGTCAAGAAACGTATTGCTCCCTCCAGCATATATCTCTCGTAATGACCACTACCGTAAAATTATTGACGATATCACAGAAGTATGTAAATAACATTCGTTCCAGTGCACGATTATAATTAATGGATTCTACTGATTTATTAAACAAACTACGGAGAAATGTCGGGATGCCCTCATCAACAAGGCGACGACCAATTGCTTTCCCATGCATCTTCGAACTGAAGGAACGTGTATGTTTAGTTTATCCTGTGGCAGAAATCCAACCGCGATTGTTCGGGTTGATGCACCTTCTATTTGCGACAGAGAAAGGGAGCTTGTATGTCTCTGTCGGCAACGAGCCCACTTGCGGTTACTGCCAGTTTCTAGTTAATTGGGCCCGCCGTTGAGGCCAACGATCTTTCTTCTGTCGCTAGCCTGAACCTGCTGCTCTCGTGCTTTAAGAGACTGTCAGTTTTTTTTCTTCTTACTCAAAGAGCAAGATATTAATGTTATCATTTAGGTACCCGCCACGGCCTTTTCATTGATGATTACATCTGTGAAGGAAATGAAAACTAAGATTTTAACGTCGCGATTGTTAGAGCACAAGCTCACTATGGGGAATGAATTCGATAATGTTCTTTTTTTTCTTCAAACGAAACATCCCGACTTTTGTTTTAAGGTGTTTAAGGGAAACCGCGGTATTTATAAATCTGGATGATCAGGTGGAGATTTCAGCTACCATCTTCCAGAATGCAAGCCCAGTGTCTTAACCACTGCGCTACACGATTCGGATTTATGTCTTTAGACATATTTCACATAGAACCCGAACCTCGAAGATTTTAGCTTTAACACACATTCGCAACTGTTGCCTCGATTAATCCCAAAATTCCAGTATCTACGCGTGTGCGCACCATCATACGTTTTGTGAGTATTGGTTTCCGTGCCCAAAGAAATCAAATGACGTGTAGGTGGTGTCGGTGGTTTATGATGGATCAGAACTAACGTTTAGTCTCTGAATCCACCATTGAGTTGCGGGTCACTAGGCAAAGGACGAGGATTCTGTCTCTAAATGTCTGCATCAGATTTTCCCCTTTCTTCTGTTATGAAGAGGTATCTACCGAAAGAATCATAGTATGCCTCGAGGTTACGCTGTGATTTTATGCAGTATCTGGATAGGTGATCAGCAGGCCACAAACAATCCGAATACACTACGACATTGTGTGACCGAGCGGTTCTAGGCGCTTCAGTCTGGAACCGTGTTACTGCTACGGTCGCAGGTTCGAATCCTACCTCGGGCATTGATGTGTGTGATGTCCTTCGATTAGTTAGGTTTAAATAGTTCTAAGTGTAGAGGACTGATGACCTCAGATGTTAAGTCCCATAGTGCTTAGAGACAACAGCCAATTTGGTATCAACGTTTCTTTAATTATGAGTTGGCCGGCCGCGGTGGCCGAGAGGTTCTAGGCGCTTCAGTCCGGAACCGCGCGACCACTACGGTCGCAGGTTCGAATCCTGCCTCGGGCATGGATGTGTGTGATGTCCTTAGGTTTAAATAGTTCTAAGTGTAGGGGACTGATGACCACAGATGTTAAGTCCCATAGTGCTCAGAACCATTTGAACCATTTTTTGAACTATGAGTTGCGTACCAATTACCAAGTAAAGCGAAGCAAATTAACACATTGTATGTTATTTTGTCGAAAAGGAACATTTCACCACAACCAGCGAACATCAGGTGCACAGCGTAAGGTAACTTTAAATATGAAGAGCCGTCTGATGAAACTGACAGTTCGAAATCAGTGACGACGCATTTTGTTCCTCATAAATAGCTTTATTATCTGTGGTTGGTTACTGTTTTCACTTTAAGATGACCTGTATAGTTGCTCTGCATCTACATCCAAACGCTTCAAACAAGAGTGAGGCGCCTGGCAGAGGGTGCTTCCGATCGTGCCACGTACTGGGTTCACTTCGCGTTCCATTCGCATATGTTGCGCGGAAGAAATACTGCTTAAATGCCTCTGCGCGTGCTGTAATTAATCTAAGCTCATTCTCGTCGTGCCTGCGGGAGCGGCATAATGGCGGCTATAAAATATCCGTCACATAAAACTGTTCCCTAAACCATAAGTAGGCTTTCGCGTCACGGTTGCTGTCCATCTTTCAAGTCTCTGCCAGTTCAGGTTTCTCAGGATCTCGTTGACAGTCTTCCGCGGGTCAAAATGTCCTGTGACCATTCGTGTTGCCCTTCTCTGTGCCTGTTCAGTATCCGCTGTTACTGCTGTGTGGCACGGCTCTCTCTCACACTTGAGCGTTATCCTATGATGAGTTGTACGAGTACGGTGTAAGCAGCCTCCCTAGAATCCTAGCAATGAACCGACATCTTCCGCCTGCTTTACCCATGTGATCGTTCCATTCCATATCCTCACGAACTGTTACGCCAATATACAGTATTTGTAAGGACTCTTTGTACCACTTTGAAATCTTTTAGAACATTCTCTACATCATTGAGGATCACCTCACTATGAATAAATGAAAAGATGTAATCTAATTTAAATCTAAATCCGAATGAATATTCCTGCAGCTTTTCTCGGATAGTACTTCGTTACATAATGGGCAGTCAAATAAAACGAGACAGGTGGTTAAAAAAGTAAGTAAACTTTATTATTTCAAAAGTGTTAGCCATACCTGTTATTTATCCCACTTTGAGACAGGACGGTTTGTGCCTTCATGGCAAAATGTATGCTGTTGCCTACGAAACCTTTGACTGAACCCAGACGCGCATCTCTTCGTTCGGAGCAAGTCGACGCCCACGAATTTCTTTCTTCATTGTTCCAAAGAGATGGAAATCCTATGCGGAGAGATCGGGACTGTATAGGCAGGCCTTCAATTCTCCGAGTTTGTTTCGACTATGCTTCAGAAGTTTCGCTACGAAGCCCTAACGCATCTTTCATACAGTTCCGATCTCTCCCAAGAGATTTCCATGTTTTTGGATACCCCAAGAAAGACATTCGTGGGCGTCGATTTGCTTAGGACCAATGGCTGCATGCCTGGGTACAACCATGGTTCCGCAGGCAACAGCATAATTTTTTTCCATGGAGGTATTTACTCTCTTGTCTCACCGTGGGAGAAATATAATAACAGTTACGGCGATTACTTTTGAAATTAGTAGCAGTTTACCTACTTTTTTCCATATGTCTCGTTTTTGTCTGACTGCACCTTAACTGCATCATCTTGTCTTACCATTTATCTAAATATCTCAGTATCGGCCTAAATTAATAACGTAAAACTTTGTTAATATGACTTCCAGTCACAATAGACGTCCATATTGCAGACCGCTTGCTATGTTACGAAATACTTCTAACGGTTTGGTAAAGTGAAGTGAAGTAAGCTGAAACACAGCAATGTACAATAGTAACAGACAATGGCAAATCAAAACTGTGTACCAGACAGAAACACTAACTCGTGATCGTTGCCTTGAGCGGGAAATTGCTGCACCCACTGAGCTACCCAAGACCGACTCACCACCACCCGTCCTCGCAGTTTTACTTCTGCCAGTACCCCTATCTTCTAAAAATGAAGTTAACTTGACAGTATATATTTCCGTATTTTGTATAGCGTTTTGGATTTTTTGATTCCTGGCAATGACGAAATCTTGCTGAAATTAGTTTATGTAAAACAAAACCTTTTGCACGAAGGCGTCGCACATCCTAAACGGAGTTCCAAAATGGGTTTTACAATTTTGAATACTTTTTTTTTGTCATCAGTCTACTGACTGGTTTGATGCGGCCCGCCACGAATTCCTTTCCTGTGCTAACCTCTTCATCTCAGAGTAGCACTTGCAACCTACGTCCTCAATTATTTGTTTGACATATTCCAATCTCTGTCTTCCTCTACAGTTTTTGCCCTCTACAGCTCCCTCTAGTACCATGGAAGTCATTCCCTCATGTCTTAGCAGATGTCCTATCATCCTGTCCCTTTTCCTTATCAGTGTTTTCCACATATTCCTTTCCTCTCCGATTCTGCGTAGAACCTCCTCATTCCTTACCTTATGAGTCCACCTAATTTTCAACATTCGTCTATAGCACCACATCTCAAATGCTTCGATTCTCTTCTGTTCCGGTTTTCCCACAGTCCATGTTTCACTACCATACAATGCTGTACTCCAGACGTACATCCTCAGAAATTTCTTCCTCAAATTAAGGCCGGTATTTGATATTAGTAGACTTCTCTTGGCCAGAAATGCCTTTTTTGCCAGAGCGAGTCTGCTTTTGATGTCCTCCTTGCTACGTCCGTCATTGGTTATTTTACTGCCTAGGTAGCAGAATTCCTTAACTTCATTGACTTCGTGACCATCAATCCTGATGTTAAGTTTCTCGCTGTTCTCATTTGCACTACTTCTCATTACCTTCGTCTTTCTCCGATTTACTCTCAAACCATACTGTGTACTCATTAGACTGTTCATTCCGTTCAACAGATCATTTAATTCTTCTTCACTTTCACTCAGGATAGCAATGTCATCAGCGAATCGTATCATTGATATCCTTTCACCTTTCTTTTATTTCCATCATTGCTTCCTCGATGTACAGATTGAAGAGTAGGGGCGAAAGGCTACAGCCTTGTCTTACACCCTTCTTAATACGAGCACTTCGTTCTTGATCGTCCACTCTTATTACTCCCTCTTCGTTGTTGTACATATTGTATATGACCCGTCTCTCCCTATAACTAACCCCTATTTTTTCAGAATCTCGAACAGCTTGCACCATTTTATATTGTCGAACGCTTTTTCCAGGTCGACAAATCCTATGAAAGTGTCTTAATTTTTCTTTAGCCTTGCTTCCATTATTAACCGTAACGTCAGAATTGCCGCTCTCGTCCCTTTACTTTTCCTATGTTTTAGAAATGGAGCTAGGTAGATAGGTTGCAGTCTGCGGCATAATGTTCACACGCACCTAAAGTTTTAGAAGCTGATTATGTTCAGTATGTGCGGAATTATTAGCACGCATGATCTCTAACCGATATTCCTACCATGTCCAGCCTAGCATGTCCTCATTAAGATGTGCAATTACTGCTACGACGCGAGCTCGCAGTTCCTGCAAGTCCCGCACGTGGGTTCTTTAAGCCTCCACCCCCCCCCCTCCCAAAAAGGAGTGTAACGGGATAATGTCTGGAGGCCTTGGGGGCCAGGAAATGGCCCTCCTCTGCCATTCCAGCCGTAAGGAACTGTGTCGTCCGAGGCCCCTTGATGAACGACATCATTCTACTGCAGCATGATCTCGGGTTGCAGTTCTTCGACCTGCGAAAATAAAACTGTTCCAACGTATCCAGATAAAAAATTCGCCTGCGCAAAGAAAAAGGGTCCCGCCACAGGAACATGAAGCAGACCACAGCACCTTTGGTCTGTCAAATACAATTTCCGTGCTAAAGTTACGCTTTTCAGAGCCTCACATCCTCACATTGTGTCGGTCTATCTTCCCGGACACATGAATGCTCGCACCTTTTTTAAATAGTTGGGTCATCGTCGATGCGACTTAGAATCTCCTTTCCGTATGCTGTCGTCATGTAGTAGGCAATAGCTGCACCTTATAGGCATGGAGCTTCAGTCACTTTGTAGCACCCTGTGGTGGTAGCCGCAACTGTTCTGAAGCTTTACGGGTGATTTGGTTGGGCTCCGGATAAATGCCTACACCTGTTTCGGTCTCAGTCGACCATTCTACACGTTGTGCCATCTGATGCGGAGAGCGGGAGGCAGGAGTGACCATTTTCGTTTATAAATAACATGCAAATACAAAAAGAAAACATACGGAGATCAGCTGCTACTGCTGTTAAACACAGTGGAATGGCAGAACTTCGTGAGACAGTGGCGTCCGAAATAGTTGTTGAAATTACTCGATAAATCGTCCATGTGCCATGTGATGTTTTTTTCTTTTTATAATTACTTTATTGTTATATCTTTTCAGTACATTACAACTTTAACAAAAATATAAAATAGCAACCATCTTGCAAGTCACACATTTTTATCTAGCGTATTACGTACAGGTGAGTATCGAGAAATGTGCCAATCCTGTTGTCTCAGCATTAAGGATGAACAGTACTGCAAGTACTCAGAAAGAAACTGTCCAGAATACAATGTTCACTATTATCCATCACAGTCTCTGCATCACAATCTCGCAGTAGTAGGCATAAATTTCGTAAAAACAGTCTGGAGCGCTAGCTTCACGAAGTTCTCTCGGTAACGTATGTCCTTGCAAAACCTGGTGCTGGTCCCACACGTACATCAGGAATTGAACTGCGTCCGTAATATCCAGGTGAAAGATGGCGTGTGTTGCATGTGCGACAATCCAGGTAGTCGCCACACGTTTACTGGCAGGAAAAGGCGCGAAATCTGGGGTGACGATCGTGGCAGCATCGAAACACTCGATCGTTGTGCGATTCATGAGCCGTAGCATGTCCCGTGCGACGTCCCACACTGATTTGAAGGGGGGTGGGGGGGACGGCACGTGATGCGATGTTCTATACTGTCTATCTCACCACAAGTGGCACACAAGTTGAACGGAATTAGATGTAAACTGTGCAGCATTTCATTAGTCGTAAATGCCCTATTAACCACTTTATACCACGTAGCTTTGACTTCAGGGAACAGATAACGGGCTATGATATTCTTCTAAGCAATATTCCATTGTCGATGTGGATGCCGTGCTTCATACTTATTCCGCAGCGGTGTTCCCCTAACAGCCTCATATAGCTTCGTCGCCGTCCGATTCGCTGTTGCGAATAGTCTGGTGAAATATAGCTCTTCTGCATAAAGAACTAACGGCACATAAGCCAATCGAAAAGGGATCGCCGTTGGATCGAGCGGAGCAACCTGAGAATTTGGTTGGAGATGTTGGAAGAGTGCTGCTGTGGGACTGGATGATGGGGAGGGTCGGAGGTGGCCATTTTCGTCAATAAATAACCTGCAAAAACGAAAACATAAAGGAAGCTTCTGTTGTGTGTGAACATTATGCCGCAATCCGCACTGTTCTACCTATCCCATTTCTGAAATATACGTCTCAAAGCTGTAAATATCATTCTGGAACACCCTTTTATTGCTTCCTGCAGACTCGAGACTCATATAGACTGAGACGGCGTGGAGTTTTACAATTATTTATTGAACTTTCTTTACAATTTCTCACTCGTCGTCGCTGCCCAGCCTTGCGGATCCCTCTGCCTGGCTGCTGCTGTGTAGATTCTCCGACAATGCGCGCCGCCGATCGCACTGGGAGCCTCAAGCCACCAGTGCTCCGCAGAAGACAGGATGCCCTGTGGTTGAGATGAACTCGTCGCCGCTCGGCAACCGGGTCGCCGTGAGGTCAGCTGCCGACGCCTGCTGCACCGGCGGCTGGGAAGCCTTCAGTCGCGATGTCTGCAAGGTCCCGTCATGGACGGACCACGCGCCGTGGTGCCGGGTTGCCGTGAAGTCCGGGCGTCAGTTCCCGGCGGCGCCTGTGACCGAGACCGCGCTGCGGCCGGTCCTGCTGTAAGTTCTCGCTGTTGTTAGTCAGCCATGGTGCTGACCGAACTCGGGCCGACCCCCCAGAGCTGAAGTTGGCATCTGGCGGCGAACGGATGACTCCTGCGAGCTGGAAAAGACTTCCGGAATCGTCACCTACGAAGATTGAACATTCGGACACGGACCACGTCCAAGGCTATCTGTGCCGCGCTTACTTCGCAATGCCGCGATCGCCGGCTGCCTGTTTTGCCATTCTTCACTGCATGAAGCAACGCTTACTACATGTGGCGGCAACATTATGTTGACAATCTTCCGCCATTAGTTACTGTCGAAGGTACGGGCAGGACGACCAAACGGTTGCTTTATCACAGTTTTGTAAAGAGTCCTACACACGAGCGAAATCGTTGACGATATCGCCTGTAATCGGTCGCTCGCTCGACCCCACCACACATGGACGATGTATCACGCAAGTTGAAAAAGTATTTCAAAAAATGGCTCTGAGCACTATGGGACTTAACATCTGTGGTCATCAGTCCCGTAGAACTTAGAACTACTTAAACCTAACTAACCTAAGGACATCACACACATCCATGCCCGAGGCAGGATTCGAACCTGTGACCATAGCGGTCACGCGGTTCCAGACTGAAGCGCCTAGAACCGCATGGCCACACCGGCCGGCTAAAAAGTATTTCGAAGGCCACTGTGTCTTGAAGTCCTGCCATGCTTCTATGTTTAACAGCAGTGGCACTTGATCTCTATACGCCGACTAACACTAATTAACCTTGTTTTGGAACGCTTTTCTTGTGACTGTAGGCTGGCTACAGAACACATTAATTTCTTCAGTTATCCAAGTGCGTTGTGTACATAATTCTATCCATATTTCGCAAATACATTACAAAGTCCATAGTTGCTTTTTAATGTATTGTTGCTTATCGACTATTCGCACGAAGGTAGTCCAGTCACTTTGTGTCTGTAGATATCTGTGGTTTCCATTAGTCTTGTTGTAAACTGTGTGAGAGAGAATTAAATTCTACGAAATGAGAAGAGACTCAAGTGCAATTGTAGAATAAGTGGCCCCAAACTTTTAAATTAAACAATGCATTTAATATACATCAGTCTGTTTAGGAGTTTAAAACTTGAATAATGCACGTAGGTGTTTCACAAATATCTCAAAATTTTCTGCTCGAATCCAGTATGTTGTGACTGTTACTATGAACTTATCATGAATTGCTACCTATATAGCACCAGCTTCAAACTGCTGCTCATTGCAAAATCTGGGAGTACCAGTGCTTTTATACTTTTATTTTATCTCAATATAACTGACAACTCAGCATTCAGACTTCACTTTTCAACTAACTTCATGTTCCTGGAGTAACTATAAATTTTACGTAGTTCTTAGACCACTCGGGCTTAGCGAAATGAAACAAAGCTACACAATTTCGCTTAATATCGGGACAAAAGAGTTGGATCTCTGCAGCCATATTACGTGCAACACCGATTACTTGGAAATCACGAGTGATCAGCGACTGATCGCTGTGATCTGCGACGTGCTCACACACGTGCAGTCTACGGTAAGAACGCGGATTGCTGCCATCTGCTGCTCACGTGCAGTGCCCTTAACAGGTCATAGTTGACAATCTTATAACGCTGTGGAAGTGACCCACAGACGAGCGAAGGATCGCAGAGTGGACGACCGACCACTTCGTAAATTACACGTGTGTGGACAAATCGCAGCGATCGATCGCTGATCGCATGGAAATCCCAGGCAGTCTAGTGGACTGCATGCGATTCGTGGACGCAGTATGGCTGCCTGGCTGATTATCAGCGGTGAGTGATTCGTTTATCCAGTTGTGAAGCGTTGTTGTGCAATTTTGTTTAGTTTCGCTTTGGCCACGCTGAATAAGAAATTTACCTTAGAATTTATAGTTATCCAGGGACCTTGGTGATTGGTTCAAATGGCCCTGAGCACTATGGGACTTAACATCTGAGGTAATCAGTCCCCCAGAACTTAGAACTTCTTAAACCTAACTAACCTAAGGACATCACACACATCCATGCCCGAGGCAGATTTCGAACCTGCGACCGTAGTGGTCGCGCAGTTCCGGACTGAAGCACCTAGAACCGTTCGGTCACAGCGGCCGGCCGACCATGGTGAACCGAAAGCCAGAGTTGCCATGTATATTAAAAAGTAATACAAGATACACCCTCCGATTCTAGAGTGATTAGCATTTTGAAGTTTGTACTACAGAAGTGGTGGGGAGATCATAGTATTAGTCGCGAAACAATAAGCTCCATCTTATGATTTTATGTTATTTATGAAATACCATAATTAACACTTTTAACACATACACAGAAAGGCATACCTTGCATACTGTAATTTTAAGAGAACTTTTAAATGTTTCAGGGCTAATTTGTTATACATCTATACTCGAGTCCCTCGTCATTCTATATAATTCGCTGATAACCTCGCCGTTGAGCGCCCGTAAGCCCCGTTTTGTATATCACAAGAGTTAGGTAATCAGCAATACTCCTGTTCACAACTTCTCTACAGATCAGCAGTGCTGCTATTGACAACATCTCTACAGACACATCGAGAAAATTGTGTAGGTGTAAATACTTGCAGCTAAACAATAAGACTAGTGAATAAAAAAGGAACTGAGAGCTAATAAACGTGAAACGAATTGTTTTGGCACAATGGAGTGATGTACATAGTCTATTTGGCATCAATGGAAAATGTAATATATTCTGTGAAGAAATCTGCAGTTCCCAAGAAAAGCGTTTCAAAACAAGTTTAATAACTTGTAATTCTCGTCTATTTTAAATTTTTGTTTTGCAATGATTCGCGGGAATACGAAAATCAACTGCAATTGCTGTTAAACAAAGCAGTTGATTTTGTCATAGCAGAATTTCTCAACACAGTGACGTTGATAATACTGATTGCAATTGTTTGCAAATCGCTTGTGTGTGGGGTATCGAGCAGAGCGACCGCTTGCAGGCGATATCGCATGCGACGGATCGGTGCAACCAGTCGCTCGTGTGTGGCAAATCGTTCGTCATAACGTATTTACGCGAATCTAGTGCGCACTTTTTTTACCACACTAAGTAGTCAAAATTAGGGTGCGCATAAGATTCGATGGCACATTAGATTCGAGTATAAACTGGAATCGATCACCGGTATTTCTTATCCTAGATGGTCTGAAGTAGGAAACTCTAGTAAGAAAATATAGGTACGGTATCTATGAATTAAAGAACGGAAGACGTAAATTAACACTTGGTCATCTGCGAATAACAAAGTCATAATGTTGCAGCCTCTCTCCACTGCTTTTTAATAAATACATTGACAACATTTATACGGTAATGGAGAATGAAATTGAAGAACTATGCATGTAACTTCAGCCAAAAAGATTACATTATGACTTTGTTATTCGCAGATAAAAATAGATGTCGTGTGGCTACCGCCCCCCGTCGGGTAGACCGTTCGCCTGGTGCAAGTCTTTCGAGTTGATGACACTTCGGCGACTTGCGTGTCGATGGGGATGAAATGATAATGATAAGGACAACACAAGCGGAGAAAATCTCCGATCCAGCCGGGAATCTAACACGGGCCGTTAGGTATGACATTCCGTCGCGCTGATCACTCGGCTACTAGGGGCGGACATTCGCAGAATACCAAGTGTTAATTTCGAATAATTAAGATGGACTGCAGAGAGCTGCCTACGAACTGTACCAAACATGCCAGATATATAATATGTCAATACCAATACAAAAAACAAAAGCCATGGCTTTCTGTGGAAAAAATCTAGTAAGCACAAAAATAATTATGGACATCAAGATTGTAGAGCAAGTAGATGGATTCAAATTTCTAGGAAGCATGCTGTCATACAGGCGAGGCCTAGATCAAAAAGACAAAATTAGGAGCTCTACAACGTAAAGTAAGAACAGAAACATATCTAAAATTTTATAAAGTTTTGTCAGCACCAACATTACTCTATGGAAGTGGATCTTGGGTAATGAAAAAGAAAGATAAAATAAGATTACAAGCCAGTGAAATGAAATTCGTCAGGTCCATAGAGGATACACCAAACTAGACTACAAAAGAAATACAGATATCAGGAAGTAATTAAATATTTTCGATATAAACAGTAAGGTTGACGAATACCGACAAAAATGGATATCCCATCTGCTACGAATGGGCAAATCAAGATTACCACTACATTTTTGGCGATATACTCCGCATGGTAAGAGATGCATTGGAAGACTTGCCAAACGATGGAAGGACCAGGTGTAGCTGCAACAGGCTGAGGGAAAGCCTAATGCATGACGGAAGAAGAAGGAAGACTTAAATCGGGTAAGAGGTTATCGAGTTAAAAGAGCTGGTATATATTTCCAGTTCTGAATTCTGTTTGTAGGCGTCAGATCAAAATCCACTACTGCCACGAGAGGAAATTTTCTTTAGTCCTCGGTTCAAATAGAACGTGTCTTTTTTGTTTGTTTGTTTCTTATTTGCTCGTTGAAATTTGTGTACTGTCCCGTACATTACAACACATTGTTGTGCTTCTCAACCTCGCTTCATTATTGTTGGCCTGCTACAATACAGCATTGTGTTTGCATTAGGTGCAGCCTTTCAAAAAGATGTTTTATAGGTGCTGACCATGTCTCTCAGATGCGTTTGCATAGAAGCAAGTATAGTGGTGTGATTAAAACATTCTTTACCCACGTTTCAAGGCCAGCCAGAAAAAGGACATAGGAGACGGATGGTTCAGAGAACTTTTGGATGAATCTACAGACATTAGTGCCAGTAAATTGTTAGCTGCGTGTGTGATATACTTTTCTGAGGCCCAGGTCGCATTCTTTCCACATTCTTGGGAGTGGTAGAGTTAGAAGAAGACAACGCAGTGGCAGTAACCAATGGTTTGAAATCTTTGCTTAGTGATTACGGCTTGGACATTCATTTAATGCGCGGTTTGGGTACTGACAATGCAGCAGTTATGGTAGGCATCAATAATGGTGTGTATCAGAATTTAAAATGAGAAGTTCCTAATCTTGTCCTTGTCTTAATTCCCCGTGTCTGCCATTCCGTGCACCTGGCGGTATTTTCTGTCGCAGCTGAAACTTTGCCCCGGAATTTGGAATTTTTGTTGTCAGGAACGTATTCTTGGTTTTCCAAGTCTTTATCTCGTCAAATTGCTTACAGAAAGTTATTCAGTGCAATAAATGACGGAGCTAGTCCATTGCAAATAGTTCAGAAGTGCAATACACTTTGGCTGTCTATTTTAGAGGCTGTTTCTCGTGCTTTGTTTCTGTGGCTTAAACTAAAAACCCACTTTGGGATAGCAGCGCTTCATGAGAAGTGCTATACTGCCCAAGTCCTCCGTAATATTTGCGGTGATGACGTAAACAAAATTTATCTTACTTTTCTGAAACCTAATTTGGAAAAATCATCTGATAAATAAGGAATTTCAGTCACATTCTACAGACCAATCACGGCTCCTAAACGATGTTATTTTACTAATCATTGGGCTCGTAAGGAGAGCTGTTGTACCAGGGTATAGAGGCGCGATCTTTTAATAGCAGATGTTCGCAAATATAAGCCGCCAAGAACATACTTAGGTCATGAAGTCGAAGTCTTACTGCAGGATATGAATACTTCCAACAAAATTTCATCTGAGGTTGAGAATGCCATAAGGAAAATATGTGAACATTCTTTTGTTTCCCTTGCTTCCGAGCCGCAACGCCTCTTTCCCCAAAATGTAAAAGTGTTACAGAAAGTATCCTTAATTGCTCCAAGAGAATGCTTGAGAGTGATAAAAGAACCAATAGTATCGCTGGCTAAGGAAATGGGCTTGTCAGACAGTACAGTAACAAAAACTGATTTTCAGTGGTCCAAGCTCACTACTGTCCAATGGAAACAAATCAACAATATTGCGGAGTTCTGGAATGAAATAGGTCGTACAGAGATGCCAGCGGCTTAAATCCTATCCAAGAACTCTCAGATCTGGCTATTATGCTTTTGGTTTTACCATGGTCCAATGCAGAGGTGGAAAGGGCCTTTAGCCAACTAAATTTGATAAAAACGTCTCTCCGGAATAGATTAACTACTATCATGGTGAACGCCATAATTACAATAAGAGCTGGTCTTAATCGTGTTGGTAAGTGCTGCCACGATTACGAGCCGCCGGAGCTCGTAATCGGTACCACGGCATCATATGCCCCAGGGATACCTTCACTCGGTCCCAGTTCTTCAGCAGACAATCTACTGCAGGATGAGGAGGAAAATGAAATACTGTGGCTTGAACTACATTAATGTGGTGAGTCGAATCTGAACTTCGTAAACTTCCTTTTAGTAGCAGTAGTAGTAACAATAATAATATGCCATGAAGATGGCAAAAAATTTCTTTGTAAGATATCAGTGCATTGAAGTTCCTTTTTTAGGAGGCTAAATAACAATAATAAGCATTTAGCGCATTTTAGAGGAATTTTAACTTCAGTTTAGCGGAATAAATTTGTCTGTTTTGGCAACGCTGTTAGGTAGTCACGAAATGGAAGGCAAGCAGAGAAGAATATCGCATGAAGCTACTTTCAAGCGTAAAGTAATTCTTTATGCTGAAAAATATGGTAATAGAAGGGCAGTAAGAGAGTTCAATGTAGCTGAGAGTAGCGTTCGCTTATGGAAGAAACAGAAATTTGCATTATTTGCAACATCTGTTAATATACCGAAGCAAGTGTTTAAGGCTAGCCGGGTTCGGGTTGATCGCTTTATGAAACGAGAGGGCTTATCTCTATGACGCCGTACAACAATATGCCGAGAGCTTCCACAGGATATTGAAAAGAAACTTCAAGAATTTTAGCGGTAGGTTATCACACTTCGAAAAGAGAAGAATTTTTCTATGGGCCAAATAGGCAAGGCTGATGAGACTCCAGTTTGGTTCGATATGCCACGTAATTACGCGATGACGAGAAGGGTACAAGAGAAGTTACCATCAAAACATCTGGCTGTGAAAAACAGCGCGTAACAGTAATGCTGGCAATCACAGCAGATGGGAATAAACTTCCCCCTATTTTAATCTTCAAGAGAAAAATAAACCCCAAGAATCCAAAAAATGAAAAGCTATTTCGCGATGAGTTCATTGTTCGGAATCGAGAGAAGGGACGCATGACTGAAACTTGGATGCTTGACTGGCTCCGAAACGTGTGGGAACTCCGTCCTGATGGGCTTTCCAAACAACCATAAATGATTTGTCTTGATGCATTTCGTGGTCATCTCACTGACGAGGCAAAAAAGAAGATCAACAGCCTACCCAGTGACCTTGTTATTATTCCTGGAAGAATGTATTACAACCCTGGTCGTTAGAATAAATAAACATTTCAAAGATTACGTTCAGGAACAGTACAAAATAGTTTTGCGAACCAAATCGTGAACTCACTCCGACAGGAAAAATTAAACGTGCTGCACCCTATATTATTGCGGACTGTGTTTCGGGTGCCTGGAAACGCATCGAAGCACCAATGATCGTAAAATCATTCAAGAAATGCTGTATTTCAAGTACTCTGGATGGCAGTGAAGATGATGTGCTCTGGAACGACACCTAGGATGGCGGGGAAGGAAGGAAATTAGTCTGTTTCTGACGTAGACTCTTCCGAAGATTCCAGTAATGGTGACATTAGTGAATAATGATGAGTAATTTACAGTGTGTTTCTCTGTGTGTCATCTAGGTAAGCAAGTTAGTATTCCTGTTTTAATAATGAAAATGTCACTTATTACCGTAATGAGTAACTTAAAGCCGGCCGAAGTGGCCGTGCGGTTAGAGGCGCTGCAGTCTGGAACCGCAAGACCGCTACGGTCGCAGGTTCGAATCCTGCCTCGGGCATTGTTGTTTGTGATGTCCTTAGGTTAGTTAGGTTTAACTAGTTCTAAGTTCTAGGGGACTAATGACCTCAGCAGTTGAATCCCATAGTGCTCAGAGCCATTTGAGTAACTTAAAAATAAATTATTGCTGTTTTTTTATAGTTCATGTATACATTCACTATTGTTTGAAATAAAGTTAGCATTCTAAAATAAATATCAGAAATACAAAAATACCATACCAGCGATGTGCCAAAATTCCTTTTTTTATGAATTTAATTTTTAAAATTGGGGTGCGCATTGCATTCGATGGCGCGTTAGATTCGTGTAAATACGGTATACCGTTACAGATTTTGTTTCTCAGCAGACTTCCAGTATATGTCGACCCAACTAAATTGTCAGTTGCCATTGTAGTGAGCATAACATCGAAATTCGATGACAGAATAGCTAACAGTTAGTCACGTGAGATGAGTCGTACTTTTTGGTACATCACTGTCTCAGAGACGAAAGACAATCTCCGCTACATGCAAAAACAACGTGGCTCGTGCACAAAATGCCATCCCCAACGTCCAGCATACTTAATACATCATAAGAATTCATGACGCAGCCATTACTTTCAAACTGACCAATTGAATTCTTTGTTAAAACTATATTTTTCTTATTTTTGCTCGTAATCTCTTGGGAAGTTTTAAGTTCCTGTACAAACAGATTTACTGTATTTGAATGTCTATCTGCTTGCTCTTTTTGCAAATGTCGAAATTAATGAAGACAATATTACTGACCAAATTTAATTGCCTAATATTACCACGTAGATTAACTACTTCAGTTTTCGAACACGTGTTTAACATTTTGAACTTAGTTATTTCCGACCTACTTAACTAAGGCTAAATTAATTGCAATAACAGCAGAAATTTTATAAATGTACATCAGTCAAGATTAAATTAAATCCCAAAGAAAGCCTGGTAGTCTTGAATCGGTGCACGGATTGTGAGGTACACTTTGCAGGAATCATTTCTTTGAGACTCTTATGTCGCTGTTAGTTTTTTTTTTTTTTACTATTTCTCGCCAATTTGATGAAAACTGCCCCACTGAAATATTACAAATGAAGTTATTAATAAAGGCGAACGCGCAAATTATCACTGCACCGCGGGAAATCAGTGTATGTGGATACACTCCGTTATTTAAATCAACAGATGAAAATGAACGTGAAATTTACAGGTTCTTGCGCTAGCATCTGTAAATTATATCAATAATTATTTGCCTTCAGTAACAGTCGGTAGGCCTCCATTAAAGTCTGTTGTTTCTTGTAACTTGATGACACAAGCCATTGCTATGATATCTCTCTCGCCTGTTACTAAATAACATCTCCTCCATTGGTTTCATCTCTCATTGTTGGAACATCTTAAAGCAAAACTGTGCACAGATAACTGTATTTACAAATGCTTATGCAGAGATGGCTTTTATCAAAGGTAACTGTATCGTAGAATTCTTAACACATGAGTGATTAATGTTGGAACGTTTTAATGGCAATTCGGTGAGAAGAAAAATGATTTTCTATAAACATCAGAAATGGTGTGCGAAAAATCAAACATGATCCAAACATCAGAAATCTTTCAGTAAACGTGCCTTTTTATAAAAATAAATAATACCAAATAAAAATCTAAAGGGAGGCGAGCGATCAGCCTTATCACGTTAGTTAGTGACGAACACAGTTCTCGGTTTGTAACGCGAGACGTCTAGCGGTTGTTAGACGAATGAAACGAATTTTCAGATATTTTACATTCTCATCACATTCCGATATCTCTTTAAATGCAGATACTGCAACAGCTCCAGATTTCTTGAGTGCTTGCTTAATTCAAGATCTGTCGCACACCAAATACACCTGAAATCGTTCTGCACTGAACTCTCCTACAATTGTTCAGCTGCACTAGTCTGTGCTTCTAGAGTTTTTTTAAAGACAACCTTCTGCTGGTTCTAATTTCGCGTCAACACTTTGATCGGAAACCTGAGTACTGTTTGCGAAACTGATACTGGCGATATTTTTATTATGTTAAATTTATAGAACCTAAGCGACTTATACATAAATCTGATCGCGAGAACAACCGTATATGATTAATTTTCTGCACTAAGTGTATGAATCCGTTAATTTTTGCAGTTTTGCGCAAATAAATATATTTTATGCTTATTAGTATCTTTATTTCCTTCACAGTTATGAAGTGTTTTCATCAATAACAGGTAGTTGGCAGTTACTGAATAAACATGATTTTTTTGGATGTAAATTGTCTCTGAGCACTATGCGACTTAACTTCTGAGGTCATCAGTCGCCTAGAACTTAGAACTAATTAAACCTAACTAACCTAAGGACATCACACACATCCATGCCCGAGGCAGGATTCGAACCTGCGACCGTAGCGGATGCTCGGTTCCAGACTGTAGCGCCCAGAACCGCACGGCCACTCCGGCCGGCCATGATTTTTTTATTCCGTAAATTTCTTAGATGCATCGATCAGGTTTCATATCCTCTTCTCAATGTCAAAAACAGACAAGAAGGCTGTGCTATGGCACGAATGTTGGATCATCTGTTTTCATCGTCTGCAACCACCACAGTGTACGAAAATGCAAACATGACTAATCAGATAAGAAATGACGACGTCCTGCCACGATTGAGCGAGAAAAATAAATGAGTAATAAATAACACTGTGAATCGTAGTGACAGAAAGAGAGGATATGTTTTACAACATGAGTTATGTCGGCGATAGGAAAGGATCGCAGATGCAGATCTAAATAAGTGTGTATAAGGTAGATCGTTAATGATGTGGGATGCAGCAGTTATGCTAAAATGAAGAGGATGGTTGCCATGCGACTAGGACAGAGGATGAATCAAACCAACCGTAGAGTTTGTAGAGGCAGGCTCTGTGGAGCCTACATAAATATTTTTTCCTTATTACTTTGTTTTAAATGGCTCTGTGCACTATGGGACTTAACATCTGTGGTCATCAGTCCCCTAGAACTTAGAACTAATTAAACCTAACTAACCTAAGGACATCACACACATCCATGCCCGAGGCAGGATTCGAACCTGCGACCGTAGCAGTCGCGTGGTTCCGGACTGAGCGCCTAGAACCGCTAGACCACCGCGGCCGGCTACTTTGTTTTATTCATTATATTTAACAGTAAACGTCAGTACCTCCATCTATCAGAGCATAAACGTTTAGATGGAGTTGTATTTATATTTTTGCCGTATGAGAGCATATTTTCGACTATCGAAACAACAATTGAGTGGTAGGGCGGTGAAATGGGGAGCCCCAATTGTTGACGTGTGGCGTGGTCGGTGTGTTGAATTTTGTGCTGAAACACAGATAAAACATTTGAATCGAGGTGTGAATCGAAATTCTCAACTGTTGAAAGACAGTGATTAATGTTGAGTAAACTGTGGCCTGTGCACTTTGCTTCTATTCGTGGCCGAAGTAAGACTGTTTCCGGGTGTACAGTGGACGCATATCGCTGCGTCACTAACGAAACAGTACATGGAAACGGAATCAGGTGTGGAAATTTCTAGGATAGTGCTTTGACGTGAATAAGACTTGAACTGTGTCACACCATCCATTGAACGGAAACTGTTTCGCGGATGACAAGGAGCAGGATACTGTACAGACGAAAAAGCTCCGTAAATATGTTTGGACTTTTAAACCGTCTTGTGCATAACACAACAATTTAATTCGCAAACGCAGGGAAAAACGTTGACAGGAGCTTCCACCGCCTCCAAGATGATTATCTGCAAATACGTTAATGCCGTGTATTTCAAAGTGTGCCCACTCCGGAAGTGCAAACCCACCACATCATGCTCGCAACAGCAGGTGCGACAGTACCGGTGTGCCGTTTTTACCTGCAACAGATGTATAACGGAACTGGAGACGTCATTTTCAATGACGAATTGCCGATTACCAGAATGGTTCGTCATTGCCACCACACTATCTCGGAATCCTGTAACGAGGTGAGGCGCAGCAAACTTGTAAACTTTCAAAGTGAGAAGCCATCAGGCTCCCACTATCTAAACTAAGTTAGTACATGTTTCTCTTTAAAATAAAATGTCCCAGACGTAAGACCATAATTTGTTGATCTACAACATTATCATAGTAACAGTACAAACGTATAAAAGTAGTGTTTGCTCCATACCCCTCCCTTCACTGGTTCTGTTGCTCGGTAACACTCTCCCAGCTCCGCAGCGCAGAATAAATAATGAACAGATTTGCAACCCACCATTATGCGGCTTGCGCGCGAACCAAAACGTGCTTTGTTCTGAGAACCGCTGCTCCCGCAGTATTCGAATTTGACAGCTGCTGTAAACGTGTTTGGGGCTGGTTCGTTGGCAACATTACGCGACTTGCATGGGTTTGACGAGTCAGTGTATTTCGAGGAACTGAGTGTAGTTCTGGGTACATACCTACTTATTCTTTAAAACATTGGTACTATATATTTGTGGCATCCATATTTAATGTCAAAGGATGATTTTTATTTAATTTTTTAGAGCCTTTCTTTTCATGTTTGAGTTAAGATAAGGTCCTGTACATACATACACTTTAACCGATAAGTTACACACTAAATTTAAGTTTATTCTTTTGGCGCCGAATCCCACATCTGGAATTAATCACTTAAGTTCAGTCAATGTAACGTAACAAGAATAGGTCACCAGTTGATTAAACGACCCTAACGCTATTTTTACGCTATTTAAATTCGTGTCAACCAAACCCGTTGTGTTGTACTTTAATAACTGAAGCAGCAACTAAAAACATACCTTCCGTAGTTTGGCTCCCACTAGCATTACCGTGTCATTTAAGTGCATGTGACTAACTTCATCGTAGTTCGTAGCGATCGTTGTTCCATTGTTTATTGCGTAGGTACGGCCTGATAACGTCACTGACCTATGTTAATAAAGTTTGGTTCAAATGGCTCTGGGCACTATGGGTCTTAACATCTGAGGTCATCAGTCCCCTAGAACTTAGAACTACTTAAACCTAACTAACCTAAGGACATCACACACATCCATGCCCGAGGCAGGATTCGAACCTGCGACCGTAGCAGTCGCGCGGTTGAAGACTGAAGCGCCTAGAACCGCTCGGCCACCGCAGCCGGCTAATGAAGTTTGCTCCGAGAAACTGCGTAAGGGTGAGAGTGGTCTTTGAAGAGCATGATTCATTGATATGAAAATAGCTGTCCAAAATCATTAGGATAAATGACTGGGTATGAAAATAGTTGTCCAAAATCATTAGGATAAATGACTGAGTAGCTTGTTTTTTTGTAGGGGTTATTAACGTGTTACACAACGCAAGAATGGAAAACTGAGGAATTTTAAATCAGAAACTTGCTTATATACATTTGTGAATAGGCTTAATTCTTGTAACGTCTTTTTTGACTTTCGGTAATTTAATTGATTTATTCTAGCTAAAGTATTATTTTTGCCATGAGTGAGAAGTGCCTGACTTGCCGTAGAATTGTTAGTTCCGGGGTTTGGTGTGATGGATGCAGTAGTTTTTTTCACTGGGGGGACTGCAGTGGCGTGGGTGTTGGGAAAGTGGATCAGGCTCATCAGTGGTTATGTAGGATTTGCAGCAGAGATAGGAAGATAGTGGAACAGGAGGGAAAAATTGCTGCCCTTCGGGCTGAGCTAGATCAGGCTAGGGAAGATCTGGACAGGTTAAGGAGGGAGAAGGGCAAAGAGAGGTGGGAAGTGGCAACAGGTAGCAGAAGGAACAGGCCTAGAAATAAGTCTGACAGTTTTGTGGTGAATGTCAAAAATAAGTTTGACCTGTTGCTTCAGTTAGAAACTGATGAGCCTCAAGCAGAGGTAGGTGTAGACAGGACACAACAAACTTTCAATAGGAAATTGAAAAAGAATGTAGGAAAGTCATCGAAAAGGAAGAAAGTTTTGTTGTTAGGCAGTTCTCATGCCAGAGGTGTAGGCCAACTTCTGCAGGAGGAATTAGGACCAGAATACCAGGTCAAAAAAGTTTTTCAAACCAAGTGCTAGTCTTGATCAAGTGACAGAGGATTTAGGTTCACTCTGTAAAGGATTTATCAGGGAAGACACCGTGGTTATTGTGGGAGGGCCAGGGAACAGCATCGACAGAGATCCTGGGTACAGTATAGAGTGTGACCTGGTAAAGATTGCGTCGGCATCGAGACACACCAATGTTGAATTTGTATCTGTCCTGAGACGCCATGACCGGCCTCATTTGAACTCTTCTGTTGGGAGAGTTAATTTGGAGTTGGAACGGCTGCTTGGGTCGGGTGCGGGGGCTCATATTGGTGTGGTTCCTGTTGATTATCTCAGTAGGTGGGACTATACCAGGCACGGCCTACATCTCAACAGGAAAGGGAAGGGGAAACTGGCTGGGGTAATAGCAGGAAATTTAAGGGGGGGAGGCACTGCCATGAATGGTAAAATACCAGTGGTTACAGGTGTTGGAGCAGCACCTTTTTTAGGATAGGTAAGACAGAAAGATGTCAAGTTCTACGAGAGGTCAGGATTGAAACAAATCTTCAGTTTAGAAAAGAAATTAAACAGCACAATTCTAGCACATTGGATCACCAATCACAGCTATCAATTATAAATTTTCACCAATCACCAGAAATTTTATCTCCACCAAGTTGTATCTCAGCCCTAGGTAATTGCATTGATGAACTAAAGTCACCCAACCCAATTGACATAATCTGCCTCTCTGAACACCATGTGACCACTGGTATAGGAACTAGGCCTAAGCACAATGAGAAACTCAGACAGGAGAGTACTGCAAATGTTAGAATAAGGAAAGGTTCTCATAAAAGTATAATTAAAAATAATGTAAGTATATTTCATCAAAATATTGGGAGTTTAAAGAATAAAGTAGATGAGCTTCTGGTTTGTTTAGAAGATTTAGAAGCTGAGAATGAAATAGATATACTATGTCTGTCTGAGCATCACATTGTTACTGATATGGATAAGGTAAATGTAAATGGTTATAAGCTCTCTGCACATGTAATGAGAGAAAATATGGAGAAAGGAGGAGTTGCCATATATGTCAAAAGTTATCATTGTGCAAAAAGTATAGAAACAAAAAAGTTTTGTGTAGAGAAACATATAGAAGCATGTGCCTGTGAGCTTAAATTAAATAAAGGCACATTTATAATTGTAACTGTATATAGGTCCCCATCAGGAAATTTTCATCTATTTCTGAAAAATTTGGACTCCTTGTTGTGCTATCTGTCAGACAGGGGGAAGCAAATTATTATTTGTGGGCACTTCAATGTAGATTCTCTGAAAGAGGGTAATAGGAAAAATGACCTTGAAGTATTACTCGGTTCTTTCAATTTGACACCCGTTATTGATTTTCCTACTCGGGTGGTAAAGGATAGCAGCTCACTGATAGATAACGTCTTTATAGACCAAGATAAGTTTAACCAGATAAATGCTCAGCCTGTTGAGAATGGTCTTTCTGATCATGGTGCACAGCTAGTTACAATATATGACATAGCTCCATTCAGCAATACTAAACAGTCCTCCAAAGTAGTACGTTCAGTCAACAATTTAACAATTGCAAATTTCAGGGAAAGCCTACAGCAGTTAAACTGGGATGAGGTGTACCGTGAACCTGATGCCAATTAAAAATATAATTTATTTCATGACATTTTTGTAAATGCATTTAAAAACTGCTTCCCCAAGAAAATAGTTAAATATACTCGTAAGAAACCTTGTAACAAACCATGGCTTACTAAGGGTATAAAAATATCTTGTAACCGGAAAAGGGAAATGTATCTGACAGCAAGAAAGAGTAGTGACCCAGAAACTATCAAAAATTATAAAAACTACTGTGTTATATTAAGAAAAGTTATTAAAAAATCCAGGAGTATGTGTATCATGTCTGAAATCAGCAACTCTGATAATAAAATTAAAACAATTTGGAATATTATTAAAAGAGAAACAGGTCAACCAAGAGCAGAGGAAGACAGTATTACCATCAAATTGAATGAAAACTTTACGAACAAAAAGTCAGAAGTTGAAAATATTTTCAATAATCATTTTCTAAATGTTGTGGATATAGTAGGATCCAGGTGTTCATTAGAAGATGCTAGGCTGTTAATGGAAGAGGCCATACCTATGCAATTTGATACAATTGAAATCTCACCCACTTCTCCCTCTGAAATTAGGAAAATAGTAAACTTGCTTAAAAGCAAAAACTCACATGGAATTGATGGCATTTCCAGCAAAATACTAAAAGCTTGTTCTCAACAGATAAGTAAGATTCTCAGCCACCTGTGTAATAGCTCTCTGGAACAGGGCATTTTCCCTGATAGACTGAAATATGCTATTGTTATACCTTTGCATAAAAGGGGGGATAGATCTGATGTCAACAATTACCGTCCAATCTCCCTTCTAACAGCTTTATCCAAAATTTTTGAGAAAGTAATGTATTCAAGAGTAGCTTCACATATCTGTAAAAATGAAGCACTAACAAAATGTCAGTTTGGTTTCCAGAAAGGTTTTTCAACAGAAAATGCCATATATGCTTTCACCAGTCAAATTTTGAATGATCTGAATAACCGAACACCACCCATTGGGATTTTTTGTTATCTCTCAAAGGCTTTTGATTGTGTAAATCATGAAATTCTGCTAGACAAGCTCAAGTATTGTGGCATGAGTGGGACAGTGCACAAATGGTTTAATTCGTACCTAACTGGAAGAGTGCAGAAAGTTGAAATAAGTAGTTCTCGTAACATGCAAAGATCAGCACATTCCTCAAACTGGGGAACTATCAAGAATGGGGTTCCACAAGGGTCAGTCTTGGGTCCTATGTTGTTCTTATTATATATTAATGACTTGCCATTCTATATTCATGAAGAGGCAAAGTTAGTTCTCTTTGCTGATGATACAAGTATAGTAATCACGCCTGACAAACAAGAATTAACTGATGAAATTGTCAATACTGTCTTTCAGAAAATTACTAAGTGGTTCCTTGTAAACGGACTCTCACTGAATTTTGATAAGACACAGTACATACAGTTCCGTACAGTGAATGGTATGACGCCATTAATAAATATAGACCTTAATCAGAAGCATATAGCTAAGGTAGAATATTCCAAATTTTTAGGTATGTCCATTGATGAGAGATTAAATTGGAAGAAACACATTGATGATCTGCTGAAACGTTTGAGTTCAGCTACTCATGCAATAAGCGTCATTGCAAATTTTGGTGATAAACATCTTAGTAAATTAGCTTACTACGCCTATTTTCACTCATTGCTTTCATATGGCATCATATTTTGGGGAATTCATCACTGAGGAATAAAGTATTTATTGCACGAAAGCGTGTAATCAGAATAATAGCTGGAGTCCACCCAAGATCATCCTGCAGACATTTATTTAAGGATCTAAGGATATTCACAGTAGCTTCTCAGTATATATACTCTCTTATGAAATTTGTTATTAACAACCAAACCCAATTCAAAAGTAATAGCAGTGTGCATAACTACAATACTAGGAGAAAGGACGATCTTCACTATTCAAGATTAAATCTAACTTTGGCACAGAAAGGGGTGAATTATACTGGCACTAAAGTCTTTGGTCACTTACCAAATGGTATCAAAAGTCTGACAGATAATCAACAAGTATTTAAGAAGAAATTAAAAGAATTTCTGAATGATAACTCCTTCTACTCCATAGAGGAATTTTTAGATATAAATTAAGAAAAAAAAGAAAAAAAAACAAAAATATAAAAAAAATAAAAAAATAAAAATTAAAAATAAAGAAAAACAAAAAACACAAAAAAATAAAGTTGTTATATTAACTTAAGTATGTTGTTAAATTAACCTAATTATGTCATGTATTGGAAAATTCGACTCATTCCACATCATTACGAAATATCGTATTCATGATCCATGGAACTAGTATTAATCTAATCTAATCTAATCTAATCTAATCTATTTGATACGATGACGGAAATCATGTGGAACATGTCCCAATGGAAGAACACCTAATATGACAATGCAAGCCGAAAAAAGGGGGAAAATGACAAAGAAATGGAATGCTTGATGCAGAATTTTATAACATTGGTGTGCGGTGTACATGTATGCTGGAATGAAAGGTTAGCCCACAATAGAAATCAATGGAGATTCGCCGTAAACAAAAGATGAGCATGGATATTCAAATAAAAAATGGAGGTACAAATAAAAAGGAATTTCTTTCCCAGAATTTGACTAGCAAGGCATAGCGCCAAGACGAAACGAAGAGACTGTGCACGCATGTCATGGATTCTGCTATTGAAGATTTTTTCAACAGTTTTTACGTCGTCTTTTGAGATTAATCTGCCCCTGGCAATTCTCCAGACCTTTGAACTTACTTAACCAACCAATTATAGGAGGATCTACAACGATACGTGGACTAACAACAATGGGAAAACTTGGCATTGACGTCTCCTGAGTTGTGTAAACAGAGGTGTAAGAAGTTATAGGCCTATGTGGAAAAAAATTCCAAGAACAGACACAGGAGTGAACAAATAACTTTAAATTTGTAATTTGACGCTTACCCAGTAATCGACCGATACTGATAATATGTACACTAAGTAATCATCATGGCCGGCCGTGCGGTTCTAGGCGCTTGTCTGGAACCGCGTGACCGCTACGGTCGCAGGTTCGAATCCTGCCTCGGGCATGGATGTGTGTAATGTCCTTAGGTTAGTTAGGTTTAAGTAGTTCTAAGTTCTAGGGGACTGATGACCACAGATGTTAAGTCCCATAGTGCTCAGAGCCATTTGAACCATTTTTTTGAAGTAATCATCGCTGAAGACTAAATACCGAAGAATATTTAGAAAGAAATGGAATCTTTTACGTGTGACTGCAAGGGAAAGAAGTGCCAGAACGAAAAAATACAAACAGACTAAAGAAAGCCAAGAGAAATACGAAATAGCACTAGATAAAAGTACACAATCATACATTGTTCACTCAGTATCGGGCCGCAATTCTAAGGACTACATTTACTATTGTTAACGTGAGTTCACTTTGTGTACAAGACGAGGTGCACTTTGAAAGCTGGGTCATGTGGGAGGTGGTCTTTTCGCCAGCCACACAGGTTTGAAACTGTAGAGAAACCCCAGCTTGTCGGATTGTACGCGTAACACGCGTGCCCAGGTGAGAAAGCTTCTTGAGACTGCTTCGATATTTCTGGTGTCTCTGTACTTGTGACTACTTTCTCACGCGGACTGTAGCGTAGGGTAAAAAGAAGTTCTTAGGTAACTTTTCCTAGATTCCTATCTGGAGCGACTTCGATCTATTTTGTGCGCGTAGTCTCATGTGTCAGAGGGACCACAAGACAAGTGCAGATTCGGAGCTCGTTAGCTTCCCGATAACGCCGTATCTCATCGAAGTGCCTAAGTGTAGGGAAACAGTCGTGACAGCGAGATCTACCTGTTGCTTAAATTCGAGTCCCCACAGGTAGTTTCTCAAATCCACATCTGCCGTGGATATACTTTTTAATGTCGTTTTTTCTAGAGTTGCAATCCTGTTCCACATGTCTGACGTGATCTCACAGATATGAAAAACAAAAATTTTACATAATGTCTGTTCATTATTGTTAGCCTCCAGCACGAATAAAAGTATATACTCGTCACACACTTGGATTTGGCCATTCTGTTATCGGTGGAAGTCGACTGAATTCGTGCCGCTCCGGAAAGCTTACGCTCGTTGCCAAGCTTGGCTACTAGACTTGGCCACTGTTTCTATGTTTCGATACAGTGTATCGATACGTGGAACTGTTTCAGTGTTTCGGAACGGCTGTGGTTTACTGTTTCGAAACAGTGGTGTTTCATTCCGCTCCTGTCTCGGATAACCGCACCAGATTCGATCGCGAGCCGGACACAGAAACTGTATCGTTGTTTCAAAATAAGGCTGTTTCAGTCCACCTGCGCTTGGAACGGACTAATTGTATCGAAACAGTGATGTTTCATTACGCTCTGTGTCGGACGAGATTCGGGCTCGGCACAGATACTGAAACACAACATAACACTTCATGAAACACTTTCAAAAGTGTCGAAATCTTTTTGACAAGCAATAGCATGAACCTTAAGATATCCGAAAATAAAGCTTCGTTTCTAGCTGACTGTCCTATTACGAAATGGCGTAACATCTGCTTTATAAACACTAACCGAACAATAAAACAACGTATACTATTCAGATTCAAAATAATAAATATGTGAAAATCATTCGATTAAATTACACTTTTTTTATAACATACACTTCTCTTTTCATGTACAGTAATCGTATTAAGAAACGCAAGTAAGCCTACAACATTTTGAATAAAAAAAGGTGTAGAGTGACAGTTATTAGACATATACATAAATTTGATGTAGGTATAATTGCAGGCAATCTGTTTGACATACCACTGATATTGTAATTGTGAACGGGAAGGGCTGGGAGACATGGTGACTTTATAGTAACGGTTCGAAACACCTTGAAAGACAAAATTTTTTCTGTTATATTTTGTTATTTATTCGAATTATTTGGCGTTTTTTGTGAGTCTATAGTCACTGTGCCTATTATCCACAATGATTCCCTTTATGTACATGGAAATTAGCAGGATGGGTATACTACCCATACTAACGGAATGTGGGAATCCCAGTAGCGTATCCGTTGTTTGTGCAGTTTGCTCCCGTATCCAATCACTGGTACGGTCAGATACTCAAGTTCGTATTTTGTTCACTAAACTTCGGTATAGACCAGTATCGAATGCCTTCCGAAAACTGAGGCGTACGGCATCAACCTGAGCACCGTTTTCGACGGCGCTATGGGTCACATAAACGAACAGAAAGTTTGGCAAGACCTCTGCGTGCGGGATCCATGTGGATTTTTGTATGGAGATTTTCGTTCTCCAAGAACGTCGTAATGCGTATGGATTCTTCAACAGACTCACGTCGGTGATATAGGCTTCGCGACTGTCCTATGACCTTTCTTCAAAACGGGAATGTCTTACGCTTTTTTCCAGTCGATAGGTAGCGTTCGTTGTTCCAGTGACCTAGGATTAACTATTGCTATAAATGGAGCAATTTTTTTCGCGTAATCTCTGTAGCACCTTACATGTATCTCCCCGGTCCAGTTGCCTTTCCACCACTGAGACCTCAGTTTGTTGTAGAATTATGGACTATCTTTTATGAATACGCATTTTTTTAATAACTTAAGTTCTGAAAATCTATGTTAAGCGATGATCTGATATCGGGCTTGACAGGCTCAGTTATTAGACGTTACCCTTACAAATCAAAATATGTTACTGCGAATAAGAGATGACTTTGAGTAAATGTTAGTAATGTTAGATATAATTTCTAAAAATAAAACCAAAAGCTAAAACTTGAAACACGTGATGGGAGCTGATAAAATAAATATAAGTATGAATAGAGGCGAATAATTTCAAAGAATTGTTTGTCTCAGCCAAAAGCCTCCGTTATGTTACATCAGAACAATTTTTAAATTATAATTTTCGTAATGATTGAACGAAGCGCCTTACACCAGAAGGCGTCGATTAGATTTAGATGTAGTGCTCACAGTCGATGTCAACATTCTGCATTTACGCCTGCATACATACTCCGCAAACCACGGAGAGTGCCCTGTACCACACTACTAGTCATTTCCTTTCTTGTTCCGCTCGCAAATACAACGAGGGAAAAACTACGGGCTACATGTTTCCGTATGAGCCCTAATTGCTCCTATCTTCGTGGTACTTACACGAAATATATGTTGGCGGCAGCAGATTCGTTCTGAAGCCAGCATCAAATGCCGGTTCCCTACATTTTCTCAGTAGTGTTCCTCGGAAAGAACAACTCCTTGTTTTTAGAAATTCCCTTCTGAATTCCTGAAGCATCTCCGTCACACTTGTGTGTAACAAATCTATCAGCCCGCCTTTGGATTACTTCGATGTCCGTGCTAGTACTGATCCCAAACACTCGAGCAATAGTCAAGAATAGGTCGCACCGTCTATAGACGAACCACCCTTACCTAAAATTCTTCCAATAAACTGAAGTCCGACTATTCCCCTTGTATACGACAATCTTCACATGCTCGTTCCATTTCATGTCGATTTACAACTTTATATCCAGATATTTAAACGATGTGACTGTGTCAAGCTGTATCCGAACATTACGGATTTGTTTGTTTCTACTCATTAGTATTAAATTACATTTGTGTGCCGGCCAGTGTGGCCACGCGGTTAAAGGCGCTTCAGTCTGGAACCGCGCGACCGCTACGGTCGCAGGTTCGAATCCTGCCTCGGGCATGGATGTGTGTGATGTCCTTAGGTTAGTTAGGTTTAAGTAGTTCTAAGTTCTAGGGGACTGATGACCTCAGATGTTAAGTCCCATAGTGCTCAGAGCCATTTGAACCATTTTTTTACATTTTTGTCACATTTGGAGCTAGGCGCCATTCATCACAACAACTAGAAATTTTGTCTAAATAGCCTTCTATCCTCCTTCAGTCACTCAACTTCGATACTTAATCGTACACTTCAGTATCAAAAGCAAACAAGCGCAGATTCCTGCCCACCAGATCATTTACGCAAGTACACAATAATAACGGTCCTTTCACACTACCCTGAGGCACTCATCACATACCCTTCGTCTCTGATGAACACTCGCCGTCGAGGACAACGTACTAGGTTCTATTTATTTATTTATTTTTCCGTGGGACCAAATTAAGGAGAAGTCTCCATGGTCATGGAACGAGTCAATACATGAAATTATAACACGATAGTACAAACAGATAAAATGAAATATAAGTAACATAGGCGACAATTCGTAAGTTTAAATAAAGAAAATCAACAATGTAACACTGGAATTTGCTTAATTTTTCAGCTCTTCCCGGAGCTCCTCGACAGAATAGAAGGAGTGAGCCATGAGGAAACTCTTCAGTTTAGACTTAAAAGTGTTTGGGCTACTGCTAAGATTTTTGAGTTCTTGTGGTAGCTTATTGAAAATGGATGCGGCAGAATACTGCACTCCTTTCTGTACAAGAGTCAAGGAAGTGCATTCCACATGCAGATTTGATTTCTGCCTAGTATTAACTGAGTGAAAGCTGCTAACTCTTGGGAATGAGCTAATATTGTTAACAACAAACGACATTAAAGAAAATATATACTGTGAGGGCAATGTCAGACTTCCCAGACTATTGAATAGGGGTCGACAAGAGGTTCTCGAACTTACACCACACACAGCTCGAACAGCCCGTTTTTGAGCCAAAAATGCCCTTTTTGAATCAGAAGAATTACCCCAAAAAATAATACCATATGACATAAGCGTATGAAAATCTGCGAAGTAGACTACTTTTCGTGTTGAACTGTCACTTATTTCAGATACTGTTCTAATGGTAAATAAAGCAGCATTTAGTTTCTGAACAAGATCCTGAACATGGGCTTTCCACAACAGCTTACTATCTATCCGAACGCCTAGGATCTTGAACTGTTCCGTCTCGCTTATAATATGCCCATTCTGTCTGATCAAAATATCGGTTCTTGTTGAATTGTGAGTTAGAAACTGTAAAAACAGTCTTACTGTGATTTAGCACCAAATTATTTTCCACTTTACTTAAGAACCTTTCCATATGCTCAAACCTTCGTTACCAGTCTACATTGGAAAAAAAGAGCGGAGAATCAACAGAGTTGTATCGCAAGGGAACGCCGACGGGTCAGAGTGGAGGAGACTCGATAGCTGCGTCCCCCTCCCACAAGACGTTTCTCAGGCGTCGTCAGCTGGGGACGCAGCTGGAAGTCGGGAGAAGGCTCGCGAATCGCCAGCAGTTGCGAGTGGTTTTCGCAACTGCTCGCAGCGGAGACATGTCGTGAAGAGGCGCCGTTATTCGCGGCGTGTGATTCAAGGGGCGGCCGGCGGTAACTATTGCAGCAGCCACCGCCCTAGGCGCGTGCCAGCCTGGGTATTTCAGGCGGCGGATGCACGCCGAGTCAGCGCGGCCGGGACCGCCTCAGAAATAGCGGCACGCCCACCCCCTCCCCGCTAATAAGCTCGCCCCCGGCAACTGCTTAATCCCCGCCAGTATCAAGAACTGAATTATTTTTAATATTTCGAGTAGCGCCGACAACAAGCCGTGTGTCATGGCGATAAAGCAGTCACAGAGGATCCAGCACCGTGCGTGCCTGCCGTCAGCCGTAGCTTTTTTAATAAAAGAACTACGGGAACATCCCATATCAGTGTATTGATGACGTTGCAGCAAATCCAAATCCTTCTCGCCTTATATGATATTAATGAATTCAGTTGGTATGCCGGCCGGAGTGGCCATGCGGTTCTAGGCGCTACACACTGGAACCGCGCGACCGCTACGGTCGCAGGTTCGAATCCTGCCTCGGGCATGGATGTGTGTGATGTCCTTAGGTTAGTTAGGTTTAATTAGTTCTAAGTTCTAGGCGACTGATGACCTCAGAAGTTAAGTCCCATAGTGCTCAGAGCCATTTGAACCATTTTTTTCAGTTGATATAACGACAATGTTATTCTTCCATAAAGCAGGTCCATCACTGCAAGTTCAGCATTTGCTTGTCTTCCTAATTTTCCGCCATCCTTTTCGTAGCTGTATATGATGCACTTATCTCTACGTCGTGATTATCTCGTATTTTCTCGTTCCTCTGGTCCTTTTCCCAGTGACCATTGCTTCTAATGTATCCTTCATGACGCGGTCTCTTATCCATTGCCCTGGCTAATTTGTTTTCCTCCATTTAATTATTCCAAGTAGTTGTCTTTTCTCGTTCATCCCACTCACGTGAAACAACTATATTATTTCGCATGCCAATTACACATCATCCGTTCTTCTCCAGCTACATATTTCAAAAGAGTCTGAACGATAAAAATTTTTGTTTCAACTTGACTAAATGAATGCATCGGTTTATAGGACACGTCCTGAGGAATCAAAGAATAGTCAATTTGGTAATGGTCGGAAGTACTAGGAGAGGCGATGGGAGAGGGGGGGAGAGGGGAGGGTAAAATTTGTAGAAGACCTAGGCTTAACCATAGTAGTCAGTAATTATGTAGAAGTGATGAGGCGTGTGCAGGATAGTCTAGCCTGGAGAGTTGCATCAGATCAGTCTTCGGACTGAAGACCACAAGAAATATCAAAATGGATAAAAAGACATCTTGCGATTTTTTATTTAAAAAAATTCTAGTAGAATTTGTATGCCTTGGCGCCCGAAGCACAAGCCTCAGTTAACTGGATGAGGGATGTTACCAGAGTGCGATTTGTTATTAATTGCGGTAGATGAGGAGAATTCAGTTCATAGTACCCGAGCACGCACAGTTACCTTCACAGGGCAATACCTGTCATGGTTTTCTGAAATTAGGCGTAAGCTTTGGTACTTCAACCAGACTCGCGTATGGTCATCCAGCGCTGGTGAGACATTGGCACTTCTCATTCCAGGGCCCATTTCATTCAGCCACTGTAATCCACTCAGTGGATCAATACCAAAGGACATATCTCAAGTTTCGGGGTTCCATCTTAAGATTCTTTGTCACTTCTGTCACAATCTGTAAATGTCTAAAATGCCGAGCTGCACTGTGCTCCCGAGTAGACGTTAAATTGTTGGTCTCCCCTAAAACCGGCTGGATGATTCAGTTTAAAGGTCGGAGCAAGATAAAGCCGTACCACGTAGCAGAGCACTGTGACTACCGTGAATGCTGTTTACAGCGTTAATTTACAATAATCTAAAGATTGCTGACGAGTCGCTTCCCAAAAAGCTTTCGGAAAGCACTCACCTGAAGGGGAAGTGCTTATGATAATGTTTCTGAAACAGTTTCTCGCGAGAATTCGAAAATCAAAAATTCTATTCTGCTGTGGAGATTCTTTCCGACTTTGAAGTCTCCGCCGATGGCCGGCCACCAAGCCTTTCCTTAGAGTTTTCTCCCATTCTCCCGGCGAACGTCGACTCGCAGCAAAACACAATGATCCTGTTCTGAGAGTTGTACGCCCTGAGAAGATAACGCCAATATGCAGAAGTATTCTTGAACAACAAAGTAGGATAGATTTTAAAACTCATACAAGTATGTGGAAGATAGAGTTAAATGCTGAACAAGTAATTAAACGAGGATGCGGAAGAAATGTAGAAACTTTGAGGACTCGTCGTCAGAATGCATCAAAGCAGTTTGCACAGAAGATCCTAAGTCACATACCAGATGCAATAGGTTGTCCGTTGAATCCCAGTGCAACAAAGCAGGTAAGTTTCCAGAATGTAGGAATCCTATAAAATTATATCTCGGAGAGAAACTTCCGTACAACAGATAGGATATTGCAAGATGTCTTGAACAAAATGGGAAAAACGTACCATGGGCTCTTCCTATAGGAATGCCATGCCAAATCCCAACTGAAAGAAGTTATGCTGTTGAATAATCAAATCTCAGGAAGGAAAATATTCTTCTAAGATACGGTAGTTGTTATTCCGTGGTATACAGTGATACATACCAAACAGAATAAAGTAGCAAAGGATTTAGCGTCCATGGATTAAGAGGTATCTTAATGCACCAGAAGGCCAAGTGCCCTTTAGTTACTGTCCTGCGTGGAGGGGAACAACATCAATTAAACACAGATTGCTTATAATTCTCTTGAGGTATAACGAACGATGTTGTTCTCAACTGTTGCAAAACCATCAGTCAGGGAGAAAACTGGACTGTCCTCAACTGCTGCAAAGCCATCTCTCATGGAAAAACTGGAAGCGTTCATAGATATAATATTATCATAGGTATTTTTGTTGCTGTTGTGGTCTTCAGTCCGAAGACTCGTTTGATGCAACCGTCCATGCTACTCTATCTTGTGCAGGCCTCTTCATCTCCGAGTACCTACTGCAATCTACATCCTTCTGAATCTGCTTACTGTATTCATCTCTTGGTCTTCCTCTACGATTTACCCCCCCCCCCCCCCCTCCCACCCTCCTACGCTTCCCTCCAGTACTAAATTGGTGATCCCTTGATGTCTCAGAATGTGTCCTACCAACCAATCTCGTCTTCCAGTCAGGTTGTGCTACAAATTTCCTTTCTCCCCTATTCTATTCAGTACCTCCTGGTTAGTTACGTGATGTACCCATCGAATCTTCAGCATTCTTCTGCAGCGCCACATTTCAAAAGCTTCTATTTTGTTCTTGTCCAAACTGTTCAAAATGGTTCAAATGGCTCTGAGCACTATGGGACTCAACATCTTAGGTCATAAGTCCCCTAGAACTTAGAACTACTTAAACCTAACTAACCTAAGGACATCACACACACCCATGCCCGAGGCAGGATTCGAACGAGCGACCATAGCAGTCACGCGGTTCCGGACTGCAGCGCCGGAACCGCACGGCCACCGCGGCCGGCTCCAAACTGTTTATCGTCCATGTTTCACTTCCATACATGGCTACATTTCGTACAAATACTTTCAGAAAGGACCTCCTGACACTTAAATCTATACTCGGTCTTGGCAAGTTTCTCTTGTTCATAAATGCTTTTCTTCTTGCCTTTGCCAATCTACATTTTATATCCTCCATACTTCCACCATCATCAGTTATGCCGTCCCAAGACATTTTGTGTCTCTGACAAAATTACAATGTCATCGACAAATCACAAAGTTTTTATTTCTTCTCAATATACAAGTTGTTAATAGCACTTCTCTCGATGTTTTTTACCTCTGCTATTTTCAGAATTTCAAAGAGAGTGTTGCAGTCAACATTGTTGAAAGCTTTCTCTAAGTCTACAAGGTTGGTTTACCTTTCCTTAACCTATCTTCTAAGACAAGTCCTAGGGTCAGTATTGCCCCGCATGTTCCGTTCCGGAATCCAAACTGATCTTCCCCGAGGTCGTCTTCTACAAATTTTGCCATTCTTCTGAAAAGAATTGGTATTAGTATTTTGCAAAGATGACTTTTTAAACCGATAGTTGGTAATTTTCACACCCGTCAGTGACTGCTTTGATTGGAGTGGAATTACTACATTCTTCTTGAAGTCTGTGGGTATTTCGCCTGTCTCTTACATTTTGCACGCCAGATGGAAGAGTTTTATCATGGCTGGCTCTCCTCAGGCTGTCTAGTTTTGACCAATATCGTTTGCTACAGGAGCCTTGTTTTTCTTAGATCTTTCAGAGTTCTGTCAGATTTTTCTCGCTCTATCATATCTACCTTACTTTCATCTACGTCCATTTCCCTTTCTATAATATTGCTTTCAAGTTCATCTCGCTTGTATAGACCCTCTAAATACTCCTTCCACTTACCAGCTTTCCCTTCTTTACTTAGGACTCATTTACCTCTGGCTCTTGATATTCATACGGTTGCATCTTTTTTCCCCCCAAAGGCCTCTTTAATTTTCCTGTAGGCGGTATGTATCTTTCCCCTAGTGATACATGCTCATAAATCCTTACATTTGTCCTCTAGGCATTCCTACTTAACCTTTTTACACTTTCTGTCAGTCTCATTTTTTAAACGTTTGTATTCCCTTTCACCTGCTGCATTTGCTGAATTTTTAAATTTTCTCCTTTCATCAATGAAATTAAATATCTCTTGTGTTATCCAACGATTTCCACTAGGCCTTGTCTTTTTACATATTTGATCCTCTGCTGCCTTCACTGTTTTATCTCTTAAAGCTACCCATTCGTCTTTTACTGTATTCCTTTCCCTGTTCTAGTCAACCTTTGCCTAACGCTCCCTCTGAAACAACATTCTCAGTTTCTTTCAATTTATCCAAGTCCCATCTTCTTAATTTCCTACTTTTTTCCAGTTTCTTCAGTTTTAATCTATAGTCCATAACAAATAAATTATGGTCAGCTTTCACATCTGCCACTGGAAATGTCTTACAATTTAACATCTGCTTCCTAGATCTCTGTTTAACCATTATATAATCAATTTGAAATCTTCCGGTGACTGCAGGTCTCTTCCACGTATACGCCCTTATTTTATGATTCTTAAACCAAATGTTAGCGATGATTAAACTATGCTCTGTGCAAAATTTTACCAGGCCGCTTCCTCTTTCTTTAATAACCCCAGTCCATATTCACCTACTATTTTTCCTTCTCTTCCTTTTCCCACTATCTAATTCAAGTCCCCCAAGACTCTTTAATTTTCGTCTCCGTTAACTGTATGAATAGTTTTTTTTTCTCATAATACATTTCTTCAATCTCTGCGGCGCTAGTTGGCATGCAAACTTGTGCTGCTGTGGTGGTTGTGTGCTTCTTCTCTATCTTGGCTACGATAATACGTTCACTGTGCTGCTCATAGGAACATACCGCATCGTATTTTCTTATTCATCATTGAACCCATTCCTGCACTATCCCTCTTTGATTTATAACCCTGTATTCACTTGACCGGAACTCTTGTTCCTCCTGGCACCTAACTTCACTAACTCCCACTGTGCGTAACTTTAACTTATCCATTTCCCTTTTTAAATTTTCTAATCTACCTGTACCTGGTTAAGGAATCTGACACTCCACACTCCTTTCCGTAGAACACCAGTTATGTTTGTCCTGATGACGACATCCCATCCTCTTGAGTAGCCCCCCCCCCCCCCCCCCCGGAGATCCGTATGGGGGACTGTTTTACCCCTCCAGAATATTTTACCCGAGAGGACGTCACATCATTTACCCATCAAGAACCACTCGTTTGTCTGGCCTCTCAACCCTCCGTTGTGGTTGCACCAACGACACGGCTATCTATCGCTGAAGCACACAAGCCTCCCCACCAACGGCAAGGTCCATGTTTCACGGAGTGGATTTGTTATAGATTTTATACTACTATTATTATTTATGAATGCTCCTAGTCGTTTACTTTTCCAGTTAAATCGGTATCCTCGTTGTCTGTTTTGTATATATTGTTGATGACATGCCATTGTAGAATCTTCTTGCCTCTTTCTAGGTCACTCTTTATATACCTGTACATTTATTTTGTTAACAAATTCATTCACGTCGTGCACTAGCGGTCTTTCAAAAGACCAGTGGCGTTTTGTGGGCTACTCTCCGGCGCGCGTACTTGTGTGAGGCTTTGCGTTGTCGTGCAGAAGGAGAAGTTCGTTCGCATTCTCGTGGCGATGAACACTCCGCAATCGTCTCTTCGGTTTCGGGGGGAGGGACAGGGGGGAGGGGGGGCTGGCACGCGGAAGATCGGACAGGTTTGCGCGACCGTGTTGCGATGGTGACAGACGCCCCGTCCAACGGCTCAGCGTGCTTTTGTTCATTGCCAGCTTTCCGCGTAGACTGTCTGCAAGCGCCTGTGAATACCAGCGATGCATTAGTGATCTGATTTTCTGCCAAAAGAAACTCAGTGACAGCTCTCTGCACATCCCTTACAACCGCCGTTTTTGAAGGCTACGTATTTCGCCGCCACCGATCGGAACTTCATGCAAGGGTAGGGGCTGACGCTGGTATATTCCACGATGTACCTCAACGAATCCTGCGTATGTTCAACCGGTATTGGTCGAGAGCAAAAGTGTTGCATTATTTATTGAACGTCCCTCGTATAAAAGTTTGTTAAGTGGTAAAGTCTTTGAAGAATATTGTTCTGATGATGCAGCAGAATGGAACGACAGAGTACCGTTTGTCTTTTGCAATCCTGCTGGTTAGTCTGCTGCTGAAGTGACGTGTGATGCGGATGGAAGCCGTCTGTGTGCAAAGTGCGAAAAACGCTGGGCTGACTTATCCCATGAGTTAAACGTGTGGGCGTATGACCAACAGCTGCCACCACATCTGCTTCCTTCGCTTCTGTCCTTGCAGGCTTTCTGCTTATCCTCTGCGTAGTGTTCCACTAGGCTTCAAGTAACTTTTTTTTTTTTTTTTGCGTATCCGCCGAACTGTCATTGCTGTTGGCCCCCGTCTGTCGGGATAACTTTGCGCGAGTAATTTGACTGTTCTCATCGCATTCCTTCTATAGCCTCCGTATTGAAGCAGCACATTTAGTTTCTCTTCGTTTGAGTGACCGAGCGGTTCTCGGCGCTTCAGTCGGGAACCGCGAAACCGCTACGGTCGCAGGTTCAAATCCTGCCTCGGGCATGGCTGTGTGTGATGTTCTTAGGTTAGTTAGGTTTAAGTAGTTCTAAGTTGTAGGGGACTGATGACCATAGTGCTCAGAGCCGTTTAAACCATTTGAATCTCTTAGTTTGACAAAGGCATTTATTTTTCAAACTACCCGCCACTCGACATACGTGAACTACGTAGTCAGAATGAAAGCGATTTTTCCTCTGTGCCCCTTTCATGACGACATAGCTGCCCTGAAACATCCTTGTTTCCTCACTGTCCAACGTGACGTTTCCTTATTTGGGTATGGAATCACAAACTTCCGCATGGGACAGCAGTCGGTTTCATCAAAACGTATAAATCCTAAGTTCTAAATATTACGACTGTTCCGAAACTAGTAATCAGATTTTGAAGAGTGAACCATGATATTAACAGTAGAGCGTAGCATAGATCTATTTGAAAAAGCTAAGCCAATGTCTATATATCTGTAATCAGTATGGCTGTGGAGAACGAGACTATGTTTCGTTTAGTGAAGACTTTTTCAGGATTCACCTGGATGAAAAAAGAATTACAATTTGGAACAGCAAACTGCGGTTGTCGTGCCACTGTAAGGGACTACACAATGCAGAAATATATTAGAACACTCTTGTCACAATCGTGGTGCGACTCTGACCACTACACAGGGACTTTCACGTGACAATGTTCCGCCCGCGTCAGTGACGGAGGTTGAGGAAGGTCCTTGAACTTTCCAGAATGAGATTTTCAATCTGCAGTGGAGTGTGCGCTGATATGAAACATCCTGACAGATTAAAACTGTGTGCTGGACCGGGACTCGAACTCGGGACCTTTGCCTTTCAACGGGCAAGTGCTCTTCAGCGCAGGAGAGCTTCTGTTAAGTTTGGAAGGTAGGCAGAATTGAAGCTGTGAGGACGGGTCGTGAGTCGTGCTTGGGTAGCTCAGTTGGTAGAGCACTTGCCCGCGAAAGGCAAAGGTCCCGAGTTCGAGTCTCGGTCCGGCACACAGTTTTAATCTGTGAGGAAGTTTCAGGTCCTTCATGGATTACAATGGAGTGAATCGTGAATCGCTTCGTCTTAGGCTGCAATGCTAGAGCCAAATCTCTTAATGATCTGCGTGATTCAGATTGTGTCACTGGAAGAATAAAAGGTTTAACATCAATTTGATGGCAAGCTCATTATAGATGGAGCACAAAGGAATCATCCTGGCAGTCACACTAATCGATTAAGTAATTCCAGAAAACTAAATCTTGTTAATCGGGTGGAATTTGGTCGGCTGTCCTCTCGAATATGAGGCACGCCACTGTTTCCCTTGATGTTGTGTCACTAATAAAGCATTTCTTCGATGTCAGTATCTGTTTTTCTTCAACACTGCTGGATGTCGACTTCGGTGAGGCCACCATCATAGCTGGGTTTGTTCGAACACAGCAGTGCACCGGCCTCCGTAACCACCAACGTCACTGGCGCACGCCAGTGCTGTGGCTCTCTAAGAGGGGGTAGCAGGTTCGAATTCCGGTCGCGGAAGGAATTTCCATTCCCGGAAAGTGGGCTGCAAGGTAAGGTGCGGTGGTGGCGTGCCGTTGCCGATCACGGTACTGTTCACTTACCCAGTGAGTTATGTGCTAGACCTAATCGCAGTGTTTCCTGAAGTAACGTGTCACATTACCGTTCCATCCATCGGCAACCGTCTTTATGGTTTTCGAAAGGAATAGTTGCTAATTTCATAGCCTCGTTCCACCAGTAACAACACGAAGATTACGCTCATCAATCTAAATCGCCTCCATTGCATAGTCATACTTAAAGGCACAATAATCACTCCTTGTGAAGGATCCTGACTCGATCACTTTCCGGAGCTCAGTCGTATAACGACGAGTTTGAATGACGGAGATACATCAAGTATCTGTTGACAGCTGAAAGCGCGTTAACGAAGAACGCTAGTGCTATCTGGATCTCCAACGCATTGTTGTTCAGTGACAACATCATTCACAGCTCGTCACATCTCCTTCAGTCATGAAACAGGCAACGTAGGCTGCGTTCACGATCCCATTAAGAGCACCTCTTTTCCGGCAAGAGTTGCGAACCACTAAAGTTATAGCAAAAGTTAGTTGAGACCGATACAGGGGACAATTATTGAACTGTATGAAATAAAATAGTTATAACTCTGTGTGAAATAAAATAGTCATAATTTCAGAAAGTTTGTGTTAGGACGTTCAAACTGCACAGTTGGGCCGGGGCATGATGGAAACTAGTATGCGCATGCGCACGCGACTTCTTGAGGGCCATTTGCACGTGAAAATGTTACGGTACAGCGTGCCTGAGCGTAGAGCGCTTGTGAAAGCCTACTATGCGAGCAGCGACGGCCCAACTGCTGCTCAAAGGAAGTTTGTGATCGAGTTCAAGCTGAAGACAACCGGTCCAAGTGGGCTAAAAATCAAGAATTTGATTCGCAAGTTTGAGAGAACGGGTAGTGTTCGTGAAGACAGTGTCGGCAATGTCGGTCGTCCAAAAAGAGTGAAAACGCCTGAAAACACGCGCCGTGTTTCAAACTAGTCCCAGGAAATCGATCAGACTTTGATGTGAATGTGGTTTGGTTTAGCGACGAAGCCCACTTTTACTTGGATGGGCTCGTCAATAAGCAAAATTGGCGCATTTGGGGGACTGAGAATCCGCATTTCGCGATCGAAAAGTCTCTTCACCCTCAACGGGTGACTGTGTGGTGTGCAACGTGCAGTCACGGGGTAATAGCAGGAAATTTAAGGGGGGGAGGCACTGCCATGAATGGTAAAATACCAGTGGTTACAGGTGTTGGGAGCAGCACCTTTTTTAGGATAGGTAAGACAGAAAGATGTCAAGTTCTACGAGAGGTCAGGATTGAAACAAATCTTCAGTTTAGGAAAGAAATTAAACAGCACAATTCTAGCACATTGGATCACCAATCACAGCTATCAATTATAAATTTTCACCAATCACCAGAAATTTTATCTCCACCAAGTTGTATCTCAGTCCTAGGTAATTGCATTGATGAATTAAAGTCACCCAACCCAGTTGACATAATCTGCCTCTCTGAACACCGTGTGACCACTGGTATAGGAACTAGGCCTAAGCACAATGAGAAACTCAGACAGGAGAGTACTGCAAATGTTAGAATAAGGAAAGGTTCTCATAAAAGTATAATTAAAAATAATGTAAGTATATTTCATCAAAATATTGGGAGTTTAAAGAATAAAGTAGATGAGCTTCTGGTTTGTTTAGAAGATTTAGAAGCTGAGAATGAAATAGATATACTATGCCTGTCTGAGCATCACATTGTTACTGATATGGATAAGGTAAATGTAAGTGGATATAAGCTCTCTGCACATGTAATGAGAGAAAATATGGAGAAAGGAGGAGTTGCCATATATGTCAAAAGTTATCATTGTGCAAAAAGTATAGAAACAAAAAAGTTTTGTGTAGAGAAACATATAGAAGCATGTGCCTGTGAGCTTAAATTAAATAAAGGCACATTTATAATTGTAACTGTATATAGGTCCCCATCAGGAAATTTTCATCTATTTCTGAAAAATTTGGACTCCTTGTTGTACTATCTGTCAGACAGGGGGAAGCAAATTATTATTTGTGGGCACTTCAATGTAGATTCTCTGAAAGAGGGTAATAGGAAAAATGACCTTGAAGTGTTACTCGGTTCTTTCAATTTGACACCCGTTATTGATTTTCCTACTCGGGTGGTAAAGGATAGCAGCTCACTGATAGATAACTTCTTTATAGACCAAGATAAGTTTAACCAGATAAATGCTCAGCCTGTTGAGAATGGTCTTTCTGATCATGGTGCACAGCTAGTTACAATATATGACATAGCTCCATTCAGCAATACTAAACAGTCCTCCAAAGTAGTACGTTCAGTCAACAATTTAACAATTGCAAATTTCAGGGAAAGCCTACAGCAGTTAGACTGGGATGAGGTGTACCGTGAACCTGATGCCAATTTAAAATATAATTTATTTCATGACATTTTTGTAAATGCGTTTGAAAACTGCTTCCCCAAGAAAATAGTTAAATATACTCGTAAGAAACCTTGTAACAAACCATGGCTTACTAAGGGTATAAAAATATCTTGTAACCGGAAAAGGGAAATGTATCTGACAGCAAGAAAGAGTAGTGACCCAGAAACTATCAAAAATTATAAAAACTACTGTGTTATATTAAGAAAAGTTATTAAAAAATCCAGGAGTATGTGTATCATGTCTGAAATCAGCAACTCTGATAATAAAATTAAAACAATTTGGAATATTATTAAAAGAGAAACAGGTCAACCAAGAGCAGAGGAAGACAGTATTACCATCAAATTGAATGAAAACTTTACGAACAAAAAGTCAGAAGTTGAAAATATTTTCAATAATCATTTTCTAAATGTTGTGGATATAGTAGGATCCAGGTGTTCATTAGAAGATGCTAGGCTGTTAATGGAAGAGGCCATACCTATGCAATTTGATACAATTGAAATCTCACCCACTTCTCCCTCTGAAATTAGGAAAATAGTAAACTTGCTTAAAAGCAAAAACTCACATGGAATTGATGGCATTTCCAGCAAAATACTAAAAGCTTGTTCTCAACAGATAAGTAAGATTCTCAGCCACCTGTGTAATAGCTCTCTGGAACAGGGCATTTTCCCTGATAGACTGAAATATGCTATTGTTATACCTTTGCATAAAAGGGGGGATAGATCTGATGTCAACAATTACCGTCCAATCTCCCTTCTAACAGCTTTATCCAAAATTTTTGAGAAAGTAATGTATTCAAGAGTAGCTTCACATATCTGTAAAAATGAAGCACTAACAAAATGTCAGTTTGGTTTCCAGAAAGGTTTTTCAACAGAAAATGCCATATATGCTTTCACCAGTCAAATTTTGAATGATCTGAATAACCGAACACCACCCATTGGGATTTTTTGTTATCTCTCAAAGGCTTTTGATTGTGTAAATCATGAAATTCTGCTAGACAAGCTCAAGTATTGTGGCATGAGTGGGACAGTGCACAAATGGTTTAATTCGTACCTAACTGGAAGAGTGCAGAAAGTTGAAATAAGTAGTTCTCGTAACATGCAAAGATCAGCACATTCCTCAAACTGGGGAACTATCAAGAATGGGGTTCCACAAGGGTCAGTCTTGGGTCCTATGTTGTTCTTATTATATATTAATGACTTGCCATTCTATATTCATGAAGAGGCAAAGTTAGTTCTCTTTGCTGATGATACAAGTATAGTAATCACGCCTGACAAACAAGAATTAACTGATGAAATTGTCAATACTGTCTTTCAGAAAATTACTAAGTGGTTCCTTGTAAACGGACTCTCACTGAATTTTGATAAGACACAGTACATACAGTTCCGTACAGTGAATGGTATGACGCCATTAATAAATATAGACCTTAATCAGAAGCATATAGCTAAGGTAGAATATTCCAAATTTTTAGGTGTGTCCATTGATGAGAGATTAAATTGGAAGAAACACATTGATGATCTGCTGAAACGTTTGAGTTCAGCTACTTATGCAATAAGCGTCATTGCAAATTTTGGTGATAAACATCTTAGTAAATTAGCTTACTACGCCTATTTTCACTCATTGCTTTCATATGGCATCATATTTTGGGGTAATTCATCACTGAGGAATAAAGTATTTATTGCACAAAAGCGTGTAATCAGAATAATAGCTGGAGTCCACCCAAGATCATCCTGCAGACATTTATTTAAGGATCTAGGGATATTCACAGTAGCTTCTCAGTACATATACTCTCTTATGAAATTTGTTATTAACAACCAAACCCAATTCAAAAGTAATAGCAGTGTGCATAACTACAATACTAGGAGAAAGGATGATCTTCACTATTCAAGATTAAATCTAACTTTGGCACAGAAAGGGGTAAATTATACTGGCACTAAAGTCTTTGGTCACTTACCAAATAGTATCAAAAGTCTGACAGATAACCAACAAGTTTTTAAGAAGAAATTAAAAGAATTTCTGAATGACAACTCCTCCTACTCCATAGAGGAATTTTTAGATATAAATTAAGAAAAAAAAGAAAAAATATTTAAAAAATAAAAAAAAGAAAAAAAATAAAGTTGTTATATTAACTTAAGTATGTTGTTAAATTAACCTAATTATGTCATGTATTGGAAAATTTGACTCGTTCCACATGATTACGAAATATCGTATTCATGATCCATGGAACTAGTATTAATCTAATCTAATCTAATCTAATCGGTGCGATATTCCTTGATGGCACGGTGACTACCAAATGGTACGTGAAGGTTTTGGAAGATGGTTTCATCCCCATTATCCAAAGTGACCCTGATTTCGACAAGATGTGGTTCATGCAAGACGGAGCTCGACACCATCGAAGCAGGAGAGTGTTTGATGTCTTGGAGAACTTTGGGCCGGCCGGAGTGGCCGAGCGGTTGTAGGCGCTTCAGTCTGGAACCGCGCGACCGCTACGGTCGCAGGTTCGAATCCTGCGTCGGAGCCTCTCCGTCGTTTCTAGGTCCCCAGTTAACATACAATACAATACAAAGTCCGATCGCTCGTGAAATGAAAACCACAGTGAAAATCAAACATTTGGTATTCGCAACAGTTAGCCACGCCCTCTACCTACCTCTCTAAATAGTCGTTAGATATTTGTCGTGCCGTCGTACAAACTTTCCAGTACACTCGTAACAGAAAGCAGCCGCCTGTCCTTTCCGCCAACTCTCTACTGGTCTGCTTTTCGTTGTTTGTGCCAAAATGCTGTCTTCGTAGCCAATGGTTCGTGTGAGCAGAGATGAACAACGAAGATAGCGAATGAAGGACTGGATTGTGGGTGATCAAATATTTTCCATCCAGAACGCTGCAGAAGCGTTTTCATTGCCCCTGCAGAATGCGGCCGAAGATTGTCTCGAAGAAAGAAACGCACGACATTTACATTATGTGGGCTGCATAGCTTCAGGCGAAATTTCCCACCAGATCCACATACTGTTGTTTTAGGCATTTCTACGTGATGACTTTGCGCTCAGGACTGAAAAAGAGCGACGTGATGCGATCGACAGGCACACTAAAGACACTGCCCAACACATCTGTGCAAAGTTCCATCGGATTTTCACAGCCTACATCTACATATACATCTACACATCTACATACATACTCGGCAATCCACCATACGGTGCGTGGCGGAGGGTACCTCGTACTACAACTAGCATCTTCTCTCCCTGTTCCACTCCCAAACAGAACGAGGGAAAAATGACTGCCTATATGCCTCTGTACGAGCCCTAATCTCTCTTATCTTATCTTTGTGGTCTTGTCGCGAAATGTAAGTTGGCGGCAGTAAAATTGTACTGCAGTCAGCCTCAAATGCTGGTTCTCTAAATTTTCTCAGTAGCGATTCACGAAAAGAACGCCTCCTTTCCTCCAGAGACTCCCACCCGAGTTCCTGAAGCATTTCCGTAACACTCGCGTGATGGTCAAACCTAGCAGTAACAAACGGCGGGAGGACGCCGGCTGGCAGAGGCGACTGCGGCCACGGGCGGAGGCCGGTCATAGCTGCACAGCATCCCGCGGGCGCCAGCCACGGCCTAATTCTCGCGCTCCATTCCAGGGCGCTCCTGTCACTGTCCCCAACGGGCGCAAGCATTTGGCACCGCCCGAGGCAACCGTAACCCACTCACCTGTATCTGTTCCAACCTTACTGTCGCCACTCCTACAATAGATACTAATCTCTTCCTAATTTAATACAGTCTAACTTCACGGTACACATACACTACTGGTCAAAAAAATTGCTATACCAAGAAGAAATGTAGATGATAAACGGGTATTCATTGGACAAATATATTATACTAGAACTGACATGTGATTACATTTTCACGCAATTTGGGTGCATAGATCATGAGAAATCAGCACTCAGATACGCCTGGGCATTGTGTCAAACAGAGCTTGGACGGCGTGTACAGGTACAGCTGCCCATGCAGCTTCAACACGATACTACAGTTCATCAAGAGTAGTGACTGGCGTATTGTGACGAGCCAGCTGCTCGGTCACCATTGGCCACACATTTTCAGTTGGTGAGAGATCTGGAGAATGTGCTGGCCAGGGCAGCAGTCGAACATTTTCTGTATCCATAAAGGCCCGTACGGCACCTGCCACATGCGGTCGTGCATTATCCTCCTGAAATGTAGGGTTTCGCAGGCATCGAATGAAGGGTAGAGCCACGGGTCGTAACACATCTGAAATGTAACGCCCACAGTTCAAAGTTCCGTCAATGCGAACAAGAGGTGACCGAGACGTGTAACCAATGGCACCCCATACCATCACGCCAGCTGATACGCCAGTATGGCGATGCCGAATACACGCTTCCTACGTGCGTTCACCGCGATGTCGCCAAACACGGAGGCGACCATCGTGATGCTGTAAACAGAACATTGATTCATCCGAAAAAAATGACGTTTTGCCATTCGTGCACCCAGGTTCGTCGTTGAGTACACCATCGCAGGCGCTCCTGTCTGTGATGCAGCGTCAACGGTAACCGCAGCCATGGTCTCGGAGATGATAGTCCACGCTGCTCCAAACGTCGTCGAACTGTTCGTGCAGATGGTTGTTGTCTTGCAAACGCCCCCATCTGTTGACTCAGGGATCGAGACGTGGCTGCACCATCCGTTACAGCCATGCGGATAAGATGCCTGTCATCTCGACTGCTAGTGATACGAGGCCGTCGGGATCCAGCACTGCGTTCCGTATTACGCTCCTGAACCCACCGATCCCATATTCTCCTAACGGCCATTGAATCTCGACCGACGCGAGCAGCAATGTCGCGAAACGATAAACCGCAATCGCGATAGGCTACAAGCCGACCTTTATCAAAGTCGTAAACGTGATGGTACGCATTTCCCGTCCTTACACGAGGCATCACAACAACGTTTCACCAGGCAACGCCGGTCAGCTGCTGTTGGAAACTTTCCTCATGTTAGCACGTTGTAGGTGTCGCCACCGGCGCCAATCTTGTGTGAATGCTCTGAAAAGATAATCATATGCATATCACCGCATCTTCATCCTGTCGGTTAAGTTTCGCGTCTGTAGCACGCCATCTTCGTGCTGTAGCAATTTTAATGGCCAGTAGTGTATAAGGGACGATCAAAATTTCCGTCTGAGAGCGTTGCTGCAGCGTATACGCGACGTAGTGCGACTCCGATGCTGGTGTACAAGCGCCGACATGTTGGCAAGGGCTTCGTGCGGCATTCGAGTCTTTCCGACGTGCGTGCGCAAACGTGAACGATGCCGGCGTTATCACCAAATACGTCCAAACAAAATCGACGTGCTGTTATTATTTTGTTGGCTCCCGAAGGACAAACATAGGTAGACATACATCAGAGGATGAAGAATTTGTATGGGACAGCATGCCCGTCAAAAACCACCGTTCTGGAATGGTGCGCCAAGGGGTTGTTGCTGCTCCATGATAACGCACGTCTACAAATCGCAATTGTCGTGACGCAGAAGTTCCGTCAACGCAAGGGGGAGACACTCGAGCGTCCGCCCTATGGTCCTGATCTCTCCTAGTGCGGCCATCGTGGCTTCGGTCCCTTAAAAAAGACCTCGAAGGGTCGCCGAGGACATGCAGCAGTCCCTCCCGCCAGAGGTTCGAGTCCTCCCTCAGGCATGGATATGTGTGTTGTTCTTAGCATAAGTTAGATTAAGAGCAGGTAGTGTGTAAGGCTAGGGACCGATGACCTCAGCACTTTGGTCCCTTAGGAACTGAGACACATTCGAGCATTTGAACATGTAGCAACTTAACGCAGTAGGACTCAGTGTTTTACCAAACGGGTTTCTTCAAATGGTTCAAATCGCTCTGAGCACTATGGGACTTAACTGCTGAGGTCACCAGTCCCCTAGAACTTAGGACTACTTAAACCTAACTAACCTAAGGACATCACACACAACCATGCCCGAGGCAGGATTCGAACCTGCGACCGTAGCGGTCGCGCGGTTCCAGACTGAAGTGCCTAGAACCGTACGGCCACACCGGCTGGCTCCGAAACACTCAGATACCATGTAATGTATTCCGTGTGCTCGTACCTTCTTTAACAGTCCGGCAGTGTGACACCTTGTCAGATGCTTTACGGCAATCGGTTCGAAGGATCTCATGCGAGAAAAGGGCAAGATGACTTTCGCACGAGCGATGCTTTCTAAGTCAGTGCTGTTTTGTGGACGGAAGCTTTCCCCTCTCAAAGAAATTTATTATGTTAGAACTGAGAATATGTTCAAGTACTTAATTATAGATAACTGCATCATCTGCGAAAAGTCTTAGTTTACTATTAATACTGTCCGCAAGGTCATTAATATACGACGTGAACAACAAGGGATCCACTTCTCTGGAGTACATCCGAAGTTACTTCTACATCTGTCGATGACTCTCTGTCCAACATAACATGCTGCGTCCTCCCTAACAATAAATCTCGATCCTGTTACACGGAGAGATTTCAGTGTTCGTTCCTGCCGCGCGCTGTTCGACAGTGGAACGGTAGGGAAGAAACTTAAAGATGGTTGAGTGATCTCTCTTGCAGGCACCTGATAGTGAATTAAAGAGTAATGATGTAGATGTAGGTGTATATGTAGAAATGTTGCTGATACCCACACGATCATATGAGCTTGTGCGGTACGGAGTGCGTTCTCTTAATGCAGAGAAATGCAATGTTGTGCCCTCCACGAAACGTAAAACCGTGCTGTCCTCTGAGTACTGGTTTGACGTGTCACAAATAGAGTCAGTCATGTCATATAAATATTTGGCAGTAATAATGTGCAGAGGAAACAAGTGGAACAAGAACATGGGCTCACTTGTACGTAACGTAAGTGGCAGCAGCGAGCCTTCGGGAGAATACTGGCAAGCTGTAGTTTGCTTACAAAAGAGACAACACGAAGCGTTTAATGGCCCATGTTGCACACTGCTTAAATATGCAGAACCAGAGTCAGGTAACACTAGCCGGGAACATGGATCGTGTTCAAAGAGGGCGGCGCGAAAGCTTGTTTGGCTTGCGAGAGAGGTTAACAGAAATATTGCGTATCGCGACACACTACGACGGGTCCTTCTAACAGGGACGGGCAGTTCGCTTCCGCGTCCTCTCTTATCTGAGCTTATGTTTCGCACTTGCTGACCTCTTCATCGCTGCGACATTAAATACTTATCCCCCTTCCCGTCTGTTGGTGCGTGGGCCGAGAACGATCAGTTTCCGTACTTGCCTTCCGCCGATACCGTCCAGCAAAACTCATAAGTTTATAGGTAATCTTATTTCCGTGTTTCGTTGAGTGTCTGCGCAAGATATAATTACGTTAGACACAACAGATATTGTGTTAGTGTCATAGGGATTAAAAAGTAATAGAAGCATAGATAAAAGCACTGACCCAACTCGTCCTCGGTTCTTCCTAGTTTTTACTGTCCTCTGATTTTCGCCTCGCCAGCCGTTTGGCATCGTCAGACCGTGGAAGGAATGCAGGCCAGGCGATCAGAGCCGCTGGAACACGCTTTTTACACTGTCTCCCACACTCACCTCCGTGGACTTCCTGGTTTCGCTTCTAAACATCACAAACGAACACTCGTGTAAAATGATATGATGGCTGGCGTACACTTTCTCTCCTATCACTCTTGTTATTTTATGTCAGTTGGTAGAAATCACTTTTCCAGCAGAACAAACTCATTGAATAACAGTGAATTTCGGCCGCGGGAATCAGAATGTGTTGCCGAAGATGTCTGCAGTTAGAAGACCTAAAAGGAAAGAGAGAGCCCAACTACCAGCATCGTCATCAAGAAGGATGAAAAACATAAAGAAGGCAGAATAGTCCGAATCAAACTAAGCAGCTAATGTTTTTATGGATTCTAAGGACTGCACGAACCTGGAATTACATTTTAGCAGCTTCTTACCAACGCATTATGTATGTGCCTAGTGCAGGAGAAGTACGAGGCAAATCGCTATAGCAAAGTTTCTGCCTAGTGAGCGCCTTTGAACTTGGTCTGACGGGCATATCATGAAGTTTGATTTCATTAAACTTCAAGAAGCCCATTTTATGTTATTTCTATATAACAGATAAATTTTAAAAAATGTCCCTTGTTTGGCTTACAACCCATTTCCTGGTCCTTCGACTCTCAAACAGCCATTGATTCTGTAAGGCACACTCGTTGTCCCAAACCTGCAGGAGGTCCTCATCACTTGAAAACAGCACTCCTTTCAGATTCGTTTTCACATGTGCGAACAGTACAAAGTCACAAGAAGCAAGATCTGCTCAAGAAGTTTCAGTCGTGCGCCACGCAAATATTCGGCGCATGCTTTGACGCAGTAAACTGGAGCGTTGTCGTGATGGAGGAACCAAATCTCCATTCTTGACTTCGGTCGCAGGTATTTCACAGACTGGATGATTTTGGGCAGGCAGTGCTCAGTGTACCACCTAGCTGTGGAGTGTGTGTCCAAAACAACATGCTCCACAATACCACTCGATTTGAAAAAAAAAAAATAGCTATCATTTTCTTCTTTACTGATTGGGATTTTCTGACAGCTACGAGTGTGTCGCCATCTTCAAAAACCCAAACTTTATTTTGAGTTTTAGCCGTCACTTCATAATAGTACAGCCAAGTCCCGTCGCCTGACCGGCCGCGGTGGCCGAGCGGTTCTAGGCGCTTCAGTCCGGAACCACGCGACTGCTACGGTCGCAGGTTCGAATCCTGCCTCGGGCAAGGATGTGTGTGATGTCCGTAGGTTAATTAGGTTTAAGTAGTTCTAAGTTCTAGGGGACTGGTGACCTCAGAAGTTAAGTCCCATAGTGCTCAGAGCCATTTACACGGGCGGTCAGCCTTTCGTGACATCTGATGATGTCTTCCGCATTACATTGAGGTGTCCGAATGCTTTTGATCAGATAGTCAGAACTGTCTTCCCCAAAACTATAATTATGTGCTCATTATTCCTTGATTCACTCTATTTCCCTACGTACCACTTTAGGGAATTATTTTGAGCGATTTTCCGACAGTGGCATCGATGGACAGTCTTGTAGAGTTTTCTCCTATTTGCGCTGATTATATACGTTTACTTAAAACAATAACAGCAGCTGCGATAGATTTAAAATCATCTTTTTGTACAATATATGCAAGCCGTGGAGCATAAAATGCAAAAATATTTGCATTAGATTTGCTTACATTAAGGCCCAGACATCAAATTATCCACCAAGCGATTATGTGCAGGTCTCCATGCATTCGTTAAAAAGTCATAATTAATTGGGCTGCGTGTATGCTTACGCGTACTCGACGAATAGCCTTCGATCTACTTCTAGTGCTGCATCTGCGCTCCGCAAACCATTGTGGCGTGTGGCAGAGAGTACGTTTCATTATGTCCATGTGCGAGTTACTGCTAGTCTAATTGCATTTTCGTAGGCTCTGTGTGAGCTAGACATAGGGAGCTGAAGTATGTTTGGTAAATATCTTCCTGAAACCCATTTTCTTGAAATTTTAAGTAACTTTTCACTAGAAATTAGAAGTCTTTCTTGGAGTATCTGCCATATATAATTTTTGTAGCTGAAGCAAGTGATAGGTCTCGATTTTATGAGAGGATATTGGGAAATTGAGGAGATTATAAAGAAGGGCAGCACGAATATTCTCAGATTTATTTTTCCTCGCGGAATGTACAAAAGAAATTCAGATAAGGCATAACTTGGAGATACTCGAAGAATGATGGCTAATATCGATCTTGTGACGGTCCACTGGAGACCTTACACATCATCACTCCATTATGTTTTTATGACGGTAATGATTCCATTTGAGAATTATAGATAGCGTAGGTACAGTCTACAACTCTTCATTTCTCTACATTAAAACATCGTTGCTAATCTTTGGTAGAGGCCGACACTTTATCGCCACATTAAACCAGTCCCCCTCCACAGCTGAGTTGTCAGCACGGGTTCGACTCCCCGTCGGGCCTGAGACTTTCTCCGTGCGGAGACTGGGTGGTGTGATGTGGTGTCTTTGTCGTCATTTCATCCTCATCAACGCGCGGTCTCTGGAGTGGGGTCAACTAGAAAGACAAAAGACTTGCACCAGGCGACTGTTCCCCCCGACGGGAGGCCCCAGCCACACACTTCATTTCATTGAAAAGTTCTCCCTCCGTACGCAATCACGAAAAGTGAATGATAGTGACTGATACTATGCGCTAAATCATTAATAGATGACGTGAATATCTCCAGCTACCGACAACATCGTCAGCAGCACGGAAATTGTACGGAGACGACACTAGAAGTACCGACAACGATTTCAGGGGACTATACTTAGTATGGTTGAAAGAGTTCGGCTTCGTCTGTTTAAAACTAAACTTCCTCCCGAACAGTACAAGAAGGCCCGACGGTACCGACCGGCCGCCGTGTCACCTCACCCCTCACGAGCCACTGGATGCGGATGTGGAGGGACATGTGGTGAGCACACCGCTCTCCCGGCCGTATGTCAGTTTCCGAGACCGGAGCCCCTACTTCTCAATCAAGTAGCTCCTCAGTTTGCCTCACAATGCCTAAGTGCACCCCGCTTGCCAACAGCCCTTGGCAGTCCTGATGGTAACCCAGCGCTTAACTTCGGTGATCTGACGGGAACCGGTGTTATGCCTGCGGCAGTTGGATATATATATATATATATTGCAAGATTCATGTATTTCGCCCCAAAACACTACAAAAGTAAGAACAATGTGTACAATGCAGAACGTAACTAACTGCAACAAGCGTAACGGTAGACAAAAATGATCTTCGTTTTTTTTCCAACTTAACAGGTTTTTGCACATATTCCTGTGGTGTCACCGCCAGACACCACACTTGCTAGGTCGTAGCTTAAATCGCCCGCGGTCCATTTAGTACATGTCGGACCCGCGTGTCGCCACTGTGTGATCGCAGACCGAGCGCCACCACAAGGCAGGTCTCGAGAGACTGACTAGCACTCGCCCCAGTTGTACGACGACTTTGCTAGCGACTACACTGACGAAGCCTTTCTCTCATTTGCGGAGAGACAGTTAGAATAGCCTTCAGCTAAGTCCATGGCTACGACCTAGCAAGACGCCATTAGCCTTACATAGTTTGATAGTTATCGTATGAAATGTCTCATCCAGAATGCTGTATTCACAACAAGGATAAATAAAAGTTAAGTATAGCAGCTACGTACTTTTCTTATTAGATTTCACTACTTATCCTGTTCCAGAATTCCAAATCGGCGCATTTACCATCACATCAATTCCGACAACTGGTTAATGTGCTCAGTACGGGATGTGGCCACCTCTGGTTGCAATATAGGCCTGATGACGACGGGGCATGCTGTGAATGATGTCGGCAACCTGATGTTGAGGCAATAACGCCCATTGTTCTTGCAGAGCTGTTAGCAAGTCTTTGAGAGTGGTTGGTGGATGCTGGCGTGATGCAAGCAGTCTCCCTAGTGCATCCCAGATGTGCTCCATGGGATTCAAATCGAGAGAGCGAGCGGCTACGAGGTCGAGCATTATCGTCCTTGAATACGAAGTCTGAGACCGCACCACCTCGCAACAGCTGTACCTAAGGCCCCAAAATCTTGTCACGATATCCGACGCAGTTAAACTTTGCCGATTCACCCGTACTATTTCACGAAGAGCTATTCGAGTGGTCAACGTAATCCATGCCCACACCATTAGGGATCCTCCTCGCTATCGGTCTCTTTCCATAATGTTTGGGTCACGAAATCGTGTTCTGCGTTCCCTCCAGATGCGACTCTGCTGGAATCATTCTCCAGACCAAATCGGCACTCGTCTGTAAAAACAATATTGGCCTTATGTTCGACCATCCAGGTCGCGCGTTGGCGACTCCACTCTAGACATTTCCTTCAGTGAAGACGCGCCAGAGGTAAACAGACGGCAGGTCTCCTACAGTGAAGGTCACCCTGCCGAAGCCTTCTGTACACCGTTTGCCTCGGTACACCACGTCCAGTGGGTGCTGCGTGGTCAGCTGCCACGTGCAATGCAGTACTAAGGTGGCACGTTGTGCCCTTACAGCCAAATAACGGTCCTCTCTTTCTGATGTCGCGCGTGGTCGGCCCTGCCCTGGTCTTCGGGATGCAGTTTCGGTCACATTAAACTGTCGGCGCAGCCGAGAAACGACAGAACAATTCACATTTAAGCCACCGGGCCACATCAGTTTCCGACTGCCCTGCTCCCATTCTTCCTATGACCCTCCACCGTAGAGAGCTTGGTGGGAGTCTTCTCTGTGCCATACTGCACCGTCTGTGACTGTGTACACAGCGATTGTGGTTGTGGGACTACGCGGCAAACACTACTTCGTTTGATAGGTGCCCCAACTTCATTGTTGCCATGGTTGTCCGTTGACTAGAATGCCACCTTCGGCGCAGAAGACGATCGTACGGACATCTGTTGACGGTTTGTATGATTATGTCGTGAATTAGTTACAGGACGCGGAAATAGCAGTTTGTTGCTTTAATTTTGGACAACAGTGTGCCTATATATTTTCAAGGTCATATATTCCCCAGTGATTCTGGAGTGTTCAGATAACCAGTTACATTCTGGGGCACTTGAAATGTTCTCTGATAAGAACATGGTGTTCCAAGATGACAATGAATAAGCCATATTGTTTGGTCTGTAGAGTTGTCTTACAAGCGTTTGGTTGAACTTGAATGCTGCTGTCTATGGCGAATGGCTGCATAGTGATTCTCAAGTTGTATGTATCCGTTTCACGGCGAATCACACCCGTAAAAGCTTAAGGAGATCCATAATCTTATTCGTTTGTTTCTTCGTTTTTTAGTCTTAATGTAGACAACCAACTGTATGCGGCTAAAATAAAAAGCAGCACTTTTGGCGATTGTAATATACACTACTGGCTCTTAATATTGCTACACCAAGAAGAAATGCATTTGATAAACGGGTATTCATTGGACAAATATATTAAACTAGAACTGACATGTGATTACATTTTCACGCAATTTGGGTGCATAGATCCCGAGAAATCAGTACCCAGAACAACCACCTCTGGCCGTAATAACGGCCTTGATACGCCTGGGCATTGAGTCAAACAGAGCTCGGATGGCGTGTACAGGTACAGCTGCCCATGCAGCTTCAACACGATGCCACAGTTTATCGAGAGTAGTGACTGGCGTATTGTGACGAGCCAGTTGCTCGGCCACCATTGACCAGACGTTTTCAATTGGTGAGACATCTGGAGAATATGCTGGCCAGGGCAGCAGTCGAACATTTTCTGTATCCAGAAAGGCCTGTACGGGACCTGCAACATGCGGTCGTGCATTATCCTCCTGAAATGTAGGGTTTCGCAGGGATCGAATGAAGGGTAGAGCCACGGGTCGTAACGCAACTGAAATGTAACGTCCACTGTTCAGAGTGCCGTCAATGCGAAAAGAAGTGACCGAGACGTGTAACCAATGGCACCCCATACCATCACGCCGGGTGATACGCCAGTACGGCGATGACGAATACACGCCTCCAACGTGCGTTCACCGCGATTTCGCCAAACACGGATGCGACCATCATGATGCTGTAAACTGAACCTGGATTCATCCGAAAAAAATGACGTTTTGCCATTCGTGCACCCAGGTTCGTCGTTGCGTAGACCATCGCAGGCGCTCCTGTCTGTGATGCAGCGTCAAGGGTAACCGCAGCCACGGTCTCCGAGCTGATAGTCCATGCTGCTGCAAAGGTCGTCGAACTGTTCGTGCAAATGGTTGTTGTCTTGCAAACGTCCCAATCTGTTGACTCAGGGATCGAGACGTGGCTGCACGATCCGTTGTAGCCATGCGGATATGATGCCTGTCATCTCGACTGCTAGTGATAATAGGTCGTTGGGATCCAGCACGGCGTTCCGTACTACCCTCCTGAACCCACCGATTCCATATTCTGCTAACAGTCATTGGATCTCGACCAGCGCGAGCAGCACTCTCGCGATACGATAAACCGCAATCGCGATAGGCTAGAATCCGACCTTTATCAAAGTCGGAAACGTGATGGTACGCATTTCTCCTCCTTACACGAGGCATCACAACAACGTTTCGCCAGGCAACGCCGGTCAACTGCTGCTTGTGTATGAGAAATCGGTTGGAAAGTTTCCTCATGTCAGCACGATGTAGGTGTCGCCATCGGCGGCAACCTTGTGTGAATGCTCTGAGAAGCTAATCATTTGCATATCACAGCATCTTCTTCCTGTAGGTTAAATTTCACGTCAGTAGCACGTCATCTTCGTGGTGTAGCAATTTTAATGGTCAGAAGTGTAACTTGTTGCGAAGGGCGCGCCGCGAGTATTGGGTGTGAACGCGCGCACCCAGACTCCGAGAGCGGCGGAGTGAAGGTGCTCCAAAATAGCGCCCCGGCAGCGCTCCGCGTTCCTGGCCGCTAATACACGGAAAATTGCGCAGCGCGGGACTCCGCCCAGGAGATCATCCTCCCCCACCCCATCCCGTGACAGCAGCTAAAGGCGGCGGCGGTAGCCGCACTAACAAAAGCGAAAGCCGCATGTAGCAGTCTTCAAACGCCTTTGAATGATAACCGTAATACTGTCTCATACGACGATGTTGGACAGTATTACCTGATCAGCCCGCCTTGAGCTGCGATGATACAATCGCTCGAGAACATTTGGAGAAAATCTCTTCACGATGCTAATAAATACACGATCAGTGGTTTCATTCGTGAACACGAAATTGTTTTACCAAACACCGACCGGGCGAGGTGGCGCAGTGGTTAGCACACTGGACTCGCATTCGGGAGGACGACGGTTCAAACCCGCGCCCGGCCATCTTGATTTAAATTTTCCGTGATTTCCCTAAATCGCTTCAGCCAAATGCCGGGATGGTTCCTCTGAAATGCCACGGCCGACTTCCTTCCCCATCCTTCCCTAATCCGATGGGACCGATGACCCCGCTGTTTGGTCCCCTCCTCCAAATCAATCAACCACACAGCGTCAGAAGAATTCATCTAAATGATTAATTTTGATTTTAATAATTAACAGCCTCAGTTGCACCGTTTACCTAGAATTTACCTGGGTTTCAGTCGGGATAACCCAACCTTCTTCAGAATAACAGTAACTACCGTCTTTCCATAGTGGACATCGTCACGCTAAAACGACAAATCCATAAATCAGCGTCAGGCTATAAAATTTATCTGGAACTGCCTCGGCCCCACTTGGCGACCGCGATGCTGCAGCCACTGGTGCTGTACTCCAGTACGAAGTAAAGAAGGTAAATTCTAGGTAAACGGTGCAACTGAGGCTGTTAATTATTAAAATAAAAATTAATATTTACACAGTTGCTCACAGGGCAGCGAAATGTTGAAGATATTCATCTAAATGATAAAAATTCCAGTTTGCCACGCTGTTTACAAGATTTACAAACTAGAAATAGAGGAAAAATCTCGTGTTTAGTCTTAATGTTACAGGATTTCCGCAAGAACGAGGTTTGTGTAAAGGAGGTGGTTGTTGGTGTAACGGGACATCCTCCTCGAGCATTACTTTTCCTCGACAGTAGTTGCCCATACCAGTACTATTTTTCTAATTTTGGACAGGTCAATATTGGTTCAAATGGCTCTGAGCACTATGGGACTTAACATCTGAGGTCATCAGTCCCCTAGAACTTAGAACTACTTAAACCTAACTAACCTAAGGACATCACACACATCCATGTCCGAGGCAGGATTCGAACCTGCGACCGTAGCGGTCGCGCGGTTCCGGACTGTAGCGCCTAGAACCGCTCGGCCACTCCGGTCGGCCAGGTCAATATTATCTCAAGTGCTTTCCTCAAAACTTCCATATAATTTTATACACAGTATGTCATATTTCAATGAAAAGCAATTACTTTATTTTGAATGTTGTAATCGATAAATACTAATTCTGACTGTACAGTTAAAATTGTTTTTGTTTCAGAAACATTTGAAATTACCAATTATCTGGCATACTTGAAATGGCTATTATTAATTACGCAATCTAGTACTGTTTAGTATGTTTATTTCTGGAATCATTTATGAAATAATAATCGAAATTAATATAAATTCATTTGTTAAGAAAAATTAGTCATCGTTTGGAGTATGGTTATTACCACAGAGTGAGACAGTGGTAAGCATGACTCTCATGTTTGCTTCAAATAGCTGTGAGCACCATGGGACTCAACATCGGAGGTCATCAGTCCCCTAGAACTTACAACTACTTAAACCTAACTTACCTAAGGACATCACACACATCCATGCCCGGGGCCGGATTCGAACCTGCGACCGTAGCGGTCGCGCGGTTCCGGAGTGATGCGCCTAGAACGGCTCGGCCACTGCGACCGGCTGATTCTCAAGTGATGGGACCTATTTTTGTATTTTGAAGAATAATGTAATTTCGGCTTTGTTAATGAGAAAATTCAAGACTGTATGATATACTAAAATGTGACAAAATATATTAACCTAACAACAAAATTCTGCAACAATAGTCTTCAAATTTATTTAGATCTTTTGAACCATGTGACAATTTCAGCTTCAGGAATCAGGCCCCTAGAGAAGGAGAACTAGGGCAAACTGTACACGAAAAGCTAAGTAAACCAGAAAGTTTATTGTAATCTTCGCTCCTCTCAGACTTTTCATAAAAGACTTTGCTTATTGTGGACGATAACTGGAATTAGGAAGGAATGGGGGGATTACAGTGTGGAATCATAACGTGCTTTAACCGACACTTGGGGAGCTCTTTACGCGAAGGATGGATTGGCAAGTATGACCTGAAGAAAATGGTTCAAATGGCTCTGAGCACTATGGGACTTAACAGCTGTGGTCATCCGTCCCCTAGAACTTAGAACTACTTAAACCTAACTAACCTAAGGACATCACACACATCCATGCCCGAGGCAGGATTCGAACCTGCGACCGTAGCAGTCGCGCGGCTCCGGACTGCGCGCCTACGACCTGAAGACGTTAGCGCTATGCGGCACTTGCGGGATGTCTCCAATCGATATTATTTCTCCTTCTTCGTGCTTGACAAGAGTAGCTTCATGCTGCACCAAGAGACACGTATACTAACGAAGCTATTACACATTAATGTTAACTCCGTTCGTCGTCGTTTTGTGTTCCTGGCTTTTTTTGGTTTTTGCTACTGTAGAAAAAGTTTTTCTTAGAATTATTGTGTGAATTCGTGAGTAAATTATAGTAAATTGACTATCCGGAATATCTGCTTACAGTAAAGATACTACGCACATGGAATCTGTGATTCTGTTTGTCCCTTAACTTATAGTGGACAGTGCATTTAGTACTGAGGCTTCAAAGTGCAACAAGTGGCTGAGTGCCTTCGACTCCCTCCACGTGCACATTTTTTGTGTTGTGCCATCCAATAGCTTTGCATGTTTAGAAACGCTGAACAGATTGAAGGAAATCTGAACGCCCTTTTCTTGGCGCTTGCAGTGTTTACACGATATTCTGCAGGGGACGTGCACCGTTTTGCAGACGACCGTTACGGGCTCGCTAAGTCCGCAGTTGAGAGCCGGTGTAATGGCTCCACAGCTGCTACGTATTTTGGGCGCCGTGTTAGTTATCTTCACGCGAGAGAAAGAGCGCTGCGCCGCATTTTCCCGGGAATTTGCGTCAGAGACCGTGAAAGCGTGCCAGGAGACGAAATTAGCCGTGGGAAGCACACACACCCGGTGCCCGGGTCACTACAAAATATTTTCTTTTACGTGGGATATGGTCGTATGGCGGCCCACGCTGTTTATACAGACGGTTTCAGTTCCACGTGTCCCTGGTTCAAGTCAGGCTCCCTTCTGTAGAATTCATATTTATCAAATTTCAGGTACGCGGGGAAACGCGCAACAAACAAAGTTACGCTTATAAAACGTGAATTGGAACAAAACGATCCGTTGAGACTACGCCTTTTTTTTCAGAGGGTCTTAGATAAAAACAACACATGGTCTTAGGTTTAAGTCTCGTCGAAATACTGAACTCCGTAAATTGCAACAACTGTGCAAGACTTGCGCAAGTGAATCTTTCCCCTTTGCAGATGTACTTTTATGTTGCAATACTTGAAAAAAATACAGCAGCCAGTCATCTTTTCTATAGCTTTATTTGTGCCAAGACGTGGTCCGGGCTTTCAGCCACCTTCAGTTGACGTGTAACGTTTTTATCGACCGGCTTTTAGTGCTGCAGCTGAACTGTGGAAAATAACAATTCTTTTAGCTATCACGTTTCTGGAATTGCCTATTTACGTTTTATTAAGAGTTAGCTGCAGTTACTTGTGTTGCGTAAATTGTTGCTCCTGAAACGAGCCGTGGCGTCTTCAAGTAATTTAATCCATAGACGGGGATCTCAACCACCACTGACAGGGGTAAATTAACTTCTCTGTTGCTCAACTCATTGACTGCTGTTGTGAGGTGTATTCACTGCAACAGTAATCAATGAAAACGTAAAACTGTGATTCGACTATATAAAAAATGTAAATTAGTTACAAACTGTGATGTGCACCCACTTTATTCAAAATGTAAACGCCGTTACAGATATTCGGATTTAGGTTATGTTCGATATGCCCGCCGTCATTGGCAATGATATGGCGCAGACGAATAGCGAAAGTCTGCATGACCCGCTAAAGCGTGGGAACATCGATGCTCTCGATGACCCCTTGAATGGCTGTTTTCAGCTCAGCAGTGGTTTTGGGGTTATTGCTGTACACCTTCTCTTTAATATAGTCCGGCAAAAAGGGGTCGCACGTGTTCAGATTCGGAGAATGTGGCGGCCAATGAAGGCCCATGCCAGTGGCCTCTTGGTATCCAAGAGTTAGAATGGGGGCCCCAAAAGTGCTCTTGCGGGACATCAAACGCTCTCCTGGTTCGATGGGGTCGAGCTCCGCCTTGCATGAACCACATGTTGTCGAAATCAGGGTCACTTTGATAACGTGGATGAAATCATCTTCCAAAACCTTCACGTACCGTTCCGTAGTCACCGTGCCATCAAGGAATGTTGCACCGATTAACCCGTGACTGGATACTGCACACCACACAGTCACCCGTTGAGAGTGAAGAGACTTCTCGATCGCGAAATGCGGATTCTCCCTCTCCAAATGCGCCAATTTTGCTTATTGGCGAACCCATCCAAATGAAAGCGGTCTGCCGCGCGGGATTAGCCGAGCGGTCTCAGGCGCTGCAGTCATGGCCTGTGCGGCTGGTCCCGGCGGAGGTTCGAATCCTCCCTCGGGCATGGGTGTGTGTGTTTGTCCTTAGGATATTTTAGGTTAAGTAGTGTGTAAACTTAGGGACTGATGACATTAGCAGTTAAGTCCCATAAGATTTCACACACATTTGAACATTTTTTAAAGCGGTCTTCGTCGCTAGACCAAACCATGCATGCGCATACTAATTCCCACTATGCGCCGCAGCCTACCGTGTAATTTGGAAGATGTAACGCAAACCGTTTAGAAGTTATGACGATTTTATTTCTCATTGTTCAGTGATTGTCACCCGGTAGGTGGAGCTACAGAAAACAGTTGCTTCGAGAGAAGTAGTCGGTGTCGTAATTCGGCATCTAGAAGTGTTAAATATTACTTGCGTAGACTACGTCTGAACATTCGCCACATTATCCCACATAACTTAAGGAAACCCTCACCATGATATACAGTATTTACACTTTATGTAGACCTGTGTATCTGGGGTAGTCTTAGCTGCCTCGCCGTGTATTTCTGCTAAAGCAACAAATGCAAAACTTGTCAAGTTGAGTCGAACGAAAGGTGTCCACAGAGCCGGTTCAGTCAGAGTGCCAGAGGAAATCTGACACACCACGTCCCATTGTGTTGAATACACCTGTCAGTCGCCTAAATGAATTGAAACCGAATATACTTTGAGCTCGAGAGACAGAATACATCGAAAGTCACTTCATAGTTTTTGTTAATGCCCTAGCTTACAAATGGTATGGTGAAAAAACGCGCGAATACACGATGAAGAGAGACAGAGCGAGTACAGACCGAATTCGAGGTTTTTGCCTTGCAAAACTGTTTGTTACTGCTACGTACATAAAATGGCATTGCCCGCAGAACTGCATCTTTTTACAGAGTAATAGCTTCATTACGCCAGCTTCTGTCATTCTTTTTTTATTGTGGGCTGGACTTTTTTACATGTGTTTAATTTCAATTGAAGATTCTTGATTGCCTCCCTCTTTGCCTCTCAAGGTATAGTGCAAATACCTAAGATTTCCTTCGAACATTGTCCACCTACGGTCAACGGCACTGACTGTTTTATCAGGCCGGCCGGAGTGGTCAAGCGGTTCTAGGCGCTACAGTCTGGAACCGCGCGACCGCTGCGGTCGCAGGTTCGAATCCTGCCTCGGGAATGGATGTGTGTGATGTCCTTAGGTTAGTTAGGTTTAAGTAGTTGTAAGTTCTAGGGGACTAATGACCTCAGAAGTTGAGTCCCATAGTGCTCAGAGCCATTTGAACTATTTTTTGTTTTATCAGATCACACCAATCGTTCGCAGCCTCTTAGCTTTTAGAAAAGGGTACTGATCCTCTCCACACAGGGCGTAGCTCAGGCTCCTCCTGGAAATTGTGACTGGTCTCAGGTGACCACTGTCCTTTTACTTCGGACCTGACTGCACGGAGTCATTTGGGGACACCTGCGCTCGCTTCTCGTGAGAGGGCACTGGCCGCGGGCCCTTTACGCAATTTCGTAAGGTAAAATTATATTCGGAGCAGTTGCCAGGGGACGGCAGGTGCAAACCGAGCGCATTAGCAGCTACTCCGGCACTAATTCGAGCCACAAGATCAAAGACTGGCGAACAAAAATGTTATCCGAAATATGGCACTCCTGCCGGCTTTCGGTGGCTCTGTGTGCATCCCATTTAGAAACAGTTATTGCCAAAACTCTATGGTTGGGCTCTTTACTGTATTTATATTTAACGCTTTTATAAAACAGATTTACGCTGAAAATAATGGCGTCTGATAACACGTAATTATTCGTTTACTCCCTGAACCGTTGAGAGGTGTTTATTATACACTATTGGCCATTAAAATTGCTACACCAAGAAGAAATGCAGATGATAAACGGGTATTCATTGGACAAATATATTAAACTAGAACTGACATGTGATTACATTTTCACGCAATTTGGGTGCATAGATCCTGAGAAATCAGTACCCAGAACAACCACCTCTGGCCGCAATAACGGCCTTGATACGCCTGACTATTGAGTCAAACGGAGCTTGGTTGGCGTGTACAGGTACAGCTGCCCATGCAGCTTCAACACGATACTACAGTTCATCAAGAGTAGTGACTGGCGTATTGTGACGAGCCAGCTGCTCGACCACCATTGGCCACACATTTTCGTGACGAGCCAGCTGCTCGGCCACCATTGGCCACACATTTTCAGTTGGTGAGAGATCTGGAGAATGTGCTGGCCAGGGCAGCAGTCGAACATTTTCTGTATCCAGAAAGGCCCGTACAGGACCTGCAACATGCGGTCGTGCATTATCCTGCTGAAATGTAGGGTTTTGCAGGGATAGAATGAAGGGTAGAGCCACGGGTCGTAACACATCTGAAATGTAACGTCCACTGTTGAAAGTGCCGTCAATGCGAACAAGAGGT